>NC_088889.1:91074136-91731636 GCF_037157495.1 Lathamus discolor
TCCTCTTGGACATCATGGAGCGATTACTGCAGCAGCTGCAGGTGAGTGCTGAGCCTGTCTTGATGTACTTTCAATTTAAAGATCTTGCCATAGATATTTTGGCAAACTGATCTCCTCTTTGTACACTCAAGTGAACTTTGAAGCTGAGTGAAGGTTGAGCCCAATTCTGTGCTTCTCAACTGAGTTTTCTGTTTGCATTTCAAAGCTAGCACTTTCTGGTAAGGTAGAAGTCTTTTAGGAATGCTTTCGTCTCTGTTTCAGAGTCTGGAGAGCCAAGAACTTAAGTCCATTGTACATGATCTTTTGACTACAGTAGAAGAACTCTGTGACCAGAATGAATTCCATGGCTCTGAAGAGAGGTTTTTTGAGCTGGTGGAAAGATGCGCTGATCAGAGACCAGTAAGACCTTGCCTATTATTGTCTTCCTTTGTTGCCAGTTGAATCTGTTTTGTTACTTAGTACATTGAAAGTTGGGAGTCCTAAAATAGCTAGTGGCCAGAAAATCACAGCAAGGTCTTATATGAGCCTTATTCTTGGCGTGGGGGGCTGAGGAATGGATATATTGTATTTGCTTATACACTAAAAGAAAAAATTCTTGATCTCTCTGTGAAAGGAATCTTCTGTATTAAACTTGATAACATACAGAGCTCAGTCCATTCATCCTGCCAAAGACGGCTGGATTCACAACCTGCAGATGTTAATGGAGAGATTCTTCAGGTATGAAATCATAACTTTGTGAGTACAAGCCACTTTCAAATGTTTCTTGCTGTGTTTCTATGTTAGATAATTTTGTTTTCTGAAGTTAGATAATTTTGTTTTCTGAAGTTCTGATGTTAGTAAATGGCTGATAAGAAGCATGGTAGATCCAGGGCACAGCATGTGAAAGGATTTTGTTTAACAGAAGAAAAACTTTCCACTGAGCTATTTATGATTCCTTTTTTTTCTCTTTATGTCTATTGGATGGTGCTATTCCAGTTAGCTTAGGCAGTTAAGTGTTCCACTCCACAGCACTTTGTAGTTCTGACACCAAACAAGACCTTCGTGTTCAGCATCAGGATTGCATATGGTTATCCAGTGTTAAAGTTATCTGGTTTTAAATTGGTGCTGCTAAAAGTATTCTTGTGCTCTAAAATACCAGCATACAGCAGTAACAGACTTCTGTCTCATCTGTGAAATGCTGCCAAAGAGCAACTCTTCCTTAGTGCCATATGTGTGGTTTTAAATTTGCTCACCAGAGCATGTATTCTTCTGCCATGTGCTTCCTAGCTTGGACTGGAATGGGAAAATTGCAGTTACAGGTCTCCAGAAGTAGTAAAAGCTGAATTGGGATTCCAGGTTCAATTCTTGAATCTGATTTCATATGTAGCAATGTTAACTGAAGGCTCAGCTGATTTCTAACTGTTACTGTGCTAACTCTTAAGAAGTTTCTTAGTTTAGTTTTACCTTCCCTTTATCTTCTCCCCCCTTCCCTAAATATCAGCAACTTTATTTTGTTCATGTTGAATTTGTTCTTCCCATTCTAGGAACGAAAGTCGTAGTGCTGTTCGGATTAAAGTTCTGGATGTCTTGTCCTTTGTCCTGAGTATTAACAGGCAGTTCTATGAGGTGTGTGTTTGTCTGTTTCTGATGATGACATGTGGGATCCTAAGTGGGTGGGGAAGGCTTTGGTGAGGCAGAGATGCAGAGTTTATATAAAAGCTTTGTAAAAGGATGAGGTCTGGACATAATCTGACATGAGCAGATTGATTTGTCTTGGTGCTTGCAGTTTAATTGCGATCCAAGATAGAAGCTGTCTGAGAGAGATGTTAAGATGTTTTTCAGCTCTGGGGATGTCTTCAGCTCTTTGAATGTACCCGGAGTGTCAGAGGACAGGAAGGAGCAGAGGTGCTGCTTGGATTCCCTCAAGATCTGTCAAAACATGATGCTGTTGCATGTTTCCTCTCTTTCTCAAAAAACACTATACCTAAAAATCTCTTTCAACAGTGTATTTGAGCATGGGCTATCAAGTCAGTAGGATAGATGAAAACGGAAGCACTGAAGTGCAGCAAAAGTCTCAAGTATTTGCAGGGGAGAGTAAAAATCAAGGAACCAAACAGTTGAGGAATTAACCTGATATCAATGTTCTTTTGTTTGCAGTGATTTGTCTCTTGAACGTGCTGACTGAACAGTGGACAGCAAAGACTTATTAAGGTGTGTCCTCTTGCAGGAGGAGCTGATAAACTTGGTTGTGATCTCTCAGCTGGCTCACATTCCAGAGGATAAAGACCATCAGGTCCGAAAACTGGCCACTCAGTTACTTGTAGACCTGGCTGAAGGCTGCAACACACATCACTTCAACAGCTTGCTTGATATCATAGAAAAGGTGAGGCAGAGCTTTTCCAGTTGTCAGTAGCATCACCACACCTTTTGACACATCCTTTTACTGTGACTGAGGAGACTAACCTGTGACTGTTACCAGTTGTGTGGCTGAGCAGGATATTGTAAAACTGATGGATTTTGGAGGATGCAAGTCTGAAGTGCAGAGCTCTATCAATGCACGTTTAAGTTACCTGAAAGGGCTTGCAGAATTTCCAGCAAGGATGACTTCCCGTGGTCCTTCCTGACCTTCCAGGATGGAAATAAAGGAAGGGTTTCTCACAGATTTAAACAATGCATTGCTTTTCTTTTTAAAAGGTGGCTGCACATTCTCTCTCATCTCCTTCTGAACTGGAAGAGAGGGACTTGCTATCGTATTCAGCTTCTTTGGAGGATGTCAAGACAGCAGTTCTTGGACTCCTGATAATTCTTCAGGTAAATGCTACAGAGCATTAAACGTGTCTTCTTCAGAACAGTCTTCTGCTGGACTTGGCTTTTTAGATAACGACTTTCCCACTGTTAAATATTTTGCCTTTTGTTTCGCCCACATAATATCTTAACTCTTGGTTCGGTCATTCCTTTTGCTTTTGGGTACTGTATCACTGTTTGCTAAATGTTTCATTTGTTTAATTTCCCTTGTACAAGGACTGTGAGCACATTTCCATGTGTTCATAAACTACTAGAAAGGGAGTGCTTCATAACCTTGAATAGATGTGTTGTGTTTGGGTAGTATGTTCTGAGATACGGTTAAGCAGTTGTGAAGGGCTGGTTGTTCCAGCCAGTGCCCTTCTGGAGCTGGGCAGAGTTGCTCTAGAGCCTCTGCAGAAGTTCTGCTTGGGGCCATCTCTTCATCTTGCTTTCAGGAGCAAGTTTTTGCTGTGGTGTTCTTGAATTCTTAGTGCAAATACACGTTTATAGAATAGAATGGTTAGAGTTGGACAGGACCTAAAATACCATCTAGTTTCAGTCCCTCTGCCACAGGCAGGGAACATTTCTGAATAGAAGTGTGAGCCTGCCTTTTGATTTGTGTTTCTGCTCCTCTCTAGACTAAACTCTACAGCTTACCCTCCAGCCACGCAATGCGGGTGTACGAGATGCTGATCCACCACGTCCAGCGCCACTATATTTATGCATACAGCCTTGCTGTTGCTAGCAGCATCAGATTGCAGGTATGAGAGGTAACTTGTGCTTTCAGGTCAAGAGCTGCATGTTCTTGCTGCAGTTTGTGGGAGGCAGGTGGGAATGTGTGCTCTAGAGCTTGCCAGAAGTAGAATGAAATGTTTCTTGGCTAATAGAAGTATGTATATGTACTGTAACACAAGAAGTGATGCCTCCTACAGAGCTAGCCACACATCTATTAAAAACCTCTTTGTACTTGCAAAAGTATCACATGGGAAGGTGGGAGAGTATTCTATTGGCTTGGGGTTTGAGTTATTCCAATGTCTTCTCTGTTACAGGTATTTGATTTCCTGCTGATGCTTCGAGCTGACTCCCTCCACCGCCTTGGTCTTTCCAACAAGGATGGGGCAGTGAGGTTCAGCCCTTACTGTCTTTGTGATTTTGTGTAGGTTTCTCACTGCGTTAAGCAAAAGCTGTTTTCCAAACTCTTTGATACTTTTGCACGAGCTTAATGGTCCATCTACAATCCACAGTTTTTCTAATTCTTCCCAATCCTGATGTATCAGCCTGTACACAATCTATAGTTACAACCTAGGATTGTCTCAATAACTCATTAGTGAATTATTCTTACAAATCAGTTACCTACAAAGCTCTCAATGAGATGTGAAATATCTGTTCCTGCTCACAAAACTTCACCAAAATGTTTGCAATTTCCCTCCTCAAACCAGTTTTCACATTGAGGTTTGCGTCAATGATTTGTATGAATCTCTCTGGTTTTAATGTTATAGCTTGGTCTGAAATGCTTTGGGTAGCATGCCCCAAAAGAGATCTTTCTGAATTTGCTATGAGTCTGGGTGGAAAAATCCTTAACCTGACCAAACCAACTCATTGCTGTCTGTCTACTGTCAGTCCTGTGGTTTTTAATTGAAAATGCAGTTGTTGTTTGGTCATTAAACTAGCTACCAAATAGGGTAGCACTGTAGGTCACAGGAATAATAGGCTGTTCCAATCTTGATTTTACATTACATGCATTTTACATGTATTGTTCTCCTTTTCCATGTTGTAGAGAAGCGGAGAAGAGGACTTCTGAGAAGAAGCCTACTGGTACACTCTCTCCGCCTTCAGGAAGTCCCAGTGTGCCTTCCCAAAACACCACCATTCGTATCGGGCATCTGCCATACTCCATGGTCTTTGGCGTCCTTCTGCAGTGTTTGAAGCAAGTATGTCCACTTTTAATATCATAATTCATATGAACTGTGTCCATTTAAATCAGCTGGTTAGAGAATTCTATCCCAGAGTATCTAAATAACATCTGAAAAGCAGTATGTAAATCCTCCTTGGGCAGAATCTGTGTGTAATCATGTAGCTTTACAACCAGCAGTGGGAGCACTAGTTCAGATCTTCAGAAACTAAGCAAAGCTTTCATGGCACTCTGCTTCAGAGCAGACAAGGGCAAAAAGTGTGTGTTATCAAAGATCAAATAAGTCTTCTCGTTTCTGAAAGGACATTTGAAACTAAAACCCTCCTACTGCAAGTTTTGGAAGTATTTTGAGGACTGATAAGTATTTCAGTTGCTTGTAAACTGTAAATGTGTATTGTTCATTAGTGTTGCGTTGGCCTTAGTTATGTGCTGAGGGTTGTCTTGCTCTGGAAGTTAATTTGTGCTAATGGTTGGGAGAACTGATTTCTGGCTCTGTCTTTCTGAACTCAGGCAGATCTGGATGCAAGTTGTCTTCCAGTTTGTGGTGCCAGTATTGCACCTAGATCTGGATGACAGACAGGAAGTAACTTGACAGCTAAATGCCACCTCTTTTTATATAGCTATCATGACAAGACATACATCTGCCTAAGAAATGGCAGAGGATTGGTCTTGCTTTCAAACTGAACTGAAATTGTACCAAAATTTTCTAGCTTAATTTCTTCTTTCTTTCCAGGAAACAGACTGGAAGGTGTTGAAGTTGGTCCTCAACAAATTACCTGAATCCCTCCGTTATAAAGTGCTATTTTTAACCTCTCCTTGTAACATAGACCTTCTGGCCTCTGCACTGAGCTACATGGTAATGCCATGCACCCTACTGATGTACAGTCACCAGATCTTTAGTTTGCTTGAGAGTTGGTTAGAGTTGATTGGGGTTTGGGTTTGGTTTTCCCTTTCAGTCTAATATTCTGAAGATAAACATGCTGTTTGTCAATCCTCACTCACCTTCCCTTTTGTGAGGGCTGCTTTAGGTACAGAAGTAGGTAATAATGAGTGTTCTTTCTCTTTGTACATATGTAGACATGTAAAAAGGGAGCTATAGGCCGTGCATATCTGTTGTCTTTTAGAGTGTATATTTGGTGTGAGGCATTCTAACTTACTGTGTGATCTGTCAGCTCACAGACAAAAAGACTACTGACAGGCTCCATGGTACCCCAGAAGGCTTTTCTCGCACGGATTTGCATCTGGCTGTTGTTCCAGTACTGACAGCATTAATATCTTATCATAATTATCTGGACAAAGCTAAACAGGTATGGGGGAAGTAAGAGGGTGAGGGGGGACAGGGCAAAATCCTGTATAATAGAGCATTTTCTCATACATGCTGATTAGGAGACTAAAGTGCAAGGTAACAGCCTCTTGCAGGTTGCTGGGTGACTTCACCATCTGCTGGAAGACCCTGCTAAACGTAAAAATTCTGTTTAATCAGAAACTGAAATATTTAGCTTCTAAAATACTGACTTGATCAAAGTCCCATCTTAAGATTTTAGCCTAGAATATATGCAGCATTATGTAGGGTTCTGTGTCAGTGCATTTTGGATTTGAATTCGTGTGCACCATGCAGGCCTGGCGGTATGTTACATGCCAAGCCATTCTGAAATGCTGTCTGAAGCCAGGAGATGGTAACTCAGAGGTTTCTCTTTCCCTGTATCATGGCTTTTCTTTCTCTTTTACTCTTGTAGCGTGAAATAGTGTATTGCCTGGAACACGGTCTCATTTACCGCTGCGCGAACCAGTGCGTTGTGGCACTCTCTGTCTGTAGTGTCGAGATGCCCGACATCATCATAAAGGCACTTCCTGTCTTAATAGTCAAATTAACCCACATTTCTGCTACAGCCAACATGGCAATCCCCCTCTTGGAATTTCTTTCAAGTGAGTTGTAATGTTCTTGTACTTTTGACCTCTTATAGTTGTATTGTTTGCGCTGAATGTGGGCGTTTTGATTGTGTCAGTCATATGGAATGCATTGTAAGGGTTTCTTGGCTTTTTGTGATGCCTTTGCACCATCCTCAACATATAAATATTTGATCATCTCTTGCTTGTTACTGGTTTTCTATTTAAAGCACTGGCACACACTGAAGAGGTCGTGCTTTGTGTAGTACAGCCATGCAGTGACTGGAAATGCAAAGGTGCTTTCTCCGCCTTGTTGCTTATAACTTAAACAGCATGAAACTATAACTTGATTTTAACTTCCGTATCAGCTGATGGTTTGAAAGAAACAAGCCAATTCAAATTAAGCTGAACTGTGATACTGAATAGTTCGTGTTCAGGCCTCACCCATGTTGGTTTCCTTCTTGACCTATTCCAGCTCTAGCCAGGCTGCCTCACCTCTATAGGAACTTCGCAGCAGAGCAGTATGCCAGTGTGTTCGCCATCTCCCTACCGTACACAAACCCTTCTAAGTAAGTAAAATTAAGAGAATGAGATATGCTTTGTTTGTAGTACTTGGATCAAGGTTATTTATTGGATATTGCTCATTCTGGTATCTCCAGGCTTCTTCTGAAGAAGGGGCATACTCACCCTGGTCGAAATACGTGTTTTTCTCAAACAGAACTTTTGAGGGTTTTGTCTTTATGCTTACAGTTTCTCAGCTTGAAAAACCCTTCTTTTCAGTTGTGGAATGGCATCATAATGCAGCATTAAACTCTGTGGCTATCTCTGTGCTGTTTTAGGTTTAACCAGTACATCGTTTGCCTGGCCCATCATGTGATAGCGATGTGGTTCATCCGGTGTCGCCTTCCCTTCCGAAAGGACTTTGTCCCCTTTATTACAAAGGTAATGGACACTACTGATTCAAAAAGTATCTAATACAAATTATGCTATTCTAATAAAAGTAATGGTTTGAGAAGATTAGAGCTTCTCTTTGAAGCTAGGAAACTTCACACAATCGTAGAACCATTTGGGTTGGAAGAGACCTTAAAGCTTATCCAGTTCCAGCCCCCTGCCGTGGGCTGGGACACCTTCCGCTAGAGCAGCTTGCTCTAAGCCCCGTCCAAGCTGGCCTTAAACCCTGCCAGGGATGGGGCAGCCACAGCTTCTCTGGGCACCCTGTACCAGCGTTTCACCACAGCATCTTTTTTATAGCTATGAGTTCTGCATCACTGCAGTCTTCCAGCTGCTCGTCCTGCCCATTCAGACTCTGACCTGTTTGTCTCAATCGGCAGGGTTTGCGCTCAAACGTCCTCCTCTCCTTCGATGACACACCTGAGAAGGACAGTTTCAGGGCTCGCAGTACAAGCCTGAACGAGAGGCCAAAAAGGTAAATTATGTTTGACTCCAGAAGGGTCTTGTGTTCCCTGTTCTAGTCCTCACACCCTTCCCTGTGTTTTCTGAAGGAGGCTGGGTCTAGTTATCCAAAATCTGACTGCATTTAAGCAAGCAAAGTAAACCTCTTTAGGTCAGGGGATTGGGAAAAGACAAATGGTAAGAAGCTGGAATCAAACCAAGCTGACAGTCTGCTAGTCCATAAGAGGGCATCACTGGCTGTTCTGTAAACCTTTGCAGGAAGGTGTAAGGCTTTTTGTTGTTAATTTTTGAAAACCAACAGTTCTTTCAGGTTGATGTGTGTCAGTACAGTGCTACCAGAAGTAATAGAATACCTGTTCATAGTGCTAACTCCTTTTGATGGTTGATCTCTAACTGCTACTTAAATGGTTGCCAGAGACATTATGATTAGCAGCCTGTGTAAATGGAGAGAGCGAGTGCTGTGTTTTCGCATAGTGTTATCTGTCAAGTGTTTTGGGTGGCAGACGGCTGCCTTCTGTGTATCTGGATATCCTCATCCTTCTTTTGAATCTCAAAGCCATTATGTCAGTTTGAAGCAAAGCTTCATGACTTCAGAAGTCAGAACATATCTTACCAGCAATCTTTCAAAGTAACATTTGCCACAATAGGAGAATATTGCTTGGCAGGCATTCAGGGTTTCTCTAATGTCCTTTTTACCTGCAGGGCTTGCCTAAATTGGTTCACTTAACTTGCTTCAGTGTTAATGCGCATAAGCATACAGTGGCATTTGCACCCTGGGGAAAGTGCCTCTACTTTAACTGCAAGGCTCAAGGAGTATCTTGCAATGAAGAAACACCATCCCTGCCCTAATGCTATAGCTGTAAACCCTGTTTTGTGTTTCATCTCTCCCATCTCCTCCTCTTTCATTCAGAAACTTGGAAGAGAAGCCTTTTGACACTTGTCTCTTAAATTAAAATTTCAACTAATCTTTTTTTTTTCCCCTTTTTTTCCCCCCCAAAACCTGTTAAATTTACCAGGTTGGAATACTACTGCATCTAAAGGCTTTTGCTAATGCTGCTGGATCACTTCCCACAGAAATCTCTGCTAAGGAGTGTGGGCTGTACCCAGGCAGCAACCTGAAATACCAGAACTGCTGATGCCACTGCCTCTGGGGCTGGCTGAGCTTGGATTCTGGCAAAGAGAGAGGAAATGGCTTGAAGCAGATACCTGTTTCCTTGCTTGTGAAGCCGGTGTGCTTGCTTTCACTCCTTAAGCCCAAAGAATAAGTATTCCAGTGCCCTGGCTGAGGTGATGGGTGTTGCAGGAGATCCAAGATCCCAACGGTTCCTGATGATGTTGACATAGTGATTATGTCAGGGTATGAGCCTGTGCTCTGTGCAGTCATATCTCCAGCTGTGGCCAAAAGTGATCTCTCAGAGGTCATTGGAAGGACAAATAAATTCTGATCCTTCCAGGTGGCCACCTGAAAGGTGGTAATTCATGGAAGGGAACAGCAGACAAATCATGTTGAGAAGGGTCCAGAAGGGTTAAATTAGTATCTGCATTTTACACATGGGGATGTGAACTGCTGAACCAGCTGTGAGATCCAGATTAGTACTCAGGCAGGCATGCATCTCAGCTGTGCTAATTAAAGTGCCTCTTAGGTGTTAATTGCTGTCATCTCCCACATGTGGTTGGCACCTGATGGTGTAAAGGCTTATCTTTCTGTTCCAGTTCAAAGTCAAGTGGGTTACCTCGAGCCACCTGAAATAAGATAGCTTGTTGGACAGAAAAGCATCCCACAGTCAGCAACAGCAAGAGGATTTTTGTCCTCTTGCCCTTTGATCTGTGCAGTGTGAGGAGGATCAGTTGTGTATAGACGGGCTGAGTATTCCCTTATGTCTGACTGGTCCTGGGTGTTGTGTGATTCAGGGTAAAAGCTCAGATTTGGGCCAGGCCTAACGGAGGTAGAAATGGCTGATATATTTCTATGTCTCCTTGTATTAGTAAAAGCATTTTAGGATCAGGTCTCTGGAAGTAACAAGGTTTTTAGCTGTGCTGAAGCGGTGAGTTGGGGCAACCCAAGAGGTGGTTGAACTGCACAAAACTCAGACTTCACACACTGACGCCTAATCAGCCCTCAGGTGCTCCTGCCTTTGTTTAACAGCGCAGTATTCCAACTGTCATTTCAATCAGTTTGGTTTTTGTTTTAACTTGTACTAATTTCATTTGTTTCGTAGCACATTTAAAACCTTGGTTTCAGAATTGTGGTTTGTCTTTTTAATGCTTTCAGCTCTGCTTGTTTGTACGATTTAATTTGTGTTTTCCTTTTTTTGGCATTTATTTGATTTTCCATCACCCTCCGGGATCCCCCAATATTGACCCTGTGACCTGTGACTTTTCAACCTACATCCCTACAATGATTTCCTCCCTTCCTGTGACCTCTTTTGGGGCTTGGTGCTTCTCCACCTAGTAGTTTAAGACTAGCCAAAAATGCAAAGCAAGGCTTGAATAACTCTCCTCCAGTGAAAGAGCTGAAAGAATCCTCTGCAGTTGATGCCTTCCGATCCCGCAGCATCAGTGTGTCTGAACATGTGGTCCGCAGGTAGAGGCACTTTAAATGGGGAGAATCCAAGAGCATCTCAGCACTTGGAAATTTTACTGCAAGGGAGGGTGGCAGCAGGGTGGATTTGCATGTGGGATGCTTGCATGACGTTGGTATGCAATTAAAAACTGGCCTTAGCTACAGACAAAGGTTTTGGTGTCATGGATATCCCATGGCTTCCCAATGCTGGCTAAGGGCTTGTCGCATCATACCCTCTGCTCTGTATGGTGACTTTGCCCTATTCTCTGATGCTTTAGCAAATTTCTCTTTTCAAAGTAAAGATGGTGAAGGGGGAAAACCAAACCAACAAAACACCAAAGGAATAAGAAAGGAAAAAGGTTGCATTCTGTGCAAGTGAGAGTCCTGGTTAAATCTTCAGCCTTCTAAGCAGTGATTTGTGCCAGGAGAGGCTTTTGATACTCTGCAAAGTTACATCCAGGCCCTCCTTCCAGACTAGGAGTAGTTCTGGCCTCAGTTTAGGATTTGTTCTTTGAGGCAAAGGGAGCTGATGGAAGTGTGATGCCATGAGGTGTACGCTCAGCCTGTACGAAGCAACTGCTTTCATGACTGAAGCAAACAAGTTCCGATTCCAGCCATTGATTTGCTCACATGGAAGGTGAAACAGTTTGTCCTAGTTTTGAAAACGTTTTCCTGGATCACTTCCCTTGAGTGTTAAACTGCTGCTGTAACACGTTGGTTTAAAATCTGAACCTGAAGATTTGTGCCTTCGTCTCTAAGGATTGCTGTCAGTGGAACTTTGCCTTCTGTGGTTTATATTTGACTATAACTGTATGGTGTTTGGGGGAAAGACACTGAGTTGTGAGTATGATTCTGGCACATCTTTCTCTAATATCCCCGTTAATCTATTAGGTGTTTTCTTCTCTTGTATTTATATGGAAATGGTGACAACTGGGAGCTCATGTAATTACCCTTAGTGATGCCAAAGAAGTTGCCACGTCATAAAAAATTTGGCTGTACATCAGCTAAGCTTGTATTATGATGGCATAAGGAGTTGTCTTTAGGATATACTGCAGTTGTTACAATTGCATTGCTAACTTGGCTGATCTGAAGGCAGAGCTGTTCTCTATTCTCGTGCCAGCTTCCTGTTCAGAGTGCAATTTTTTTCTATTTCAAGTTAAATCAGGTTTTATATCGCTGTTGAATTTGGAAGAAAAAGACCAATGCATGAAAGGGATGCAACAGAGAAAAAAGCAAACCACAGGATCATAAAGTGAAGTCTGGAGTGCCCTGATTGATGGCTCATGGGCAGCATTTTGCCTGGGGAACTGTGCAGGTCATGGGACGCTTGCCCTTACTATAGAGTAGTGGACTCAAAGCATGGAGCTGCCTCTTACTATTTGCTTGGTGCACTTGCCCATGGGCCACCAACATCAGAGAGCACTGGCTTGGCTGAGTCAGCTGGCGGACATTGAAACATTTCTCAGTCTCTCAAGCTGAAATACACTTTCTGCAATGACAATCTGTGAAGCACATCATGAGGCTGATGCAAAACTGTTTGTATGATGCTCTGGGTTTAAGGTCTGGCCACCTCTCTGATCTGGCATATGCATGTATCTCAGGTTGTTCTGCATCACGCTGTCTTTTGGGTGACAGGCACAAGCATTTTGCAATGTGATGTGTCAGTTGGAAACGTTCTCTTCTAGTCGGATACAAACCTCCATCACCAGCTCAAGCCTGGGCTCTGCAGATGAAAACTCAATGGCTCAGGCTGATGACAACTTAAAGAATCTCCACCTGGAGCTCACAGAGACCTGTCTGGATATGATGGCTCGATACGTGTTTTCAAACTTCACTGCTGTGCCTAAGAGGTAGGGGCCAGTTTGGGACAATGGGAGAGATGGTTTGATTGAGGTTTATATTTCTGTTCATTAGTGGAAAATCACCACGACACATGGGATGTTCTGGCAGGCCCAGGCTCCAAAGCTGTTCCTCACAGATAAAATCTGACTTGGCTAAACATGAGGTTAGATGAGAGAAGTCCATTGGAGCCAACCAACCTTTGCTTCAGCCTTGAACTCTCCAGAAGGAGATGCCTTGAAGGCATGCTGTCTGTGAGCAGTGCTTTGCTCCATCTCCTTGCTGCAGAATCAGTCTTTACTGCAGACCCGAGTGTCATGCCAGCTGGCTTCAAAGGGATGGCAAAGCTCAGACAAGGCTTGTTCCCTTCTGCTCTGTGATGTGTCCAGGACTGAACTAAACTGTTTTGTAAGGTGTGTCCTGTAGTACTACTATCAATTGATATTAAATCCCTTATCCTGATGGATAATGTGTATGTGGACCACCAGAGGATACATTGAAAATGCTGTATAAAGAAGGAAAGCAGGCAGCACCTCCTGCACAGTAACATGAAATAAGCCATCTGTGTAGGCTCTGTTCTCTGTTGTCTTCATTACCAGTGTGTTTCCAGGTCTCCTGTGGGTGAGTTTCTGTTGGCGGGAGGAAGGACGAAGACATGGCTAGTTGGTAACAAGCTGGTGACCATCACTACAAGCGTTGGAACGGGGACAAGGTCCCTGCTTGGCCTAGACTCTGGAGAGCTCCAAAGCAGCACAGAATCAAGGTAATTTTCTCTCTAAATATTCCCACTTAACAAAGTCTCTTAAAGCACTGGTTTTCCTCTGACCAGAAAAGAAATATCTTATTTGTCCAGCATGACTAATTCCTCTCTCAGTATCATCAACATCTTCTTTTTCCACAGCTCAGACCCTGTTTTGCAAGTGAGACAAACAAAAGAAGCTCCAGCAAAACTGGAATCTCAAGCTGGGCAGCAGGTTTGCAGAAGCTCTCGCAACAGAGTCCGATCCATGTCTGGTAAATTCCTACCCTGGAGTCTTACTGCCTTTTCTGGACTGTGTCATAGGCTTAAGTGTCCAAGTGCCTACTGAAGAGAGCTATGCCTAAACTAATTTAAGAGTCTGGACCTGTCTAGTATTTAATAGAGGGCAGGTAGCTCAGCTGTTGGCCTCAGGAGTGGTGCTGCTCCTCCTGCTTCCCTCTCCTTGCAGGACAGCTTTGGGGATGGGTTAAGCGGGGAGCACTGGCAGTGAGAATCACCTACGTTTATCTGACCTCCTGGTTTAGAAGAAACACATAGGAGGTTAAGTTTTCTTGGGTTCCTGTTGTGGTTTAAACCCAGCTGGCAACTTAGAAGCAGTTTATAGGCTGAGCACAATGTCCTGTGGTCTGGAATATCCCTGTGTCCAGCCAGGGCCAGCTGTCCTGGCTTCTTGTGCCCTAGACTCTTCACTGTCAGAGCATGAGAAGCTGAAAAGCCCTTGGCTTTAGGGTAAGCACTGCTCAGCAATAACTAAACTATCAATGTGTTATCAACATTGCTCACATCCTAAACCCAAAGCACAACACTCTACCAGCTCCTAAAATTAACTCTATCCAGCCAAAACCAGGACAGTTCCCAGTACTGTGCATGCAGCTCCTAGAATAGCTTTAAAGACTTACTACTAGTGAGATATTCTCAGTGCTAACTCAGCGTGGCTCTCCCTTCTGTCTCGTGTCTGTCTCGCCAGGTGGTCATGCCTTACGTGTTGGTGCCTTAGACAGCTCAGCCTCCCATTTTCCCAGTGGTTCGGCTTCCCAAGGGACACAGGGTGCTCCTGCTCCTGCACCTCGGTCAGAGAAGACTAATCCTGCTCCACAGACACCTCTGCAGAAAGAAAAAGCAAACCTGGCTGCGTATGTCCCACTGCTGACACAGGGCTGGGCAGAAATCCTGGTGCGCAGACCCACAGGTATCTTCACCTGAGTGTGGAGTGAGCTCCTCTGACTCCAAACCAGAGCCTGAAGGAAAAGCCGTATTTAGTCACAAACAGATCTCTTCACTGCTTCCTGCCTCTCGAAACTAATACAGCCGATACTTGATTCTTTGAAATCACTTCTTAGTGGTTTTAATCTACAAAAGACCTGTGAAAAGATTGAAGCAAAGACTTCAGTTTGTATATTAAGTACTGTTACAGAAACAGCCACGTAATATCAACCCTACTTTGCATTTCCCATTTTCACAGGGATTTGTCTGTATCAGCTGAAAATTGCTTCATGAGGAAATAACTGGCCTGGTATCATGAATTAAAATACCTGAGTGCTTTGGATGTCTTTTGGGAATCTGCTGTAATAAGGAGGGTTTCTTGAAGGGCTTGGGGTGAAGTACAGAGCACTTCCTTACTGAAAACAGAGTATTAATGAAGTGGTTTTCCAAATGCAGGAGAACTGAGAGCTTGGTCTGGTTTGGTTGTTACTTGCAAAATCCAACACAATTTGTGCTTTCTTTGATGTGAGTTGTAAACTTCCTGGAGCTGGGACTTAACGCTCTTCCCTGATTCTCTCTTACAGGTAACACGAGCTGGCTGATGAGTCTAGAGAACCCACTCAGTCCCTTTTCTTCAGATATCAACAATATGCCCCTGCAAGAGCTCTCGAATGCACTCATGGCTGCAGAGCGATTTAAAGAGCACCGAGAAACAGCTCTGTATAAATCCCTCTCTGTCCCCTCCTCCAGCCTGGCCACTGGGACAACCAAACCATCACTTCTCCAGCGCTCCAACACAGGTGAGAGATGTCAGGCCAGTAGCGTGCCCAGCATAGCTGTCACTACCCTCTTTAAAGTGTGTTGAAGTTACTGCAGGGCTTTAGAACAGTAAAGTTGGTAGCATGAGGAATAACACAGCAGAGAGAAAGGGAATTTGTTCTTGTCCCAAGCTTTCAGTGAAAAAATTCCCTTCCTCCTTGCTTGTGATGTTCCATCAGAAAAGTAACTCTCTTTCTTGAAGAGAGAACTAATGGAGCTTCTTTGGAGGAGTAATGTGTTTTATGCTGTTTCCCAAATGAAAATGAGCAAAGTTGTGGACTTTTCCCCCTCTTCCACTTGTTTGGGGCTGATCTGGGCATCCCATGTGTGGATGGATTTTCCCATGCAGCGTTTCCATTTCCATTTGTCTTCAGTATTGGAGTTTGAGAGGGCACTGAGAGCTGTAGGTCCCTGGGAGAACCTACAGCATGAGAGAGCAGAATGCAGATCCTGTTGGCTGTGGATTTATTCACTTCCTTAAACGAGCATTTAGCCTTAGGTGCAGTTGAATCACTTGACTTTCTTTCGATGGTTTTCACACAGTGGCCAGGGCTGTATTGACTTTGGTGCTAGTTCACTTCCAAGAGAGCTGTTAATGCTGACGTTAGTGTTGACCCATAGCTGTGAGTTTTAAAGCTGGATATAATCCCTGCCTCAGAGCTCTTATCAGCATCTAACACTGAGGCTCTTGGCACTGATAGCACTATCAAAACGAAGCAGTGGTAACAGCAGACAAGGCTTTTTAGGGGAGGTGCCATCAATGGTATGGATGGTTGGGAAATCTGGTAAAAAAAGCTGGATTTTGGGGTTGCTTTAAACAGGGCAGGGTATGATTTTAGGATTTCAGAATGTGTAAGCACAAAATTAGAATCAAAATCAAATTAGTACCTTAAAAAAAAGCAGCATTAAAATGCTTATCAATGAACACTTTTATTTGTGAACACTGATTTTGTGGTATGTAGGTGCTAACTGATGAGCTGACAGAAGCTCCCACCTCAGTGCCACTCCTGTGGCAGCCTGAGAGCATCATTTTGGCTGCATTCTGGTTATCAAAACTCAACAGGAGACTTGCCAGGGCTGGCTGGTCAGTGGGTGTTTGGAAGAAGCATTGCTGTCAGACTGTCATGTGCATGTTGTTCTTCCTCTTTTGAGGTTAAAGCTTTGGGAATCGTATCCATATTGTGGGTTTAAAAAGGATCCTTTGCGGGAAGTGTGTAGCTCAGGAAAAGCTCAGGCTGGTTTCCCGCGTGTGCTGGGGCATCACCGAGGAGTTTTCTGTTTCTAAACCTCCCCCAGATGCATTCTTCAAAGGGAGCAGTCTGCAGTGTTTGAATGTGTTTATGCCTCCTTATTCATGTTGAGACCTTGTACCCTTAAAATATCCCTTCGGCATCTAGTGAGCTTATCCCAGCTTGTTCTTTCCTTTGTTTTTGTTTCTTCCTTTGTTTATTTTAAACTGGGCTCTTGGTTACATTTTAAACTCTGTGCTTTTTAATTTTTTACTTTTATTTTTTTGTTTCATATAGTCTCTCCTTCCTTTTGATGTAGCTGCTCACTTGATTTCCCTTTGCAGTGGCCTCTTTCTCTTCCATGTACCAGTCCAGTTGTCAAGGGAAGTTGCACAGGAGCATATCCTGGGCAGGTATATTTATATATCTTTAAGGAAACACACAAAAAAGTTAAAAAGTACTGCCATAGAAGAACACCTCTGATTCATAGCAAATGTATCCCTCATACTTCATCCTCCCCTTCCATGTCTCCTGTCTGTCCCCAGTCTCATTACTCTCAACAAATGGGATCTTGACTAGCATGAAGAAGTCCAAGCCAGATCCAACATTTGCAAGTGCAGACAATTTCTTAAAGCAACTTGAGCCGTAGCTGGGGTGGGCTGGGAGTGGGAAATGAGCTGTCCAAATGTCACAGGAATTGAATTACTTATTTTCAGCTTCACTTGACGATTGGCTTTTGTGTCCTGCTAAATGGAAAAGCTCCCACTTCTGAGAACAGCAAAATGTGCTGCAGGACAAGCTGCCCTGAAATGAAGTCCCATGCTACTCAGCCCACAGGAATCCATCAGAATTGGACACAGAAAAGATAAAAGGAGCTGATATATCTATCTGATATACATAAAAAGTTTGACGTTACAACAGATGCTGGTTAAAAGCTCTTTAAATAAAAAATAGTGATATATTTCAGGTGAAAACCTCCTAAATTCCTGCTTTTTGGAGGCTCTGTAGCAGTGTAAAATCTTTCTCCACTTCAGGAAAATTGATTTTGTAATTAAATGAAGTGGAGATCAAATTGCAAACCCCATGAGCACAACACCTGCATTGCTTTGCTAATCTGCAGTGCTTTGTGAGTCTAATTAGAGGCTTGAAATGACTTTCTGCCGCCTTTCCTTCACTGGAAAATTCTCTGTAGAGCAGCAGGGTATTGTTAACTGCTGGTTGTTGCCATAGACCCTTAAAGCAACACAAAGATGCTGCAGTAAAATATTTTCCTGTACTTTTCCTCTCTGCTCCAATTATTCTCTTCCCACCTAAAGACTAATTAGTGAGGGCTCCCATCACTTCAAACCCCAGCAATTTGGCAGTGCTGGAGGAGCTGGGGAAGCTTGGAAACACTGGGTATGTGCAGGTGTGTTCTGGCTTGGACAGCTAACCAGATCAGCACGCTGTTTGGGGGTTTCTTTTGTTGGTTTAGTTTGATTTGTTTTCTTTAGAAGGTATGTGTGTGCAATGCTAACTCTTAATCGCTTCTTTGAAATAACTTTGGTCCTGCGAGCTGAAATCAATCCAGGAAAAGCTGCTTTAGTGCCTTTTTTTTTTCCTATTATTCTTATTTTATTCTTTTAATTTTGCTGATTTTTTTTTTTTTGTGTGTGTGCTAATTTTGTTTTTAATTTTACTTTGGAAAACAAATCTTGGCCTTTCAGATTGGTCTTCCAGTCCCTTGTGTGCGTAATGGGAAGCCTCCTGTTCTCCAGCCTTTTCCTCAGGACAAAAAAGCCAGGCCAAGAGGAGCCTTTGGTCAGACTCATCCCTGTGGTCAGGGTCACTGCCTGGAGTAGAGACAAGGATAATTGCTGTGCTAACCTCCTCCACCATAGGCAGGGCTTCCAAGGAGCTTTCTTAGTGTGGTTTCATGAGCCGCTTGTCTGATCAGATGCCACATGCAGGTTTCCCAGTAGTGCTGCAGTGCATGTGTCACTCTTGCTCTCTTGTCCTTTCACATGTCCAGGGCTGAATTGGTTTGCTTCTGTTGAGACATACTAGGAAAACTGCCCAACTGCAAGTAAATGGCTCCTAGTAAAACCTTAAATCTCCTCCTAGGCCACTACATGGCACAGGAGCATTGCATTTCAGTACGAGAAAAACTTCATTTTTGCACACTTGCATAGAAGTGATGTCTTCATTGCCTTGATAATGATGAACTTTAATCCTAGTTTTGTACTTTCTTACATCTCTGTAGTTCCTGTCTGTCCTGATAACCAAGCATTGATGTACAAGGTCCCATTTCCTCATTCTGTCCCCTGCTTGTCCCATCAGTAACAATTGGAAGCAACAGCACTTATTTTGACCAAAGCAGATGCAGCCCTTTGCTGTGAGGTGATCGGTTATTTCATACAAAAGGGGAACCAGGAGCAAGTCTGACATGGCAAGAAATCAAAGCACCAGAGCATTCATTCAATGTGGCCTGCCATTGAAATCCCATAGGGAAAAGGCTGGTACTTCAGAGGAGAGGATGGGGGCCTGCAGGTCTGTGCCTCTCCACAGACTTCACTTCTTCTGCCTTGTGTCTCCATAGAGTCAGCAGTGGTGCTGGAGGAGGGGAGCCCCTCAGAAATGGAGCTGAAGGAGACCGAGTCCCCAGCTGAGTCTCCGGAGAGTGAGGACATTGATACTTCATGTTCTGAACAAGTCCTGAGTGAGGAAAGGTTTGGTAAACCCCAGGAGTCTTACAGCAGGGTAAGGAGAAAGAGGTTATCCTGTTCTGTCCTGTAGGACAGCCCTGTCCTTAGCCACACAGGAGAATTGTCTGTGCTCAGCTGGGTCCTTCTTGACACCCTCTGTAGGACGTAGCTATTGATACCAAAATGCACATGCAGTTATGGTTGAGAGTTTGGGTGGCTTGTGAGGGACTGCATGCAGAGCAGCAGCAGCAGAGACCTGGTTAATGCAGGGCCCTCAACTGCAGTGCCTGCTACTTGGCACCTTTCTGCTCATCTCCCATTGGAAGTGTCAGGGGGTGCCCGAGCGTTCCTGTTGAGTATCAGGAAAACTGTTCATCTTTGTTCTCTCTCTTTAAGTCCTCCTCAACCTCAAGCCAAGAAGAAAAATCTCTGAAGTCTGAAGACCTGGTGGAGGGTGGAATTCCCATCGGGAGAGTCCTGCCCTCAGAGGACGGCCGCACGCTGGAGGAGCTTTCCTTCCAGCCATCCCAACCGCTCAGCAAGTCCAGTTCTTCCCCCGAGCTACAGACACTGCAGGAGGTCCTCAGAGATGCCAGTGGCAGAGAAGTAACGAGGAGGCTGAGCACGGAAGTGAAATCAAAATCCCAGTCTGGGAACCTGGAAGGGGAAGGGCTGGGCAGTTGGCTGGGCAAGGGGGAGGACACCAGAGTGACAGGGTCGGGTGGGTTGGATGGCACCGGTCCTGCCACCTCACCTCCTCCATCTGGGCTCCGGCCCCGAGGATACACCATCTCTGACTCAGCCCCATCAAGGAGGGGGAAGAGGATCGAGAGAGATGCCTTCAAGAGCAGAACAGCAGCCTCCAATGCTGAGAAAGTACCTGGAATAAACCCAAGGTACGTGGAGGGGCTTATCTGAAGCTAGAAATGATGAGCTCAGTGGCTGTGGCCACGGCTGGATTGGTTTGCAGTAGTCAGCTGGTTTGGGGGGATCTACACAACAGTATCCGATTAAAAAGAAAGGTTAATTACCTGTTTTTTTCAGGAGCTAATACAGACACGTTGAACCCACTACCACCAAGTTAACCTTGTGATTTAGGAAACAGGTCTCTTAAATGGTGAAAGAAATAGATAGTTTCCTCATGTTCTTAATCCAAATTTAGGGCCCAAATGGACATGTGGCTTGACTGCAGGTAACCTGGGGTTAATTTTGCTGTGAACAGGATGAATTACTGGTCATGCAGTTCAAGAAATACAATGTGCAAAATACTAAGAAGAAGGAAAAGACAGGGTTATATATAATGGTTGCTTTTTGAGCTTTAGTACTGGGAGTTGCCTTGAATTGCATTATGAGACAATCTTCATTTTGGTGAGGGCTGGAAAATGCAAATGTAGACTCATTTCTCTGCTAGTCTAGAAGCGTTCCTACTCCTCTGCTCTCTGCAGTGATTGCCTTTTGAATGGGAATCTGTGCAGCTGGCACTGTTTGACATAACCCTTGTTTGTTCTGACAGGGTGCTATTACAAACCGCAGGTAGTCCAGGCACCTACAGTGTTTCTAGAAGATGAGTAATACTCCATTAGCATTTTAATTGCTCCTCTTTTTCTTCTGTACATAACATTCTTACATAGCACAGATCAAAATTGACTTCATTCTTATGGTAACAGGACTTTTCCCCCCCCTCTCTCCCTTAGCTTTGTGTTTTTACAGTTGTACCACTCCCCATTCTTTGGTGATGAAAACAACAAGCCCCTTTTGTTGCCAAACGAGGTAGGCAAGGATTTTCTCTTTATTCTTGTAGGTAATTTTTCTACCCTCATTACTTCTTTTGAACATAAACGACAGTAATGAACGTTGTTGGTTCCCACCAACAGATAGGGGATTATCTGTACCCCAATCCTGGGGGCTCCTGCTTTATGGCTCTGGATTCAATTGGAGTCCCAGCCAGAAGGCAGGGTGATTTGTGGGTATGGAGTGCAGGATGAAAACTGAACCTGAGGTGATATTGGCAGAACATCACCAAACAAACCTGTCAGCCCTTTGTATAGCCGGGGGTGGCCAAAAAGCTTTCTGTGGTTGTATGAGTCACAAATTTCCTGGAGAGGCAGAGCTGGAATGGGGTTCCTGTGAACACCACAGGCCTCTCCTCACTTTAGGCTTGGGTGGTCAGGCAGGAGGCAGCCTGAGTGAGGTGAGGTGATGCCTTGTGCTAAGGATGCTCCTCAGAGCAAGAGACACGATCATTTTTCATGATCATTTTCCGTGCCTGGAGCTTCACTGAAGATGGGATGTAATTTGTCATGGCAAGTGCATCTAACCCGTGGAGTCTGTCAGATTAATCTCATCTGAGGTGTAAAACCAAGCAAGCGTGGTGCCAGGTACTGTAGAGCACTGCTCTGTGCCTTGGACTGACGGTGCTCTGGCAGAACAGGGTAGGGTAGTGTTGATTAAGGAAGACACTACTGATGGTCAGGAATCTCTGCTTTGTGCTGGCATTGTCTGGAGGGGTTTTAGGGGAGAGCAGTGGGTTTGTGGAGACGAGTTTTTAATGATGTGACCTATGTTTGGATCACAGACATTTGAAAGATCAGTGCAGCTCCTGGATCAAATCCCTTCGTACGACACACACAAGATTGCAGTGCTCTACGTGGGAGAAGGGCAGGTGAGTTGTGTGCAGACGCATCAATCCTTTAATGGTTCCACTTCAGCAGAAAGCCAGGCACCACTGCTCCAGCTGAGGTTTGTCCTGCTCCTGCAGTAGTAGCCTTGCTTTTCCTTAGTTTTGTGCACTTAGAATCAGTGCCTTCGTGAAGCCCCTTTAGGAAGACAATAACCTGATCACTGGTGCTGGTTGAGTGCTTTTAACATTCAGTGTGGGACTCCCATGTTCTTCTCTCCTAGAGCAACAATGAAATTGCCATTCTATCAAATGAACATGGATCCTATCGCTATACAGAATTCCTGACGGGGTTAGGGAAGCTCATCGAGCTCAAGGACTGTCAGCCAGACAAAATTTACCTTGGTGGCCTGGACGTGTGTGGGGAGGATGGACAGTTCACCTACTGTTGGCACGATGACATTATGCAAGGTAAGATGGCTCCAGAAGCTGGAAGTGGAAGGATAGTCTGTCTCTTATCTTAAAGCTGACCTGCCTTCTACAATCTGTTCCCTTTCCAGGGATGTAGTAAAGATGACTTGAGGTTCTGATCTCCTCCCATTCTCTTTGGTATCTCTGCAAGCCATGTGTTTGGTTCTGGGAGAGGTGCATACCTTATTTAAGAAAGAAACCAATTACACCACTTCTAAACTAAGGCTGACATGGTTGGGGGTAGAGGTTTGTGGAATAAGCTGCTCTTGAGCTGCTCTGAAAGCTGTTAACTGAGGGTGTGTGTACATGTGCACACTCTGCTAATGGTTTCTCTGCAGAACAGTGTTGAAAGCAGGAAGATCATGGTCATTGCTAATTGAACTGCAGTGCAGGTGTCATCCAGGACCCAGCAAGCTATAATGAACTTCCCAAGTTATTCCCTACAGCTTTAAGCATCCCAGCCACCATGCTTAGCATGCTTCAGTGGTGCAGCTGCAGGTTACTCATTGCAGCCCTGGTGCTCTCCAGGGCTCAATTAGGGGAAGTCCTGGTTTAAGCTATGTAACTCCACCTCCTCAAAGCAGATTCCACTCACCATGCTACTGTGGTCCTGGAAAAGATACCCAGAAGTACTCCTGCAACCCCTGTTTTTCTATGATCAGATAGAAACCTAGCCCAGCTTGATGAAAACTCTTCTTCCAGCGTGCATCAGACACATGCTGAAAGCCAGGCCCTGAATTCACTCTGAGCCTGTGCTAGAGAAGGCTGTACCTAAAACCTGGCACGAGCAGAACTTGCAGAGGCTGCCTTTTCCCTGGCCACTGTGGTCCATGCTCCAGGCACCACTGGAGCAGTCCAATGGGACAGGATCCAGGTATCACAAATGGGGACAAAGCAGTCAAGGGAGCACAGCTTCTATTGTTAATTATTGTGCTGTGGTACTACTTTGTCTTCCAGACAAGTGCTGCATGTTGACCATTGCTGCCTGCAGCACTGCTTGCCGGGCCAGCCTAAGGATGTTTCTGTTCCCTCTTCAGCCATTTTCCACATTGCTACTCTGATGCCCACAAAGGATTTGGATAAATACCGCTGCGACAAGAAAAGGCACCTTGGGAATGATTTCGTTTCCATCGTTTACAATGATTCTGGAGAAGACTTTAAACTGGGAACAATAAAGGTACCACATTTTACTTGTTGATGTGTTATAAAGCAGGCACGTGGCTGCTTGTGAAACCTTCATCTCGTGTGTTAACACATAGTGCTGATCAGGAATGGAGGTGATTTGCCTTGGTGTGTTTCCATGTGTGTTCATAACACTCACAGGAATCACAGTGGCTGACAGGGAAGTGTATGTGACTGTTAATTGATTTCTCCTCAGGGTCAGTTCAATTTTGTGCATGTTATCATCACACCACTGGACTATGACTGTAACCTGGTGACGCTGCAGTGTCGGAAAGGTAGGAATCTCTCCAGCCTTTGTTCCCAGCCTTTCCTGTGTTGTTGGGCAGTAACTGCCTTTGCTTTGCAGTGGGTTTGTGTTTCACAAGTGAAAACTTCCAGGAGAAACCAGTCTGTCTGGATCTGTCCTATTCATGCATCTTCCCACTGTACCACTCACTAGCTTTAAGCTTAAGGCAAAGTGCCAGCAGAGTAGAGCAGGTCCCTTCAACCACTGCTTGGGAATAGGGGAGGAGATATGAGGTAGAGGTCCCTGTGTCTTTAGCCTCTGCTGCCCTTCCCGGGACGGCAGGACCTGATACATGGAAACAGCTCATGACTTCATGATAGTCAGTGCTGGTGCAGTGATCTGCAGGGGCATCTGCTTTCCTCTTACCAAAACCGTTGGAGCTGTGGAGCTTGATGGGGATTCTGTGATGCAGCCCCTCAGGTTTATATGATCTGTTTAGTTACTGACAACCTCTGCCTTGTTTTTAACTGTCTGACAAGTTATTTTTTCTTATCCTTTTAAAACAAAGACATGGAAGGTCTCGTAGACACCAGTGTTGCGAAGATCATCTCTGATAAGAACCTGCCATTCGTGGCCCGTCAGATGGCCTTGCATGCCAACGTGAGTACCCTGAGCTCCCTGAGCCCTTCTGGCTTTCAGCTGCTGTCCTGGTCCATCACCAGCTTCCCAGGGAATGAGTAGGGCTGAAGCAAATAAGGAAGTTTTCTGCTTCAGTTACTGCTGTCGACCTTTAGGTCAGAGTTGGCACATAAACAGCTCGAGCTGTGTTTCAGCTGCTGTCAAACTGTACTGAAACACTGCTCATTTTATTGTTGTGGTGATGTTAATGTGCCTCTTCTCTTTCCCTGCTTCTCCCTTGCCTTCCCTTTCCAGATGGCTTCCCAGGTTCATCACAGTCGATCCAACCCCACTGACACCTACCCATCCAAATGGATTGCAAGGCTCCGTCATATCAAGAGGCTGAGGCACCGGGTGAGTAAAGTTCTCTGTTCTCACTGGTTACAAGTGGGCTCTAGAGTCTTAGTACAAGTAAGGCACATAAAACCAGCTCAGCACTTGCTGAACAGGAGGAGGAGTATGTGGATGAAGGTTAGACTCCAGCTCTTGTGTAGATCTAGGTTTGGACTGGGGAGCTTTCAGCTTCCCTGCTAGCAAGGGGTTTGAGAACCCGAATACCTGGACACAGAGCTCAGCACCATACTAGGGATGGAGGGACAGGGTGTCCTGCCCCTGCCCGCGTGAAGGGTGCAGGAGTTTCAGAGAGAATGGAGCTCATCTGTTCTCCTTTGGCTTTCAGCTACGTGAGGAAACCCAGTACCAGACCCCCGGCCTCCCCCTGCAGATGCATCCGTCTGCTCCCACAAAGCCCCCTCCCCAGATCCCACAGGACCCTCCAGCCACCTACGAGACCGGGCAGAGGAAGCGGCTCATCTCCTCGGTGGACGACTTCACGGAGTTCGTGTAGATCCCAATGGGATCTGTTCTGGGATGGACGAGGCAGGAGGAGTTTTACCTGGACATGAAGGAGCGGGGTTTGGCCGGCGCAGCGTGGCTGTGCTGCTTGCATGTGGACTCGGCCTGGAACCCCACAGGAGGACGTTGTAGCCCCAGCAGATGCTCCAGGAAAGGACCAACTCCTCGTGTTCTGGTTTGATTTGGTTTGAGCTATTTCAAGGCTTCCATCCCTGATGGGAACTTGGCGGAACCTTTCTTTGGGCTCCTTCCACACCAGTGGCTGTGGGAAGCAGGCAGGTACATTCTGCAGTTCATCCCATAGGGAAAGGTGCAGAAATCGTGGGAACTTTGATGACTTTATAGGGAATGAAATGTGAAGTACTGAAAATCCAGTCACTATTTTGAAGCACCCCAGAATCCCAGCTCCATCCCAGACTTCGCTGCCTCTCAGCACTTGAACTGTTCAGGCTCAGATGTGTTCTGCTGCCAGCTCTGGTAAGAGTTAACCTGGGTTCTCCGTGACCTGCCAGACATGCTGCTTTAATCCCAAAGGATTTGTCTCCATTTTGAGAGATGCACAACAAACCCTCCCTCATTCACCAGAAATGGCTTTGGCACCGGGAATAACACAAAGCAGGGAGGTGGATACCGCTTGCCAGAGCAGAACAGCAGAGCACTGAGCCATGAATTACTGGGAATGAACAGGCTGACTGGGAATTACCTGTTATGAAGGGGCTGTATTGGGAATCACTTGTGATAAAGGGGCTGACTGGCTTCTAGATTCAGCTGCAGGACTTCCACTGCAGCAGTACTGGGGGTGACTCTTGCTCTTCTCTGTGTACCTGGTTAATCCCTTCTTGAATGACTGTTAACATGTCTTGGGGCATCATCTCTGCCTGAGTTTTGCCTGTTGCACTAACACACAGTGACAGTCTCTCCTCCCCAGCCCTCAGCTACCGAAGCAGGTCACAAGTGGTTCCTTTCAGCACACATGTACAGGAGGAATGGGATTATGTAGCTCATCTTGTGGTAAGATGGTCACCAGACACTACACTACCAAATGGAAGAACCATGTAAGCTGGACTATACTGTGAGTACTTCATCTCCTGGGTTATGAGTAGATGGGAAGTGTGGCTCTTTGGTAACAACCAAGAGCAGCACCCTTGAGATGGAGATGATGAAGACAAGTGCAATCTGCACATGGAACTGTGAAGTGACAGGCGAGGGGGACAAAGTGATGCTATGAGCTTGTGCAGGGCTGTTTGGGAACTCTAAGTGTATGTTGTGGTTTGAGTGTTTCTAAGTAAGTCGTAAAGGAAATAAAATATTCAGCTGGTCAGTGCGTTCTTGCTGGCCTGGGAAGAGTCAAATCGTGCTGCATAGTAATGGACATTCCTTCCTCCTTCCAGCATTCCCATCCGTATTGTAATCACCAGCCAAGAGCTGGACACGGTGTGACACTGCCTGTGTTCCTCTCCTGGGGACAGTCCCTCTGGTTCAGCTTCAGGTAACCTCTTGCAGCTTGGGGGGCCACAAAAGCAGCCTGGAGAGAGGCTTTGGACAAGGGATGTAGGGACAGGACAAGGGGGGAATGGCTTTAACCTGCCTTTGCTGAGCTCTCAGTGGTCGTGGTGAAGGGGCTAGCCAGAACAGAAGCACCAGAGCCAGGCTGCAGCAGTCATCTTTTATTTGACCTTGTCATTCTGTAAGAAACATCCCCACAGTTACAAAATACACTGGTTCTGGTTGCAGTGAAATGCTGAGCCCACGCTAACAGTTGGCATAATGGTCACCATCCTTTGCTCTGTAAAGAAAGCACTTATATACTTCCCTCCCTCTCCCTTTTAACCTAATGGATGGGGGTTTATTGAAGCAGCTTGATACTGTTGCATCTTTGTGAGACTTAAGACAATAAATAAGAGACCATCTCATGGTGACTACAAACCCAGACATATACATTCAGGAGTACTGCTTGGCCAGGGCTGCGTGAGGGGCTAAGGCCGGGACAAGGAGCTCTGCCTGCAGCCAAGTGTATGTGAACAGGGTACCTTAGCTGGGGGTAACTGTGGTTGCCCAAAAGCTGTCAGTGGTGGCCCTCAGGGAGGAGGCGTTTGGCTTTGCAAGAACCAACCCTGGGTCCCAGAGCTGCTCTTTCAAGTGAAGGGAAGCAGTAGGGCAGTTGTCTGATCCCGTTTCTGCTCCTCTTTGATTAGAAGAAGCACTTGGTAAGTCAAGTCACACACACCAAGTCACACACACACACACACACACAGAACAAGCTGGGTGAGAAACAGGCACTTGGGAACAAAATCCCTGACTCCACATCCCTGTTCCATCCTTTCGCTTTGTGCTGGCTGGTCCGAGCAGCCGGGGCCCTGCACCCGCTGCCTCTTGCCTCTGTCTCCTTCCCACTCTTCGCTCCCATCAACAACCTCTTCTCTATGAGCACACTCGAGCCCTGGGGTGATGAGGGGCTGAGAACTGAACTGTTTGGCTTCCCAAGACCTGCTTGGTTCGTTTTACTCTCGGACCATTCCCACACGGCCCTCGGGGGTGGCTGGATCTATGCGTGTGGCTCCGCTGCAGCACGAGAAGGATGCAGTGGGTACAGCAAGGACCAGAGCTAGAGGTTAAAGTGGCTCTTCTAGTGCAGATGTAGATCTTCCACGTAAGAGCCCAAAGGAGAGTAGAGAGCTGGTGGCCACCAGCAGCACGTTGCCCACAGCCCCTCTCCTTTACCCATCGCTGTTGGCCACGCATGTGCAGCAGCAATGGGAATGAGCAACTTCATGAACAGCAGCTACCCACAAAAGCATCTAAATATTGTCCAGCACCTCCCTGTTAGATGCACAATGAGTCCCAAACCTTGGCTTTAAGGATGGAACAGAATTCCCAAGTTTCACTCAGGGCCTGCCCCTGTCTCACCAAATAGGCTTTAACTTTACATACATCCTTCTGGGCCCCAGGGAGCTGGATGGGACTGCAGACACATGCCCAGTGCCACTACCAGAGCTGTAGAGCCACATCTGGGTGCCCTGGCACATCCCACTGCTGCTCCTTTTACTGCCTTAGGGGGTTTTGGACATGGCTTGCAGGCACCTGCACCAGCACTGGTGGCCATGGTGGCCAAAGAGAGTTGTGGGGTCTCAATCAGGGCTGCTTGGGTAAGTAAAAGGAGCCAAAAAGTACAAAGCAAATAGTGCTAAACCCTGGCTTGAAAACCAGTTTCAGCCACCAGAAGGGCTGTGGAGCAGATGGAGCTGCTGCTCAGTACCCAAAGCTCCCTGAGCTGTGCTGGGCCCTGTCCCTGGCCTCATCCAGGCTCTGTGGCCCTCATGCCTGGTTCTCCCTGCACCAGGCATCCACTGCCACCTCGCTGGAATCCTCCATCTCCTGCTGCTGAACCACAGGCACGTCCCTGTCAGCTCCTCCTTTCTTTCCCATTACCAAGCGTGGTTCCTGGTATTTTCCTCCCCTCTGCGCTCTACTTCCCTCTGTGCAATCTGCTCATGCAACAGCCTCTATGGTGACCAACCCCCGTCCCACTTCAAGCTGCACCACGCTGCTCCTGCCCACATCCTTCTGCAACCTCGCCGCAGTCTGTCCTTCCATCAGCTGAGTTTTCCAAAGGTAACTTCCTTACACCACTCCCAAAGAGCACCCGTGTCCTCCTGCATCCTCCATCAGTCCGTAAAGGACATGGGGCCGTATGGAGAGCTGGAATGAAAGCTTTAAAAGTACCATGGCAGAAGTGCCTGGAGCTGGATGGGGAGACTCCAGAGGTGATGAGGTGAGCAATGGAAGTGGCTGAGAAGACCCTGTCTCTACCTGGAATGATCTCCCTGCCAGGGCCAGGATGCATCCAGGACCACCAGCATCAGGAACAAGCTGCAGTCCGACCCAAGGCACATTCCCTGCTCTTGCTGCTGACCTCTTCCCTTCAACCCTTCCCCATTCCCTGCTCTGGGAACACCCTGACATCCCCTCCCCTGCCACCAGCCCAGAGGCAGCCCCGGTGGGGAGGAGGGTGAGCACACGCACCCCACGCACACCTTATATACACGGGACATTCCCAGGAAGAAGCACTTAATACATCCTTTAAATAACTCTGACAATAGGATCTGTCTCCTATCTACATGGTTCAAACGGGACCGATGCTATGAAAATATAGCAAACATACAAAAATATACACATTTGGAAACAACAAAACCAACCCATATAAATTACTTACAATAGACACAAGGGGAGACGGCGACGGCGAAGGGAGCGCAGCCCCGGGGAGGCCTCAGCCCCGCCACGCTGTGAGCAGGGGCTGCCCCACAGCCCAGCCCCATGGCACAGCCCAGCTGTAGCCCAGTGTCCCGGGGAGGCGCAGGACCCCAACTGAAGCTCCTTTAGGGCTTCGCCTGCCTCCCCAGTGCCTTTGTGCTTGTGTCGGAGGGTGCCGGGAGGGCCCGGCCCGACGGGGGCTGCGTTCGCTTCCTCAGTCTCAGTTTAGGATTTAAACAACCAAAAATACTGCTTTTTGTGCCCTGTGAGCCCGCCCGGGAGCTGCGTGCGGCAGGAGCCGAGGAAAGCCTTGTTTAAAGTGCTGGGCAGTACAAAGACCAAGTAAACCAAGTAACAGGTACAGGTACTTACGTCGATACAAAGCCAAGCGGGGAGCAGGGGCCGGGGATGGGGCAGGGGGGGGGAAGCGCAGCGAAGCCAGCACCTCGGCAACCCCACACCCAGAGCAGCCCCTCGGGCTGCGCCGCTGCTCCCGATCCCTGCGGAGCCTGGCCGGGCAGCGGAGCCTTGGCCGGGCAGCGGGGCCGGAGCTCGCTGCGATGTCGCTCCTTTAAATATTGGGCTTTTAAATACAAAGAACCAATTTCTGGAGGATAAGGAGGAGCCGATACCGGACGTTAACTGGGCTGGGTGTAGCTATCGTTGCTCTATCGCTATTTACGCTTCAGAAAGAAAGAAAAGGGTTAAACATCTTCTCGAAAGCTGCAGCTTTCCTGCACAGTGTGTCTGGTCGACAAACATCCAAGACTCAGTTCAAACCTTCAAGGCCTGGGGCTCCCCTTCTCCATCCGGCACAGCCAGCGGGGAAGGGAGGGGAGCTCTGTACCCAACGCCCCTGTGGCAGTCACCACACCTGGGCTGCTTGCACATGGCCCCATTCAACAGACACCGTGTTAATACTGCCCTTCCCTGACCGGGATTCGCGCTCCCAATGGACCCTGCACAGCCTTCCCAGGGAACGGCCCAGTGCGAGCCACCCGCAGGAGGTCAGTGCACGGCTGGGGACACCCAGGGCCGTGGGGGGCCGTGGCTGCGCAGCCCCGCTGCGGGCAGCAGCCCCGTGCGCCCGGCCGGCCCAGCCGCCACGGCCGGAGCAGCAGGAGCAGCAGCTCCCGAGGCCCCTCGGGCTGCAGGGCAGGCACAGCCCACCCTTGGCAAACCCTTCCCGTGCTCTCCCATTGCTCCCTGCACTGCCCAGCTCCCTCCCTGCCTGCCGCTACTTGACAGTGGGGTGCACCCTGTTCTTGGCCCGGAGCGGCCGCTTCTTCTTCACCACCGGAGCCCCTCCGGTGTAGGGTTTGCTTGGGGGCAGCCCAGAAGCTGCACTGATGCCTCTGCTGGCGCGCAGGAGCCGGCTGGGCACCGAGCCCCTGCTGCCCGGGGGGGTGGCAGCAGAGCAGGGGGACAAGGGAGCATCCCGCAGGAGCTGCAGGTCCGTGTCGGAGGAGAGCTCGGGAGAGGGCCCCCGCTCCGTGCTGCCCGCTCGGTACCTGCTCAGGGCGTCCTCCGAGGGCTGCGGGCTCCTCCTGCGGCAGCGGGAGCCCTGGAGCTGGTGCTCGATGCGGTACAGGTCCTCCGTCACCTGGTTGACGCGGTCGAATTGGGCGAGCAGCATCTCGAAGAGGGAAAGGAGGCGCTGGATGTCGGCGTCCACCTCCAGGCTGTCGCGGGTGCTCAGCACCAGGCTCAGCCCATCGAGCTGGCTGGAGGAGGTGGAGGCTCTGGAGCTGTCGGAGGCAGCGCTGGGAGTGGGGCCTCGGAAGGATTTGGAGTCGCTGGAGTCTCGGGATGGCAGCGGCTCCATCCCTTCGAACCTCACCTTGTGCCGGAACTGGAAGAGGATGAGGGAGCATGAATGGCAGGAGCACCAGCGGGAAGGCTGTGCTGGGAACACTGCGCTGTTGTACTGCGTCCTGCTCCCAGCAGCTCCAGGGCTGCTCCCACCCACTCCTGGTGGGCCAGACCCCAGACGAAAGCACATGGAGCTGTGGGACTGAACTGGCAGCAATGCCCCTGCAATGCCCATCACCAACCCAGCTCCTGGGCATCCAGGAATTTCGGCCACTCCAGCACTGAGCTGCCACAGGAACCTGGCTGGGGCAGCAGTGGGAAGTAGCCAGAGGCAAAGGAAAGGATAGCGGTTGGTGCCTTGTGCCTGCTCCCCGGTCCCTTCTGCACTCACCTCCTTGGCTTTGCTGAAGCCCATCCACATCTTGAGCCTGCGCACGAAGAGCTCCACCATCTCGTAGTCCTGGGGCTCGAAGGCAGGGCGGTAGAGCTCGAAGTGCATCTCCCGGTAGCTGTAGATGAGCACCACGGCGAAGAGCCGGAGCAGGATCCACGCCTCCAGCAGGACGTAGCTGGTGCAGAACAGGTAGCAGAGGCCCGAGGACTCGGGCAGGCAGGGCCGGAGGCTCCCGCTGCCCCGCAGCATGGCCAGCAGCAGCAGGAGGCTGCTGCCAACGCTGCGGAAGGACTCTGAGGAGGAGGAGAAAAGCTGCGAAGGGGACAACGGGGATGCAATGAGAAGGGATCGGTGGCAAAATGCTCCCCCGACCCCCCATAGCATGAGCCCCAAAGAGCAACCCACCAATCGGCTGTGACAGGGACAGGCCACAGACACGGCCCCCAGCCAAAGCCACCCCACCGGGCACGGGAGCACCCAGAGGACCCAAGGGCTTGCTGAGGACCGAGGGGCAGCAGCACCCCTTGCTGGCAGCCAGGCCCCGTGCAGGCCGAGGAGGGGCCGGTACCCACCAGGAAGCCAAGCTGAGCATAGGCCAGGATGAGGATGGTGAAGGCCAAGCCCGCGGCACCCAGCTCCTTCGCAGACTTCTGAAGGGTCTTCCCGAACACCGACCACTGCCGGACGAAGCGCAGCTGCTGGGCGGCCTAGGACCAAGGTGGGGATGGAGTTACAGGGGCCCAGCACAAGGTCTTTCAAACACCTCTGCAAGCCTGAGCCATGCAGCTGGTGGCAGGGCAGAGGAAACCCTCGTGATGGGCTCCCTGCAGAACCATCCCAGCAGCCACATGAGGCTCAATTCCCCAAGAGAACCGAGGGCCCAGAGGCGGCAGCGCTGCAGCAGAGACACACGTGGCATCAGCGCCCACCACCTCTGCCCCACAGCAGCCCCATTGCCTGGCGCAGCAGGACCAGCGTCTCGCATCTGGGTTTGCTTTGTGACCCTTTGCTGCCCCTGAGCAAACCGGCACGGGAGGTGCTGCTCCATACCTGCACGGTGAGGAGGAAGAGGAGGGACGCAGCCAAGGTGCTGAAGACGGTGTTGAGAAAGGCCACTTGGTAGAAGTTGGTGAAGCCCTTGCGGTTGTTGAGGTACTTGAGCCACTGCTGGTCAGCCAGGCTGGCCTGGCTGAGGTGCACCACCACGGTGCACGTGGTGAGCAGGATGAAGAGCCACTGGCCATAGTTGCCCCACAGGGTGAAGTAGGCTCTGCCTTCCTTCTTGATGGACAGAGACTCGGACACCACGAAGTAGACCACGAACACCATGAGGAAGACCTGGGGGAGGCAGGCAGAGGTTACCGGGGAAGGAAGGGGCAACGCTTCACTGCTCTGCGGCACAGGCAGCAGAAGGCCCATGTGCGAGGCTGAGCTCTGCCAGCCCAGAGCTGCAGCGCACCCATGGGTCCTTCCATGCCCTCCTCACCCACTCAGCGCCCTGCTCCCCAGACCAGGTCCAGTGCTCGGGTGACAGTGCCCAGGGCAAGAGGGCTCTGCTCGCGCTGGACCCTGGACCCCAGGCGAGGTCCCTGGGGACATGGCTCTGCTGTCCCCATTGAGGAGAAGAGTAACGAAGGCTCCTCAGCAACAGGCACGGGTTGAAGGCAGCAAAAGGCTGAGACAAGGCCGACACGTGCTGCCAGACAGGGGGGATCCTCTTCCCTGCAGTGGGGCTGGGCTGTTTCCTATGTGCTGCCCAGGAGGGGTGACAGGCATGGGGACAAGCGGCCTCAGGCAGGGGAGCTTTAGGCCACAGCGACCAACGCGGCCCTTCCAGGAACCGCGGCCACGGGTCCCCAGAGGCCTCTGTGTGGTGACCGAGGGGAGAGGAGCCAGGGGGACGCCAGGCACTGACCATCATGAGGAGCTGCAGCGTGACCCCGGCGCTGAGCCGCAGCAGCGGGAAGGGGCTGATGGCGACAGCGGCGATGGCCTGGCCGGCCCCCAGGAACTCGAGGCGCAGGGTGATGGCCACGTGCAGGTCCACGCTGGGGTTGTACTGCAGCACCTCCACAAACACCGCCCGGCTCCTGGGGGGGATGAGAGCAGCTCAGGGCTAACACGGGCTTTGGTGATGCTGTTTGGTGCTCACAGATCCCCCCCCCCCCGGAAGCCTGGTGGCCACGGAACCTTCCTTGGCCCCGCCACACTCACATGTTGTCGATCCAAGTGTGCTGCTGCAGGAAGTTCAGCTGAGCTCTGCTCTCCTCCAGCGAGGCCCCCAGCTCCTGCACGTAACCACTGCTGTCGTAGAAAGAGATGTAACCCCAGTACCAGACCCTGCGGGGAGAGAGGAGCCATGGGGTGATGGCTGAGGGACAGAGCAGCCGCTGCTCCGCTCTGCTGCGTGGCAGGCCGGGAGCAAGAGATGCAGAGCCTGCACATCCAGGGCTGGCAGCTGCCTCATTGCTCGTTTCACAAGACAAATGACAGCAGTACATTGATCCGTCCCCGTGTTCCCAACCTCAGAACAGCCCCAAGCCCTTTGCTGCCCCAAACCTCAATGAAGACACATCCAGGAACAAGCCAGAGCAGAAACCAACAGTGCCTTAATGCCCAGGACGCTGGTAAAGGCCAGTCTCCTATAACCCATGTTACCAGAAAGCTGGTGCCGTGCTGTGGGGAGCTGGGCTGCCTTCTTCAGCAGCTTCACTCTGCCCTTGAAGCTGGAGTCGAACCCTCTGCCCATGCCCCTGCCATCAGCACTGTGCTGCTGCTCAGACACCTCGAGGTGAGCGCCCATCTCCAGGGACGCCGGCTGAGCAGCAGCCACGCGCTGCCTCTCGCCATTCCCACTGCCCACGTGGATGTGCCCAGGGCAGCCTCCGGCATTCCTGCGTTTCTCTGCCCTTTGCTCAGGGGCTGCGGTTGGCCTCACTGCAGCGAGGGCTAGGAACCACCCCAGGCACCCGATCAACCGTGATGATGCCTTGGGCAGCTGGAGCAGGGGGGCAGGCGCAGCTCCTTACCCGGGCAGGTCGGGGGGTGAGTAGGACCACGCAGCCGTCACGTTCAGGGCTGCCCTTTCCCAGCCAGCTCCATAGTCAGCGGTGGCAAAGCTGTGGGAGTCGGCGCAGCTCCCGCCGGGAGCCGTGCCCATGCCATGGAGGATGTCCTGGGCGCTGCGCTGGCACTGGGCTGCAATGACACCGGCGGTCACCCCACGGGCAGCCCAGCGCAGCCAGGCTGTGCTGGGGCACACGGCTGAGCTTTCACACCTAGCAGCAACCTTCTTCCCAAGCCCCCTCCACCTCCTCAGCCGCACCTCCAGAAACCAGCTCAACCTCTCTGCAGCGCAAATCCCCATGGATTGCCCCGCTGCAGGAGCGGAGCTCGGGGCACACCGATACCCCTGCTGCAAAGACAAACCTGCCTCCGTAACCTCTGCCTTGCTTCACTCAGCCCCATAAACACCCACACTTGCCCATTTCCTCCCTCCAGGAACGTCACCACCACCCCATGGCAGCAGGACCCTGAGCCCACCAACCTCATCCCCACCAACCTCATCCCCACCGGCCACATCCCCACCAACCTCATCCCCACCAACCTCATCCCCACCAACCTTCCTGCAGGCGGAGCTGGCGCAGCCGCGCTGCCCCCAGCGTGGTGCTGTGGCTCTCCTGACCCGAGCCGTTGTTGTAGAGGTAGGGGAGGAAGACCTGGGACATCCACACCCAGAACTGATCCGACCTGCAACAGGGAGAAGGCATCAGAGCTCCTGGGCAGCTCTGCTGGGGGGGTCTCCGCATGTCTCACCCATGAGCAGTCGAGTTCCAGAGCGGGTTCTGGAGGGCTAACAGGAGCTGCTCCCCTGGCTCGCAGGCACAGGCAGCATTCCCATCCATGCCACGATGGGCTGGGGTCAGGAGGTGTTTACCCTGCAAGACCTAAAGGGGACTGGATACACTTGGCACCTCAGTAAGGATCAGAGCAGTGGGTCTATGGCAGCACAGTGGGAAAGAGGTGACATTTAGGAGCAGATTCTGCTTCTGCTCCACTTCCACCCCAGAACATCACCAGTTCATTCCCGATTCATGTTGTGTGCATCAGAGCTCCTGCGGCTTCGTGCGGCACAGACCGGCCGCGTCTGTTCACACAGAGTCAAGGGGGCTGCAGGGACATGGGCACAGAGACACTGCTGATCCCAGGCACTGGTGGGGCCGGCAGCAGCGTGGACACGCAGCTGGGAAAAGCTGATCCCGTTGAAGCGTGTGTGCAGAGCCAGGAAGGGAAGGCCTCTGCATTTATGTCAGATGTTATTCTGGGGTCTTGTGACGTGGTTATGGCTAAACCCCACAGCTGTAAATTCTGGAGACAGAGCAAACTTGGGTCCTTCAGAGCACATAAACTCTGCAACATCCCCGGTCCCTTCCCACCCGGGACATAAAGACAATTCACACATCAAAGCTCAGGTCCCTCTGTTCTCCAGGGGAGAAGCAGAGTAACAGGGAGCTGCTCACTGCCATGCAGCCACAGAACCCCACACTGGTCTGGGTTGGAAGGAACCTTAAAGCTCACCCAGCTCCAACCCTTCCACGGGCAGGGACCCCTTCCACTGGAGCAGCTTGCTCCAAGCCCCTGTGTCCAACCTGGCCTTGAGCACTGCCAGGGATGGGGCAGCCACAGCTTCTCTGGGCACCCTGTGCCAGCGCCTCAGCACCCTCACAGGGAAGAGCTTCTGCCTAAGAGCTCAGCTCAGTCTCCCCCCGGGCAGGTTCAAGCCATTCCCCTTGGCCTGGCCCTACAGGCCCTTCTGATACAAAGCAACCTCTTGTTCCTCCTCATCCCCAGGGCCCTCGCCATTACCTCTTGATGAGGAGGAATTCGTTGCTGCCCAGCTGCTGCTTGATGGAGCTCTGCAGAAGGAAGGCTCTGCTGTTGCGGGTGGCATCTCCATAGTTGGTGAGCAGGATCACCAGCAGGAACATCATGTAGATGAGGAAGTTCTGGCAAGCAGAGAGCAAAAAGGGATTGCACCCAGGCACCAGGGGGGTTGGTTCCCAGTCCTGCAGCAAATCAGTGCTCTCCACTGCCTGCCATGCAGCAGGATCAGCACCCAGAGCATGCATTTCTTCTTCCATATGGGCAGCAGCTTAAAATGAAACCCAGACCACAGGCTCCTAACACTACCCTTTGGTCGAAGCAGCCAGACAGCACCACATGTTTCAGTTGACATGCACTGCACGACCTCCCTGTACAAGCTCCTATAACCAACAGGGTTATACAGTGATGGAGGTTTCCATCCTTTAAAGGGGAATCACTCAGTTGAAATGAACTCCATTAAAGCAGCTGTGTGCTCCTAGCACAAGTGTGGACGATTAATACTGGATGAGCTACAAAGAAACTTCTGCTCCTGCATCAGCTGTTGTGTGTTTCGCACGATTCAACAAATGAGTTTCCTGGGGCCAGGTGCTGCCTGCTCTGCGCTGCAAACCCTGTCCTAACCTCAAACACCTGAGTTAGAGTCAAACACAGCAGCTGCTCCTAATGCACCCCCTCATGGCTCTGCCTTCCAGCCCACACTGAAGAGGAACGGCACTGCCAGTCTTCTACAGATTGGGAAACTGAGGCAGAAACCGGAGGCATGCACCTGCTTCAGAAGATCACAGCTGGATTGGGAGGATCCACGTGAGGATGTGGCTCAGCTCACGGAGGCAGCACTCTGCCCCTGCCCTCGGCACCACAGGCATCAGGAATCCCAGCCTGGTTTGGGTTGAAGGGACCTTAAAGCTCCTCCAGCTCCAACCCCTGCCCTGGGCAGGGACCCCTTCCACTGGAGCAGCTTGCTCCAAGCCCCTGTGTCCAACCTGGCCTTGAGCACTGCCAGGGATGGGGCAGCCACAGCTTCTCTGGGCACCCTGTGCCAGCGCCTCAGCACCCTCACAGGGAAGAGCTTCTGCCTAAGAGCTCAGCTCAGTCTCCCCTCGGGCAGGTTCAAGCCATTCCCCTTGGCCTGTCCCTACAGGCCCTTTTCCAAAGCCCCTCTCCAGGTTTCCTGCAGCCCCTTTAGGCGCTGGAGCTGCTCTAAGGAGCCTTCTCTTCTCCAGGCTGAGCAGATGTCATACCTTCAGCATCCTGTGTAGCAGTTTGACCTTCCTGGCCTCCTCCTTGGCCTGGAAAAGGGCAAACCCCTGTGGGGGTCGGACTTTGCTGATCTTCTCAGAAACATGCTCCACAAAAGGATGCTCCACCAAGGTATCATCTTCCTCCGGGTGCAAGCGCTTGGCAACCAGTGAGAAATAGAGGGCTTCCAGCAGGACCTGGGGAGACAGGCAGTGCTGTGAGCCTGCAGGGAGCTGGGCCACCACACCTGCCATGGGCAGCAGCTCCTGAGGGCCCTTCAGCACCGTCAGCCCAGCACAGCCCCTCTCTTGGGGTAGCTAAACCAAAGTGCCGCCAGCCCGACCTCTCCTGCTGCTGCTGGTGTCCTCATCCTTACCTTCAGGGGCTCCCAGACCAAGAAGGATGCCAGAAAGCTGAATATCCCTGAGATGAGCCACATGAGGGCAACGCTGGAGGAAAAGCCCACCCCGATCCACACGGAGACCCCCGTGGAGGTGGCGAAGAGGAGGAGGCTGATACCGTGAGCCAGATAGGAGCACCAGGGCGGCAGCAAGCGCTTCCGGAACGTTTGGTCTGCAACTGGAAGGAGGAGGGAAAACAAGCGTAAGCGTTGCTGCAAAAGGACCCTAAGGGGCACAGGAAGGGCTGAGCACACCACTCATCCAAGCAGAGAGCTCGCCACCAGTCCTGGATGAGTCGGGAGGGATTACCCCAAACATCTCCCACTCAGCAGCAACGCAAACACAGCTTCAGAAGAGCAGCATCTGTGGGCTACAGCGTGGGGAGGAGAAGATGGGATCCTGATCTGGGCACCGGGATGGGTTCCCTGCTTTCTCTGAGCCTCAGGACATTGGGCATGCCCAGATGGCTGGAGAGGCTGATGGCAAAGCCATGGAAAGCCACACAGATCTCTTGTCCTGGCTGCCTTCAGCCTGCCAAGTCTCCCTCCCCGGGGCTCAGCACAGCTTCCTTCACCCACCCATGCAAACCAGTGCCTGGACAGAGATACCACAACCATTCATCAACCAAGGCTGGATGTTAACAGACCCAAGAGGAACGCTGCTGGGTCCCATTTTCCATGTCCAGCCTGTCCCAGGGAGGCTGTGCCTTGGGAAGCCAAGAGCTCATTCTAAAACAATTGATGCTGAGCCTCTCCAGTGGGCACCCAGGCACTTCTCACCCTCCAGCCCTTGCAGGGCCTTGCTCCCTGCCTTGTGCAAGCCCAGCTGGCTGCTGCCGTGTTGCATGACCCACTAGGAAGCATCTCTGCTTTGTAGATTTGAACCTTCCTTGGCATTTTACCCCCTTTCGCCTCTGGTTTCATACAGAGACACTCTCATACTGGATGGCTGAAGGGACTGATGGCTGCAGAGGGGTGCGGAGAGCAGAGCTTCCCTAAGGTGCACAGCAGGGACTGTCACAACACAAGTGATGGACTTACTGACATTCAGGCTGCAAGAGCAGTTGGCAGGTATAACAACTACATCCCAAGCAGGGGAGCAGCCTTTCCTAAGGCTCCATTTACCTGCCCGTGCCTCCCAAGGGCTGCTCCTCCTGCCCATCCCACCCTCGCTGCCCTGGTACCTGTCCATGTGGACTTGGCTGATCTGCTCACTTCCCTGGGAGGAGCTGCCATGCTCTGCCCTTTGTCGTTCAGCTTCTGCATCATGACGCTCTCCACCTTCTCCCCAAACACGCTGGACCTGCCAAGGCAAAGGGGTGATGCTGGTGAGCTGCGGCACTGGTGGCTCTGCAGGGAGCAGCCTGGCACAGAGAGGACAGAACCCAGCGCTAACAGCAGTGCAGCAGCACTGCTCTGTGTCGCATGGAGAGCAGTGACCTGTGACCAGGCTGCCTCAGGCATCTTCGGTGCCTCAGAACCCAGCTCAGCTCGCTCCCTGAATACTCACAGGCCTGAGATCAGATCTGTTTCAGCTCTCATGTAGGGCCCCAGGTCCTGGGAGTGGGAGATGCCACTGGCTCCATCTGCCAGGATCTGCCGGATCAGATCCTCATCTGGGGAAAGAGCGAGTGCGAACGGGGTTGGCAGGAGCACAGCACCAGCACGGCACCAGGGCATGGTCCTGCTCTGATGCATTTGTGGAACTGGGGAGCAGGAGGACAGGGTGAGGCCCTTGTCCAAGAGACAGCTCCCCCTCCTTCCTGGCTTCTAGCTCCTGCCTATGCCCAGCTTGGCTACAGAGGTAACTGCTGGTGTAAGAGGCCAAGTTCTCCTTCTCCAGCCATTTACAGGGGTTCAGAGACACACTGTGGCTTTGCACCCAGTGAAGAAGTGCTGGTTGCTTGCAACATTCAGCTCCTACGGAAACACATCTCTCCTTGCTCCCAGTCTGCTGGCAGTGTGGCGATCACTCACTTCAAGTAATCCACATTAGGATTTCTGCTTTCCCAAACGGAAATCCCCATTAAGAAAATACAACCCTTCTCCTCTGCCCTTCACACTGCAGGTAGTGGTGATGGTGGCAGAGCTCTGCTATTCTGCCTTCTCCAGAGTTAAAGAGAAGGCTCCTAGGGACCAGACTGTTCCTTCTGCGCATCCCTGGGGCATTCAAACGGTGATGCTACCCCAGACCCACCTGAGGCAGAGAAATAGCGAGGCTGCCCCTGGTGAACGCCAAGTGACAAGCTGTCCTCCTCGGGGGCCAGTGGGGCCTCGAGGCCAAGGTGGCGGCTGGCCCGGCCTCTCTTCAGCTTCTGGATGGTGTTGCCCATGATGGAGGGGTCGCTGAGGAGGTCTGGCCAGCTGAGCAGGGCCTCGCTGGACGGCCACCGCACGAGGCTGCGGGAGAACAGAGCAATGGGGCAATCGGGGCTGTGGGGAATGGGAAGCAGGAAAAGAGCGACAGAAGGGAAACGGCCATGGGAGCACAACCCCGGTCCACCGAAGCAGAAAAGTACATTAAGCTCCTCCTTACCTTTTGGAGTCCTCCAAGAACAGATCTGTTTTGGTCTGCTCAGAGAAGGCCTGTGGAGGAAGAGGAGGCGGTTCAGGCACACGGCACTGGTTTGTGCCTCATTAGAACAGTGGGCTGTTAACATCAGCGGTCACTGAGACCTGGAGCCTGAGCTGCCAATAGCCCTGGGTCCGTACCTCCTGGGGCCTGCTCTGCTCCAGGGATAACCCAGGCACACTGGGAAGGTCAGTGCTCACGGACACAGAGCGGTAGCTGCAGACAGCTTGTGCTCAGAACCTGGACTGCGCTGCGCTGAGGCTCTCCCCCATCACCAGGATTTGCCAGAGGCACTCGAGCGCAGCAGTTCTTGCACTCATTGCTGTGGACGGGCCCTGTGTCCGTGCAGGGGAGCACAAAGACCTTGCAACATACCCGGCTTTCAGGTGGGAAGCAGCTTACCTCTGCCTGGAGGCCCGGGAAGGTGGGGAAGGAGCTGTCAAGGATTGAGGAGTCCAGGTAATTGTCAATCTCCAAGGAGTGCTGGTCTGAGTGAGTCACGGTGTGGCTGATGGAGACCTGCAGGAGACATCAGGCTTCAGCTGACAAGGGAGGCATGGAGGTGACAATGGCACAGGGACTCAGAGACAGGCTGCTCAGTGGATCCCATCAGTTCCACATTCATGCAGGCAGGGCTGGGGAGCCCAAGCAGGGCTGAGAACAGGCCCATGCACATCTTCCACTGCCTCCAACTTGTTCCCACAGGACCACAGCCCCGTGCCATCCAGGCTGTCCCGGATACAAGGCCCCAAGAAGCCTGGTGAATCTGTAACTCCCTGCAAAGCAGAGAGTGCTTCCAGGGACAAGAAGTATCAGACACAATTTGTGCTCATCAGTCCCTGAGCAGCTGGCTGCAGTCCTTGATGGGGCTGCTAATTGTGCCCAACTAGTCATGAAATCCCCAGCTAATCCCTTCACAGCTGCCTAACCACAGCTCTGCTCAGAGAGCTGAATGTGTACCCAGGGCAGACACTTCATTAGAGATGCTCCACTGAGCATCTCCCAAGCTCCTGCCAATAATGGGCTGCTACCCTTTAACGGCATTTGGGTACCTGTCCCATCCTGAACTCCAGGGAGCAAGTGCCTAAGGCAGTCTTTAAAATCTGCCCTTCTGGTCTCTGTCTGGGCAGAGAGAGCTGGAGAAGTGATGGACCACAACGGGCAGAACCTAAGCTCAGATAAGGAACCCCAGTGGCAAGATGCCCATCTGGGCAGCCTGCGACTACATCTCCTCCTTACCTTGCCACGAGCCATCCGGAAGAGAAATAAAATGACCAGGTAGAGAGGGTAGACCACCACGCTGGACACCAGCCCAACAGCCACCGTGTCCACATTGACAGGGATCAGGTTGGAGACAGCCCCGTTGCTGGAGAGAGTCAGGATTGATCAGAGAACGGTGTTAGAAGGGGCACTCTGGGTTGCCAGCTAAGCAAGGAGACCAGACTGCACCCCCAGCTATTGCAGATGTGCGGAGGAAGAACTGGGCATGGGCTTTTTTAACAGTGGCACATCAAAACCAGATAAGGGGGAAGCTGCATCTTTGGTCATCCATGTCCTGCTTCCAGATTCTTTGGAATGGGAAGGACGGACTCAAGGCCATAAACAAGGCACTCATGGTCTGTCCTGCCCTGTGTGATGGGAAGCACAGGAGCGGCCCTCAGGAGGTAAGGGATGCCCAGAGCACCAAGGGACACAACCCACCTGAGGTGCACGTTGCCCACCACGCCGTACCACACGGCATTGGCGCAGAGGAAGAGGAAGATGAGGAGGGAGCAGCAGGTGGCTCTCTGCACGCGGGTGAAGCGGCTGCGGGGCGGGCGGTCCCACAGGGACAGCCAGACGTGCTTCTCAAAGAAACCTCGCTGCAGCTCCGCGCGGAAGATGCGGGAGAAGCTCCTCAGCTCTGTCTCACCTGAGCACAACGAGAGAGACCGTCAGGGCCAGCGGCACCACTGAGAGGACCTGGAGGGGTCACAGTCCCTCCTCGCTGACTGGTTTGTATCCACACTGCATCTACATGGTCCCTCCGGCAGAGCTGGCTCCTTGCCGTGCCTTGTCCTCTAGCACAAAGGACCCACGAGGCATCAACGCAGTGAGGAAGAGCCAGTGTGCAGGCTCCATGGTCCCTCTGCGGTGCCCTGCTGCAGGTCCTTCCTCAATGTAACAAGCGCCACGCTGCTCGGCCATCCCAGCCCCACACCCCAGGGCTGAGCACTCACTGGCAGCATAAACCTCCTTCTCCACCATGCCATCATTGTCTTCGCTCTCCACTGACAGCCAGTCGTTCACCAGGAAGAAGTAGCTCTTGCTGCTCTGCAGGTCCCGGACTATGACGTGCTGCAGGTACCAAGAGGGGCTGAGTCCTGGAAGTTAAAAGGGATGAAGCGTATTTTGTGGCAGCCATTCCCTGGGTGAAACTGCGAAGCTGGGAGGGCAACACAAGAGCCCATCAGCAGCAGTTGCCCTGTGACAGGATCTTCATCCACGGGAAATGCACGGTACCCAAAAGCCTGGTGCAGCCAGCTCACCTCCTAGGCTGGACATTCAGACACTGTCACAGTGCACACTGCACCCTCTGCGTATGGGACTGCAGACTTCCCATGATGGAGACTCCTCATCCAGCCCCCCAGCAACCCTCCCCCCGAGCCAGGGGGTCACCATGGCCTCCCAGCAGGGTTATTCCAGCCTTTAGGCCCAGGTACCAGGCGGAGCAGAGCCTGGCCGTGCCCCGGGATGGGTGACGGGTGCCCCAGCCCTGCTCTCCTCTCACCTTTGTTGTCGTGCCAGATGCGGATGCGCCAGATGCTGCCCAGGCTCCGCTCCGTGGCGATCTGGAACACGTCGAGGCTGTTGCGGTGGAAGGCGTTGTCTCCATCCAGGTGCCTGTGGCCACTCTTATGGTCCACGCCATACAGGGCGATCCCCACGTGGGCCGTGGTACCTGGCAGAGATAACAGGGCTCGGTTAGGGAAGCCCACCCAAAGCAGAGCTGCTCCCCAGCCCTGCCTGCCAGTGGCCTCTACCAGATGCAATGCTCCTGCAGAGGGGCCACTGGAGCCTAGGGAGCAAGGAATGTGCTCAAGAGCCATCCCACACCCAGGGTGCTGCTCAGACTGGTGCATGGCCCTTGGCATGCTCATGGTTCTCTTTGGAAGAGACTGAACCTGACTTTCCTTGCCTTGCTAACACCCTAACAGGAGGAGATGCTTATTCTGATGGTTTTTCCTCCAAGTAGATGGAATATTTATTCCCCCTGACACCTCTCCTGTACCACTTTTCAGATGCACAACCTGGATGGTCCTTGGGGTGGCTTCAGGAGAAAGCTGCTGCCAGTGAAGCCGGTGGTTACATAAATCAATCGCAGCATGTTTCTGGCCTGGTGGCACTCCACCTCTGCCCTTACTTAGAGCTTCCCCATCCCAACTGCCTGGACTTCCAAGTCCAAGGTGATGTTTCTGGCAGCTCTAGCTACAAACCCAGCCCTGGATCAGACAGCGAAGCTTTCTGCCTTTCCGATGCTGGGCTTCATACAGCAGAACAAGCAATGGATGCAGAAGGGCAGCAAAATAGTCCATCTAAAGGGCCCACAAGGCCTGGATGCTTCTGCTGGAGAGGATGTGAGGAACAATCACTGCCTCTGGCTGTTCCTGCAACCACAGCCCAGTCAGGGAAAGCAGGGTGGGGGGTTTCCATACTGGGTGGTTCCTTCCCATCTTTGAGTGCCCCATTATCACACCAGTTAAAGTGTGTATGCTGTGGGAAGCCCTGCACAGTCTGCCTGCTCTGTGCTGCTTCAAGCACCAGCTCGGCTGTGGGCCCTGCAGGGGAATGTTTGGTGCCTGATGTGCTGGGGGGAAATACACAGATGGCACCCTCGGAATCTCAGAATCATATAATGGAATCCCAGCCTGGTTCGTGTTGAAGGGACCTTAAAGCTCATCCAGCTCCAAGCAGGGACCCCTTCCACTGGAGCAGCTTGCTCCAAGCCCCTGTGTCCAACCTGGCCTTGAACACTGCCAGGGATGGGGCATGAAGACGAGCAGCCAGGGGCTAACCTGATCCTCTGCCCCAGCCAGTTTTCACCAGGATCTCGTATTTGTAGAGCCCGTTCTTCCCGCAGAAGGGAATCACCCCCACGCGGTTGACATCGATCATGTCCAGCTTGTGCACGATCAGTGCAGCCACTGAGTAGGTCACGAAGCAGACGGCACATGTCAGCAGCACGATGTAGTTGAGGCCAGGGCCTGGAGCCTAGAAAGTACAGAGCTATGTTGAAAGGCACTGTTCTTCCCCAGGAGGACCCCCTCTTTCCCCAGGAGCCCCCTTCCTGGCCATCACCATTGTTCAGACATGATACCACGTGCAAATGGAGAGCTCTCCCTGCACAGCCCATGTGGAGTGTCCTGCAGCAGCTGCTAAGAGCTCTCTGCTCCCACTTACATCACATCAACAGAGCCAGAGAGAGCCTGAACGCCCCTGGGAAGCAGGGAGCAGCTGGGATAAACCAGTGCTGGGTGCCAGCTGGGAGGAGAGCTTGGCATCTCACTAAGAGGTGAACACACTGCGAGGTATCCAGGACAAAGCCATCTGCAAAGGTCTATTTAGCAGCAGCCAGGATTCATGATCACAGAACACAGCCCCTGTGTGAGCTGTGCCCATGTACAGCTCCCAAAGGCTCCCGGGTACTGGTGCTGGTTTGCCAGCTGGGCACAGCTTGAATGTGAAGCCATCAGGAGCCCAAGGCTTTCCTATAGGTGACAACCAACTGCTCAGCACATGGTGATGCTGCACAGCCTCTGCTTTGTTCTACTTACAGGGAAGATGAACTGGACGGAGTTTGGGGGGACAAAGAGACTGGCCCCAAAGGCAGTGAGGTGCTGGGTTAAGCAGACAGCCTGGTCTGGCCTGGTCTCTTCCAGTGGGATGATGCCTTCTGTCTTCCAGCGCTTCTCCTGCTCACTGAAGTACTGGCACAGGGATGTGTACAGCCCCAGGGTCACCTCCACCGGGGACCAGCTGAAATGGTTCGTGATGTTGAAGTAGTACTTCTGGATGGTGTCATCCGTTCTGGAGAAGGGAAAGGCAGCAAGGAGACATCATGAATCCTGCTGAAGGGACACCAACCCTGTTCTAATGGATGTGTGCCCATGAAAACACTGCTGCAGGGATGGGGAAGCACACAATGAGGAGGAAAAGCCCAGTGAACGTGGTGTAATTTACACCTTTGGCTGTAGACAAACTCCGGAGTTCCATGGACCACTTGAATTCTTCTTTATCTTTGTACTGTTTCAGTATCTGCAGCACTACATTGCACATCCTCTTCTTTGTGCTGGCAGCCTTGCACAGGTCTCCCACCTGCCCTTCCCCGTGTCCCACTGATCCATAGGACACATCCACAGCAACTCTGGATTCTTGGCTGGGAGCACATTCACTTATCAGGACGATTAATCCCTCTTTTGAGCATCCTGTTACCAAAAGCCATGGAAGCTGCAGCAACTTACACAACAGTGGCTCCACTCTCGCCCCACCTATTCCCAAGCTGCCTATCTTTTCTTCTCAGATAATGCCTAGGAATGGCTTGGAAATAACACAAGGCATGAACACACATGCTCCTGGCCAAGGCAGCAACTGAAGTTATAATGACTGCTCTGATTAAAAGAAGAGCTTTGCTCCAAAACCCAACAGCACAACTGCAGTGCTCTACGAGCCAAGCAGCGTGGATGGGAGCCCATAAAGAACCTACAGAGAAAAGGGCAGTGCTGGGGGACTCATTACCAGGAGAGGCCACGGGTGAGGGTCATGATACAGGGAATGATATTTACAGCTCTAAAAAGGGGAATCTTTTCAGGGAACCCCTACAAATGGGATCTGAAAGGCAAATCACAGAGCACTGAGCTGCTTTTGCACCAGCACCAGAAGATGTCTGGGAAGGAGGAAGTGCCAGGGTAGAAGAGGTGCCAGTGCTGGGCTGTGGGAATGGCAGCTTGCAGCTCCCTGCCCAGGAGAGCTGCAAGGACAGAGGAGCACTGTGATAGCTACAGCAGCACCAGTCCTGCAAAGCAGCCTGGTATAAACCATGGCAAGGCCCTGAGCATCCCTCACATTCAGCCATGGGACAGCCTGGGGGTGACAGAGATTATAAGACAGGTTTCTCTTACCTGGGAGAGGTGAAGAAGGTGTAGAGCTTGTGGTCATTCCCAGCCAGGGCATCCAGGCTGATTTTCTTCGAGGCAGTGCAGTTGTGCTCATTGGGCTCCGGTTCGTGATGCAGATAAGCCATGATGAAGGGCTCAGGCTCACTTGCAATGTAGTGATCTGGGGAGGGGGGAAACCAGAAAGTACTTTAGAAAGACCAGGCAGAGCTCAGTCACAAGCCTGCTGCCAGCAGTGGCTGTTCAGGGAGGAGTATCAGGACTGCAGGAAGCTGGGAGAGATGCTTTTCGGGATTGCACTTCCTCATTCTGGAGTGCAGAGGAGACCCTGGGTACCACTGTACCTGACCAAGGAGGGATGAGAGGAGCTCCCTCCAGTGCTAATGTGGCTCAAGAGAACGGCTGGGAGAAGCAAAAGGCTTCTCAGTGCCCAGAATCCACAAGCAAGGACTACACTGGGGACTGGATAATGCCTGTGACAGCAGAACTTCAGCCATGCAGTGTGGAACTTGCTGGCTACACCTGACATCTCCCACAGCAGTTCTTTCTTGACTGCAGCACCCAGCCCTTCTCTCCCATGGGAATAGCAAAGAGCATAAAGAGGTGGATCTGTCTGCTCTACCATTGAGGACTCTGTAGGTGAGCTGGAAGTGCAGTCCTGCTTCTCTGTTGTTGCTCTCCATAACCACAATGAGGTTCACAGATGTTCTTGCCTCGATGACTTCAGTGCCAGCAGAGAGGTTGTGAGCATCCGTGTTGTTTGACACCATTACAGTGATGGCTTTCTCTGAGTCCAGGCTCCCAATGGGGATCTGCACCCCGTTGTGTGTCTGAAACTCCATGGAGGCCACCTTTGTGGACACGGTGTAGTTGCTGATGTAACCAAAAGGGAAAGGATTGGAGTCCACTTGGAACATGACTTGGATGACATCCGTCAGGTTGGAAAGGGTGGTGTTGAATGCCTGGGGGATGGAGAACTGGCAGTTTGGTGTGTTCTCGTAGCAAAGCAAGTTAAAGGGATCAGACCTCTTGCCTGTGGCCTTAATTTCTCCCCCCACCAGCTCCAGGGGCTCTTCATTCAGCACTCGCGACTTCATGAGGATGCGCATCAGGCTGGAGGACAGGTTGTAGGCTTTGGGAGCTAGCAGCAAATTGTGGGCATCAGCAAGCAGCTCCTGGGGCTTGGACTCTTGTGAAACCGTGTTGACAAGGTGAATCAGGTCACCTGCAGGAGAGAAATAAAGGGGCAGAGGAGGCGGTAAACAGCCTACATAAGTGTTAGAGTCTAGATAACATCTGACACCTTCCCAAAGCAATCAGACAAGTGTTTCCTCACTGTCTTCTCACTGTAACTACACTGTGCACATGACTCGCTGCACTGAAGTGTTCAGTAGCCCATAGCTAAAAATAGAGCTGTCAGCAATTCCTGCAGTCTCTCAGCTAATGTGCAGAGTTTGGTGGTGAATACTAATGACAACAGGCTTTATTTCCCTCCTGCACAGCGCTACAACAGCGGATTGGGAAAGAGGGAAGGAATGGATAAAGCAAACATATGTCACTGAGTTCCTGCGCTATGGAGAACACTCAGAACCCCATTATAAGGGGTGCAAAGAAGGTGTCTGCTTCCTCCCAGGGTCACCAGGTAGGAATGCCCACACAGTGTTCATAGGCACCCCGGTGAAGTTTGGCACCCTCAGACTGCAACGGGGAAGGCGAGCATCTGGAAGCCATAGCTCTTACTCACTGTTTACTAAGAAGAGAATTCCCTGGAGTACCAGTGAGGTTATTAACAACTGTTGTATCTAAGTGTCCGCAGGGATGGCTGCCCGAGCCAAGACAACCCTGGGAAAAGTGCAGGGAGAAGAAAGTCCTGAGCATGAAGAGGCCAAACCCCAGTGGTAGCGAACTGACCCGTGATGTTGAGGATGTTGTCGGCGATGCCAGTCGGGGTCACGGTGCCCTGGGTGGTTTCCCCTTGCAGGATGGTCATCATGGTCTCCAGCTTGTTCAAGGTCCTTGTCAGGCAGGACTTGCAAACCAGTTCCTTGCTCACCACCTGCAAAGGGGAACACAGTCTGAGGCAGTGGGAACATCCCCATGGAAGGATGAAGGCAAGCGCAGCTCCTCCGACCTGCAAAGACTTGAGCATGTTTGTTCAAGCACCATTTGCACTCTGAAAGTCTCTTTCCAGCCCCGGGGAGGTGACTGCAGAGGCAATGGCTGCTCTGCTCAGACTGAGAGATGTTATCAACAAGTCTGTGGTGTCTCCAAGGCTCTTCCACTCACTTCCCCTCACATTCCAGGCAGGCATGTGGGAGTCGGATGGAGGATGCATTAGGGTTGGAAAGAGCAATAAAGGGCAGCATATTCCTGTTCCCTGGAGTTCATTTCTAAGGACCAAGCACATCTCCTGCTGTTGCATCTCATGAGCACCCCTCTGGAGCCACACACTGTATCTAGAGAAATCAACCAGAGGAGCTGGATGGGATCCCTCCATTCACTCGGCTATCTTAGGTGGAATCAAGATTTAGCCCTCGCTGAATCCATTTCAGTGTCCAAGTACTCCTGAAGGCTGTGGGAGGGATCCTGCCACTCAGGCGTGATGGATGTCCCTCCCTCTGCTCCCAGATGTATCCAAGAAACAGAATGTTCTAGCCATGGCCTGGAGCTCCCAGCACTCTCGAGGCCTGGATGGGAGGGACTGAGGCAACACATGGAAGTTGTTACCATAACCCCGTTCCTTGCTCTTATTCATCTTTTTCGCTTTTAATCATCACAGGATTCAGACGTGATTCACCATATGTTTTGGTGGAGAATCAAAACAGCATCTGCAGGTCTAAAATTCCCCCTTTTCTGCTTTTATTTGTAAGCTATGGGAAGTGAGGACATGCTGTTTAAATTGAAGTCCACCATGCATGGTCAGGTATCAAAGAGGTGGGGAAGAGAAAGGTTATGAGGAGGAGCCACCCAAGCAGAGCTACTGCTTAGGGAGGAGAACTGGCTAAGATTGAGAGGCTTCTTTTCCCTTCCAGGATAAATTCATTCTGTTCTATCCTCACCCCTGTAAGTAAAATCAAATGAGTATCAGCACCGATTGACGCTGCTACAGGAAACATGTGAACCCCACAGCAGGCTCAGCCACTTGGAATTCTAGATAACTGTTTCCCTAAGCTTTTCATTCCAATCCAGAGCACAAACTAACCCTGGAACATCAGCTTTTCCCATGGAACAAAACCTCTGTTTCTAGACCTGAGCTTCCACAGCGAGATCAAGTCACGAGGCAAGAGCACATAGGAGAGACAGGCACGACCCAATCCCGCATGGGAATGGGATGTGCTGAACCCCAAATCCCTGAACAAAGGTGAACAGAGAGAAGTGATTTTGAGGTTTACAGCCTTTGAAGCAGAGAAAGGAGCAGCAGAACAGGGACTCTGTGGGTGGGATGCAGTAGTCTGCCCATCACTTCACTGACAGCCTGCTGCTGGGCGAGGCTGCTGACCTGGCTGGGGAGACGAAGCGCAGCCAAGTCCAAGGGTGCCCGACTCCAGCCCTGAAAGCAAAGATTTGGGAGGAAGAGCATGCCAGAGCGGCCTGGCTGACCACCAAACCCCAGCGTATTATATAACTGGGCTCTCTTCCCTTTGCCCATCTGACAAAACACAGAAAGCCACTCCTGAATCCACCAGGCAGCAGCCCCAGCACCGGAGAGCTGAAGCTGCGAGCTGGCTGGGGAACACAGCGCTTCCAGTCAGCCGTGGAGCAGAGCACTGTTTCTAATCTCTTATGGTAGAAAGAGGGCTGGAAGGAACATCAGTCCTTGGCCCTGTCCCCTGGCTCAAGGCAGGTCCTGCTTGACTTGTGTTAATCCTGATGGGAGTCCAGCCTCTCCTCAGAGATGCTGTGGCTCCCCCAGCAACTTATTCCAGTGCTTCCCCAGTGTGTCAGGGCCTCTCCTACAGCCTCCATCTGCAGGTGAAGGGACCTACCTGCTAGCAAGCTGCCACATCAGGGCTGATAGCAGAGAAGCACAGAGCCCTTAGGTGCTGTCCTCCACCACATGAATACAAGATCTCACCAGCGCCTGCTAGATTGATGGCACAGCAAGAGGCAGAGCTAACAGCACTCAGGACATCACCAATGTGATGTGTGTCCTGTCCTCTGTGTGGTGTGTGCATGGGAGAGAAGCAGGGAAGCGCAAGAACTGAGGAGCACGCAAACAGCCCCTGGACGAGCAGAGGCTGGAGGTGGTGATGGGGAACATACCGTGCACTGTGCCAGGGCAGCCGAGATCTGCTGGATGTCATCAACTGTGTTCACGTTCAGCGAGTTCAGGGTCTCTGTGATGTTGTTGCGAGTCCAGGTCCGGAGTTCAAACTCATTCCCAGTCTCAGGTTCCAGAAGCATGGATCGCTCGTACTGGAGGCGATAAAAGCAAGCAGAGTGAGGACATGTATCAGGTTGTTTCAGCTGATGCTGAGCTGTGCTTCAGTCTCTTCTTCCCCGCACTCCGCATCTCCCCGCTCTGCTCCTGCCAGGGGTGATCCAATGAGCTGGGTTTTCAGTAGAACTTCCCCAATTTCACTTGTGCTCTCCAAGCAATTATCTTAGCAGCCTGGCACTTGACAGCTCAGTAGTACATCACTGTGCAGCCTGTATCCAGCCCAACTCAGGGGATCGCCCCTGCCTGGTGTTTTCCTGCAGGCTCCTACTGGGCAGGAAAAATGAATACAGACTGAAATTCCTGCCCTGCACATGGGCCCTATTTTATGTAGGAGGAAAAGGGAACACTGCCAGGAGGATTAAGAGCTCTGTGAGCAGGCAGAAGGTCTTTCTAGCTGCACCAGCTCAGCAGTCGGAACAAGGAAGGCTCCTTAGCACCCACAGCATCACCTAAGGAGCTACAGGAGTTGCGGAGTTGGAGTGCAGTGGGTGGCTCAGGGGAGGTGTGAAGGAGGTGGGGGATTTGGGCTGATTTGCATTTCTAAATCCAGTGTTTAGGCTTGAGTTTGACATTAAAGAGGAGAAAGCGTATTGAATACGAGGGCAGACAGCAGGGTGCATGGGAGACACCCAGGCCACCGCCTTCGCTAGGAACCCTGTTGTACTTTGCAGCCTCTCTGCTTTCCCTGGTCGTCATGTGTCTGGAGCTTGTTTCTGTTTCTGATGCATGCACAGAGGTCCAGCCCTGCTCCCAGCATGCACGTACACTGGTGTACAAGAAAAGCTGCAGCCTCAGTCATTTCCCTGCATCGCTGCATGAAATCTGGCCCAAGAACATCACTGGTGATTGCAAGGCTGCCTGGAGGCCTCTCTTGGGCAGAGAGTGCTGCTTTACCTCATTTAAGATGGTGATGAGGGCCAGAGAGTACTCAATGACCTGCTGAGGGTCCCCTTGTTTCACTAAGCCCTGGAGCACGGTGTCAGTTTGATTGTAGAGCCAGTGGGAGAGGCTTGGAAAGCCCTCGGGTAAGCCGATTTCCATGGAGCTGCCAAGGGAAAGAGGCATCTGGGTTAAGGGCAAACCAAATGGGGCTGGAGAAGGGGGCAGAATCTGCCCTTTAGCTGGGAGGAGCTACACTGTTTTTAGGGTCTAAGGAACAAATGGGACACAGATCCTCCTCCTGCAGGCACTGCAGGACCGTGGGCTCCGGCCTGAGAGGATGGGACCACAGCTTGGTGCTGCCAACTCTCTTTTGAGGGCTCCTGATACAGAGCAGGTGGCGGAGCACAGAGCATAGAGGTCTGAGAACGTGACAGTGCCTTCAAAGCAAGGTGTCACCAGGGAATTACGGAGATGGTCGGGAAAGGCAGTAACCTATGGGGAAGCCTCCCTGTTGTGCGATTCACCCCCCAAGGGCTGGAATTCTCACTGCGTTTCTGCTGAGCCTCCCTTCATCTCCCTGCTTCACCCAGGATCTGCTGAGCCCTGCAGGACAGGGGCCCAGCGGCCAAGCCATGACTGTGATGCAGGAGCCTGGAGCTGCCACATGAGCCCAGTCTCCAAGTGGTGGCTCTTACCGGTTGATGGCCACCACGGTCGCTCCCAGCTGGTCCTGGACAAGGACAGACACGGACACCATGAAGCCACTCTCATGGAAGCCGGGGGGCAGGAAGGCGCTGTGCTCGGCACGGCTGCCCTTGTACACACAGAACTCGTGGTAGTGCCCGGCCCGGTGCCGAGATGCCATGAGGATGTACACCAGTGGTCCCTCTGCATCCTCCGTGTCCCGCCAGCCTGCAAAACAAACCCAGACGTGGGCTCTGAGAGGGGCAAGGAAGCCATCAGAGCTTCAGCTGTCCCTAGCAAGGGGTCCCTGCGCTGACCCAGGGACGGGCTGTCCCCACAGTGAGGAGAGCTTGAGGGCTCCACCAGGCTGCGGGGATGTCTTCAGGGCTTGCAATGCAGAGCTCTGACCCTCTGAAGGCTCCCGATGTTCAGGGGTTTGGCTGCTGCCACGTTCAAAGGGATTTATGAAGAGTTTGTGATCAAAAGGAAAAGGGAACAACTCTGCTGGGGCTGGGAATGGCACTGACACAAGGGCAAACAGCTCCTGCACCAGCCCTGCAAAGCCTGGTATTAGGCAGGGGCTCAACGCAGCCCTCAGGCACTTCAGCATCCCAGGAATAACTGAGTGAAGGACAAATCCTGCACACAGGTTTCCTCGGAGTTCCCAGGAATTCTGGGAAGCCCTGTGGGAGGCAGGCAGTCGGGACATTCACTGCATGTTCCCATTGAGCACCGGTGAAGGTGGACATAGACCAGTGGGTCTATATCCTGCACGTTTCACTTCAGCTTAAAAGCAACCACTAAGAGCTCCAATTCCCACCGCTCCAAAGAGACCCCGATTTCATCACTACTCCGGGCAGCTCAAAACACACCGAAGTCACAACCTTACCATGCTGAATCCACCTCTTCTCCCCCAGCTTAAGCTGGGCTTTGGTGAGCAGCCCCCCCAGCCCCAGCAGAATTGACCTCCTCTGCAGCGTGGCTTCCCAGCATTCGTGCACAGACAGCATTAATCTCCGATCATTTGGGGAAATCTGCTTTTCAGAGGCTCTTATGCCTTGGCCCAAGGCTACAGGATGTCAGCCAGGCCACTTCTCCAAAGCTAGACTCATTGCTGCTGTCCCTGCAGCTGGTTGAGAAGGTAACTGCCGACGGGAACATAAAGCCCCCATGGCACAGGAGGCCTCAGGGCTTTGTCTTTTGACTCTGCCCACATACGTGTGACTCAGTTTCAGGCACCTATCTTCTGTTTCCTGCACTGCAATACCAGTTTCTCCTGCAAATACTGTCCTGGCCTGGATAGCACCATTCAACTGCATGAACCAGGAGCAAAGGAAGTGCCTGGCTGCAACCACGAGTTTAGGAACTCCATGATTTGGGCACACAAAGCTGCTTCTGGCCAAGCTTTGGGGATGAGAACGGGAAGCAGGGCTGGCAGGTACTGCAGGCTGTACGCTCTCACCTGCGCACTCAAAGTGCACCTTTGCCATCAGCGCCTTGAGGGGTCCCTTGGGAGACAGCCGGCAGGATCCTCCGACCGGAGGCTGGTTTGGGAGCAGGTCGATGGAGGCGAATCCTTCCTCCCCCGTTGTGAGGTCAGTGATGTGAAGGGTGAAGGTATACCCCTCCCCATCCTTCAGTGCCCCTTGCCTCAGGACCAGGTTCATTCCTGTGTCACCGGTGGAGGTTGTCCTTTTGTCCAGGATGAGGGACTTGTTTTTAAAGCTGTGTGCTGCCCATCGCTGTCGGGATGAATTGGGGAGAGACAGGAGAGGTTTTGTTTCAATCTGAACTCATGTCCTTAAAACGGTTTCAGCTTTGAGTCTCTTATAAAAAGTAACAGATTTCCAGTGGGAGCATCTGCCAAATTTGCAGTTGATAATTCAAGCTTTTAGTCTTGTGCGCTACAGCAACAAGAACTGGAGCCTTTCCCAAATGTCTGCTGGGAATATTTCCACTGTGAGATCTACTTTAGGCTCTGGGATTACATCACCCTCCGACAAGAGGATTTCATAACAGTGAATGCAAACCACAGGAAATCAATGAAGCGCTGGTGGAGTCTCCACGGGACCCCACGTTTTATGCGCCTGAAGCGGAACGTGGCCTGGGTGGTTGCTGTTAATAGCACAAACGTACAATTGCGATAACAAGAGGAACACTGAGATAGCCCACCAGAAAATGCCACACGAGGACATGCTGGGAGCAATGCGGATTAGCTCGCACGACAGGAATTCCACTTCTGAGACCTGCCTCCTCCAATGGGTTGCAGAGATGCTGTGCAGTGGAACGGGTAATTCCAGGAGGGCACAAGGGGCTTGGGGGGATCACAAGAGACTGAACAACCTCTGCGTGAGACACCAGAACAATGGGCAGGATGCCAGGCAGCAGGAGAAGAAAACACTTGGCAGACTTATTCTAGGAAAAGCTGTGTGGGAAGGGATGGTCACCCATGGGCTTGGGTAGGAGGAGACACTGATGGAAGACTGACAGGCCATGAGTCCTGCAGCCACAACCCGCGGCGAAGGAAAGCTCTGGGCATCTCACAGGGGTCCAGTGGCTACAGGACGTGGAGAACCTGCTCCACAGGCTCTCCTGGCCTCCTCAGTGCTGCTGAGACATGGTACACCACGCAGGAGCCCCATGTCACACCAGGCAACCTCTGTGCTTTAAACCTCCAACCCTACAAGCCAGTCCTGCAGCCAGTCGCAGGGGCTGTGATGAAGAGACTGGTACCAGCCAGCTTTCATCCCCCAAGCCTGACCCAGCCACTGCATCTACGGTCAGAGATTGTTTCCCTCCTTCTCTCTGTGGCAGTTTAGATCCAGGACTGTATTTTCACCCAGCTCTTTCCATCCTCTCCTCCTTGACTCTCCTATCCCTAAAGCCCACCACACGGAAGCAAAGACCAGCATTGCTAATGACTTTACCCCAAGCTTGGAGTCATTGTGACAGTTCTGGCAGGTCCCCTCCAGGTAGACATAGGAGCTCTTGCTAACTTCATAGACGGACTGAGCCTTGCAGGAAACACACTCCAGGGACACAATAGGGACTCCCCCTCTCTTGATGAATACCTGGGAAAGCAAAAGGCTCCATCAGAGATCTGAGACAAAGATCCAGACATCTAACAGGCACGTAGGCATCCCAGCAGCTGCTTCTGCAAGGAGGAATCGCTCTGCATCAGCCTGATGGTGATTCTGGATTTACTACATAATCTAGATAATTCCGGATTTACTTTATTTGCTCTTTTTAACATCATAAATCACTTCCAAAAAAGCCCTTTTGGAGCCCTGTGCTGAATTCCCAGCACAGGTCCTGCTCGCGGTGCCAGTGGGGATGACGCTAACCAAAGCCCTTGACTGTACAGGACATCTCAGGACAAATGGGATCCAGGTTAGAGTCTGGGAAAGAGAAGCAGTGTAACAGGGAAAGCCTCCAGCACAGCACAGACCAAACATCTGGTGATCACCTGCCCTGGGATGTGACTGCACCTCTGCTTTGCCTTCTGTGGGCTCAGCTCTTGGTCCTGCCTCTGCAGCTGTGGACCCGGGGCTGTGGGTCCTGTCCTCGACTCAAAAGGTTGATAAATGGGAAGTGTTTATGGTCCAGAGTAACAGAGGGCTCAGGGTGAGCCAGAGCTGAGTGAGGATGTGCTGCCCTGTGCACAGCAGCACGGTCCCGCTGTCTCCATCCCTGCTCCCATCCACACAACTTGCGCTAGAACCACTTGCCATGTTTCAGAACCCGACCCTTGGGCTCTCGTCCGTCATTTCTGACACTACCCATATCCCTGAGAGACAGGAGTGATGATCAAAATAGGCAGAAAACAGTTCCCACCGCACATCCAAGGCATTTTGCCCTGCAGCTTGGAAGAACCGCCTTTTCCAGAGAGTACCATGTCATTCCAGGCTTTTAGCTCAGCTCTAAGCTGCACACCTCAAGACATCCACACACCTCCCTGGCAAAGGCACCCAGGGGAGCTTGAGAAGCACTGGTGGGTCAGACACAACAGCTATTGAGCTCTGAGCCCTGCACTTTGTCTGCATTCCCTTAATCCCCCAGGAAAAGGGATTGTCCAGCACTGGACCGAGCCCTCTGCCCTGGCAAAACGAATGTGCTGCATTCAAAGACAGACAGCAATGAAGACATTGTTTAACATGGCAGACTTTGAAAACAGGATAACTATTCCCAAGCCCTGCGCCGGAGCACAGTGAAGCTCCATTCATTCCTACAGGATTTGCAAACTTCCTGCAACACTGGCCTGGTTGTTTTGCGCTCCTGCATGGAAACCAGATAGTACGGAATGTCCTTGACAGACTCTCAATTCCCATTTTTTTCCTCCCGTTTCATCCTGCAGCCCTGGTTTAAAACCCAGGCGGTAAGAGTTTCCACTTCCAGCCTAACTACAGCTCCAACTGCCAAACACACCACGATGAATGTTTCTGACATAAACCATAACTGCTGCCGGGCTGCAGATGCATTCAGCAGCAGGCTTAATCCGACACAAACAACATGCACTTCAAAAGAGCCTGCCTTAAATAAAGTCAAAAGGAGAGAAGGGAGGAGCTGCTCAAGGTAAAATGAAGCAGCAGCTCTTAGGAAGCTCTCGCCGGGCAAAACAGCCTGGTGCTGGGGCATGGGAAGAGCCCAGGGATGCACCCAGAAACGCTGCTGACCACAGGCTCCTTCACTGTCCCCCCACAGCAGACCTGTGGCCACAGACTCTTGGTCCCGGGCACCATTCAGGGTTGGTCCCTAATGCAGCCTCTGCACAGAGAGAGGCTGACACAAGGTCTAAAGGAAGGAAGAAACGAAAAGGACTTGGCAGGGCGAGCAGAAAGTGCTGTGGAAGGCAGCATAAAGATGAACGTATCATAGAAACCCCAATGCCTGTTCCTGCCAATGACCTGGGTGAGATCAGTTATGGAGCCCCAGCGATGCCCTAAAACCTGCTCTCAGGTGCTGGGGGGTGCAGGAGGCAGCTTCCACACCCCCAGTTCAAGTGGTGCTGGCTCTCGGATGGGGATGGGGATGCAGGCCAGGGAGTCAGTTGTGGCTGGACATGGTCCCAAGGCAGCAGCACTCTCCTCTAGAAACTTCCCTAGGACAAGGGCCATGGACTTCAGGCTCCTGTGTCCAGCACCAGGCACACAAGGACAGGCAGGGACCGTTGTCTGGGGTACGTACGGTTTGATTCGTTGCCTCGGGGCTCATCCCCTCCTTCCTGACGGTGAGGTCGAACGTATACTCCACATCTGCTTCTAACACAGCTTTGGAAATTGTGACAATTCCTTCCTTGGCACTGAAATTCAGAGAGCACCCTGCAGCCGAGCTCTGCTTGCAAGGAGAAAAGAACTTTCAAACCCTCCTTGGTACGGGTGACCAGCGGGTTAGTCCACAGCCAAGCATGCAGGTCCACACAACGTCACGGTTACGGATCTTACTGTGCAATGCCACCACTGGGGTGGCAGAACAGGGTGGTGTCTGGACACCAAAGCACAGGATCCTATTGCCCAGGTTAGTTAGTATTGGAATACTGTATTTCACCTGAGCTTCACATTCATATTTTACAGCAGTTAATTCATCATTAAATAGCTTATAAATATTCCCAATCAACACAAGAAGCTCACATTGAACTCCAAAGTCTAACCCAGACACACTCCACATCCATTCTGAGGTCAAGATAGAAAACAGTGACTTTTTACAGGCAAAAGAATCCCGCATTCAATCATAAATGCTCCTCCTAAGAATATGGATGAGAATAGGAAGGGCAGTTCTGCCTCGTCCTTCTACCACGGTAGGGTCACTTGATTGCTCCAAAGTCTAACTGCTGAAATTAGAGACATTTAACTGCTCATGGGAGAGGGACCAGAGCCCCCAGGCCCTGTGTGCAACCAGCTCTCTGATTCCTTCAGGTCATGGAAACAGCTGCACTGAAACCATGCACCAGAGGCCAAGTACAAGGCCAGCACTGGACTGCAGCAGGATGCTCTGCACTGCTCCTCACAGCAATTCTGGTACCACCATCCTGAACTGAGAACTGGGAAACCCTTGCAACCCTCCTTCTGGAGCAGGTTTATTAAAGATGCTCACAAAGCCTCCCTCGACACCATTTCAACTCAGACCCATATTCATAGAGGAGCTGACATGCAGATGGAGCTCCCAAACGACCAGCCTCTCTGGCTGTGCAAAAATGGTCTTACCTTGGAGGAGTAGGTACAAGACCAGTCGTATAACAACGGGGTCTGTTCACCATCATCCAAGTTCGGGTCATAGGACTTCTCCCCATCCAAGATTAAGTCCTGCGTGTTGGACCATACACGGTATGACCCTCCATCAATGATTGGGACCAGCTTACTTGGTATCACAGTGACATTGGCAAAGATGCTTTTGGACAGCGGGGTATCTCCAAAGGAGACAATAAAGATGAAGCAATAGTTCCCAACTTGAAGGGCAAGCTTTGGTATTACGAGCTGGGGCCTGTTCACATCAACGTTTGGCAGATGGATCCTGCTGGAGTCATCCAGGTTCATGCAGCTGGGTGCTTTGTAGATCTCCCATAGGTGCTCTGTCTGGTACTTGATGCACCCACGGAGGTCAATCTGTGCCTCCAGGTAGTTCCTCTGGGACCGCTTCATGATGACTTGGGGGGGCAAGGCCAACTCCACCTCTGGCTCCTCACACTCCAGCACTTTGACAGTGACAGTGAGCTGGGCTATGAAGAAGCTGATGAGATTGGTGGCATTCACCTCCACCAGGTAATCCCCAGGGCTCAGGTAAGAATAGTTGGCCACTGCAACCCTGGTTATTTGAGTGGAAGAGCCATCCCCAAAGGTCCACAAGAACTCAACACTCCTGCTGCTGGGCACCACGACTGCTTCAAACAGTGCTGTCCTGTTGACAAAGGCATTGGAGGCAGTAAGGAAGACTTGGACTATCGGGTCTTGGACCTGGATGGTTCTGGTGACATTGATACCTCCCAAGTCATTGAAGGCACTGAGGTGAATCTCGAGCAGCCCTGCAGCTTCTGGAGTGTAGGAAACTCTTTCTCCTGCCATGGTGACCACGGATCGACCTTGCTCCTTCCACAGGGAGAACTGCCAGGAGAAGGACACGCGGGAGCCGCTGCCCACCTGGGCACTGAAGCTCTTCTCCGTGCCTGTGGCTATGCCTTGCTCGCAGCAGTTGAGGAGCCTGACATCACGGATGGCCTCCAGGACAGAGATGAGCACCTGGGCATGTGCGATGCTGATCTGGTTCTGCACCGTCACCGTCACCAAGTAATCGCCGCTCTTGGTGAACTCATGAGTGTACTTGGACCCGTTGAGCACCACGGAGTAGTCCCCACTTATGCTCACCAAGTAACTCACCGAGGTACCCGACGACATCCTGATCACAAAGGTGACCTGTTCCCCTGGCTCCACCACCTTCTTGCTGGCAAGGATTTCCAGGCCTTGGATCCTGTCCTGCACTGAGATATTCCTGCTGGCCAGAGCCCAGCTCACATCGTTGGATGCATTCAGATAGACTGTATAAAACCCTGCTGTGGGGAACGTGACAGCCACGGACTGGCCACTCAAGGTGCCGTTTGGTACCTCCCAGAGCCAGGTCACTTCAGTCCCTTTCTGCAGCTCCCCCTCAAAGACCACCGTGGAGCCCGATGAGACGTATCTGCAGTCCAGTTCTGCAGTCCCTATGCTCAGCCCCTCTATGACCTCCTCTACACAGATATAAACTGTTGCATTGGTTGAATTCAGCTTGTTTTCTGCTCCAACAACAACCTCTATCATTCCAGGGCTTTGGAAGGAGTGTGTAATAAAGGGTTCAGAGGTAACAGGAGAGAAGCCATCCTCTAGGTACCAAACATACGTGACGCCAGTGCCACTGGTTAAGGTGGTACTTATGTTAACAGAAGCATTGATAGCCACTGGGTTGGGGAAGGCATAAGGCTTTAGAACACCGATGCTTTCAATGAACTCCAGTGTCCTGTTAGCAGTTGCACATCCCAGCATGTTGGTGGCTTTCAGATAGACCGTGTAGTTTCCAGCTTCTAGGATGCTCAAGGAGAAGGTTTTCCCAGCAAAGGTCTGCACAGCAGTGCCATCCCTTTGGGCCACCCAGCTGTAAGAGATGTTGGTTCCCTCTCTCACCACCGCCTGCAAATGGAGTGTTCTGTTAGTTGGGAAATAGATGTCCTCCACCAGGTCATTGCTCATCACCTGCAGGCCTTCAATCTGCTCCAGGACATAGACATAGATGCTGTCCTGCAATGAACTGATCTTGTTCTCTGCTGTCACAATGACATTGAACGTGCCCACAGACCGGAATGTGTAGGATATTGTGGAGGAGCCCTGGATGGGAGTGCAGCGATCACACAGGATCCATGAGTAGCGGAGGGCGGTGCCAGCTACGAGCGTGGCCACAAAACTCACCGAGCCGTTCAGTGGCACCACTGTCCTGCTGGCATTGATGGTCAGCCCCTGCAGCCGCCGCTTCACTGTGACCTCCACGGTGGTCTCATTAAAGCTCACCTCATTCCTGCCCATCACACTAATAGTGTAATGGCCTGTGTTGTTGTAGGAGTGGGTAGCAATCTGCCCAGGCTGGGTAGTGCCATCTCCAAAGTCCCAGCAGTAGCTCACTTTGGTTCCATTCATGCTGGCAGAGAACAGGTAGATCTGGTTCAGCTCCAAAACGCTCGTTCCGTTATATTCAATCTTTGCTACCCCAACTGGCTCCTGCACTTCCACAAACGCTGTGTCATTGTTGAAAGAGACGTTGTTGGAGACAGTCACTGTGACCAGGAAGACCCCCGTGTTCTTGTAGGTGTAGCTCACCTCAGTCCCACTCGATCTAGTGGACTCATTGTTCCCGAAATCCCAGCGGTAGCGGTACTGGTACAGAGGCACAGCACTGACCTGGAAGCTGCTCTCTTCACCAAGCCTCACAAACTGCTTGGAAGGGAGAAGGGTGACATTGACTATCTCTGGCTCCACACAGACGCTGGTGAAGTAGTGAGCCTTGTTAAAGCTGCTTGAGAGAGTCAGGGAAAGGGGGAAGGTCCCGCTGCGGGTGAAGTTGTGCATCACCACCGGGTCCCCTCTGATTGTCACATTGGAGGAGCCGTCTCCAAAAGTCCAATCAAAGATGTATTCCTCAGGATTGCCCGTCACGTAGGCAGTGAGCTGCACATCCGGGTGCTCCAGGATGCAAGAAGCAGGCTCTATTTTGAGCACTTCCAGGACAAATACCCGAACGGGCACGGTTTGGGAGACAGAGTTCACCGGATTCACAGCAGTCACGTTCACCGTGCAGTTGATGTCCTTTATGTACACGTGTTCCACCACCGGCACCTGAGTCCTCAGCACCGTCCCGTCCCCCATGTCGAATATCCAGGTGATGCTGTCCCCTGTCTGCACCGAGGCGTTGAGGGTCACGGATGCTCCCAGCTCTGCTGCCTCATCCGCAGAAACCTGGAGCCCCGTTATCTCCTCAAACACTTGGTAGCACTCGACTGTCTCCACGCTGCTTATGGTGTTGTTGGCTGTCACGGTGACGTTGTACACCCCTCTCCTGGGGTAGCTGTATGTCACTGTGGACTGGCTGTCCGTGAACAGCGAGGACCCGTCCCCGAAGTCCCAAGTGTACAGGACACCGTAAGGAGATGGCGATGGGTCGGCCCTGAAGGTGACCGGGCGGCTCACAACTAGAACATCCTCCTCTGCTTCCATCTTCACATCAACCAGGTAACTGTGGACGTGCACTGGGGTCAAGTGGGTGAGGTTCTCAAACTGGTTTGACACGAGAACCACCAGGGCATATTCTCCTGCATTGGGAAAGAGCAGGAAAAGACCAGTCGTGAGGATATGCTTCTGCAACAGCTTCTGGCCCAAACATGCCTGAACCCCTTCTTCCCCCCAAGAACCATCCTGAGCATACCTGGGTCTTGGTAGACGTGGGAAACATTGTGTTCAATTACAACCTCATGGACACTGGGATCAGGAACAAGGAAAGATTTGTTGTAGGGAGGTTTGAACAGGTATGTCTCCTGGATGCCATCTCCAAAATCCCACCTGGAGAAACATGCAAACCACGTTACGCTGCACAACAGGAGAAGCATGGAAATCCCAGAGGAACCCTGGCCTGGCCTACGGCTGTCTTGCAGGCTCAGGGCTGGGGTTTCCAGAGAAAACATAATGCCAAGTATCAAAGCAGGAGCTGAGGAACTGTCACCGTGAGAGGAGAACAGCACTGGTAAGAAGAGGAGGAACCCGATATTAAAGCAGCGTTGCAATCCTTTAAAAGAAAAGCATTTCAGCCTGAACTCTAGGTCGCAGCCAGTGTGGCTGAACCCCACTTGCAAATGAACTGAACAGAGCTGAGAAACGGGCCCTGGGAAGAGAAGGAGTAAGGTAAGACTGGTAAGAGTGCACAGCGAGACCCTGAGTTTGGGCAACTTGCAAAGGACTCACAGGAACATAGCATCCACAGCTGAATCAACCTGAACTCTTGCCGTAAGCTCCACGGTGCTGTTCTGAGGCAGGACCGGCAGGACACCCAGCACCGTCAGGTTCTTCATCTTATTCATCATCTCCACAGTGACATTGTAATTGACTGTGAAGTTACTGACGTGGTTGGAGGCGGTGAGCTGGGGAGGACAGTGGGACAAAGAATGCATCTGGGGTCACCTTGCTGTGCTGCCCTCTCCTGAGAGTGGGGCTTCACTGTGCTGAGGGGCTCCCACCAGGCAGGCGAGCAGCTTAAGGTCAGACAAGAGCAGCTTCGATGGCACTGGAAAGCAGCATAGACTGGAAAGTCACCTACCTGGTAGAGCCACCTCTTGCTGGAACCACCGCATCTTCACCACTAAAGCCAGTCCAAGAAAGGAGTGGAAGAGGACAAAGGGAAGAGCTCATCCTGAGACTCCTCTGGCTCTGAACATGCCAGTTACCCTTTTGCCTGCTCCACACTGTCTCCAGCTGCAAAGCCCAGGCACTTGCTGGCACCAAGGGGACAACAGCCACCCGGTTTCCTTAGGACAGTGGCAGATGAGTGGCTCCAAGCACAGAGTGGGGATGGGAGAGACTCCTGAAACCAAGCCAAGGGCAGCTCCAGCAGCCTGGGTGCAGTGGGCACAGAGAGGGAGAGCAAAGTTGGGCAAAGGAGGGGAAAGGAGGCAAGAGTCTGAAGAGACAAGACAGAAGTAGAGCAGGATCCTCAAGATTATCTTGGCTTGTATCACTGCCATGGCACCTAATGATGAAGCATCTCATCGCCTCTTTACCTGCAGGAGAGCTGAGCTGCTGACAGAAGGGATCCTCCACACCCAGTTGAACAGAGACCTCCCACCCCAATGAATAACAGGAGTTTGTGTCTAGGCTCTGTGGGTCTCTTATACCGAACCCAGTGGACTCCAGACTAACGCCACCCTCTCAGCTCTGGAAGTGGAAGCAATCCAGGCTGTCAGCACAGGCCTTCACCCAGCAGATTAGTGCTGCTCAGCGGTGTGCTGCACCAAGCAAGTTAGTGGCAGCGTGCCCTCGAGCTGGGCTGGCTCTCTGCAGGAAGCCAGCAGTTACCCTGCAAAGGGACCAAGCAGCTTGGAGCCAGACCAGGGCTCTGCATGGCAGAACAGGGCATGACACAGAAAGATGTTCTGGCCAGAGATACTGTTCCATAAGAGACACCTCCCTCTGCCCAGCCCCTCTGCTCCATCCTTCTTCTGGGGTCATGACAAAACCCAAGCTCCAGTCTGCACCAGTAGAAAGAGAACAGGACATAGACGAGATGAGCTTGTGGCAGAAGCTCTGTCCTGCCTGTGAAAGCCTCATGCTTGCATCCTGCCTCTGCCTGGTTCTGAATCCACATCTCCTGCCTGCCAAAGCAGTGGCCAGCACCCTGCAGTGGGGCTCCCTGCCTCATTCCTGCGGGATGAGTAAGGGCAGACACTCCATGAACAGAAGGAGAACATGAAGCAAAGAGGAGAAAGCGAAGACAAGGAAGGCAGGGAAGTCAGCTGTAACAGAAGAACAGGAAGAAACTATGTGCAAGAGCAGCTCAGTGGGAAGTAGCAGACAAGCTCATTAAGTGCATAGTGAAAACCTCAACTCTGCCTTCTCTCCCTCCTGCTTTTCCTGCTTCGTTTGTGGGATGAGATGGAAACCTAGGATTGCAACGGTACGATGCGAAAGGCCTTGGCTTACCGAAAGCTTGTACACAGCTGGGCTTTGGTAGATAACATTGAAGACAATATTGTAAAAAGTGAAAGATGGTTTATCATCTACTGTCCATCGGAAAGTCACATCTGAGCCAGCTTCCATCACTGGGATGTAGCTCTGAAAGGCAGGAGAACATTCCACACTAGTGCAAGAGAACAGCAGGCACAGCGCTTCCCGGGAGATCTCCAGCTGAACTGGAGAGGGAGCAGGGCCAGGCTGGGAGGCCTCACACACTGCAGGACAGGATGCTCAGAGCACGACATAGAGGTGCCAGATCATCTGTGCCTTTGCTGCTGGTAGACAAACGCAGCCCCTGACTCCATAAATCACCAGCAGAGCAGGGAGCAGGCCCCATGCTGCCTGTCCCCCTCCCTAGGGCTCTGCTCTTGTGATCGGGTCTCTCTTGCTGCCTAAAACCCTTCCGATAGCTTTGCACAAACAACTCAGCTTTAGCTACACCTCTGAGCTGAGTCTCCGACCCTTGTCCACGACCCGAAGTCTGTAATGCCCTGCACTGGACAGGGTAGGCTCCCTCCTCACTCCTACAGTGCCTCCCGAGCAGATCATGTAGCCAGGAAGGGTGAGACCAACAGGCATTGCAGGCACAGGGTTCTGCCATAAGCAGCCAGAGCTTGAGCAGAGCATTTCAGACACCCACGGGCAGTTCCTGCTCACGTTCCGAGGGCTTGGCTGTAGCTCTGGGGACAGGGGACTGGAGGAAAACAGCCTATAAACACCGGAGTAACTCCAGCACTTGGGTGGATGGGTGAAACATTCTTATAGCTTCAGCCAACTGATGTAAGGCTTTAGTAGAGCGAATCTAAAGGAGTAACTGCCTCGACAAGTCAGAAGCAGTTAACTGCTGGTCCTTCAGAATGCCTCTGGTTTTCCATGGAACTGGAAAGCCAGTGTCCCCCTTGCAGGAGGCACTTACCTCTGAGGGAATCCAACCTACTTCCTGCCGGAAAGCACCAGTGCTTTCTGCCACATGCCCCTGTCTGCAGCAGCGCTGTCTGCACGGCCTGGGAGCGGTGCTTAGCAGCAAGCAGTGCTACACCCCACCAGTGTGGAGCTGAGCCCAACCTCCCCGTGAGCCATACCCCGCCTTAGTGCCAAGGGCTAAAACCACTGCTGAGGGATGAAACAACTGCAGTGAGCACTCACCACTCGTGTGTTTAGCAGGACCCTGCTCTCAGGGTCAGGGGTGGCCCGCAGCCCGCGGATGGGCTCCTCCACTTTCACTGTGACGGTGATGTTCTGCGTGCTCACGGTGTTCTCTGCCACGAGCACGTGGGTGCTCACCCCTTCCCTGAGGCCGCTCAGGCTGACCACGGCAAACCAGGTATCGTTGTTCTCCCGGGCACACTCTGCTGTGAGCGGGGCAAGAGCTGCCGGGCAGGACCCCTCGAAGGGGAAGGTGCGGTTGTCTCCCAACCAGCTCGCGGTGGCGTTCACCCCTGAGGAGAGCTTGATGAGCAGGGTGCTGTGGTTGGATGGCAGGTAGACCCTGCCGCCTTGAGGAGCAGGGTGGATGACACGCAGGCCTGACACCACGGAAGTCACCCAGAAACTGCAGGACACGTTGGTGCTGAAGACCCCATTGTCCACGTTGGCTCTCACCGTGTAGCGACCAGGATGCTCCAGCCCCATGTTGTGGGGGCTGATCACTGGGACCAGTTGCTCCTCAGCATAGAGAACACGGAGAGAGCAAACAGTGTTGTTTATCCAGGAGGCACCAAAGAAGCCATCAGCCAGGCCAAGCTCCCACTCTGAAGAGTTCATGCTTAAGACATTGGTTCTGTAAGGGGATGTGGTACTCGGCTGGCACTGGAGGAGTGAGCCCAAGCCTGCACTGTGTTGGAGACTGAAGACATCCTCAGCCTTGACAAAGATATTTTCTTTCCTGAATGTGACCTGCAGAGAGAGGAGACACCTTTGGATTAATGCTTCAAGTTCAGAGCACTCAGCACCCAACTCCTGCCTGGGCAAGACAGCTGGATTTCCTGCCAAGTGGAAACCAACTGGAAAGCCACAGATCCAGCCACAGCATGGGGAGACTTGTCACCACCCTGCTCCCCCCGGCCCCTCTGAGTCAAATGTGCTAGCACAGAAGCCAGCCTTCTGCTCTATCTTCACTGCTTAAGTGCAATAGGAATGGTTGCCCAGCCCTTTGAGCAACTGGTTTACCCTATTGCAACAGGTTCCTGCAGGGAGCCCGTGGCTTGCAGTTGGTGGCATGTCTGACACTGGGCAAGTCATTTCATTTCAATGGACTTCAGTATCTCCATCTGCAACTTGGGACCAGGCCTTTATTCACCCAGAGCACTCAGGAGAGAACTGCCCCTCCTACTCACTGGTTACAACAGCTAGTAAACACTGACCAGATACTGGGAAGAAGGGCCGGCTGGGATCGTAAAGAAGAATTCCTTGATGAGTTCATAGCTCAGCTGGCTGTCATTGTGCAGAGGGGAGAGGGGTGGATGGGTGCTGGCGAGAGAACCGTTGGCACACTGGGTCTCATTGCAGCAGTCTTTCAATGAGGAGCACAGATTAGTCAAATGGCACCACTGGAAACCAGGAGGACATTCAAACAGCGTCCAGTTCCCATCATCCTGAGCCACGTGGAACGGTTCTGTGGCATTTCTTTCCTCCTGGTAGTCTGGAAGAAGTGATAGGGAAAGCAAGGATCACCATTCTGACCAGTAACACTTCTCCTCGCTCCAAATGCACCGTTTCCCACTTAGACCTTGGCTCCACTCTTAGGACAAGCTGCAGCTGCAACACATCCTGCTGCTCCACAAGACCAGTGCCCTGTTTTACTGGAAACCTTCACAAAGGCACAAAGACCATTACTAACAAAGTCTCTTTTCCAGTGAGAACACAGCAATCTGCAGTCTAAAAGAGATCTGTGCCCAAGGGAAAGCGAGTCCAGAGCTGGCTTTGACACTGAAAACACATTAAGCAACTTCTCCTAAGTTAATGTTTTCATGTCAAAAGTATCTCTTCAGTGTCAAAAAATATCCCTTTGTAACCAGCCAACCCTATGGCTACAGCAAACATTCTGCTGCAAAGTTAACTGCCAAAACTGTGACTATGGGGCTGCTGTACAAGGAATGAAAGGCTTATTACATTATCTCATCCATCGGGAAGAAACAGGCTCGGGGAAATGCTCTTCCTTGTTAACCTGTGGGGCCAGATGGACCAGAACACATTCCCGTTTGACACGTGATGTCTTCCCAAAAGTACTCGAGTACAGCTCAGAAGATCAATTCACTTCCACACATGTTCCTTACGCTCCTGTTTTCTTCATGCACTGGGACAGGTTTCTCCCTCTATTAATTTCTCCAGGACAATCACTTCTCCAAGGCAACCTCTGGCTGTTCACCCACACCGGCAGGTTTTGCACTTAAAGTCTCCTCAAGGAACAGAACCAAATCTCAAGAAATAGAACCAAATCTCTGAGGTTTCAAGGCTTCAAAGCTCCTGCTTTGAAAACAGAGGGCTACAAGAAGGCCACATACATTGTCTGACATGGCCTTGGTGAAGCTGGCTCTCACAATACCCCAGGCATCGAGAGATGTCTCACCTTCTCCATCTATCGGTCTATGCACCTGGAACCTCACTTGAACGGGTTGATGCAGTTCCTGCGTCACAAACTCCAGCGCAGTCAAATATCCCTCGTGCCTGAACGCCAGCTCAGGGAACACCATCACCTGCAAGGCAAACACAGCTCTCAGCCTCCTGCATCTCCCTGGGCAGCAGCAGGACCAGCAAACCCTTCTCACCTCCAGAGCTTGCCACGGAGCTGACGGCGCATCTTCGGGCACGTTCCTCACTGCCTCGTGCGAGTCAAACACAGGGGCTCCCACAAAGAAGTTTTCGGCATTTAAGAGAACTCCTGTTTACAAAGGAAATGCGTGAGCAAAGCATCGACACTCAGCAAGGCCTGAAGCTGTTCCCCCCACGCAGCTCCAGCTGGAGCAGGGCTCGGAGCACTCAAGAATACTGCAAGGCTGTAGTTTCCTTCTTCCTCTTCCAGGTGCTTTGGTTTCTTTCTCATCCTGCACAAGCAATGTTTGCATTTGCACTACTCAGCACTTTTGCCATCTAGGAACTCTGCAAATACTTCTCCCTTGCAACCCCCCCTGCTTCTGCTTCAGTTTCTGAGCACGAGGTGTTGAGGATGGCTGTCCCCATCCTCCTTGTCCCCCAGGGCTTCATGGCCAGGATGAGCTCGTTTCCAGCAGCAGCAAACACCCCTGGCTCATCCACAGCCAAGTCTGGCTCCGGGCTCTGAGCACATCCAGTTGATCCTGTCCATCATTCCAGGGCCAGTGATGGCTTTTCCTTCTCACCTAAACCTCCCGTATTTCATATCCTTTCTGCTTCTCTTTCTTACTCCCTACACCACTTGGGAGATCTGGGAGGCTGCACAACACAAACCTGCACAGCACACACCACATTAAAGCTCACCTGATGATCTCCAACCCCCTGCAGTCTTTTAACTCACAAGACCCCACCATCTCACAAACTGCAATAGGCCAGCGAGAGCCACCAAGGCAGCACCAAACCCTGGCAACAGCACCGGCTGCTCAGAGAGAAAAGCTATTTCCAAAGCTCTGCCTCACAGCTTCGCTCCTCTCTATTTCTACTGATGGCAAAGGTTGGAATAGGCCAAATGTTTCCTTCGGGCTAAGCCAGGTTTATCAAACCTCTGCTGGGAACACTGTGGTTGCTGCCAGTCCCACTGCTCTGGGTGATGCTCTGGCTGACCCCCTCCATGCAGCCCTCTTTCCCCTTGGCACACGCCAGTGGGGGGCAGCAGGGGGGAAGCAGAGCTCACCTTTTGGCTTGTACTCGCAGACGTAGCTGTGCTTGGCCATGCACAGGTCCGTGTTACACTGGCCTGTCGGGCCCATCCGGACACAGTGGTCAGCGTTGGAGGGATGGGGCTCTCCTGGCAGCCAGTTCTGACAGCTCTCCAGATTAAATCCTTCGCCTCTTTGCTGTGCTCCAGTGCTCGCAAAATCATTGAAGCTGATCCAGACATCGAGGCTCCTTCAGAAAGTAAAGGGGGGGGGGAGATTTGAGGAAATCATAAGTATTAGAGAGACCTGGGACAGATGCCATCTGCGGTTCCCTATAGAAATAATAACGGATTAATCCAGGTGTCACAGGCTGCATTTAATGGAGCCTTTTAGTTACTAAAGGATTTCAGCATCCATTCTACCACCAGAACCTGGCTCTTGAATAGCAGCTCCTCCACGGCACAGCATCCTCTGTCTACCTGCCCTTTAAACCTGAGCGACAAAAAGCCACCAGCCCTTTGATAAGCTCAGCCAAAAGGATGCAGACAGAGCAATCAACACGAGCACTGCAATGCAGCAAAGGGGAGCTCAGGGGAACATTGTGCGCAGCTGAGCGAGTAAACGGTTGCTCACGTACCCTCGATGATTGCTGCCCCATAGCTTGAGTCACCCCATTCCCAAAATGCCAGTCTCACTCCAGCTCCAAGAGGACACAATCACTGCCTCTGCCAGCACCACAGAGCTCGGGACACACTGGGAAGCACTGATTCATCTGTGCAGACCTGTGGAATCTACAGTCAGCGCTCCCCTGCAAGTGGAACTGGCACCAGGATTAAACCTCGGATGCTGTCACGAGCTCCTGTGCTCCTTGCTGCAGGTGCTGGGTGATCATCAGCTCCTCAGGCACCACCGAGAAGCAGCGCCAGCATCAGAGGCCAAAGCTCTGCGGGCAGCCGAACCCCAGATACACAAGGAGCTGCCAGGATCATTGTAGGAAGATGGAAATGTCCCTTCCCCATCTGGAAACTGGCTGAATCCCAGCAGTGATCCTGGTGGAAAGTGCTGAGTGCGCTTCCATAGCCACAAACAGCCTGGACAACTGTTTCTAATAGCACCCAAGCAGAAAGGGAGGCTTTTGTTCGGTATTAACTCTGGAGGGGGGTGGAAACAGCCTCATCATGCACCCTTTAAAGCTCCCTCCTGCACGCTGCCATCACTTCTGCATGGCCTTGCCCCTCGCTCCCAGGGTGGTACAACTGCTCTCAAGAGCAGAGCAGGGAGGTCGCTGGTGCCTCCCCAGCACCAGGCTCAGAGCAGATGAAGTGATGAATGAGGCCATGCTGAGGAACGACGGCAGAAATAACTGCTCTGTGAATGAGGAGTTTTCATTGCAAACAAGATGAGAACACAAATCACTGCTCCCGACCCACTGGCAGGGATTAGGGGGAAGCAGAGGTTGGAAAACAGCCTCTTTGCTGCCATCAATAAAGCTCAATGGAGATTTTCCTTTTCTAATTCCAGCTATGATCTAACTGCAAGTCATTGAAACAGAAAAAAGGGGAAAAAATCAAGGAAAATGGTGGCTGGTTTCCCACCCTGCCCAATGCCCTGCAGAGAATAACCAGAGGGCTCTAGACATCCTTTCCTGAAGGAAGATGTGAGCATCCCTCTACCAAGCAGCAGGAGCAGCACAAAGCCTGAGGAGGTTTGGAAGGGGAGATGGGCTCCTTGTGCTGCCTCCAAGGGGAAAGCAGGGTCCCCTGGAGGGGGGTGCGCTGGAGCACTGGGCTCCTGGAGATGGGGACGGGCCCAGCTCAGCACAGGCTGCCCCTGGGAAGGCCTTCAAACGACAGGAGCGGAGGAGAGGAGCGAGCAGTCCTTGCTGCTGTGGCTCTAATGGGAAACAGATTCCTGCTTCTGTCCTTTTCCCACAAGAAGCCATGGATGCTGCATGCTCCAGAAAGCTGCTGCTCCGCTGCTCTGCCTTTTATCGCCAGGGAAATCGCATCCTGGAACTGCCTCCTTCGTGTTTATCTGAATGGATTAATAAAATAAATAGATGCAAGAAAGGGGCTGGGGAGGAGAGCAACGAGGGGCAGCAGCTGGGGAACAGCTTGGGTGGCTCGTTCCCTTCCGAGGTCTCATGATTTCCTTGTGCTGCATCCATCAAAAGCCCTGCACGCAACGCCTGAGACATCAGAGCGCCGAGTGACCGGTGCCTAACCCGTGCAGAGGGACAGGCTCCTTCCCCCCGGAGCAGGGACCACGTGTTTGTGATCTCAGGATAAAGCCCAGGGTGAAGGGAACAGGGCAAGGGTGCAAGTGTGGGAAGCAGGGGCTGTCAGAGCCCGAGCAGGACCGCGCCAAGGCCACGTCACACACGGCTCTTCCCTTCAATGCGCTTTCTGGGCTGTGGCTATGAAAAGGCCACCTCCAACACCTGCATCTGGGAGTGCTGACAAGAGCTGTCAGGCCCCTGAAAGCTCTCCTGGTTGTGCTCCCCCCACCCCGGGTGCAGAAAGGGTCCTTGGAGGGGCGGATTTCATCAGCGGCTGACACTTCCAGTGCTCCCTGGTTATAAAGCCCAGTTCCTGAGGTGGAACAGATGGTGCTGACACTGGGAGAGGAGCTGCTCCCTCTCAGGATGTGAAAGAAGAGGGGAAGGGGTCTGAGATTCAGGCTGCAGCGTGGCTGGAAGGGTGCAGGATCCCGGCTGGGATCTGCCTTGGGCTCTGCTACACTGGCTGCTCCGTGCCACGGCGTCACGCATGGGACAGTCCAGCTCTAGTGCTGATGGAGCACAAGGTGAGCCTCAGGCACTGCCTGGCAGCCAAACACCCTCTGGACACGAGCACTCACCCTCAGCACTGCCCAGCCCTAGTCTGCACGTTCTGCTGCATTCCCAGATGGAAGCTCTGCTCCGCACAGCCCCGGCTCCTTCTGCTCCTGCACTTCTGCACCACTTCACATGCAGCCACAGGCACAAACGCTGGGTACAAGATGCCCACCAGCAGCAGTCCCACAGCTCCCAGTTCTCACTTCCAGCCTTTCTGCCCCATTCCTCTTTTTCCCTTCACAGCCTTTCAGCAAAGCAGCCAAGTGCAGCAAGGGCTCAAGCTCTGCTGATTCCTCCTCTCTGTTCAGCAGCCTCATCCCTGCCACCTCCCTGTACTCATCCTGGAGCCATGGCTCTCCCCCAGCCTACCTGCCTGCTGCCTCCCTCTGGACCCCTTTGCAGATGTGACCCCAGAAGACCTGTCCCTAGGAAACCCCAACCCACTTACCTGATGACATGAGCGACCAAGAAGCTCTGGATCTCGGGGCTGCTCACAAAAGCCAGCTCTCCATTGCCATGCTCCTGGCAGTGCTGCTGGGCCTCCAGCCACTTGGCCTTCTCCACCACCAGCTGATAGCAGTGGTTGTTGCCCGGGAAAACCAAGCCATCAGCGGGACACATGGGGTGAACCGCTGCAGAGGGGGAAGAACACAAGCACGATGTCCTTTCTATGGGTACACACCCCCCAACCCAACCTGGAGAGTGAAGCTCCAGGAATGTCAATCCTTCTTGAAGCTGATAAATCCCCTTTGGTGTTGAGGTGCCCTCTGCGCAGTCATGGGCAAAGGCAGTGCAAATCACTGCCTGGTCTGTCAGGGGAGCCAAGAGCACCCAAAGGCGTCATCCCTTGCTCCTCTTTAGGAAGGAAGGGGAAGGGAAGGCCCAGGAGCCAGTGCTCAGCATGCACCCATCCAACCCTGCTTACCTCTGCCCAGGTCCCCAGCCTCTGCAGTGATACCGTATGTCACCATGAGGCCAGTGCCACCTCTGTTGCGGATCCGGATGTCCAGGCTCTCGTTTGTCCTGACCAAGGAAGGACACTGCAGTTCTAACTGCTGGGGCGAAGCCACCACCTCGATTTCTGCCTGCACGTGTAACACCTTGGTGCCCACGACAACGGTGGCAGTGACGTTGTACTGCCCAGGGAGGGCATACGTGTGGAGAGCTGCATTTCCAGTGGTGTTGAGAACCTCTGCCTGGTCCCCAAAGTCCCACAGTAAAGTGCTGGCAGCAATGGGAATACTGATGTTGAAGAGCACAGCCTGGTGTAGGCTGTACCGGGGCTGGAGTCCTATGAAAGACACAGGTAACTGTGCCTGGAAGGGAGAGGGGATGAGTGCTGGGCCACCACAGGCCTGCCCGGACTCCTGCTCAGTGCAAAATGGCAAACAACCAGAGGAAGAGTTTGTTTCTTGGGCAGTACCACACAAACACTGCCCCTGGGCGCTGAATGCTCCATAGTCCTGGTCCTCAGCATAGCAGAGGGCACTGCAGGTCCCCTCGGTGAGGTTCCCAGGGTGAAGAGACGTGAAGAGGATGACACGCTCAGCCTCTTCGGTGCCGTTGCTTGTCAGACACGTTATGTATTGAGCTCCTGGGGGACAGAACACGAGATGCTCTTCCAAACCGACACTGGCTTGGTGAAACCCTCCAAGAAACACCACCCCGCACTGCTGGGAAAGGACGTCTCCTACTCCAAACGTTTCCTCTCCGAGCCTTGCCTGGGAGATCTCTAATCCCTCAGCAACGATTTCCAAACGCTTCCTGCTAATTGATGATGACGGAAACAACAAACCAGTCCCACGGATTTATGGAGCAGCAACACTCGGTAAATGAAAGGGCTCTTTGGAGAGCCTGACAGCCCCATGGGCCATGGAGCTGCTGAGCCTGACCCTCCAAGGAGCCCGCAGGACCAGCCACCAAGGAAGACCAAGCCAGGAGGTCCCTTGGCTGTAGCTTGGCTTGGGCTGGTGCAGAATGTTTCACTGCACGCTGCCTGGGGCTGCCAGCAACCCGTTAAGAACCAAACACACTTGTGCAGAGCGGTGCATGGGGGAAACACCAGCGGATCCTCCACCAGGCACACACTGGAGCTGGGCAGACACTGGAGTCTCCTTGTGGGGAGAGCCAAGGGCTTCTCACCTACTTGCAGGCACAATCTGGTGCTAGAAACAAGGGAAACTCACGCGGGCTGAGGGATGCACATGTATGTGCTCCTGGGAAGGATGCGCAGCAACAACACGCGCCTGGTGCAGGGAGCAGGAACACACACACGCATGGACACCCAGGCACATAGGACGATGGCAGCCACACAGCCCCGTTCTCAGAGCAGCAGCTCCTGCCCTTGAGTTGAATCCCCCTCACTGGCTTGCAGGGGGTGGAGGTTTCTCCATCCCGAGCCCAGAGGCAGGGCCTGGCCCCACAGAGCTGCAGTGCAGCTGGACCTGGCCTCCTCTCCACCCCTACCCACGCGACGCAGCCTGTTTGCTCCTCTGTTTCTGCTGGTTGCTACAACATCTCCCCCCAAACATCTCAACAGCTCCGGGTGATCTTCCCAGAGCAAATCCATCCAACGGCTCCCTCCAAACGTTTATTCCTGCAAATGCTGAGCCACTTCTCTTCAGAAAGGCCCCATGAGGAGGACCACGCCATGGGAACTGCCTTTTAACACCAGCCTGGTCATACCTCATCCCTGCCGGTCAGTAGCTGGCAGGCTGTCCCCAGCCTACTCCCATTACACTGAATTACCCTCACATTACTGCTTCCACACTCATTTTAAGTAGTTCGAGAAGGGAACAACTAATAACCAAGGGGAATAACAGTGCTGGTGTGATTCCCCTTGATAATGCCTGCAAGATGCTGCAAGGCTGTGGTAAGTTTGCTGGCGAATGAGGAGCAATGACCAGCCAGGATTTGGCCCTGTGGAGCTCTGCACTTCACCAGTGCTGGCTCCTTCAGCCCTCATCACTGAATCCTCCTGTCATGCACTAAAGGAGATGCCTGATGCCTGCCAGGGAGCACTCACTCTCCCTCCCTGTTACTCAGAGATCACTGCACATCCAGGCAGGATTAGTTTTCTTCAGGCTCCCCCTTCCCAACTTCCAGTTAAACACTGCCCAACGTTTCTCTAGGCAAGGCAGTGCGATAAATGCACCCAGGGCTGTAGATCTGTAGTGTTCATTCCACACTCCCCACCTGGAGCCCTGTCACCTGCATAGATTCAACTTGGCATCCCCTCAGGTCCCATCAACTTCAATGAGGTTGCACTGCTTAAAGTCAGGCTGTTAAAAGCCTGAGAGAATGAAAGCCTGATGCTGGAGATCACAGAGCTGGTGTCATCTGATGGCTGCCTGAAGCTTGGTCTCTAACACGTTTGTTGATCTCAGCCCTGGTGTGACTGACTCAATCCTTAAGGCATCAGGGTGCAGTCATGTGCTATCATTATTTGCTTAATTACATTAGAACTGGTGACTTGAGGTCTGAAGAGGCTGAGATGTGATCCCAGCTGCCCCTGGGCCCAGTGTTTCCATGGCTTTATCATTCCCCACCATATCCCGCGGTGTTTCCTTACCACAAGTAGCATTGAGGAAGGAGACGTGGAAGAGGGACAGGTTTGCCACCACAGGAGGGTGGGCACATCGCGTGTCTGACGCCTGCAGGACCTTCACCTTCCTCTCTTCCACCCACCGGGGCAACCAGGACAGTTTGCAGTCACAAACAAACGGGTTCCAACTTAGGTTTCTGCAGTGGGAGATCAGACACAAGTCAGGTTTTAACTTGCCACGTGCTAAGTGTTACATCCAGCAGCGTGCGGCTCCCTCCCTGCTCCCATGTGCGCCATCCACTCAACTGCTGCAGAAAGAACAGCGAGGGGAGTTAATGAATAGGGAATCAAGCAATAATTAACATCATCTTTCTAGAGGCTACAATTAGGCAAGTGCTCCAAGTGCTTTTTTAACTCTACAAGTAATTGTTGCAATTAGAAGCAAATGACAGACACAATCTTCTCTTTGAAAGAGCTGCCATCGAACAGCCACGGGGTGGAACGCAGCCTCGCCAGGCAGGGGCACTATTTACAGCCCCATTAGAAAAGAACTGAAAGAAGCAAATTGATGTGTCGAAAAAGAAACGCAAAGTCAAGGATAATCTTTCCATGTGGCAGCTTAATGAAAAGATGGAAACTTTAATTGCAGCTAAGCTGGATCCAAATTACAGCCCTTGGCACTCAGCTGCGCACGGGACAGAGATGGAAAGCTGTTTGTGTAGCTGATGCCAGCTGGGCTGGGCTGGACCCGGGATCTTCACACTGCAAGCACCACTTTGCTGGCCACATCCTGGGTCCTTTGTGTCCTTGCAGTGCCGCTTGCAGAGCTGAAAATGCCCTTTGTGTCCTGCCTTCAGGGAGAACGTGTGGCTGAGCTGTTTTCTGGCTTGCCAAGAGCGATTGCATGGGGTTAATCCTGTGGCTAATTCAGAGCACTCTGTGCTCTGACTTCATGTGTGTCTCCTGGAAATGTGTGGCTTCCCCTGGCCTCCCTTCACATAACTGCACAGATCTTAAGTACTTCTATTCAAAACCACTGTAGGCCTAAGAACTTGAATCACTAAGAGAAAACATCTTCAAGCGACTTAGACACTCGTCAGGGTCTCCCATATCGCAGGTCAGTGCCCGGTCTCTAGATGTGACCACACAGACAGGAACACTAAGTGTGACCCACTACCCTACGTGCCCCACATGTCCCCACGACAGCACTGCATCCCACCCCACGGGAAGGGAGGAGCTGCTTCAAGGAAAGGTCTACATAAAGAACTGGGAAACAAAGAGGATGAACTTACATTTCACTTAAATTAAATAAATTATCAAATATTCCATCTTCTAATGTAGAAATCTTGTTGTGGCTTAAATCTCTGTAAAAGAAGGGAAACGCAAAGCTCATCATGGTAATAGCAGGAGCCCATGTACTCATCAATATGGCGTCAGGCAAGGACAAGGCTTCCTTGTGCAACCCAAGCCTGTGTTCTGGGTACCAGCTCGGACGTGCACGGTGAGCTGGAGGGATGAAGGGCATGGGATGTACTCACAGTTTTGCCAGAGAAGTCAGGCTTTTGAATACGTGATCATCTAAACCACTGATCTTGTTATGGGACAGATCCCTGGGGAAAGAAAACACCATTTTCAGCAACTCCATTCTGTCCTTCCTCCATCACCAGACCTCCAAAGAGTCTCTCTGCAAACTGCACCCCAGGCCCCAGACTGGAAGGGTTTGGTGCTGAAGTGGAGAATTTCTCCCAGCCAAAGAAAACACTTTTAAAACTATAAAGCATTTGTTGCTCCAAGCTTTGCGCAAGGTGCAGATACAGATGAGGACTATCACTAGACACACAGCATCCCACAGCGTACATAGAATAACTACAGACGTGATAAATGCATCGGTAAAATGGATGGATCCTTTCAAAACCTATTCAGCTTTAATGTATGTTCAAAGAAGTAATTAAGAAGTTATCTGGAGTAAACAGTAATGAACTTAGAGGCAGATTTATGAGGAACTTCCAAGGCCACTTCTAGTGCCAAAGAACCGACTGTTAATAACACAACTGATGCGCTCAACTCTAATTTAAAGACCTTTTTGTCTCTCTTTGGAACAGCTTGAAAGGAAAGGAGAAATAACAACGAATATTTTCCATTTAAGCCCAGGTTACATTGTCCTTATGAAGGGAACCCTGGCTTAGAAACCTCTCATTGCTCCCTGTAACCCTGACAGCTCCAGCTCATCCAGAGCAGAGCTGTTCCTGTCTCCAGCCTGGCTCTTTGCACCCCACGTTCCTCCTCTTCATCTCAGTTGCTTAAGTAAGTTTTGCTGCTTGTTCCCAATAAACTTCACTCTTTGGTTTCAGATGAATCTCCTGTGGCCAAAACCTTCTTTTAGCAGCATCAAAACACTTCTCCCGAGCCCATGCACTGGTTATCATCCTTCAAGGATTAATGGCAGAGCTCCAGGGAGGCGGATGGGGCTGGATCTGCTGCAGCCCTGTCAACAGAGACGTTCCCTTCCCTCCTCTCTTCCCACCTTCTTTCCTACCAGCACATCCCGTACCTTCTCCTTGCTGCCTCACCTCTCATTTTTATCCTCACGCCAATTAATTCTTCATTTCATCTGATATTTAAACTTCATTTATCTGAATCAAAAGGATTCTGCCAACCTGGCAGGAAAATGATGTATGATTCCAGGAAGCTGGGGATAAGGAACAGGGATGGATGTCTCTTTAAAAGGTTTATTTTCCCTGATTTTGCCGTCCAGGGTTTCTTTGCCAAGCCAAGACTGGATTCAGAAGAGCTCACCAGCAACAGCATCAGAGAAGGCCAAGAAATGTGCAAAATAAAAGCTCAATAAATACACTTAAAAGAAGGATTCTAGCACAAATATCTGGTCAAGACAATATTCCTTTGTCTCGGGGTAGGTGGGACAATAGTTACAGCACACAGAGCATCCTTTGCTGGAGCACCACGGACCACATGGCAGCCACATTCTGCACAGGGACATTACAGTCACCTCTGGACCCCCTTCCAGCTCCCAGTTGCAAGACAAACCCAGAGACAGCTTGGACCGGGATCCCAGCTGCTGCCAGGCAGCTCCGGCCCTTCCTCAGGGAAGCTTCTGCTCTGCTTCTCCTTGAGGATGTTCTGTGAAATGCATTCCTCTGCCCCTGCACCTCCTTGCATTACTTGACCAGCTTTGGGCAGGACCAGACCATTAACTTGTTCCCTTTCAGGGAGACCAGTGCAGCTCTTTCTCTTCTTTGAAACACCTGGCAATAACCCATTTAGGTTTTAGGCAGCACCTCAAGGCAGAAGGAAAGGCTGTTTCAGCTCGGATGCCTTCTTGCTCCTTGCCCCAGACAAGAGAGCTCTCCAAACCAAACCAAACCAAACCAAACCAAACCAAACCAAACCAAACCAAACCAAACCCAAACCATTCTGATGCTGCAAACCCAGGGCTGTGCCGTTTCCAAGAGCCTCATCAAAAGTGCTGCTTGGCTGCATGGTGAAGCTCTCACCATCACAAGTGAGCACCTGAACCATGCAGGGTACTGGGATACCCAGCTCCAAGCCCCACCACCTTCTCTGCACCCTCGTCTCCATCTCTGCCACTTTGCTCCTTCTCAAGGATGAAGTGAAGAACCCCAGCAGGGCAGGCCTGCTCTTCTAAAGCCCTCTACCATAATAGCAGGGCTGGTCCTGAGCCTTCCCCAGCCCTTCACAAACATCCCTTACAATTATGTCATTATTCTCCTCAGGTAAGTAAAGACCAAGACCCCAAATCCTCAGCTCCTGGGTCTCAGTCACCTTCATTCCTACCCAAGAGCAGGACCAGGGATGACCGTGACCTGGTATCTGCTGCAGGAACATGCACAGAGCCAGAGCTGCTCCCACCACCAGGTAGAAACTGAAACACAGGCAGCAATTCCCTGCTCAGCACTGCTTTTACACAGTGTGCAGGACTGACACTAGATGTCACTGCCCACTGAGCAGCATGCGCAGGGAAGCAGCTCCTGGTGAACAGGAGTGATACAGGACGGAGGATGCAGGATGCCCGGTGCTGGGGATGCGGGCTTTGCTCAGGAAGGGCCAAAAGGAGCTGCCCCCTTTAAACCAGTAAGTGACAACCCTCAACCCTCTGATCTGCTGCTTTGTGTGGCCAGGGCAGCTTGTGAAGGTGTCAGACCACTCAGATGCACATCTCTGGGGTACCAGTACTACCATGCCCATCATGGGGCATAGAGGGCTCCCATCCCTTCTTCCTCTTCTCCTGCTGGTACACTCGGCTGTCATTCTGCACACACACCACCGAGCTGATGCTGCCAGATGTTATCATCTGGGCTCACACATCTGTCCTGCACCCTCTACTGTCCTCCAGCACTGACTCACCAGAGGAGCTCCACCAGCGGGCTTCAAAGGAGAAAGCTGGGGCTCAGTTCCCAGAGGCTGGGAGATGCTCTGAACCCTTGGAGCTGTAACTAACCCAAGCTCTGCCTGCACCCAGGCATTCTGTCACTGAACTACAACTCACACACTTCCTAAGGCATCCCAACACCTTGACACTCCCACCTTCTGCCTTCCACAGCCTGAGCTCCCATCAGCACCGTAGGTGCTGCTGAACTCCATCCAGACCACGCGCTAGCTGGCACCCCACCAGAGCCCAGCTCCTTTGCTATTTTCTACCCTTGTCTTCACGACCTGATGAGGAACTGGTGTAAAACCTCCCAGCTTTCAGCTTCCCCAGAGCCTGCAAGGGGAGCAGAGCTCCTGTTGACAGCCTGGAGAAGCGAGGACCATGGTGGATGCCAGCGCCTGCCACCTCCAGCCACGAGTCACGGAGCGGGGCTCCCGGCTTCCTGCTTGCCTTCTCCCTCTCCAGCCTGTACGGAAAATCATGCTATGCCTTCCTGGCATGGGAAAGATGGCTGGGAACCAAGCTAGGCTGCAAGGGGAAAAAGCAGAGCTCAGGAAACAGTGAGCAATAAACCTCAACGCAACCGGCTGCGGGGCTGAGCTCAGCCTGCCGGTGCCACAGACTGCCACGACTGTGTTTTCCCAGCCCACTGCCAGGCTGGAGGAAATTTGGAGCAGGTTCAAAGCAGGCTGAAGCCAGCAGAAAACAAGGCTGCCCATTGAAGCGCTCAGCACACGCAGACTGCTGCCCTCTCCATGGGAGGAAAGGAAACCGGAGCTCACTGTGCCACCGGGGATGCTGAGAACACTCTGCGCTGCCTGGAAAGGGGCAGCTATGGGCAAGCGCATCCTGCCTCAGCTTCCACACCTGTAAAAGGGAGCCGTGTAATGCCAGAGGCTGGGAGAGCTGGCTCACACTCTGTGGGACATGGGGCACCAAACCCCATCACCAGCTACAGCACAGAACAAGAACTGAGCACCAGATGCCTCACAGAGCTCCTCTCGCAGCTCCCCATCAAACACAGACACCTTTAACCCCCATGCCTAGCAAAGGAAGGTTTGAAAACACTTCTGGAAGCAGAGCTGGGGAAGATGAAGCTTGGGATAAGGGAACATTCAGTAATGAGGGTGTCAACCTGAGCCTTGGGAGCCTTCAGCTCCATCGCAGCTCTGCTACCAGCTCCCTGTGTGATGCTGCATGTGCCGCACGGATAACAACAGCCCATCCCACCGAGAGCATGGGGATGGATCAGTCTCAAATGCCCCTGCAGATGGGGTCGGGTAAGTTCTGGGGGTAAAAGCGTGGAGCACTGGTGTTCCCTAGCATGGAGCTGAAGTGTGTGCCCTGTGATGCCCAGCAGCCGGGGGGTGATTCCTGCAGCTCTGTGCGGCGCTGGACGGGCTGGTTCTGGTGCTCTGCTGGGTTTCTCTCAATAGCACAGAACATCTCATGTCGAGCGGAGTACAGCGCGCCTCCGCCTGCCAAGCCTGATGTCATGCTCCCATTAAGTCATTTGTGGGCCCGCTCTGCCTTCATCGCACTAAAGAGGGGGGGAAGGGAAGGGGAAGGGGGGCAGCGCTGGTTTGTGCCTTCCCAGCCCTTTTGGTGCATGGAGCCCGGCCAGAACAGTAATGGGAAAAGCATCCACAGACGGGGAGAAGCGTCTGTGTGGAGAGGAGCTGGCACGAAAGCAGCTCCAGGTCTGTAACCCACGATAAAGCTCACAGTTTGGGGGGGTCAGTGAAGCTCCAGAGGTGCAAGGGGATGGTGACAGCTTGGATGCAATCAGATTCCATCCAGGCCACTAAGGAGCCTGCAACAGTACAGAGGGATAAAGCATCTCTAAGCTGCAGCTCTGCAGGGAAGGCAGATGCTTTCCTACCTCCCATCCCATCTTCCTGAGCTGACATAGAGGACCTGCCGCAGGGAGCAGCAAACTGCCCAAGGGCCACGACACCAGACACTGTCTTACGTGTTACCATGGCAAACACTCTTCTAGCCTCCAGCAGTAAGAGGCAGCACGGTGCCCCATGCAGCTAGTACCGCCTGATGCACAGAACAGACTTTCCAGAGAGCAGGAAAAACCCTCCGTGTTTTAACAGGCTTGAGCCAGGAAAAAATAAAGGGGTTTGCTGATGCGATTCCTTGTTTTCTACGCCTTTTGGCTTGCACCTCTCTTAGGAAGCACAGTAGAAGTAAGAGCGCTTGTGTGCAGAGGGGGAATAGAGGATCTTGCACAGGGGCAATGGAAATCTGAAAACCCATGGAATGTTCTGCGCGCCAGACACGAGGCTGTGGTCCTGCACTGGCTGGCAGGAACAGTCTCAGCAGCTCTCCTCATGATGATCTCTCTGACTTTCCACATGGGCAGGAGAGCAACAGCATATGGAGATCTTCATCACCAGCTACTGGTTTGAATCGCATCGAAGCAGGGATTTTCCAAGGCAAAGGGATTCCAGCTCCACCACACATCCCCTCCGAGAGCTGCAGTTGAACATGAAGAGGGGCCTTTCGCTGGTGGGTTTCACCCCTTTTCTTCCCAGAGCCACACAGCAGTGGGTCACTGTGAACGGATGCATCCCAATCCAGAGGAGCTGCATTTCATCCCTGTGCCCAGGACTCCGCTGCAGAGATCAGCTTCTAAAGAATCCTAGAATCATGGAATGGTTTGGGTTGGAAGGAACCTTAAAGCTCATCCAGCTCCAACCCCTGCCACAGGCAAGGACCCCTTCCACTGGAGCAGCTTGCTCCAAGCCCCTGTGTCCAACCTGGCCTTGAGCACTGCCAGGGATGGGGCATCCTGTTAGGGAGCGGATGCAGGAGGTGGAGGGATGTGCAGGAGAAGGCTCAGGGAGAGCACAGAGCACCCTCGTCTCCCGGAGGCTGTCACACCACAGTGACAATGTGCTTGTTCATTCTGAATTGATGAGTGTCAGCGCTGGCCAAAGCCTGAGCTCCCTCTCCGAGGAATTTGCCCCAAAAGACTCCTTCATAAATATTCATCTCAAAATGAAATGTTTTGCTTCCCACAGCAACATCTTAACTGTTGATAGGAAAATGCAAGGCATGGATACAAGGACACAAGCGGACAATGTTCCGTACACTTTGTGCTCTCCGGGGAGAACTGCGAAGCACTCACACAGATGCCCTTGCAAGACACGACAGTAAGTTAGAATCATAGAATGATAGAACAGTTAGGGTTGGAAAGGACCTCAAGATCATCCAGTTCCAACCCCCCTGCCATGGCCAGGGACACCTCACACTAAACCATCCCATCCAAGGCTTCATCCAACCGGGCCTTGAACACCGCCAGGGATGGAGCACTCACAACCTCCCTGGGCAACTGATTCCAGTGCCTCACCACCCTAACAGGAAAGAATTTCCTCCTTATAGCCAATCTAAAAGTTGGGGTTTGACACAAAGCAGACCCAGATGTTTCAGGTTCTTCCTGATCCCACCAAGAAGCAAGTGGCACAGGGCAGTGCAAAACGCTCCCTGAGTGCCCTGCAGTGGGCTCAGGGCGGAGCTGGGCAGAGGGTGTCTGTGTCCCTGCTGGCACCTGAGGAAAGGGGGTGTGAGAGCCTCTGTGCCCCCACCACCACGGTCACGGCATCCCCACCACTGCCAGGGCATCCTAACTATGTCCAGGGCATCTCCACCCAGACAGGGCATCCCAACCACGGCCAGGGCATCCTCAACACAAACTGGGTGTCCCAACCACAGCCAGGGCATCCTCAACACAGCCAGGGTGTCCCAACCACAGCCAGGGCATCCCAACCACGGCCAGGGCATCCCAACCATGGCCAGGGCATCCTCAACACAGCCAGGGCATCCCCACCACAGCCAGGGCATCCTCACTGCAGCAAGGGCATCCCAATCATGGCCAGGGCATCCCCATCACAGCCAGATTGTCCCAGCCACGGCCAGGGCATCCCCACGCTGCAGGTGGGAGCTGTCTGCAGTGCAGCCCAGACTCCACAAGCAGTTCCCTGGATCCCTGCAGCCAGCAGCTTTCCGCAGACTTTCCCAAATAAGGGTATAAAGCCGGAGCAGGGATGCAGCCACTCGAACAAAGGGGACACGTTACCTCATGGGGTGACGTTATGCTCTGGCAGGGCCGGACTGCAGGCGATGGCATCACGCTGCGTCCCGCTGTCCCGGCCAGGAGCTGTCTGACACAAGAGGCTCAGCCCCCAGTGCTGCCTGCACAGGGACCTGCAGCACGACTCACTTTACACGTTGTTCTTAGGCTGCAACTGACTTCATCTCCTCATTCCCAACCCCAAAACACGGAGCCAAAGGCGAGGAGGGCACTGGGGAGTTACCAGCATCCTCCTGTGCTGGTGGAGGTCAGCAAGAGCGCTCCGGTGGGATGAGGAGGTGGCTACAGGGATGGCCACTGGTATGAGAGAGGCTTTTCACACCGTGTCCCACCTCCTGAGCCACCAGGCACTGACTGGAGCTGGCGCTGGATGTGGTCCTCCGCTGCCAAGAGGTGACTCAATGTGGCACAAAGTAAGGCTTCAAGCATCAGGCATCACCCAGCACTGTTCTGCCTCTGCAACACAGAACCCTAGCATAGCTTGGGTTGGAAGGGACCTTCAAACATCGCCCTAAAACATGAGAGCAGGGAAGAACTTCAGCCTTTGGAAAGCAGCAGCCCAAATATTTGAATGAAGTTAATGCCTATAATCAGTGCTGCACATAAACAGGCTCTATGCAGCTCCATCCAGCTAAATGTCAGCCCTGGAAATACACGTTTGTCTCATGGAAAGTCTGCAAAGAAACCAAAGCTGTGACAAACCCCAGCATCATCCCAGCACACGTGGCAGAGCTCAGGCAGCCCAAATCCAGTGCACTTTCCATGCAGATACCCACTTCTCCCCCACAAAAAGGCACCCATCCAGGGAGCCCCATGCCCTGTGGCACTGCATTCCCACACACAGCTCCCTCCTCTTCCAATGCCCAGCTCTGGTCTCCTGAAATCCCCGAGTGCTCCCAAGTCAGCATGATTGGAGCTCAGGGTGATTTCATTTTACCATGCAAAGTGAGCGCTCTGTAAGCTGTAATTTAGGAATTACACAGCTGAGCTGCTAAATGCTTCATCTTCCTCACTCAAAGTGAAGGGTTTTCAATAGATCTTAAGGTATTATGGATACTAATTCACCATCACGACAAGGGGTGGAGCAGATCATCTTTGGATCCTCATCTGGTATTATTCTATTTGCATTTATTTTCCTGGGAGGCCTCTGCCTGGACAGGCAACCTCTAGGGATGTTATTTCTCCATAAGAAAAAGCCATAATGCCATGTTTCCCCAGCACCATCACTTCTGAAATACACAACAGACGAGAGCCACCACAGGCAAGGTCTGCAGCATGCAGGAGGCTCTGGATGCTCTTGAACAGGTAACAGAGAAGCATCATTGAGGAGCTGGAGTCAAGAGATGCAGAGTACTCCAGGGAAGCCTTCTCCAAAGCACACATCCAGATTGCAACACTGATACAGTAGGAAAAAATATCTACATGGCTTATTCTTTGGAAACCTTCTGGGGCATTCCTGGTTTGTATCCCAAAAGGAACAGCGGAACAACCTGCACATCAATCAAACACGAGAGGCCACCTGATCATTGAGTCATGCAATCCCAGCCTGGTTTGGGTTGGAAGAGACCTTAAAGTCCATCCAGCTCCAACCCCTGCCACAGGCAGGGACCCCTTCCACTGGAGCAGCTTGCTCCAAGCCCCTGTGTCCAACCTGGCCCTGAGCACTGCCAGGGATGGGGCAGCCACAGCTTCTCTGGGCACCCTGTGCCAGCGCCTCAGCACCCTCCCAGGGAAGAGCTTCTGCCTGAGAGCTCAGCTCAGTCTCCCCTCGGGCACGTTCAAGCCATTCCCCTTGGCCTCTCCCTACAGGCCCTTGTCCAAAGCCCCTCTCCAGGTTTCCTGCAGCCCCTTTAGGTACTGGAATTGCCCTGAGGAGATCTGTGAAACCCTTTATGCCCCTCCCTTGAATCCGGAATGCAAACCAGCTGAGATAGAGTGAGGCTGATAAGGCAGGATCAGACCAAAAGCAACCTCTTCAGAGAGTTGGGAAATACTCCTCCCATTCCTCACACTGGGAGAACAGTCTGGACGGTGTCAGGCTCCACACAGCACCAGCAGCACACAAACAAAGGGAAAACGAAGCCATAAACCAGGAAAACACCTTGGGGTTCATGAGGGACATCCCCCAACAGCACATGGCAGGTACACATCCCACAAGAGGGAATCCTGGCTCCAAACCAGCGGGAGAACAGATACAGTCTCACGGTCAAACAGCATCACCACATCCCTGTAACCCTCTGGGTGCGAGAGCGGCCCAGGGTGAGCTCCAGGCTCTCACCAACCCCCTGCAGCACAAAGCATGGGATAAGACCTAAAAACACAGGGAAAAGAGCAGGAAGACTCCCCCAGGTCCAGGCCTGGCCATGTGTTAATGACGGAGAACAACTCTGAGCCACATGCTGCAGCACAGCTTGTGCTGGGGAGATGCTGAGCCCCTGAACTGGTTTTCTCCTTCTCCAGGGAGAAAACACTGGGATTGGGGCAGAACTTGGTTTCAAAACAGCACAAAGTCAATGGTGCTGCTCTGTGAACACAAGGATGCTGAGCACAGCCACAGAGCTCACAGCCCACTGCCTGCACCAGAGAGCCCACAAACCAGGGCAGCGTGGAGCAGAGAGGAAAGGGCGGCACGGTCAGGACCCCAGACCTGGCCGAACCACGGCTGCAGCACAATCCCGCCTGCGTTTTCCTTGCGATCCTGGTGTTCTGTCTGCTCGCCGGGGCCTCCTCAGCGAGGGACGGGCTCTCCAGATGTTCTGAAGCTCTGGGACCTACTCAATACCCGAGCCAGTGCTGGGGACGGGGGGAACGGGACACAAAGCCCTTCCCTGCTGGCACCAACACAGAGCAAGAATGACTCAGAGTCTGAACACGAGCATTTATCCCAACGACTCCCGTACTGCTCCTCACCTCCAGCTCCTGCACTAAGCCTAAGCAAGCAGTTCCCCATCCTTCTAGAGAGCACTCCCATCTCCACACAAAGGCTCACCAGGATGGGATGGCCACCACACTAGTTCTGGTGAGCTGCTGCAGTGTCAGTCAGGCTTGTTTCTGGTCTGTATTTGCCCAGCTGCAGTTCCCTGGTGTAGGATTCACTTCCCCTGCCCACAGGGTTCTTCCATTGTGTTTTATGCACACAGACCCCAGGCTCCCACCTTGCTGCGGCAGCAGCCAACACCACCTGCCTCACAGGAGGCTCCTCCAGACAGGCTTTGGGTTGGATTCCATAGGGCAACACCACCTCCATGCAGCAAGGACACCAGGAAACACAACCCCTCTCCTCCACAGCTCCCTGTTTAAGCATCCCTGGGTTGCACTCATCATCTTGGTACCCATATCACTGCACACTGACCACCACACCTCCCCTGGCTGCATCCCTGCCTTGCAGGAGGCTCCATTCTGTGGCCAGCTCTCCAAGCAAAGCAGAGCTCCTTCTCCTCTGGGCTCTGGCACTCTCAGTCCAGGCTCACTGATGCTCCCTGTTTCCTTCCAGCCTCTTGACAAACACACCATGGAGGCAGCCTGCAATCAATCCTTGAGACTCGCTGCAACACAGCTCCTCGTGATGACTCCAGTTTATCTTTGCTTTCTGAAGCCAGGATTTAATCCCTTTATATACGCAGTGCTTACTGGTTGTCATTCCAGTTTCTGCCCAATACATGAGACATTGAGTCTTACACAAGTCATATGTGTATTACATCAACGTCATCATCTTCATCTACTCCATCTGAAAACCTACTTAAAAGGCAGAGGTTCATGAGATCTCTTTTCCAGAAGTGATTTTTCCAGGTTGATTGCCACTAATTACACCATCCCCTTTTCACTTGTAGCTGATGTCTATGCTGTGCACTGGATTGTCTCTCCTTGGGCTAGAAATTCAGGACACTGGGCTAATAAATGCTTGTAGCATCCCATCTCCCTTGTGTTAACACCGGCAACGTGTCCATTTTGATCCAGTCCTTAGGAATTTCCCTAATACCACAAACCCACTAAAAGAGACCACTAATGGCCCAGGAGGCTCTTCAGCTACACCTCTTTGAGTCCTTGGATGCAAAATACCTGAACTTGCTCGTTTCAGAGGGTCTGACACTAACAGCAGCTGTTTAACATCCTCATCAGTTGGAGTGGAAATGTTTCATCATCCTCATATGATACAAATACATCACCTGGCTTTCCTCCAAATAGAAAACAGCAATATTTACTGAACAGTCCTGCCTTTTCTGTGTTTTCATTGATAATTTGACCATGTCCCTCTATGAACAGACCAGAACCATTTAATTCCTTTAGATCCCAACGTTCTCAACTCCCCCAGCACAGGCTTCTCCTTTACTGAGGCTTTTACCCTCAGAGTAAAGAGTTTCTTCCTCATGTCTCACCTCAACCTCCCCTCGGGCAGGTTCAAGCCATTCCCCTTGGCCTGTCCCTACAGGCCCTTGTCCCAAGCCCCTCTCCAGGTTTCCTGCAGCCCCTTTAGGCACTGGAGCTGCTCTCAGGTCTCCCCTTCAGGAGCCTTCTCTTCTCCAGGCTGCCCCAGCCCAGCTCTCTCAGCCTGGCTCCAGAGCAGAGCTGCTCCAGCCCTCGCAGCATCTTATAGACTCATAGAATCATAGAATAGTTAGGGTTGGAAAGGACCTCAAGATCATCCAGTTCCAACCCCCCTGCCACGGGCAGGGACACCTCACACTAAACCATCCCACACAAGGCTTCATCCAACCTGGCCTTGAACACTGCCAGGGATGGAGCACTCACAGCCTCCCTGGGCAACCCATTCCAGTGCCTCAGCACCCTCACAGGAAAGAATTTCCTCCTTAGATCCAATCTAAACTTCCCCTGTTTCAGTTTGAACCCGTTACCCCTTGTCCTGTCACTACAGTCCCTGACGAAGAGTCCCTCCCCAGCATCCCTATAGGCCCCCTTCAGGTACTGGAAGGCTGCTATGAGGTCCCCACGCAGCCTTCTCTTCTCCAGGCTGAACAGCCCCAACTTCCTCAGCCTGTCTTCATACGGGAGGTGCTCCAGTCCCTGATCATCCTCGTGGCCCTCCTCTGGACTTCTCCAACTCTAATCATTTCCTCCAACTCTGGTACATCTACAGCAACTGGATACCTGCGGGATGCTCATCTGCACCCAGCTAACCCGAGGTTTACAGTTCTTCCAATCCACCTTTAGGAAACAGCAATACGGGACATATTAAAACCCAATTACAGTAACACCACGTGCAGCTCCCGTGGGCTGCAGCGCAGGACCTCTGCGACCAGCCCATGCATCCTGCGGCCCCACAGCAACCCAGAGCAAAGCCTCCAGCACAGACCCTGGGTTTCCTCCACCACCAGGGCTCTGGGGGATGTGCCCAGCATGGGCACAGCTCCACAGGGTGCTCTCTGTGTGTGTGATTTGGTGACCAGGGGGCTGCTCAGCACGTCGAGTCCTCCCGGTGGGGATGATGTGTTAGAGCGGATTGGCTCGCTATTCCCCGAAGGAAACATCTGCACATTCCAGACACATTTGGTAACGGGAGTGAAACCCATCCTTGAAGTGAAATTTTACAGCCTCCACGGCGCAAACTAACGCTCGCTGGCAAGGAGCAGTGGAAAAGTCATGTTTAAAGTATTATTCCAGGGAAGCGGCTGCCAGAGCCTCCAATCCATCATCTGAACGCGTCTCCGGAGCGGAGCGGCGCGTTATGTAACGCTGCGTCCAGCTCCTATCCCACTGCCACGCGCCCCTTCCCGCACCCGGAGCATGGAGAAGCCCCGAGGGACCCAACACCCACTGCTGATGGGATGTGGGGATGAGCATTCCCTTCCATGGAGTCTCTTTCAAAGGGATAAAGCCAGGCCTTTGGTCCACATCTTAGAATCATGGAATGTCTGGGGTTAGAAGGGACCTTAAAACTCATCCAGCTCCAACCCCTGCCCCGGGTAGGGACCCCTTCCACTGGAGGGGCTTGCTCCAAGCCCCTGTGTCCAACCTGGCCTTGAGCACTGCCAGGGATGGGGCAGCCCCAGCTTCTCTGGGCACCCTCACAGTAAAGAACTTCTTTATATAATACATATACATACATATTCCAGGTGCCCAATTTCTTGTTGTATAGAAGGAAACCCCTGCGGAGACAAGGACAAGAGGTGTTTCTCCCATGAAAAGCAGTGTTTGCCACAGGAAAATGAGCACCAGGAGGGAAGCTTGGCTGCTTCCCACCCTTGGCTGCAGAGGAGGGGAAGCTGAAGGTCTGCTGGTTAAACCCTTTGGGCACTGCTCTCCAGCCAAGCTGGTGTGGTCCTGGCAGCCAGGGCAGGACAGGGATGTTACCTGTGCAGCCCCACACTGCGCAGTGATCTCTAACTCACAGGATCCAACCATGACAGAAATGCAACTGATGTTCGAAAAGAGAGAGAAGAAAGAAGCCTCTGAAGGGAAGCAGGAACACAAACAGCACTGGATGCAGACACAGCTACGGGGGAGGAAGAAACAGCGTTTGGCAGCCTGTACCAGCAGCAGGACGAGAAGTGGTGAAATGAGTACGTAAAGGAAAAAGTCCCACTACAGCAACCAGAAGACAGCCTGCAGGCCCTCAGGAAGGGATGCTCTCTCAGCACTAAGGAGGGCAAAGCTCTGTTATTCATCAGGCTGAAGATACCACAAATGTAGCCAGACACTTTGCCGCTGAGCGCTTCTCCATCCCTCCTACTCCATAGCTGTGTCCAGGGATGCAGCCAGGATGATGAAGGCTCAGCCCTGCCCGTGCCAAACTCCACTGCTTCCCCCAGGAACAGAACATGAACACGGGGGTGGCATCACCGGAGCTGTGAAGGCAAAAGAGACATGGGAATGGATGACTCCTTCCAGGGAATGCTGACGGTGAGGAGAGGCCATGTATGAGCCGAGGTGCTGGCAGGGGCATCAGACCAGAGTGAGCCATGAGGGCCAGCACTAGGATGATGCCAAGCGGCCCAAAGACCCAAGTGCCACCGGGCTGCTGGGACCTGTGTGCTAGCGTAAGTCCCACGGGATGCAGAGCCCAGCAGAAGGGCTGTGGGTGCACAGATGATCAAATGGTGTTCAAATACATTTTATCACGTACAGAACAACCTGGGACTGCTGTTTTAAATGCCTAAATACGTTTCATTAAAGGATGCAGGCAAACTGCTGTATCTACCAGCTAAATAAAACACCTCCAGAGGAACTGCCTCATGTGTAGCTCACATTCTGGCCTGCTGCCCAGTGACAGGGATCTGGCATCACCCAACAGAGGTTTCCTCTATTTTAAAGGCAAAAAAAGGCAAACCTGACGAATTAAGCGGCTAAACCAACTGGAGGTGCAGAGGTGCTCTGGTTGCAGGTGGACCTGAGTCTTGTGTGGTCTCCGTGCATCACAGTTCCTTCTGAAGCTTCAGATAGGAGCATCTCCATGATTCCCAGGGAGAAAGGGCTTCCAATGTACTGTTTCACTGTAAACATCTCCGTAGCACAATAATTCAAAGTCAGGCCCGTGAATCCCTATTGGAACAGGAAAGCTCAAGGAATTCATGGAACAGCAGCTAGGGCTGACATTATGGCCATAAATCACAGGGCATGGTAAAAACACAGCAGCAGGCTGCTCTGCAAGTGGACAGAGAGGCAGGCAGAGAAGAGGAATGGTTTACAAGATGCCACAGGACAAGCCCTTCCTTAATCCCAGTGTTCCGGTGCCGATACAGATACAAGCTCCCCCAGATGTGGTTGTTTGGGTTGGAGGGCTCTGCTCCGAATGTTTTTGGAATATGTTCACTACAGATCCTTAAACATCTTCCTTCTGGAAAATAAGACAGTTAGAACCCACTGTAGAGCTGCTGGTCCCAGTGCAAAATGCATTCGCGTGTTTCTGGCACTAGAAACGTGTGTGGTTGGGTTGCTTCCTTTCAGCATTAGAAAGTGAGTAAATCTGTGATGCACTCAGGATATTCCTGCTCCAACACACGCTGATGCTCGGAGGCCCCGACGTAGGTACAAAGGGAAATGAGCAGCTTGGCTGGGCCTCAGCAGGGCCCCAGCTCCGCAGCAGAGCTGCCTCCAGACCTTGTGAACGGGCTTGGGAAAGAGTAACCCCTTTGTCCCTCGCGTGAGGTCTCTGTGCTGTTGCAGTGAAGGAGCTGACGGGTCCTTGTGAGCACGAGGGGACGCGGGCACTGCAAGCTGAATGCATGGGATGGAAGCCATGCACTGCTGCTCCTCTCTGTAGCACCACCTCCACTGCTGGGATGGGAGCATGCGATGAGGAACTGCTGCCACCCTCCCTTATCCTCCATCACCAAACTGATCCCGGTTTAGGTGCACAGGGACTCCAGCAGTGACAGCTGACCACACACCATAGGAACTGTCCACCCTTCCCTCTCAGGAGCTTCAAGGAAAAGCAGGAAATGGAACTCTCCTTTCTCCCGAGGCTCCTCCAGCAGCCAGGTCAGATCCAGCACTCAGGAGCCATCAGACGAGGTTTGCTCTGGTCACTGGCCATGGTTTGTGTGTCCTCAGTAGACTTTCAGGTGTGTGTCTGCAGATCCTGCTGCCAGCGTGATGGGTGGTGGAGGTCCTCACCAAGTCAGATCGTGCAGGTGATGAACATTCATGGCTCCTTTCTGGACCACCACGGAGTCTGCTCCGTGTCTTCCTCCGAACCCATCCTGGTTTTAGCACCCTTTGCATCACTATCAGCTAAACCCTGGGTTTCAGTCACACCTCCCTCATCAGAGGAGATGGGCCTGTCCCCGCTCAACACACCCAAACAGCCAACAACTGTGCGTGCTGAGAAGGGCAAAGCACACATCCACACGAGCTACAGGGAATTTCAGGACAAAAGGCATTGAGCAGCAACGGGACAAATTCAGCCCTGAAGCCAACAGATGCATCCCAGGAATCCACTCGTTTCCATGTGCTGTACGTTAAGACATGCCAACAGCCCCTCAAGGTGCAAAGCCCACAGATGGCACAACTGACACACGAGGCTGGGCTGACACAAGCCTGACGGTGCAGAAAGGGGCTGGATCTCACGGGTTAAACAGGATTCCCACATCCAACCCTCTACCCGCTGCTTGGAAAAGCTGAACTCCAGATAGGAGAGAGCCAAAACTTGAACATGATCTGCCTGGGACCAAGCACTGCACGCTCCTGCCAAGTATTAATGGCTGATAAATCCACTGTGCAACAGCTCTGGAGGTACGGGGCGGAGAGCAAAGCACGCATCCTGGGAAGAGCGCTCCACGCATCGGCTTGCCCTGGGAAGACGGAGCTGACCTCGACATAACCTGGGTTCACAGAGGCTCAGCATTCCCGGTGACATGGGCTGACCTCCACCTGTCCAGAGCCATGAAACCCACTTACCCCCGACCTCTGGCTCGGCCACGGGCCCTCCCGGGCTTGTCTCTGCTGGCTGCAACCCGGCTTCTGTGCGGCTTCTCTGCAGCACACAAGCCCTCAGCACAACCGCAGGCTCTCCTGCTAGAGGGACTCCTGCTGCAGCCTTGAGCGGGGGCTGCCTTCGAAAGCCACCACTGCCGGAGGAAGCAGCAATGTGGGTTCTTAGGGAGAGCCAGTCCAGGAGCCTATGCACTTTCCATAGGCAAAAGACAGGGAAGGTCCTGACCCTTCCCAGTTTGGTGCCAGGCGTCACCCCCTGTCCCGGCACATGTATTATCCATACGTGCTTAAACCACACATGCTCTCAGGTCTCCACACGTTATCGCTACAGCACCTATTTTAACCCAGCCTGAGGAAAACCAGGAGGAAATCACAGCATCCGTTCCATAACCTACAGGGAAGAGGCTCGGAGATCCCAGCCAGCTCCCTCGGGATGCTCACCGGGCACAGAGCTGATGGGGCAGGTTCTGCAAACTCCTTCTTCCCCTGATCAGCTTTGGAAGAGGGATGTTTCCCCTCAAACTGAACACACCAACAGAGACACCGTTGATCTGATTTTGGTATGAGGGAACCACAGAAAGGAGGCGCTGGCACAGGGTGCCCAGAGAAGCTGTGGCTGCCCCATCCCTGGCAGTGCTCAAGGCCAGGTTGGACACAGGGGCTCGGAGCAAGCTGCTCCAGTGGAAGGGGTCCCTGCACTGGCAGGGGTTGGAGCTGGAGGAGCTTTAAGGTCCCTTCAACCCAAACCAGTCTGGGATTCTATGATCTCACTCACTCCAGACTCCAGGTCACAGCAGTGATCTAAAGAGCATCACTGCAGTGTCTGCTCCTTTCTCCCACAGGACCAACACCTATATTCTTTACTTAAAACATCATTATGTGGAATAAACTGCCTGGAGAGAGGGGAAAAAATGGCCTTGCAACTCTGCTTATCTTCCTCACCTTCCTTAATACCTGCAAACGCTCCTGGCAGGTATTCCTTTCCTGATCCCATTCAAAGCTGTCACATCAAATATCCCACCACACTTCAGCATCCTCCTGTGGAGTTTGGTTTCAAACAAAGTCTGGAGGGGTTTTTGCTCCCACAGCTCCCCTCCACTTTAAAAGATCTCCTAAAAGCCTGCCTGGGGGACTCCAATAACCCTGGCACAGATCCTCCAAGTAGTAGCAAAGCTAAACAGGGTATGGCTGTTATTGCAGAGACCACTCACTGCCAGCACAAATACACACACTGGACCATTCAACCTCTTACAGCGGGGAAGTCACGGGCAGTTGATGCTTCACAATCTGCTTTTTTCTTCTACTACAGCCACCCTTTTTCTTTCATTATTCCCTTTTTCCAGGCAAGAACCCCTTCCCTGCAGCTTGTGTGAGGCTTTTCCGCCCCAATTTCTTAACCCTACTAGCAAGAACAGGCAGGGACATCCTGAGTCCTCAGCCTGCTCTCTGTGTCTGCTCAGACACCGGGTGCTGCAGCCCTGGGGAGCAGTCCCCAGTGAAGGCTGTTGTGGTTCAGGAGCATTCCCTGTGGACAAGGCCTGTGAAACTCTCCTATCCCCATCAAGACCTCAGAATAAGTGGCTTCATGGGCTATGTTCACCTGAACTACAGGTGTTTACTGCTGTCTAACACCCGCAGCCACTGCACATCGCACCGTTGTCAAGGCACACACCAGGAGAGGAGAAATGAACCATCAGAGCCCCAACAGGGGAGACGGCACGGGAGCAGAGACAAACACCTCCAATAAAACCTGGCACACCCCTTCCACCTCGTAGATTACCTTCCCACTGGAAACAGATCGATCTTGTTGCTGTCATTCCAGTGTCTGTTGAGTAAAACAGGAGCCCAAAGTTGAGTCCCCTCTCCCTGGCACAGCTTCAAAACGAACTGACAGTGCTGAGTGAGGAGCCTTTGGGGAGGCCGATGCTTTGCCTCAGATTCAGGCAACTGCCTTGGACTATGTCTCCATCACAGAATAACAGGATGGTTGAGGATGGAAGAGCTACCTGGGACCATGTAATCCAACCCCTCTGCTGAAGCAGGGTCCCCCAGAGCTCAGGATCGTGCCCAGGCAGCTCTTGAGTATCTCCAGGGAAGGAGGATGATTTAATGATGAAGTACAAACTTACTCGAGCCTATCCTGAAGATAAAAAGCCACGCGGGTGATTGTGTAAGAGGGTGTTAGTGGTAAATACAAACCACCAGTAAATTGGCTTTGTTTAGAGTGGAAAGAGCATGAACCCATGCAATGCTGAGGCACACGGAGCCCTGCAGTCAGAGTGCCCTGAGGAGCAGAGGCGTGCAGCCTGCTCTGGGTGCTATGTGATGGGCAAAGCAGGCAGCAGCGCGCTCTGCACCCTGCTAGCACCATCCTCTGCCTCTGCTCCAAGCACTGCAGAGGCTGGAAGGCCACCAAGAGCAGGCTTGGCACAGCAGGACATGTAAATTCAGGCTGATCCCTTCTTAGGCTCCATCCGGAGCCTCTGGAGAGTTTCAGTAAACATCCTTGGTAATCTTTGGACCCCGCAGCAATGTCCAGAAGGATCGCATTCATAAATCAGACCTTACATCAGCTCTGCTGGCAGGAGGAAGGTTTGCCCAGTCCTCCAGCCTCAGACAGCATCATCGCTCCTCAGGATTTATGGCAGACACCGAGTTAAGCCGCATCTTTGGTCTTATGTTAAATCAGCTCCTTGCCAAGGCTAAAAATTGCTCCATGGTGTAATCACAAACTGCAGCAGCAGAGCGAAATAACAAATTTCATTCCCATATAATAATAACAAGTTACGTTTCCATAGCACCCCTCTTCCTCTCGGATCCAGAAGGACATTAACTCACTGAGGCACACTCTGTGAGCAGGGATCATGTCATCCACCCCTGCAATACAGCCACTGCTCTCTGACGGTGGGAGCCAGCACTGAAGTGGGGTTTAAGACAGAAAGAGGACTTGCCAGTGCAATCGGAATGGGATGCCACAGAGCAAGAACTGGATCCTCCATCCTGCTGCTGCTGTGAGGACTCTCTCTGATCTATGGACTGCTCTCTGCAGAGCTGTCAGACAAGAGATGCTGCTTTCTGCTGCCAAGACTAAGCCCCCATCTCTCTGGGACAATCACAAATGCTGGAGTTCTCTCTCTATAGCAGCAGCCGAGAGGGCAGCATGACTGTGGCAGGCACCTTGTGCGTGCCCAGGAGGGCAGAGCTGCTGGGAATGCTGTGGGAATGCTGGGGAAATGGCAGCCCGGGCACCTGCGGTCACAAAAGGTCCTGGGTCACGCACTAGAAGACAAAACCAGGCCCTTGTTCCCCTCAGTCATGCTGGGATCACTGCCCAGTCGTGCCTATTCAAACAGGGTCACCCCACGCTGACTGCAGCCCCCTCTCAATGCAAACAGCAGCTTGGACTGGCTGGAAGCCAGCCTTCGTGTTAGGGCCTCAGGAAGACAAAGACCCCGAGGCTTTTCCCGATAAGTAGTGCGTTTGTCCCATCTTATCCCTGGGAAGGCTATCAAAGAGCTACTGTTCCCCTCAAAAGAAAACAGAACAGAGCAAGGAGCATGTAGGGATTAAGAGCCCAGCAGTGAATGAAGGAGGACTTCAAGAGGCAGCGGGACCGAGGAGCGGGTGATGCTGAGCTCCTCGCTCTGATCTCGATGCAGGCAGCTACAGAACCGCCTTGGCTCCGTTCTTCCTTTCCAACGTTTTCCACACCCTCCTGCCAAGAAAGCTCCGAGAGCTGCTGCCATGTCTGGCAAAGGCTTCCCACTGCAGCATCCTCCCCGCTAGCACACGCGTGCACACGCATGTACACACGTGTATGGAGAGACCGCACCGGGGCTGGCTGCTGCTGCGCTGGGATGCTCACAGAGCTTGATTCTTGCTCCTCACCAAGGAGAAACTTGGGAAGAGCAAGGGGTGACTGAAGTACATCAGGCACTTTGGGTCCTTCGTGTGGAGGCCATTCCCAGCTCTGGAAGCCTTCTAAGCCAGAGGGATTACACTGAGGTTGACAGCAGATGGAGGGAAGAGGGAAGGCAACGCACTAGAAGAGAGATAACCATTCCTCACCCATGCGCAAGCCTGGGGGGTAAATGCAGGGCTTGTCACTAGCGCTCCCATGTGCCACACACAGGCAGATCTCTGGGTTTCAGAAGCCTGAGCCTCATAGGTCTTTATGATATCCACAGCCACCAAATATTGTGACAGTTCTGTGAAGGTACCTGGAGCCCCGGCTCCTGCCTTCAGCCTACACTGAGCAAAGGAAAACCTGCATCTCCGTCTCGTGTGCTTGGGGTTCCTTCCCATTTCCTGCTGGGTGAAACAAGAGGAGCAATCAAAGCAAACCCTTGGAAACAAATGGCAATCGTTTCATGGTGGAAAAATCCCAGCGCCTCCCCACGCTGCCTGTGCCACAGCTACAGCACCCGGGCTGCTCACACAGGTAGAACAGGCTCCAAGTCTGGACTCCCTCACTTTTATGGGCTTAAATCAGATCCCAGTAGGTGTTTAAGGCCATTGTTGAACTGCTAACGGGTTCTGCAGCGTGACTGACACCAACCGGGTGATTCTGCATTCCCATTTGGCTCTTCCGTTTCGCTCCATCTGCCTGTCAGAGCAGACAGGAGAAGCGAACAGAGCAGCAGAGTAACAGGCTTTAGACTTGATGATCTTAAAGGTCAGGTCTTTTCCAGCCTGGTTGATTCTATGACTGACGCTATGATAGGTGAGTGACAAAGAGTGGGCTGGATGTGCGCAGAGCAGGGTAAGAGCTCAACAGCAAATCTGTGACTATAAAAGTGCTGGGACAAGCTCCTGCATTCCCTAACTCAGTGAGCAAAAGGGATGTGTAAATGGCTTTCTTTCATATAAAGGGCAACTGAAACTGATGGGGCAGAAGGAAGATGATGACGAGCTATATGGGTCACTCCTATAGGAGCTAAAAGAGGAAAGTGACTCTCCCCACAAGGCTGGCTTCAGCCTTAGCGAAGAGCTGAAGGAGCTTTCCTGCCTTACCAAGGCTCTCCTGCATTGGCAGCGATGCTCCTGAGCGCGATAACCCATCCCTGTGCTTCCAAGAGGCTGGGATTTTCTTCCTCCCTTTTTCCTTGTCTAAGGGAGCAGCCGGCTGTGGGTGTCTGCACACAGTGCCCAGAGCTGGCAGCGGGGACAGAGACAGGCCTAGGCAGGGGTTTATGAAACACCCCATGGAACCAACACTTTCCCCTACCAGGAAAAGCCTTTCGCAACTGGATGTTTCTGGATGGGGATTTGGGTGATTTCAGAACTCCCCCTCCGTGACCTCCCCTCTCCCTGCCAGACTGTGGCTTCATCTTAATGGGGGAGGCAAACTGGGTTGGGAACATCACTTATGGCATGGAAAGAAACGGGAGAGACTTCCCAAGAAACGCAACCACAGAGCCGGTGCCAGGAGCTCCTCCCTGCACAACAGCAGCTCCCAAAGGATCCAGGAAACAGCCCAAGTGCTCATCCTACCTGGGAGCATGAAGTCTCCAAAAGAAGCTATCAGCAAATTAAATCCACCTTTTTTTCCTCACAATAATCTACCTTTCATGATGTGAACACAGCCCCAATCCTACAACTGCTGCCTCACAAGTGGGGAACAGAACTACAGCAACATCTCCCCATCTAATGGCATCTGTACTTAGACAAATCCTCCTCGGTTCAACGTATCGGCAAACACACTTTAAAATGCTCCCTCTGCTCCCCCATTAGCTCTGCTGTCTGATGAGATTCCACGTGGGGAGTCCGGGCAACTTCCAGTGAGCAATTAGGAGGTGTAGTTTCAAATGGGAAGCAATCAGCTGCACAAGCAATCCATCCACGTCTGCTGTGTGCAGACACCCCAGGGGCTGGCACGAGCTGTTACACTTGGCACTCGCAAGCTCCATCGGCACAGGAAAGTCTGACTCTGCTCTCTCCTGTGCTCCTGGCTTAACAACACCGCGATGTTTGCTGGGACACAGCAGAACCAGGCTTCAAATCACAGCTTTTCATCAGGGTCCTGACAAAGCAGGAGAAAAATACTCCCATTGTATCATCATCCCATTGAACATCAGGAAAAGGTGAGGCTGGAGAAGGGAAGAGGCCTCTGGAATCAGAGAGGGAGCTGGAGGAACCTGCCCTTCCCATTAGACACTTCCCAGTGCTTTGATTTGGTGCTCCCCACTAAATGCATCCTGACCCTGCAGGTCCCAGTCACAGCCACACCTCTCGGCTCCCATCAGCACATCTGGCACAGCTGGGCACATCACATCGCACACCCACCCTGCAACCACCATCCCAACCCTGCAGCCACTCTTCTGCCTCCGAACAAGGCAAAAGCCACGAGGGATAAAGCTTCCCAAGGTCTGAGTAGGGTTTGGGAGGTGAATGAGGGCTGGGAGGAAGAGGAAGGCAGACCCTGATCCCTGGCTCGAAGGCGAGCTGCATCTCGTGCAGTGCTCAGTCCAGCCTGGGGTTACCTCCAGCTTAAATATTCACCTCCAAACAGCAGGAATCACATACAACCCATCTGATCCCATGGGAAGTCCTCCAGAATCGACCCTCAAGATTGCAGCTGCCTCTTCAGCAACCTCAAAGCCTGTATCAGCCTCACCCCCAACTCCTGGTCCCATGGTGTGTGGTTCTCCATAACCCACTTCTACCCCACAGCGGGAATCAGAAGATATACTCAGCCTTGCTGTAAAAGTTGTGAGCTCCCTAAAGCAGCCTCCTGGGATCACATAAAATTATAAACCCTAGTTTTCTCCTTCCCTTTCATTTTGCTGCAGTCTCCCTCAATCTCCTTACTGAGAAATACAGACGCCTCCAACCATTCCCCCCATGGGACTTCAGGCTCAACCCCCAGAAGGCAACGACATTTGGCCTCTTCTGGTTTATTCTGAACGTCCAGCTTTAGGAGGCAGCTGACTCACGTTTTGGTTGGCAGGGCCGGACCCTTGTAACTTATTGCACCCTTGCTATTTTATTAACCAAGATAAGTTTCCCACTTGTGTTCGAGCTGTTGGCGATGCCGTTGTCTGCCGCAAGAACAACACGCATCTCTGCCTCGGGTCTCAGGCAGGTGAAAGGCCAGACACTTCTTCCCTCCTTCAATCTCTGCCCCAGGCATCCAGAGTGGAAGGCGCAGACAGATCAAGTTTACCAGCACTGCTCGGCTCTACCAGCTCATTCAAGCATCTCTTCCCAAAGGGGAGCTCCACCCTCAGCAAAAGGCAAGGAATCCGACACACACCAGGGCTACTGTGACTTGTTAAGTACGGTTTTGCTTCACATACCCCCGTTTCCTTTCCAGCAATGCACCAAAGAAAATACTGAGGGGAGAGTGCGTAGCTGAGGAATTCAGTGACTGATTAACTCCATCCTAGCTATTAACCACTGCTCTCCATTCCCTCGTGCCTCGCAGAGAGCCCAGTTCCGGGTAGCAAAGCCCTGCCAAAATCTGATACCCCAAAGGTTTTGCTTGCAGAGCTGTCAGGTGATGTGCATGGTTCTAGCTTGGAGTTAAAAGCCATGAAGTGCAGTAATGATTAATCCCGAACCCTGGCGCAAGCTCATGAGGAAATGTTGTTCCTCTTGTCACACCAACTGACCTAAAGGAATCCTGCTTCCTGGAGGTCACCATGGAGGAACGCTCTCCATGCAGGCCTCCAGAGGCAGGACCTCCAGCACACCAGGAGCAGGGGCTAGCACAGGGACAGCTCTTCACCAGGTAGCCAAGGGCTACAATGACTAAGTGTCGATTTCCCCGCTCCAAAACGAACCACATCTACACCACACTGGGCTGCTATTGGGACTAGGACAAGACATGAATGCAGCTCTCCCAGGTAGAAGATGCTTAACACCAGTGGCAGCAAGATGCATCCCCTGCAAGTCACTCCACACTGCAAGATAAGTGTGATTGTCAGCTCATGTCAGACTGGCCCCACGTGCAAGCCCACGTGCCCACCACACTCAGCTGCACCTCTGAAGACTGGGAGGGCTCAGTGCTGGCTTCAGACACACACTCCCTGTATGACCTCAGGCAACTCCCTTACTCCCTGTGAGCACGAAGCTCTCACAGCCTTACCCAGCTGAAAACCAGGAAAACTTCCTTTTTCTTTTGCCTTGTCTATTTCTACTGCAAGATCCTAAGGATAAGGTCTGTTATGCAGTGTGCTTGCGTGTGGCTCCCAGCACTACGAGGTCCCAATCCTGCCCAGAGCTCATAGCACGACACACACACAGAAACCAGTTCCTAGAGCTCTGGAACCCACACATACCACGGTACCATGCCACAGAGATACAACTCAATCTCTGCATTTTGAATTGGGCTTCCTGGCACCTTTACATAAGAGAAGATGCCAGCACTGCTGATATGTCAGGATCCCTGGATACTTCTTCATCCACGGAGTAGCAGTAGACAAGAGGCTGGAAGCTCTGCTGTGAGGTCTTTGGGTCCAACATCACAAGTTCATTGTCCTCCCACTAGCAGAAGGGCTTTACAATTTCAGAGGCATCTGCTGAAAGCCATTTACCAGCACAGCCTGCACCAAAGCCCCTGGCCTGGAGAGCACCATGTGAGCAAACGGCTCTTTTGCTCTCATTGCCATGCTTGGGTTTCATCAGTTAGTGGTGCTGAGCCACTTGGGCAACCACAGCAGGTATCTGCTTAGGTTGTTCAACACCAGGACCCTCGTGGCACACACCTGGGGCAGAGAGACACCAGCTGGAACTGTACATGGAGACCTGAAATATGTGGATACGCAGCACCCCAATACCCAGAAACCTGTCCTCGCAGTACGAGAGGCATTTCATGGCCTCCACATACTGATGACCAAGTGGGATTGAAGAGCAGCCCTTGCTCGGCGCAACACGGTGCATCCGAAAGGGTAGGTGGGAAGGATGAAATCACTCCTCTGCAGAAGCCAGCACCTTATGGTGCAACACCATGAGTCTCATCTGCCTGTGGCCCATGCAGAAACAGAGTAGAGCAACACAACCCTTTAACTCTGTAGATTAACCCAGTACGATAAAGCTGATGGGACCGTCCTCATGGTCACACCAGACACTCACACTTGCCCATGTGCTGCTCCCACCCACATTGCCAGTGGCTGTAAACTCCCATATTCCCCACAGATGGGCACTAATGGCTGCATCACTGCCAGACAGCTTGCGAGCTGCCAAGAATTAGGAGCCCAAGAAGTTAAAGGAAACAAGTGTAAAAGCTGAGCTGCAGCCAGAAGGAGAATTGGGACCCATCCGTTTCATGTGCCCGTGTCTCATCCCAACAGGAAGCCTGAGCTCCTGCTGAGGGCTTTTTCTTGCTCTAGGTTCAATAAAGACACAAAAAAGCTACTGCTGCAACGTGCTTTGTGTTGTAGAAGGCAGAATCCCTCCCTCTGGAAGGCCGTGTGCCGGACTGCAGCAGCCGGAGACACAGCTCCTCGTGCCCTCCACTGGGTTTGATTAGGCAGAGGATCAAGACACCCTGGAACTCCTCATTGGAACACCCTAAGGAGGAGGAAAGGGCCAGTCGCCTCTCCCCCTCATGAGCCATCATTAAACAACCAAGGAACAGCGGGGATCTTGTAGTGCACGCTACAGCCAAGACCTACCGACAGCCTGGTCCTGAGCCCGCAGTGTCGGCAGGCCCAGCTCTGCAGCCCCGAGGCACGTCTCGACGCCAGGACACGCTATGGTTCATGGCACCCCTATTCCGCTCTGAGCCCACCAGGAAAGGCAATGGACGGACTGGGGTTTGCCTAAACCCAGGCATAACGCCACATTCGCAAGGGCTCCTCAGCGAGATCCCACTGCTGCCAAGCACCACGGTGGGACCCGCAGTGCCACAGTAACAGCAACAGGCTAAGGAACAGCATCAGGTCCTTCTGCTCCTGGAGCCCCTAGGAAGCAGCCACATTTATCCCAGGAGCTGTCCCCCTGGGCTGGAGTCAGCGCTGACTTCCCATTTGGGGCTGGGATGTGTCTGTTTGGGAACCGAGAGCTCAGCCTTGAAACAAGACCTAAAGTTGGGCAGAAAACAGAACTCTTCCTTTTTTCAGATGCTTTAAAAGAAACCCCACGGTTCTGATCACAGCCACCCTGAGATCCTGCTGGCCCCAGTACCTGCCGCCCAGTACCAGCGCAGCACAAGGTTGTGTGTTCAGTTCTATAGCAAGAAGAGGTCGAAGCACAAGCAGGGGTGGCAAAGCAGGACCAAGCTCACCAATAAGCCTGTCAAAACAAGGACCTTTTGCTGCCCTGCCATTTACCTTGCTCGGAGGGAAGGCTCAGCTTCCCAAGAGCTGCTGCAGGACAATGTTTTGGTGCCTTCTGATGAGGATGGCAGAGCACGAGGCAAGGAGGAATCAGAAACGCAGGGCACTTCTCCAGCAGCCGGGCACTGAAGTGTTTAACTCCCCTAAACAACCCCTGCAATCCTCCCGGGGGTGAGGAAGCATCGGCCCCATTGCTCCCACAGGGGAGACCGAGCGCGGATGAATCAATGCCAGCCCAGCCCCACAACGAGGGTCAGAACTGAAAACAAACCCAAGCCCTGCTTCCCCCTCCGTGCTCCAGCTGTTAGACAACACTGCCCCCAGTAGCTGGGCTCTCCTCCCAAACCGAGGTATGCACTTCAATTCCCTGATTGCGGAAGGGAGAAGGACAGAGCAGGAAGCAAATCCTGGCCTTGGTAGGCACACTGCGCCCAGCCCCTATGGCTGCTGCTGCATTAGCAGCTTCCAGGAACTGCGGAGAGAGCCAATAAATACAACGCCAGCCCCGCTGCCACCTCCTTGCTCGATGGGAATGGTCAGGAATTGTGGTCAGTCTGCACAGGGATTAAAGGTGCTCCGTGTTGACCAGACCAACCTGCAGGAGGAGAGGACACGGGGCAGGGCTGTGTGCCCTTAAAAGATCCAGGACTCTTCGGACTTATGGAATGCCTTTCCCAAGCAGCTCCAGAGTGCATCTACTCCAGGGCAAGCTCTGCATCCTGTGGGAGCGGGGGTGTTGGGAGATTCATTTCCAAACTTAGCCTCCTCTCCTGCTTCTCTACGAAGCTCTGGGATCATGCTGCAGACTTGGATGTGTCACAGCTAATCCACAGGAAGCCAGAAGGCAGCAGTGAGCTCTGCTGGCTTGTTTTAGAGGTCTGGTGGCTAGCTGTAATTAACCCTTTAAATGCTAGATTAGGCCAGAGGGATGCTCCATCTGACTGGCTGCATAACATGGGTCACTACACTCAGAGCAAAGCAAACCCAAGTAATACAACTTCAATTCATGGCTGCACCAGCTGCAATCTGTGCAGCTCATTCATCTCCTCAATTACCCAAGGCCAGTGACACTACCACCTTGTCATCTTACTGTCCTGCCAGCACGGGAAAGGCAGAAAGCCTCGCAAGAACTGGCTAATCGCTGGATGCAATGAGTGATAGGAGGGAAAGCGGCGAGGGGAAGGGCTTCAGAGTGCAGGGTCTGCCTCTTGAGCTTCTGAAGTTGGTTTGCGTGGCAGAAACCCACATTCAAGACCCAGCGATGCTCCTGGCACCCCCTGCACAAACGGGGGTGTGTCTTCTCTCTCCTTTACATTGAGTTGTGTCAGTCCAGCACAGCCTCAAGCACCACCCAAAGAGCTGAAGCTTTGTTTCCACGCTGCTGTCCTACGATGTGCTATGCCCCGTAACAGCTTCCCTGCACAAAGGGGCAGCGGCTCTCTTTTCCCTAAGTGAGACCGCTACTTACTGCTGGCACGAACACAATCCACCACATATATTAGTTTTAACGCAGCTGAAAGACTAACACAGTCTCACCCTTGGCCTCTTCTAGCTTTTGCCTTCCCACCTCAGTTTTGTCTACACTGAATTCTGTAAGACTTGTGATACAACCACTGCACTGATCCATGCAATCGGAGGGTGCAGATCTCGCCAGAGTTTAGTCTATGAAGCCAGCGACTTCGTGTTTTCCCTCTGTAGGAGTAAAATAACGTTCCCACACTCGGATCGAAACCTTTGCTCTGCACAGATTTAATTCATTACTTATGAGGCTCTGGCCAACGCCGCTGGTCGTTTCACTGGCTCTCTACTTGCTGTCACCTCCTGAGGACAGCGAACCCCAGGGAACCTCTTCCTTACCACGTAGTCAAGTAGCTTTGAAGGGATCCCAAGTAATGGCTTCACCAACTTAGTGCTTATGTTAAGAGTCCTCTTGCAGAAATCACCCAGGTAGCAATAACGAGCTGCCCTTTACAACTGCTTTAGAGAGGGTTGGTCAGGGGCCAAGATATTTTCCAATGGAAACTCTTCTCCCAGGGAATCACCCTGCATCGTATTTCACACGAGGCCTTTGTTTGGTTTTAGGAAACAGGAGAAGATTCCTTTTGAATTGTGCTATACTTAGGTGCAAGGGCAGTTCCGTGACACAAATCACTGCGGAGTCACTGCACGGCCTGCAGGAATCATTTATGGGGCCGGAATGGCCGCAGCTCTGCTAACACCTCAAAGGAAAGAGCCCGTATTCCAAGCTTATGCTTACGCAGGATTGCCTGGACCGCCTTCAGGACTTGGGTAGGAGCTGCCCCTTTGCTGTGTCTGCACTATGCCTAAGCTATGAGACCCCAGAGGCGGCAGAGCAATACGGAACACTAACGGTACCAACCGATCGCTCTTTCCATACCCAAACTCTTCCTTTTGAAAACACACTCGTGCCAGAAGGCTTTCCAACCTTTTTCAGCTGGAGAAGAGTGAAACCCATCTCTCTGCCAAGGGCCAGCTCCCTGCCCTTTCACAGGGTCTGCACAGCACCCCTGTGATCTGCCTGTGGGTGACAAAGCGAGACACCGTCCCAAAGCCCATCTCCTCTGTATGCTGAGCACGCTCGTCTCAGAGGTGCCTGTGGGAGTTACAGCAGAGCTGAGCGCAGGCAATGTGGCTGCAACACTTTCCTCGGAGGCTGCACTCTGCCCAGTTGTGGTTTCCAAGCGTTCCCTCAGCGCTTTAAGCCCCAGGAGAGGAAATGTGGCCCGCAGGCCCTGCACTGGGAGCGCCTGGCGCAGGATGGGGCCCATCAGTATTGTTGTTATCACCCCCCCACACACAGCCTGCCTGGCACTGCCTGCAGAGCGTGGCTCGGATGGGTCCCAAACAGCTACGCAGCAGCCTCCGCATGTGAAGGCCATTAAGCAACAGCACAGAAGCAGCTCATGAGGCTAAACCCATGCACATTCCCGTGCTGCCAGCGAGACACCAGGGTGCCGGCACTGGGCTGCACGCAGGAGCCATGTACATCCCCTTGAAGCTAAGGTTGGTGTGGCCAGCTCTGATAGCTCCTACATGACACAGAGAGCGGAGAGCATCGCCCTTGCACAGCCTGTGTGCCAGCACTGCTGTGCTGCTGTTGGAAATGTGGCATGTGGGAGCATCAGCGAGGCAGGAACTGAAACATCTGGTTTTCCCGAGCCACGCTTGGAAAGGATAAGCTGTATTCAACTAGAACACAACCAGGCCAGCTGCAAGGCAGCAGATGAACAGAGCAGAACAAAATTAGCCACTTCTGAGGCGCTCTTTCAAGCAACACGAGGTTGCCCTGCAAAAACAAACACCCAAGGAGGAACATGGTGGGGTTTTTATGCAGCTGTTGGAGGGATTCATGCGCTCACATCACCGCAGCGACGCATCCCCTCGAGCCACAGCGCTGCGCGCACAGCAGAGTCCCACCTCCCTGGGTCTGCCCGCGGCGCAGCACGGATCGCAGCCAGCGGCCCCGCTCCATCCCGGACAGGACCAGACAGGGGAGCTTCCACCAACCTGACCTTCCAAAGCCCGCTGCTTCAGGCCGGGCTCCCTCCACCCCCTTCCCAGGCGTGGCTTTGAGAGAGAAACTGAGAGCTCTGGCCAAGGCAGCTCGTCTGGGCTCCGGCGTTCCCAGGCTTAGCTGTTCCTGCGTTCCTCCCTCAGGAGGGCTCAACCCACACCCTAGATCCTCTTTTTAGAGAGCCCCTCCCACCTCTCCCTGACCATGAGGCATTTGCTCCAGCACAACCTATTTAACCCGTTCCCAGCGTGGCCCCTGGCTGAGCAGGGGAGGTGTTTACAGCATCCCACACAAGCCCCCGCACCAGGGAGAGGAAGGAGAGGCTCTTCCCCACATCCTAACAGTATCTGTAGGGAAAAGTGCTCTTTTGCTTCTGATCTAAGTCCTTCTCCCTGCTAGAGGAGCCCAGAGCAGCCCTGATCCTATGGGCCGACGTGCCAGAGGATGCTGCAATGGAGCTGTGCAGAGGCCGTTGCTGGGGACCTGCATTAGTGATGTCTGAACCAGGAGGTGGGCACAGGCTCCAGTCAGGGCTACAAACTCCACCCTGGAAATCTCCATTTCAAACTAGTGATTAGACCTTATGACTTCATCACAGACACGCAAAAATAGCATTGCACAGAGCCTTCTTGACACGAGAAGCTGCCTGTATAGGGGAGCAGAATGCAAGTTGCCCGGCTGCTGCCACAAGACAAAAAGGACCTGGTGTGGTGGCCAGGTACAACTCCAAATGAATAGGAACAGGCTGGCTGGGTCCTGGTTTGGATCCAGAGTTCATGTCCATCCAACCCAAACCAGTCTATGATTCTGTGTCACTAGAAATTGGACCACAGCTTTGCCAAAAGGAAGAGATGCTGCAGACTGTGCCTGCTGATGCTGATGATGCTCAAGAGCATACACCAGCATGACTGCAGTGGGAAGAGTGTCCTATCACATCCCAACATCCTGCTGTCAGAGGGCAGCCCACAGACCCCAAACTGGAGGTAAAGCAGGGCCACACGACTGAAAAATGCCGTAGGTGGGAGATCCATCACCACCAAGTGAACATCATCATTTCTCTCCATCAAGTGCTGTCACCAAAGCAGCATCTCACACTGTCGTAACCATCAAATCAAAACTGACGCTCGCTTGAACAGAACACCACAAGACCATATGCCACATCTGAAACATCATCTCCAATCTCAGCTTAACTTTCTTATTAGCATGATGCCAGGCAGCCAAAGAGATGTACTCGATCCTGAGGGGAACTGGGTTTACTGCTGGACTGACACAAAACAGCTGATGAATATTACACTTTGGTTATCACTGTTTAAATCCAGTGGTAGCACATCAGCAAAGAGGATCGAACCTTTTGAGGGAAGGGAGGAGCTAGAAAGAGAGGACAGAATCTGTTTACTGATCACGGTTCCTGTAATATATCACAAAAGCTAGAGATGGTCAACTTACACGTTGCTGATGCTCTTCCTGATGACAGCTATCCTCGGAAAAAAACCAGGAATGGCTGTAATCCCATGGGGTTGCTTTTTGTGCCCTTTGCAAAGCAAGAACTAACGTTATATTTCAATCTGACATTTTTAGGTTTGGCAAGCAGAGATGCCAGCTTCGCTTCGGTGTCCAAGTAAACAGCAGTCCTTCGCTACGAAAAACAAGCTCATTCTTTACTGCAAAGGCCGGTTAAGAAATCAGGGCTGGGGATGTCTGATGTGACACCTTCACCCTCCTGCTGGGACAGGCGGTGACCCTGGGCAGAGCATGTTCATGTAGAAGGCAGAAGCTGCAAGGGGAGCTGCAGCTCTCCAGCCTTTAAGCCTGATCTCACCAAGGCCTGGGGAGAAGGATGTGCTGATGCGGGGTGAGAGAAGGATGTGCTGATGCGGGGTGAGAGAAGGATGTGCTGATGCGGGGTGAGAGAAGGATGTGCTGATGCGGGGTGAGAGAAGGGTGGGCTGATGCGGGGTGAGAGAAGGGTGGGCTGATGCGGGGTGAGAGAAGGGTGGGCTGATGTGGGGTAGCAGCCATCCCTCTGAACAGCAATAGCACCATTAAGTACAGCTCACTAACACAGCTGCCAACTTTCCACTGTGGAAGAGACATTCTCTTTGAGCCTGACAGTGATTGCCTAAATCATTGTGTTGGCTGTTGTGGGACTGGTTCACAAGTTCCATGTCCCCCCCACTCTTCTCGTGGTAAGTGCAAGAACCCCTGTGCAGCTCGCAGCAGCTCCCCGCGGCGCTGGAAAGCAGGGCTTTGCTCCTGAGCTGTCCGTCTGCACCCCTCCTTACATTCTTATTCACATATTACGACCCAAAGACATGTCTGAGGACATCTGGGGTAAATAAGAGACAAGATACAAACTCCAGCTGAACTGCAGAGATCAAGCAAAGCACAACAAAGCTTGAAGAAATGGAGAAAGGATGACGCAGAACCGCGTTATGGAAACCACAGCGTGGAGAACGCGGCGTGACGAGAGATAAAACAAGGAATCCCGTTAAATGGCAAACAGGGAGAGAAGCATTAACAACCCATATGAGTCTGTTTCACGCTACCTTCTGCCTGATGCTCTGTTTTAAACCCCTCTTTGTGAGAGCAGAGTGAAAGCAGCTGGGAGAAACACAAGAGAAACCTGGCAGGGTTTGCAGGCAGGAAAAGAGCAGGATCGAGCCTGCACTTTCACTCCAACAGGGAAAAAGCCACACGCAGAAAGGCACCACGAGTACACTTAAAAACTGCAGGGAATACTGGGAAAAATGAGTGCAAACAGGACATGGTATATATTCAATACATATACAGGTGATGCAAGAGGAACCCCAAAAGATGAGGTGAGCAGCTACACGGGCTTCTTCTCGACTAACATCTACCAAGGGTCGCAGCCAGCATCTGAATGTGCCCAGTGGGGCTGTGAGATGCGGAGCTACAACTTCTTAACGTGTGGTCTTCCATCCCTACCAGGGTTTGTAGACTGGGCTGCACCAAGCTGCAAATCCCAAAATCATTTACATCCTGCGTTAACAGCAAAGAAGCGAGACACCTTGAGGGGTTATTTCATCGCAAGTCTTGCCACGGAGCAGGAACGCCTTCCCGCACTACCTCTATGGTGGATGCCATTTCTTACCCAGCAGGACTTTATAACCACCACCAAAAAAAGGCAGTTTTAACTTAGGTTTCTCCATCACAGGCACAGCACTCAGACTCCTCTGAAGCTTTAGGAAGGAGCACAATAAACAGCACAGACCTGCCACACCACTGCTGCAGTGGCCTTACAGTGACACTTACACCAGAGATTATTAATGCTCTGACAGAATAACACAGAATCGCCTCCTTGTTCTGTGCTTGGGCTGTAGCTACAATCTGCATCTGGGATTTGTCCCTTCCATAGGCTGAATGAATCTCACTTGCAAAATATTTACCTAGCACCTCATTTGGGCCTTTTCCCCCCTCCAGAATTCCTTACAAAGGAGAAGCCCGGCCTTGTCTGCGCTGGGGATACAGCTCCTTGTGAGAATGACATTCCAGACTGCTTGAGTTTTCGCTAGGAACAGCAGTAAAGCTGTTTTGCCTTTGTGGACTGGACACTACTGTACAGACACTCCACTGCCTGTGGGTTTACCTGAATTGGAGTTTAGCTTCCACTGATGTTTTTCCCCCCTCCTGATAGCTTTTTAAGGCATTCTGAGCCTTGAAAAGGCTTTCACTGCATCACATAACAATACCAAAGCCTACTGATCACTGCCAACCCTTGAGATTGGAACTATCACAGACTATAGGTCCATGAAGCATAGGATGCGTTCATCTGAAGCAGCTTCGCTGGGGTGAAGTCACCGCTGGGCACTGGAACCCCAGGGCTCGCTGCCAAATCCACAGAGAACCCCTGGATGAAAGCTGTGACCCCCAGATCTGCAAAGCTTCTGCCGGGCTGCAGTGACAGCAGAGCTCCTCTGATCTCAGCTTCTCCTTCTTATCCCTGCGCTAAGAGCATTCCACTTCAGCGAAGGGAAAATAAGGGAGTTTCAGCGCTAGCCTTTTAAATCGAGATCCTAATCTCCACTTCAAAACTGCCACGAGATGAAAGACACGTTAGAAGCAGTCAATACTTGCAAGGGAAAGGCAGAACATCTTTAGGAGGTTTATTTGCAGTTGAGGAATGAAAGCAGTGATGCCAGCTTAGGGAAGAGCCAAGTCTCCAAGTAAAGGCGAACAAACTCCACAGAGCACTTGAAAAGCCATCAGATCAGAGCGTTTCTGAGATGGGGAAACTCAGAAGTGCAAACGCTGCTGTTTGAAGCGTGCTCCCCTTCAAGTGCAGGGGTTTATGCTGCGCACGCTATTTGGAAAACCAGACTGTGCTCCCAATTCCAGCCAGACTTTGCGTTACACTTCAAGAACCCAGCTCCAGCCATGGGATGGGGCCAATATCCCCATTTGCTCAGCCTGGAGGCTGCTCCAGCCAGGTATGTAGTGTCTGCGAGCAGCAGAGCCTATTTCCTTAGTGATTCTTTGGACTGGGCACTTACTCTGTACCCCCACGAACAGTGCTGCCGAAGCTGGCACGTGCATCCTCAAAGTTGTTACGTCCATAACGTCGGATATGAGAGGAATTCATTCCCTAGCACTTTCCTCACATTTGGGATCACAGTTGCTGCGCACAACTCCAAGCAGAGGCAGGGAGCTTTGGCGCTGCTGATTTCCTGAACTCAGCCTTCCTAAAGGCTGTTCTCAGTTGAAACTGACAATAAAGAAACAGATACTGAAAAAAGGAGGCTTTTCTCTAATGAGACTGGGATCGTTAAAAGCATTATTTACTTCATCTGTCAGTGTTCAATAAAGGGAACATGCAATGAACAGACAAAACCGCTTGCATAACTTCACTCTGTCATGAGCCAAAGTCCCTCGCATCCTGACATCCGTAAATCTGCCACGGCTGGAAGGACGGCGCGAGCGCACATCCCTCCTTTCCCATCCTCAGGAGGTCAAACAGGGCCGTAACCTGCCCCCCAAAGGAAACCCCTGTGCCACAGCAGAGTGCTTCAGCACATCTTATACCAGTCATCACTCCATCACCGGCACACACTTCCTCAGCGGCAGCGTGACGGCACACAGCAGATGATCTGCTGCCTGACAAAGATGGCTCTACAGACCGAATTCCAGAGGCAGCTATCCCAAAGCATTCCCCTCACTGCGCTGCTCTCAACAGGGCTGTAAACAAGGGTTTCTCCACTGCAACCAGAGGAAGATGTCAGTAGCACTATCCTGCCATTGCAGGACATTACCTTCAGTCCATTTCCCCTTCCCATATTCCGGGTACTTTGCTCTGCTGACCCGCGAGAGCTTTATGTCCATCTCCAATTTGTCATTGCACAACAGGATCTCATCCAAAACGTTCTGGGAGCTTTTACAAGTCAGCACCTCTGAACAACAACACTACGAACAGCCTCAAACGCTTAACTACCAACCTTCATACTCCTAGAAACACACTGTAATAATCCCCAATCCTTAAAAAGCCGAAGGAAGGACTCATCAGCACAGGCTTCACAGGGCTGCTCTGCAAGTGACCAGCCACCGCGGTCACAAGGGCGCATTCAGCCTCCAGAGCTGCAGATCCCCAAATGAAACAGACAACAGACAATGCGACGGCACAAACACCTTCACAAAACCCAGTCCTTCCCAGTTAGGGACTTTCTGCCACCAACGAGGGCTGGTTTGTTCGGAAAAGTCTAAACTTGTGAGGAAAGCGTTGGAAAACACCTCGTCTGATGGATTTCGAGGGGTGCGTTTTCCTGGAGTTAAGTCTACACACGTCTTGCCGACCCAGGATTTACTGCTCACTGCGGTACTCCTGCAGTATCTCTCATCTACATTAACAGTGAGAAGTGGAAACTTGGGTAAGAATATCCAAACAGAAAAGCAGAGCCTTCACTTATGGAGATGGCAGCAGCAATGAGTTCATCTGAGGGTTGTGCCGGCCCCACGTCATCCCTCCGAAGTGAATCACTCAATTTCTCTTTCCTCAAGAAACAGGGAAGTTTCTTGTTAAGGAAAACAAATTTAGGTTCAAAAATAAACTTAAACCAAAAAAAGAAACTACTTTTGCCCTAAGTCTGTTTCTTGCATCCTGCAGTGACTTCACTGGAGTGACTGAGTACATGGACCATCTAACGCCACTCCAGGAACACACCTTTCTCCTTGCTGACTGATTTCCCAAACCAACACCACCAGCCTCAGGACACCAACACAAACACAACTGTCACCCACCCTCGGCTTCCACCCAGACATCACTGTCTGGCCTTGTAAATGGGGTCTTTTGGATTCTCTGTTCACAGCATTTAAACCACATCCAACGCTCATTTCCCGACATTTCCCGACCAAAACTCCCAGCACAGAGCCTCTGCTCTGCCAGCACCGCGGCCCCTCAGCCCTCCCAAGCATCCCCGCGGGGACGTTACCCTATGGCTCACTCCACGACCCTGCCGCTGCCTCTCACGTTGCTCACTGGACCCTTGCCATTACCAACCCCTGCCAGGCCACGCGCAGTGTTACACCATGACCTGGGCTGGCTGAACCCTGAAACCCTTTCTCCCATTGCAGACAGGCCCCAGCGCATCCCCACGGCTGTCACCTTTCATGGCCATCGGCCCATCCACGCCAGCCATGCCCATTGAAGCCAAGGACCCCCGGCAGCGCCGGGACCAACCAGGATGTAAAAGCCCTTTGAGCTCACCCAGCCCAACCATTCCTCAGCACTGCCAGGGCCACCCCTAACCCATGGCACTGAGGCCTCGTCTCCACGGTGTGTGAGCACTTGCAGGGCCGGTGCCTGCAGCCCTGCCCTGGGCAGCCTGTTCCAATGTTGAGCACCCTCTGGGGCAGGAATTGCTCCTCAGCTCCACCTAAACCTGCCCTGGTGCAGCTTGAGGCCGGTTCCTCTTGTCCCATCCCTTGTTCCTCGGGAGCAGAGCCCAGCCCCTCCCGGCTCCATCCTCCTGTCAGGCAGCTGCAGGGAGCAACCAGGTCCCCCCCGAGCCTTCCCTTCCCCAGGCTGCGCCCGCAGCCGCCCCCCATCACCCCTCGCCCCCCCTCCGCGCCGCCCGCCCGCAGGCCCACGCACAACCCCGCGGTCACGGCGCCGTGCCCCGGCCCGCCGCGCCCCGCGGTACTCACAGCGCCGTGGCGGCGGCGGGGATGGCGGCCGCGGGCCGCTCGGCGCCGCGGGCAGAGCAATTGACGAGGCAGGCGGGGCCGGCGCAGGTACAGTCGGCGGCGCAGGGCTGGCAGAACGGGGCTCGGGGCGGCCGGGCGGCCGCCAGCCCCCCGCACAGCAGGGAGCAGAGCAGGCACCAGCCCGAGAGGGGCAGCCGCGCCGCGGGGACGCCATGTTTGCGCTGTGATCCAGTGTCTCCATTTCCCAAAGGCATCTCTCCCTACGGGCATGGCATGGCCCCGGCTCCGCCGCTCCCCCGGCCGGCCGGCCCGCCGCCGGGCCCGGCCGCGCCCCGCCGCGCTCCGCCGCTCCCGTGCTCCGCGCCCGGCTCCGCCGCTGCTCTCAGCGCCCGCCCCGCATGGCGGCCTCTCCCCGCTGCGCTCCCGCTCCGCCGCGCTGACAGCCCCGGCCCGGCGCCGCTCGCCTCTGCGCTCCGCCCGGGCCGCGGCCGCCGCCTCCCCCCCGCTCCGCCCCCCCGGCCCGGCGGAAACCCGGCGCCGCTCCAGGCCCCCCCCCCCCCCTCCGCCCCGCTCCGCTCCGCTCCGGGCAGCGGCGAGGGGAGCGCGGGGGCACCGCGGGGCTCCCGGCCCCGCTCCCGGCCCACCCCTGCTCGGCAAGAGGGGCACCGGGGCCGGCGGATGCCATGGCAAGGGCGTCCCGGGAGTCAGCGGGATCCTGCGGGACAGCGGGGCCCCAGAGGAAGGGGGGTTTCGGGAAGCAGGGGGATCCCGGAGCACACTGGGGCCTCGGGGGCAGGGGCATCCTATGGAGTAGAGGGACCCCGGAAGCGGGGGTATTCCAAGGAGGATCGCGTGGGATAAGGAGGTCCTGGAGGAAGAGGAATCTCAAGGATCCTGTGGCTTAAGAGGGCGTCCCGTGGGGTAGGGAGGTCCCGCGATCTGTGGCATAGGGGTCCTGGGAGCAGGAGGATCTCAGGGGGCAGGGACCATCCCGGGGGTCACAGGCGTCCAGGGAGCAGGGATATCCCGGTGGAGGACAAATCCAAACCCGGGAGTGCTGCTGGGGGGATGCTTTGGGAATGCCAAGGGGTGGCTTTCCTGCCTCTGCTCCCCTGCGAGCTGGGCAGAGCAGAGCAGGAGCCCCCCGGAGGCTTCTGATGCTCAGCTCGCACCGCTGGAGCCCATTCCTGCAGCACCTACCAGCCTGTGGGGTCCAGCGGGGTTTGCAGGGTGCAGTGTGTGTTAACACCTGCAGGCAGTTCAGGTGTGTTGGAGGGAGATGAAGAACGAGGCAGGTGCTTCTCAGTGGGTTTAATTAACCCGAGCCATAGCAAAGTGATTGGATTTCAGTGCCATCTGTGACGGCTTGGTCCAGGGCACCGGCCAGGGTTCAGAGCTGGTGAGGTCAACCCTGTCATGATACGAGGGATCTCCTCAGGGATCTGAATGGTTCTGGTCCGGAAAGGCTGAGGAATATGAATAAAATGAAGTCACTGTACAACCAAAGGGAGTAAAGGCAGCCTTCAAGGGAGGAACCACAGGGATGGGTGGGAGCAGAGCTGTGCTGGCTCTCCGCAAGCAGCGCACACAGCATGGAGCCAGGACAATGGTTCGGGTGGTACCAGATGCACAACGGGAGCCCCGAAGCCTCCTGCCCCTCTGCTGAGAGCAGCCCTGGGGCAAGGAGGGCCATGGGGGTAAAACCTTGTCTGTCTCCTGTGTGCGATGCCCCCGTGTGTGCTGGCTTTGGGGACAGGTTCTTATGCACCTTGTGGCTGCCGTGGTCCCACACAGGGGAAATGGGCATCTTCCCTTTGCTGGGGGATAGCAGCTGATCAGCACTGAGCTCCATCCTCCCCGGGTGCATATAAACATCAATAGGTCAGGACAGAGGAGGATCTTTAGCCGAGGGTGTCGATCAGTTTGGGTTTGACTCCCATGGGATGTTTTAAGCCTCTTTTGATTTAGGCATGTGGGATTCTTCAGGGAACAAGGGACGGAGCTGCCAGCATGGGGTGTACACCCACTGTGGGGTATGGAGCTGGTGTTCCACCTCCAGAGCTGCTCCCTGCTTGACCCAGTGGGCTTGATCCAGGGTGGTCCCAATCCATCAGTGTGGGTTTAGGTATTACCGTGTTGAAACTAAAGGGCTGCCATTAGCTGGGGCTCCGGCTTTCCTTATCCAAACACCCAACAAACAAGAAGCCTGACAACGTTCAGTTTCACTGCTCGAGGTGGTACCTCGTGTATGTGAGAATTCACTTTCCAAAGACATTTTGTGCCTTTTGGACTTGAAATCGACTCGAAAGACACATCATCCCCTGCATGATGTATTGTGCCCGAAATAGCTCAGCGGTTACTACTTCCTCATGTGACTGCGATGGATTTGTTTCCTCTCCCTCGATTGTAAATTGCTCTTGGGTTGTTTTTTCCCCTTCCTTCTGTACTGATGCCCGTATTTTTTGGGATAACAGCAAGGAGAAAGTATCTTGTGTATGGATTGTAATGAGATTAGATCACTAATGTAAGCCAGCCGATGTAATGGAGTTAAGGGCTCTCCCCCAAAAGCTGGGGCTGCCAAGCTGCAATGAGGGCAGCAAACAAGGAAACAGGGATTGAGTGGGAAAGGAGGCAGTGAATCTCCGTACAGCTGCGAGAGGAGAACTTGTTCCCATTGGATCCCAGTTTCTGGTCTCGGAGGAAGGTTTTGTCGCTGTCGAGTGGGTTCTAAAACACAAACTGCAGAAAATGATGGCAGTGGAAAATGTTCTGTGGGCTGGGAGGCTGGGAACGGCTCCTTGTGGGGATGGGATTCTCCTGGATCCTCCCACTGGCAAGAAACGGGAGTTTCTCAACGCTGTTTACTTGAAGCAGGATGAAAACCCCAACGAAGAGGGTGTTAATTCCCCCCGGCCCACCGGCCCCGCAGGCTGAGCGCACCCGGGGCACATACACTGTGGTCAGCAGAACGTGACGGAGCTGCGGCCGGGCGGGAATGTCGCTGCTGCCTCCAGGCCCCTCCGGCCACATCCTGGACGGGCCGCGGATGTCCTCAGCCAGAGAGCCCTGAAACGGCAGTGAAGGAGGGAAGGAGGGGGAGAAGAAAGAAAGAGGGGAAAGGAAGGGGGAAAGGAAAGGAAAGGAAAGGAAAGGAAAGGAAAGGAAAGGAAAGGAAAGGAAAGGAAAGGAAAGGAAAGGAAAGGAAAGGAAAGGAAAGGAAAGGAAAGGAAAGGAAAGGAAAAGGAGAAGGGAAATGAAAGGAAAGGGAAAGGGAAGGGAAGGGAAGGGAAGGGAAGGGAAGGGAAGGGAAGGGAAGGGAAGGGAAGGGAAGAGAAGGAAGGGAAAGGGAAGGGAAGAGAAGGAAGTGAAAGGGAAGGGAAGAGAAGGAAAGGAGAAGGGAAAGGGGAAATGAAAGGAAAGGAAAGGAAAGGAAAAGGAGAAGGGAAATGAAAGGAAAGGGAAAGGGAAGGGAAGGGAAGAGAAGGGAAGGGAAAGGGAAGGGAAGAGAAGGAAAGGAGAAGGGAAAGGGGAAAGGAAATGAAAGGAAAGGAAAGGAGAGGAAAGGAAGGGAAAGGAGAAAGGAAAGGAAGGGAAAGGAGAAAGGAAAGGAAGGGAAAGGAGAAAGGAAAGGAAAGGAAAGGAAGAAAAGGAGAAGGGAAAGGAAAGGGAAAGGGAAGGGAAGAGAGGGAAGGGAAAGGGAAGGGAAGAGAAGGAAAGGAGAAGGGAAAGGGGAAAGGAAAGGAAAGGAGAAAAGGAGAAAAAAAAAAGGGGAAAAAAGTGAAAGGAAAAGGAAAGGGGAAGGGGAGGGAAAAGAAAGGGAGGAAAAGACACAGCTTGTCCTCAGCCAGGGTCCAGGGGGTCACATCTGTCTCCATGTGCAGAGATGCAGGTCCCTCAGGTCTGTATTTCTCCTGGGAGGAAACTGTTGTTTCCATCCCTGCAGGTTCCTGCTCCATGGCCGTGTGTTGGGTGATGCATGGTGCTATCCTTTGCCTACGTGATGCCGTGACCCATCCTGCAAAGGGGGTACCTGAACAGTGACCCGCACAAGAGGCACCTTCTTCTGCCCAGTCCTGGCTCCTGCTTCCCCTCCCGGTCCGAGCACTCCCCAGCCCGACAACTGCAGCCACAGCCGCAGCCTCCCCATCGCCCCCAGCCCTCCCTCACCGCGGCCTCCCGGCGCAACGGGGCCGGTTTTGCGGGGCCCTGGCGCCCTCTAGCACCGCCTCGGGAGCCAGGAGCGGGGAGGGAGCCTGGAGCAGCCTCCGGTGCCCTAAACCGGGCCGTCCATGAGCTGAGAGCAGCACAAGATCCGTGCCGTCGATGCTACCGAGGTGTGATGGACCCATTGCTGCGCATGAACATCCCACCTCGACCGTAAGGAGCAGAGCTCACAGCACATCCCGAGTGGGTTTGATCTGTGCTGGGTGACTGAAGCAGGAATCTGCCCATCAAACAGCTCCCCTGCACATCTGCAGGGCACAGAGAGCTGGGCACGGCACATCTGGACACAGCTGGACGCAGCCCTTGGCTAAGGAGATGATGCCACCACATGGCTTCAACCTCATGGTTGTCATTTAGCACTGGGCTTCCAGCTGCGTGGGGCTGAGCTGAGTCAGCAGCAGCACAAGCCCCGCTTTGGGCTTTTCCTGGATGATTTTGGGGGATAGTTTTGGCTCAGGAAGTGAGTTTATTTGTGCTGATCATTTTCATCCCTTTGACTCAGTGGGAAAGAGCCGAGCAGTTTTAGTGACACCACATAGGTGGCAATTCCACCTTTATTTCCCAAACACTCCCTCCAAGCAAACAAACCTTCCTGGTTTCTCGATGCTCTCCAACATTCACAGCTTTGGGGGCTCTTGGCTGATGGAGGCACATTCGCATCAAGCTGAACTTGAACCAAGGCTCCTGGTTTCTGGCTGTAGGCACTCGCTTCCCATTCCCACTTCCCTCTCCCCCATGTCAGGAGCTCTGTGCATTCCAGGGGGGGTTGGAGCTGCTGGGATTTTCCTATATGCAGGTCCCTGCCTGACAGCAAGGCAAGGTCAGAGGGGTGGCCCATGGCAGGGGGCTGGGGCTGGATGAGCTTTAAGGCCCCTTCCAACCCAAACCATTCAATGACTCTATGATTCCAAGAGGAAACGTCCAGCCTTACTCAGAACTTGCGGTGATGCAGTGATTTGCTTCAGCAGCAGCTTATTCCCAGCCTGGCTCTTAGGAGTCGACTTATTCCCTGGAGCAGCAGTTTATGAGCCTCCGCATGTTTCCATGCTCCCTCATTACTGCTGCTCATTACTTTACAGGGCCCCAGAGCCCTGTGTGCATCCCAGAGCTGGGGCTGGCCCTGGGTATCTCTGTAGCTCTGCAGTGCTCAACTCAGTGTTGCCCCTGGCCACTGGCTGGGTTTGCACTCCCAGATGGGGTCTGACTGGTGTGAATCTGCCTGGGATGGAAAGGGCTGAGTGTGCACAGATAATAGCAATGTATGGGACATTCATACATTGCTTTTGAAGCTAGAACCGTGCTGCAACCCGTCCCCACCTCTGGATGCGTCTGTGTACGGCTGCAAAATATCTGGGGTGGTTTTAAGCTGAGATGTTCTGTTTCTGAGCGTGTCAAATACACCCGAGAGCCTGCGGATCTCAGTTGCTGCTCAGCCCTCCCTCTGCCTCAGCAGGATGCATTTCAAAGGCCCTTTGAAGGTCCAACTCGTTTGAAAGCTCCCGTGGGTGATGCCGGAGCCGGGGACTTTCCTGCCTCAAACCTTGGCTCGTTTTGATCTTGGCACAGGGAAAATTCATTTCCTGGCCTCAGCCCCGTGCAGGCTCATTAGGATCTGGCACCATCACCTTGAGTGCGCAGGAGGGGACGGTGGGGCCCAGGGCAGCACCGCAGCTCCCTGGGGATGCCTATGCCAGGGCTGCAGGATGCGCAGGCAGCGCCCATGTCCCACACACGGCTGGCAGGGATGTGGGAAGTCACCTGCAGGGAGCAAACCCCTTCAGTGCAAGGAGGGGCTGTGTTTGCTGGGGTTGGTTTGGTTTAGTGTCAGCAGCAGGTCTGGGTGCTGCTGCTGCTCCCAGTGCTGTGGTAATCCCTGGATGCCGGAGGGGGAAGCTGTGTCGTTTGCCAGCTTGAGGCACCAAAGGGCTCTTGCCCTGCTTCTGCAGCCTCGGTTCTTGAGCAAGGGAAGGATTTGGACCTAGGGCAGGAACCCCATCCCCTCCCATCCAATCCCATCCTCCTGTTGCCTGTGTAGGTGATGTCTGGGCAGTGGTTTGGTTGGTCCTTCTGTCACTAGTGTGGGTCCTCCTCTTGGACACTGCCCCAGTTGCAGAGTGCTGGGAAAAGTGTTTTATTTGCTTGACGTTGCCTTTTGAAGGAGAAGGAGAAGGAGAAGGGGATAACGGGGGCAGTGCAGTGGGCAAGGGAGTGCTCAGGCTTTGCCCCTGCACTTGCAGAGGCAGGCTCTGTGCTAACAGCATCTGACCACCTCCATGGTCTACAACCCCCCTTGAGGGGCTGGTTGCTGCTGTTACCATGCATTGCTCCAAAAGCAGCAGCTTCTGCTAACACCAGACCCGGTGCCAGGCTGGATGAGCTGGACCCACCAATGGTGCAGAGCATTCAGCAGAGTTCACTTTGCCAATAGAATTCAATGGATTTGAATGCCAAGAAGCACAGACTTAATAACAGGCTGGGTCCTCCAAACCTCCTGGGTGCTTCATAGGGAAAACGGTGGTGATGGAAGGTTGGATGGAGCTGCAGGTGGAAGATGCCCTAAAGGAGGGAGCAGAGAAGTGGGATGGAAGCAGAGGGAGTGAGCTCTGGAGAGATGGAAAGTTAAGTAACCAAAGGAAGGAGGGTTGTGGCTATGTAAGAGAGGGAAGAGATAAAAGCAGTCTCGCAGCAAAATGCTGGAATTGAACTTCCACAGCTGCAAAAGGAAACAATCACTTCCCACACAAAACCTAACGGATGGGCTGTAATGATGGGAAGATGTCTGAGGAATTTCAATTAAAGCCAGAGCCAGAGGCAGCGAGATTGGAGCATTCAAAGGTACGTGAGTGATGGGGAGGGAAGGACAATAAATGGCGAGGGAGGGAATGGTGCCTGCTCAGTACAGCGTGGGCCGTGCTCTTCCCGAGGTGGCAGAAAGCCCTTTGCTATTGAGCATATCCAGCACATGTCCTGCATCCCATCCATGCCCCTTGTGCCTCCCGCAGCCCCACACCTCCTGCATGGGCTCTGCTCCATGGGGGGATGCTTGCTGGAGCAGGGCTGATGTCTCCAGTGGATGTGCTCCCTGTTCATGTACAACATGAAACTGAGCTCTATGTATTGAGTCAGCCCCACGAGCATAGTGTCGCCTCTGTCCCCGTCTGCCCTCCGGCATCCAATGATGCCTACTGCCTTCAGGCCCTATCTCTACAGCCGCTTTGGAGTGGGAGCTGTGTGTGCCCTGTAGCAGAACAGAGTGGGAAGAGCTCCAGGTTGACATCTGATGAGGATAAAAGTCCCCTGAACCTCGGCTGGTGGCTCTGCAATAGGTGACCTCCGCGTTTCCATCAGCACATGGAAGGAGCCTGCACCGGTATTCCCGCAGCCACCAGGCAAAGGAGATGAATGCCTTCCAAGACGGCGCAGCTGACATCGTGTCTGATGGGAATAGCTCGTCCTTGCAGCCTGCCTGCTGAAGAGACATCTCTGCTCCATCTGCGCTGGCAAAGAGCTGCGACCAGGAGGGCAGCAGCTCAACACGTTCCTGGGATGCTGGGAGAGGCATCCAGGATGAGGCGAGCATCCCTGGAGCAGTGCCGGAGCAACGTGGGCCAGCAGGAGGAAGGAGGGATGTGGCCTCGCACTGAAATATCTCGCTTGGCTCCGAGCACAACGTGTGACTTCTGGCACACGCAGAACCCTGCGGATTCCCATGCCAAGGAAAACAGCCACATTGAAAACCCTGGAGCACGGTGTCTGTGCAGAGCAGCTGCTCAGAGCCCAGGGAAGGCTCTTTGTGTCTCCAGCCCTGCTCAGACCTCTGTCCCCTGGCTACGAATGCCGAGCAGAGAGGTGCCATTCCCCGCGGCCCTGAAGGGGCTGTTGGCACCGGCAGAAGCGCTGGCACTGGCTGCATTTACACCCCCCATATGCTGCAATGCAACAGACCTCTTGGGCTGGCGGCCCTTATGGGGACAAGCTGATTTTCTGCCTCAAAAAGCAGATTTCCCCGCTGTAACAGATACGCACCACCACGGCCAGCCCTGCTCAGAGCCCTGCCAGGCTCCGCAGCCCTGCTTCCCCACTGCACGCCGTGTCTTCAGGCGTCTGTTGCTCCATCAATCTATTTTTAGCAAGCATATCCCCCTTCGCTCAGCTGCAGCTATCTGATTAGTTCCTGTAACTATACAAGGAGCAACATCTCCAGGCGTGACTGCAATTGCTGAGCAGTGTCTCCACGTACACGTTTTCCAAGAGAGAAACTTGCTGGAGATGCTTCTCCCTGCGGTACCCGGAGCTTTGCCCCTGCTCCAGGTGAAATTTGGGGGTGCCAGGGTGTGAGGAGCAGCGCTGAGTACACAACCTTTGGGAAAGGCAGGAGTATCCAGGTGTGTTTCCGTGCTCCCACTGTGATAAGAGGCCATCCTCTCCACCGTTGCCCCGATGCAGGGGTGATAAGCAGCTGGCTTTGTTTGCTCTGGAACATGAGGCAGGTGATGGAGATTTCCATCGTCATCATCGGCTGAGAGGGGGGAAAGGTCCCTGTGTACCAGCTAGGGGGGTGGACCGCGCTGTGTATCCCCTCCTTGGTGCGGGTAGCACCAGGGAAAAGCTCCGCCACGTCCTCATCACTGCTCAATGACCAGTTAACCCCCCTCCAGACGCACAGATGGCTCCAGCATCGCACTTTGCTCCAGGGCCTCAGCCTCTATTGACTGCAGCTGCCCTGGAAAATCAGATTACAGCGCAAACCGCTGGCGCGGAGGCTGCTCTGGCCAGGAGGGTCTTCCACCTCCCGGCTGGGTCGCCGGGGTGATGAGCACACAAAGGGGAGCGGGGCCATGAGCTCCTTCCCCACCCAAACCTCTCCATGCCTCCACGTCCCGCTCGGTGCCAAACCCGGGGTACCCCAGGGGTCCGGCCCCCAGCCGCGGCTACGACCCCGCTGAACCCCCCCCATCCCTCCCGGTGTCGGTGTTGGGGTACCGGGGGGGGGGGGGGGGGGGGGCTGCAAACTGGCACGTGGGCGCGGGGTGGGGTGACGAAGACACGCCCCCTCTGCGCTCCCATTGGTGGCGAGGCAGGGAGAGGCGGGGCTTGTGCGGGGCGGGGCGGGCCCGGGGCGGCGGCGGTCGGTGCATCCCTCACCCCGTCCCCGCCCCGCAGCGGCCGGCGCGGAGCCGCGGCCCCGGGATGTCGCGGAAGAAAGCGGCTCGGAGCAAGGGCAGCGGCGCCGCGCCCTCCGCAGCGCTGCCCCCCGCACAGCAGGGCCATGGCCACGGCCGCGCCGCCGCCCCGAGGGGCTCCGCGCCGGCCCCCGACCTGCCCCGCAACGGCGGCGCGGCCGCGGCCGGGCGGCCCTCGCTCAGCAGCAGCGGAGAGTTCTACGACCTCGCGTTCAAGGTGCGGGGATGGGGCGGGCACGGGGGCGGCCAACGGAGAAGTTCGAGGGGCCGGGACCGGGCGGGCATCCCTGCATCCGTCCATCCCTGCATCCGTCCATCCCTGCATCCGTCCATCCCTGCATCCGTCCTTCCCCTGATCCTCCATCCCTCTCCATCCCACCGTCTCTCCATCCCTCCAGCCCAGCCCGGCATCCCGTGCCTCCTGCCCGCTGGGGCCGGGCGCGGCTGCACCGGCGGAGCCCTCCGCTCCTGCGGAACTTTAGCAAGTGCTGACCAAAGGCGTTCCGCTGCGCTGGGTTATCGCAACCGCCTGCTTCCTCCGTAACAACGTCAAAATGCGGTTGTGGAGCGGGTGACGGTGCGCTCTGGGTCGCGCCGGATCCGCACTGGTTGCGGTTGAAACGGCTCCAGCTTAGGCTTTATTAAAGGGCTCGGATGGTTTCTTGCTCCTTCAGAGCCTGGCGAGCGAGTCACAGACGAAATGTGCCTGCACCCCCTCCATCATGCTCCCAGCCTGGAGCTGCCTTAGTGCTTCTGAGGCTGCGGATTATTAGGCTTGGAGGAGATGCTGTTTGCCATGGCAAGCGCAGCCTTGGCACGCTGCATTGGGGAGACCGGTGCTGGTGGCACTCGGTGTGGCCATCGTGGTGTTGAGATTTGGGACCTGGGGTCCAAGAAGTGGATTTGATCGCTGTGGGAGGCGGTTGGTCCTGATACAGCTGCAGTAAGGTTCAACAGCTTCCCTAAAATGGAGCCAGCTCTGTGTTCACGCTGGTCCTTGGCTCCTGGAGCGTGCTTCTCCCTGCCCAGGATGTGGCTGTCGCTCAGGATTGTCCCCACGGCACAGGGATGAGCTGAACGAGGTGCTGGGTAAGCCCGGATGCACCGGGTAGCCAAATCCCCTGCTAACGATCTTAGTGGTAGAGAGAAAAGGGTTTGTATTCAGCAAAACCTGGGCTATGAAGCTCTCTCCTTCCCCTGTCCCTCGCTGGAGGCTCCCCAGCTCTGCCAGGGCAGTGACCAAACATCAGTTCCAGGAATGGGGCTGGATCCTGACCATCGATCCCTTGCCCTGAGCCGGGCTCCTGGTGCTGCGGTGTGCCTTGGGTGAGGTGTTAGTGGTGCTGGGCAGGGAGCGGTGGCTTTGCAGGGTCCTGCTCCAGAGAAGGGGTAGGGACGTTTAAAAACACCGATACCGGGATTTTGCACTAAAAATGACAGTTTTGCCGCTGCCATTGGCTCTCCTGCCCCTGTTGTGCCAGGGCTTGGTGTGCGGCTCTGCTGGGACACCGGGTGCTGGAGCACCACGGCTGCATCCCACTGCCCCAGACCAGGTTCCAGCAGTGCCACCTCTCAGAGGCTGGGCTGCAGCGTGGTGCTGGTGGCATTTGCCGCTCCTGGTGGCTCCCGTGTGGGTTCAGTGTGACCCAGGGCAGCACCTGCCTTCAAACCATTGCAATCCAGTCGCGGGCTAATGGCTTCTGGCAAGCAACCGCAGTGCTTTGGGGAGAGACGGTGAAGCCATGGAAGTCACTGCGGGTGCAGGAGCCCCTAACAGAGCTCAGGGGCATGGATCCGGATTTCAGGATGGGCGGAAGCTGTGACCCTGCCAATGGGAATGGGGTTGGTGGCCCATGGATGTCAGGAGGGCTCACGAGGAGCAGAGGCTTTGGGGAGCTGCGTTTGGGAGCAGCCTCTGCTCTGCTGTGGTTTCCTTGCAGCAGGGTGGGTGCCTGCCCTCTCTGCATCCTGGGGCTGCTGCGGAGCGGGGAAACTGAGGCAGGCGGCACTGGGAGCTCCACACGTGTGGGATGTTTTGTGGGTGCCCTGGGGACAGCGTGGGGCCCACAACCCCCAGGGGGTCTCAGCTTGCCTTGCCCAGAGAGCACCTGTGGGTTTCAAGGGGTGTTTGTGCCCCCATGGGGATCTGTTAAGTATTGGGTGGGGGAAAGAGTCTTGAGTTTGGCCAGTGCTCAGGGACACACATGGTGCAGGGATCTGCTGCCAGCTCCCGGTACTGGGTTCTTGGGATGGATTCGGGTAACAGCCGTGGCGGGGAGGGGGGTCCTTCCCAAAGCCAGTCTCTCACACCCCGTCCCTCCATGCAGGTGATGCTGGTGGGTGACTCGGGGGTTGGCAAGACCTGTTTGCTGGTGCGCTTCAAGGACGGCGCCTTCCTGGCCGGCAGCTTCATTTCCACGGTTGGAATCGACTTCAGGGTAAGTGCTCTGGGGGCTCCTTGGCCCCCGGCTGGGGTCTGCTCATGAGCGACAAAACGTTGCTCCAAGGACTCAAACCTCATCATCCCGATGGGTGTCAGCTCCAGCTGGGCACCATCTGATGGCACCGCTTCACTGGTGCTTTGCAGGAGGATGCGGGAGCATCTGCTCTGGGTCCTGGGGATGCTTTGTGTAAGAGCAGCTGCCCGGTGGAAGCGTTTCTCTCAGTCAGTTTCAGTGGGTTTCAGATTTGCTTTTCCAAAGAACCAACAAATAAACACAAATGAAACCTTGCATAAACCAGAATCCCCTGGGAACACCCCCCAGGCACAGCTCTGGGGTGCCAGCGTGGGGATGTGGTGCTGGGGTGGCTCCTGCTCCCCTCTGGCACGGAGGGGATGTGCCGTGCCAAGGGGTCTCTGAGCTCTCAGAATGTAACAGCAGCACATTGGAGCTGCTGGGTGGAGGGGATGATGTGAGGAACAGGGGCAGAAGGGGCCATACATCATGTCCTGCCATGCCCTGGTGTGTGCAGAGCATCCTTTGTCAGGTGGGAACGTCCTGGGCCTGGTGATGGATGCTCAGGGATGCTGTGGTCCAGCACCCCCATGGGACAGCAGAGCAATGGGGGCAGTCACTTTATAGAGGTGGCATCAAAATAACCTTATGGTGGCTGTGAAGGGCAAACAAGGGAGCTTTTGCTGCCGAAGTTTGGGTTTCTGGCCCGAGGATCGGTGCTCTAGGTCCCTCATAGTTCCATACCCATCTGCTTCCCCCCCAAATGCACCCTCAGGACCAGTATATGCCCAGTGTCTGTTCTGTCCCTGCCCTCATCTCAGGGCACCGTCTCTGTCTCTCCATGCTTTTTGGCTCCGTTTCGGTGCTGCAGTGGCGATGGGTGGGCGCAGTGAAGAGCGGGTGGTGATGCCACACACCGGTGTTGCATCTTCCCAACCGCCTTTCCTCAGCAGCATCTTGCATCTTCCGCTTTCCTGGAGGATTACGGAAGATGAGTGTCTCTTGTAACCTGCTGTTTCACTGGGGTGCGAATAATAACTTGCTGGTACGGTGACAAGTGGAAGAGATGGGGGATAGCTCTGAAAGCCTTTAGAAAAGGCTGATCCTTCCTGCGAACAGGCTCGCGGTGCCGAGCGTGGTGGGACTGGTAAATTGGAGCCCATCGTTCTGTACAGAGGTAATTACACGATGTTTCAGGTGTTCTTACAATGAAAAGCTTTCTATTACTCATTGCAGTGATTGACACCGAGGGCAGTCGCACGGTCCTGTGACTTATTGATTAGAGCAAACCACTGCTACTGAGAAGCAATCAAATTAGGGTTAATTTACTGCTGTGATAGAGCTGCTGGAGCTACATCGGTTTGAAATGGGCAGATTATGCAGTGGGAAGATCATGTGTGTGCCCCGAACTTGTTATTATCAGCTTTAAAAGGTGCTTATAATTTGGGGGGGGGACGGGGGGGACGTGGAAGTAGTTTTTGATCCCACATCTCCGTTTCCATCAGGATAATCCTACTCGCAGGTGCCCTGTAACTGAGCCCCTCTCACCGTTCGCATCACGATGCAGAGGAAGCTCTTGGGTGGGAGCGCTGGAGGCTTCTGCTGCGAGAGCGCATTTTGGCTTTACCGTGTGTCTATCTAACAGCAGAGCTGTCACATCGCAGCTCCTTCCCGCTGTGATCCCGGGATTTGGCAGCCGCTTTCCTGGCTGCAGCGAGCGCGCCTGTTTGCGGCGCTGGGTGAAGGCAGTCGCGGATTTCGCTGCCTCGGAGCAGTGTAAGGTGCTGAGCAAAGGTGGGGGTTTGGTGCATTGGGGGGTTTGGTGGGGTTTGTGGTGGTCCCTGAGTCCTGGCAGAGACCGCAGGGACCTCCTCAAGGCTGAGCTGTGCTCCTGTGCATGCACAGCCTCGTTGAACTGGGGATGCTGGAAGCTGCTGGGACCCTGGGAAAGGCTGGGAAGTCACAGGGATGGAGCTGCCAGCTCCTCACATTGTTCTGGGGACTCTTTTCACTCCTCTTGATGCCGCTGCTCTCCGGGATGGGATGGAGCGTGTTGGGGAGCAGCCCCTGCACCCACCCAGCCGCTCTCTGCCTCCTCTCCCGGTCCATCCACTGGTCCCAGTGGGCTGCAGCGTCAGCCGCTTGTTTTCGAGGGTGTCAAACCATCAGATAAATGCAAAGCTGTGGCTAACAGGCAATGTAGGCACGAGGGTGTGGAAATGAACAGAAATACACTCAAAATGAGTCATAGAATCCCAAACTGGTTTGTGTTGGAAGGGACCTTAAAGCTCACCCAGTTCCAACCCCTGCCATGGGCAGGGACACCTTCCACTAGAGCAGGCTGCTCGAGTCTGCCATTGCAATTCCTAGTGGCCCACCAGGCTTTTCCCTCCTACTGTTTTCCTTTAGGGAGAACCTCTTGTGTTTGTTTATCATCATCTGTTAAACGAAGAAGGATGTTGATGTAATTATATCTGGAAAATGAACTGCTGATACTGGGGAAACAGCGGTGATTGTAGGATTAGAAAATGCATCCAAATGGTACCTGGTGGCTTCCAGCTTTGGAGGTGCCGAGCCCTTTGGTTTCCTTCCTTTGGAAGTCGGGTTTATGGAGCCCCACTCTGTGGGTACCCCTGGGGCCAGGGGTCCTACTCCTGCAGGGGCTTGCTTGGAGCAACAGAAACTCCTGTCTGAGCGATTGAGCTGCATCCTACAGAGGGGAAACCCTCTTGGGGGGGGTGGAAAACTACACCCTGCTTGAGCATCTCAGTCACAGGCATTGCTTTTGGGGCTTCCAGCCATTGCTGGATAACAAGGGCCTCCCCATGAGCCGTGCTGTGGCTGTGCTGAGCCATGCTATGAGCTCTTCCTCCTCTTCCCCACGGCTGCGGGGTCTCAGCAGACCCTGCATGCTTTTCCAGCTCCATATGGTGGGATTTCAAGGAGAAGAGTCTCCTGGAAAAGAGCAGGTTTGTCTCTCAGGGGTGTGAATCCCATCTTGGTGCTGCCGGAGGAGCTGCTTTGCGCTGCAATTCTGGGAATGCTGCGGAAACTTCGTCAGGAATCGAAGCTGTGCAGCCAACAGTGCCTCTGCCTTGTCACAACAGCGAGCTAACGGGAGAGGAGGCTTGCCAAAGTGCCACGTGAGCACCGCCTGTGCCCCTCGCTGGCGATGGGCTCTATGGCTGGTGGTCACAGCCCCGTGCTCCATCCCCAGCTGTGCAGGGTCAGGAGAGTCAAGACATTTGTACTGATGGGGCCTGAAAAGAGGAGAACATAAAGGGGGAAAGAGAAAGATGAGGTTTTTCTCCCTGGGAAGGTGCTAATGAGCTTCTCTGCATTAGCAGGGGGATGGTTTCTGTGTTAGTCAGGGGGATGAATCCATCGGGAAGCGCTTTGCTGGCGGAGTTCAGAGCAAGGACAGAACATGCCTTTGTGTTCCCCAAGGTGTATAGTGGTATCGCTGGTATCGCTGCTCTTGCTGCCCCAAGGGAAGGAGCAAACCAGCGTCCGCCTGGTGCAAAGCTTAAATGATGCGGGAGGAGGAGGGAAGCAGCTCCAGCACCGCTTTGTGCTTCCCAAGCAGGCAGCTGGGCAGAGGGAACGTTCCCTCTGAAGCCAGGCTTTGCCCCAGGATGGGTTTGTGCTGGTTGTTACCCTGCAGGACCCTGCCCCGCTCTGCTCCAGCCTTGGCTGTGCCTCAGTTCATCCTCCCGCTGGGGCGGCTGCTGTGAATTGAAGCTGTCACTTGTGACCCTGAGCTTTGAGGACTCTTGATTACAGCGAGCCCTGCGCTGCTCTGGGGGTGGAATCAGCAGGGTATAATATAGGGCTTTGTATAAGAGGTTTGTTGCATCTCTGTTTTCTATAGTGTGTGTGTGTGCACCTTCCATCAGCACAACAGCAGCTGCTGAGCTTAGCATGAGAGATGGGAAGCTTCAATCCTGGTGTGCAAACCACCACTGGATCCAGCAGGTCCTGGGTCTCCACCCTGTGATGCTCCAGTGCAGCCTTTGCCCTGGTGCCTCCCTTGGAAGGGTTGGTGCAACCTGGAGCTGCGTGAAAGCCAAGAGCTGGCTTTTATCTCAGCGGTTGGCATGGAGCATTAGCAGGGCTAATTTTCTGATGGATCAATCTGGAAAGAAGTGGGAGGGGATTTGCTGAGGCCAGAAGAAAGGAAGTGAAGGGGTTTAATTCCAGCGTGTCTTTATGGAAAATTATCCCGGAACATTCGAGGGAAGGGGGTCTTGGCATCGAGCAGTGTTTGGTGCCTCTGTTCTCAGTCTTTGCCATGTATCATGGTCATGTGTGGGGTTGTGTGAAGGGCTGCAGCACTTGGATGAGGTTAGGCTGGTCCCTGCCATGGGTTTGCTGTACCAATGGATGTGACCAGGCTGCGACAGGAGCCCTGAGCATGGCAGGGGGATGCTTGTGCTCCAGCCTTGGGTATGTGTTTCCAGCAGCAATGTGCCTGAAATGGGCTCATTCTGCATCTCCAACTGCTCCAACTGAATCTTAATAGGAGCCAGCAGCTGGTTTCATACTTTGCTGTTTCTCACTGTGAGGAAAGCTGGGCTGAATCCACCCGGGGGAGCTTTCCTGTGACGCTTTCCATCTCTTCTCCCTGGTTTGCAGGCGAGATGATGGCACTGGTGCCATGAGGATGAGGAGCTGCCTGAATCCAGCAGCAGCTCAGGCAGGTCCTGAGGCATCCACGCAGTGAGGGCAGGAGCTTTGCTGGCCACAAGAAGCCTTGGTTCCATGGGTTTATGCCATGTGTGACTATCGGGACATCCGCCTCTCTCCGTGGCTGCTGCCTGTCCCTATCCCCGCTCGCAGGATGGGAGCTCCAGGGAGCAAAGAGCCATTTTTCCTGGGGAGCGGAGCCCTGCTTCGCTGCGAGCCGCCGCTCTCTGCCTTGCAGAGGGACAGGGCTCTGCAGGCGGCCGAGCCTGCCGTTTGCATGCAGGGGCTCAGTTGCCAAGAGATGCTGCGAGCGGCGCCCGTGGCGCCTGGTGTTTTATTCATGGTCCTGTGGCTCCTGTTCCTCCTCACCCCCCTCGATGGGCTCCAGGGCTGCAGCACGGCAGCAAATCACAAGCACCCGTGTGCTGGCGGGGTCCCCGCGGACAACCGGCTCCGTTCCTGCCCTGGGGAAAGCAGCAGGGGATGGGATGGGTGCCTTCAAGCGGAGGAGTGCTTGAGCCGCTCTTTAACTGAGCGGCATCAAGACACAGAGGCCGTTAAGCAAGCTCTTAACCGGTTTGCAGGGTGCGAAAGTGCCTTCCCTGCTCTCGGAGCGCAGGGAGCTCTCCCACCCCTTTGGTGCCTGGGGAAATACCCCCGGGAATAGATCGCGTTCGATCCGGGTGTGAAATCTTGCGTTTCAGCGCTGGGAATGGGGGTTCCGTGGGAGATGCTCTGGGAATGGTGCTGGCGTCTCCCAGGCTTCCCAGTGCACGCCAGCAGCTCACATCCACGTGGGTCTGTCCAGGTCTGGGATGGTTGGAGTGAAAGGTGTCAATAGCTCAGGGTGTTTCCCTGCAGGAGCATTGGAAGGGATGTGCCTTGGAAAGCCATGGGAGTTTTTGCCCTGTGGGGAGCCGCGTTTTGGTGCAGGGTGATGGATCTGCTTGTGAGCATCTTCCCTGCATCACCCATCACCATGGGACCGCTCTGCCCACTCTGAGGCACTTCCCCATCTCCAGGGGTGCGGGTCCATGCTCCGCTCTCTGCTTCACTCCAGCTTGTCAGGCTCCCCATGGAGGAGCAGGGTGAGGAGGAAGGCTGTGGGCACGCAGATGGGGTCTGTCTGTGCCTCTCTGGATGGTGCCAGGTCAGGAATTGGCCCATTTGGGTGCTGGAGCATGAGCTGCTGTGTGATGCTGGGTCTGCTCATGGTGCCGGGGCCTGGGAGGGAGCATTTTATAGCCAATAAAACATTTAAATGGGTCTAGAGTCAGTCTAAATGCTTTGACTATTTAATGGAATACATTTGGCTTAATTTCATGCTCATCTTTGTGATAAAGCATCAAATTCAGCTGCGCAGAACTGGGCTTTCTTTGAAAGCAGAGGGGCTTATGGGGATGGGCAGGCTTTGGGGTGCTCTGCCCCCCACTGACAGGCATTTGGGGGCACCCCGGTCCCATGGCTCTCACCTCGCTCAGCCCCTGTGCAGGGGCATCATCCTGAAACACCAGCACCTTCATCCTCTTCCCTAGGATCCACTTTCCTCCTTGTGTCTGCAGAGGGTGGAGATGGGGTCAGGTCGGTCCCATCTGGTCCCTTTTGTTGGGCTCTGGGATGATGGAGTGTCAGCGTGGCAAAGCGAAATGACGGCAATCGGCTGTTCCAAAGCCTGGAACTGAGAGTGCTGGTGGAAGAGCATCCCTTTGAGAGGAGGAAAAAACAGGGAAACCAATCCCATCCAAGTGGATCGGAGCTGTGTTTCCGATGGATGGGGCTGCAGTGTGGTGTGTCTGAGCACTTATCCACTTGTCCTTGGCTGGTGATGGGGATACACTGTTCCTATGGCAGTGAGGGATCCAGGGCTTGATTACCTGCAGAACCTTCGGAAGCGGAATGCGTTGTTGGTGACTGAAGGATGCAGAGAGCAGGGCGACCTGGGGGGGCTGCTGCCCCAAGGAAGAGGGTTGGGAAAGCACAGGGAGCTGTGGGATTCCTGCATGAGGCAACACTGGTGGTACCATGAGGACATCCCTGCCTTGGAGCAGGGGATGGGCTCAGCTCAGTGCCGTGCAGGGGTGATGCTCTCCTTGCTGGGCTGCTCCTGGTCCAGCCCGCAGTGGAGCAGAGCCATGGTGCTGCTGTACACGTGGTGCTGCTGCCTCCATCCAAGGGTGATGGAGCTCCCCTGCTCCCTGGCAAGGATCTGCAGTAGGAGCAGTGTGACTGGTGCGGCTTTGTTTGTTTAACAGGGGCATAAAGCATTCCTAATCCTGACTGAGCACCAAGTCATTGCCTTGAAGGATTGAAGAACCTCTCAAAAGCAACAACAAATATTTCATCTTTATGCCTGCACTGGAAAAAAAGACTTCTCCATGCTCGTAACTCATGTGTTGGAGCGTGTGGCCCTTCAGCTTTAAACAGCGGTGCTTGTTGCCCTGGTCCATGGCTGTCCTAGGGTGAGGAGAAGCATTGGGGATGCTTCAGGTTGGGGAAGATGCTGTTGTGACAGACATGGCGGGTCTGGGGTCAGTGCTGCCTGCAGGCAGGAAAGGAAAGGTTGTCTAAGAGGGGTTGTGAGCCCATCTGAGGATGCAGCTGGTCCTGCCGTGAGCATCCGGGCAGGCTGGGCTTCATTTCGGGTGGGTTATCTCTGTTTAATCCATCGAAGGGAGGGCAGTGGTGGGAGCTGGTCCCTGCTGCATCACTGCAGCCGATTCCAGCCACGGAGCCGAGCCGGGGCCTCATCTGCTGGTGTCACAGGACATGTCCCCTCCTGCCGAGCTGTGACATTCCCGGCCCTGGTGTCACACCAGGGAAATGGCGGCTTTGCCTTTTCCAGCTTGGCTGGTGCAGCGTCACCACGGCAACGGCGCGGCCACCCCCCGGAGCCGGATTATGGCATTAGCGCGGATGCTGGCGATGAGCACCTGCGGTGGGATGCGCTGCTCCATATGGATAATGAGGCTGGACTGAAATAGGCTCCTGATGCTGAGGTGAGCCGCTGGTGTTACCCTTTTGCTCCCAACCTTGAAACAAATCCCTGTTCGTATTCTCTCCCTCCAGAGGAGCAGGAGGCTGTTGGAAGCATCCAGCCCCCTCCCCTCCCGCCCCAGAGGCGAGGCCCTTGCCTTCCATTGGACAGTGATGCTGAATTAGCCCTGGGTTTGCTCCCACCGTTCCCTGTCAGCCCCTCCATCCCTCGCTGCTTCCTCTGAGCCAGTGACTAAGAAAAACACAACTGTGTGGCAGGGGGAATGATTCAGCCCAGTTTGTTGCTGAGGGGCTCCTAGCAAAGACCCCAGGGACCAGCTTGTTGAAGGGGGCTGGTCCCTGGATGAGCATCTTGGAACGGGGATTCAGTGCCCCAGGCGGTGCAAGGGACCCCTTCCCACTGCGTTTAGGCTTTAATGTGTGCTTCCCCGCTCGGTGTTAAGCGCGCCGGGCTCTCGGGAGCTGCAGGGAAGCAGCCCTGTTTCCAGGGTCATCTCCTGAGCACCTTCCCCTCCTGCACCCATCCATGGCATCACCCGGAAGCACCGGGACTGCTGCTCCTCCTGGTGTCAGCTTTCAGAGCCCAGCACAGGCTTTGGCAGCGGCGCCCACCCAGCCCGGAGCAGCGCCGGCCTCGGGAAGGGCCCCCAGCTCTGCCGGGATGCGGCTTTCCAGGATCCGGGATGTGGGCCGGCTGTGCCCGGCACGGCCCCCATGGCACAGCCCAGCAGTGCTGGTCCTGCAGGCTGGGCAGAGCCCTGTGGTGCATGGTCCATGGCACGCTGCCCGGGCAGCCGGCACCGCTGGGTTTGCTCTGCTGTGGCCGTAAGCTTTTGGGTGTTTCCATAGGGGTCCTGTGTGCTCCTGGTGGATGGAAGGGATGTGAAGCATCCCAAGCCATTACTCTGCTGTGTTGCATCTTCAGGCTCCCATGAGTCAGAGCTTTCCAAGCAAAAAGCATTCTTGGGAGCTCATGCATCCCAGGTTTCGGATGCGTGGGACTTTCTTTTGTCCTCTTGGTGCTGCAGCACACGTGGTCTGGAGCCAACCCTGTGCAGCTTGAATGGTTCTGGGTCCTGAGCCCCACTGGCTCTGCTCCTGCCCAGGGAGCCCAGCCATGGGGCCAGCAGCCTCTTCCCCAGCTCCTTCCCTAGACCTGCCATAGTTTGCTGATGTGGCTGATGTGATGGGCCCAGAGCAGGGCTGGGAATTGCTTCCTGGTGAATCCTGCTGCACTGTTCGGGAGAAGGGATGGCTCCGGGTTACCTCTGTGGGGCATCCCTGTGGTGCATTGCCATGGAGCATCCCTGTGCTGCATCCCTGCAGTGCACCCCAGCAGAGAGTTGCAGGGATGAAAACACCCCAAATGTGCCCGCTTGACAGCACTGGAGCATCATCTGCTGTGGGGGACGAGCACCCCATGTGGAGAGCTGGTCCTGCTGCAATGGGGTGCGCTCTGTACCCCGGTGCATCAGAGCTTGGCGAGTGGCTCCCTGTGGCAGGTGGGACTGAGTTCAACCCCAGCGTCCCCAAACCCATCAATGTGCTGCTCTTATGAATGTGCATGAATTAATGTGAGAAGCGCTTGACAATGCCCAAAATAGCCCTGTTCCCGAGCATGCCTCCGTGCCTGGCAGATGTGCTTTTCCCTCCTGAATGATGCACACGTGAGGCCGAGCTGCTGGGGGCACCGGTGGTGCCATGGGGTGCTGCCAGGGACGTGATTGATGCTCTGTGGGATCAGCCTGGTGCTGCCCCTCATGCCTCCCCGTGCCCGGCACTGGCTCACCAGGAGGGCGAATGATGGCTTTGGTTGGGCCGAACTGGTTTGACTGATGGCGGGGGGGTTGGTGTGGAAGCACCTCCCCGTCTCCAGGACACATCCCATGGTGGTGTGAGTGTGCTGGTGCAGCAGGGTCAGTGCATCCAATGGACCAGAGCACGGGTGGTGGTGCCAGTGGCTGGGCAGGGCCGTGGTGGCATTGCCACCCATGGCAAAGCAGAGCCATTGTAGTGAGTGAGGAGGAGGTGCAACCTCGGAAAACCCCATATGGATGCCAGGAAGCAGCCACAGAGCTAAGGAGGGTCCTGGCCTTGGGAGGAAGCCAAGGCTCACCAGCTTCAACCATCACTGCCACTGCGCCATGCATGGGAGCTGCTGCAGCACCACAGAGACAGGCTGGCATCAGTGAGCATCACAGCTCTGAGCATCACAGACCTGGTCTGTGCCATTCCCAGCCTCTTCCTGGACTTGTGCAGACTTGGGAAAAGCCCATGCTGGTTGTTCAGCCGCTCTCTTCTCCTCGGATCCTATGAAGGATTTGGCTTTATGGCACAGCGAGAGCTGCAGGTGAGGGATGTGTTGTGTGCGTGTGCGACACGAAGCCACAGATCCCCTTGCCAGGTCTCTGGGGATTATTGCTTTTATTTTTAGGGACGAGAAGCGCTGTTTAACAGCGCTGTTTGCAAGGGTGTCTGCAGGAGATGCTGCGTTAGTGTCAGAGGTTTGCTGCTGGGTCGTTGGCGCTGATGTGTTCAGACCCGAGTTTTGCTTCTTGTAATTGGCTTGCAAAGTCCCCTCGGAAACTGTGGGCCCATGAAGGGGCTGTGCAGGTATAGCTGACTGCATGCACTGTGCTGCACCAGGGAGTCCCGGTGGCCAGGGCTCCAGGGCCTTCCTCAGCAGCAGTGACCCCACTGCCTTCAGGAAAGCTGCGGTTTACAGCCGGGATCATACCGAAAGCTGGTTCTGTGGCTCCAAAGCCAGGTTATAAATGGCCTTCAGACTGGGATAGGCCGAACGGAAAAGGTTCGGATGAAGCATAACGCAAAGGTAATGTTTCCTAACTGCTTGCTTGGGGCTTTCCCAGAGAAGGGATGGGCTTGGGGCTCCCCGGATCATCCCACGGCTCCGGCTGCTGTGATGGGGGCGCTGGGTACCGCTGCACTTCTGACACAAGGACTGGCTCCTTTGGCATTGAACTTGAAGTCATTTAAGTTGGAAAAGACCTTTAAGTTCATAAAACTGATGCAAGTCTTTATCCCCCCCCCCCCCCCCCGCTCCAGAGTAAACAGTTCCCTCTATAGCAGCAATGGATGCCCCATTTTTCCTTCCCAGGCCATTGGCAGGCATTGTGTTTGCTGTGAATGAGCAATGATAGGGCAATAAATGCTCCATAGAGATTCCTGTCCCACTTTGCAGCGTGGCATGTCCTCGATGAGGAAAATGAAGAGGAATGCGTGGAGCAGCACGTTGCTGGCCCTTGGTGCGGGCAGGATCTGCAGGAGCCTGCTCTGCCCCTTTGTCTCCAAGGATGCTTCCTTTAGAAACAGGGGTGGTTTTAAAGCATCGATTATAAAGCAGGAAATAAGAAGAGATGAAAGGTGAGGAATGCAGGTGAGGGTGGAGGGATCACCATCCCATGGGCTCCATCTGATCCTGGTACCCAGCGTTGTGCTGGGAGCTGCAGGGATGGGCTGCAGCCTTCCTCCTGACTATTGCACTTTAATGGCTGTGGTCTCCAGGGCTGCTGTAGCACATCCTATCCTATGGATTTTTCATGGTGGAAAGCCCATTTTCCATGGTTGTCCATGGGGCTGGGGTACAGGCTTGCTGTGATGTGGCGGGGATGTCTGAAGCCTCATGCAGCCACATCTCCTCCTGTTGGGATGAGCCCGAGCAGCCCCATTGGGCTTGCAAGCATCGATAGCCTCATCTGCCTGTGTCTCCTTTAAGGAACCATCCCCCTGGGAGCAGCCGGGCTGGGAGGGAGGATGCCATGGGCCCAGTGCTGGATGCTGCAGGGCACAGGCGATGCCGGGAAGCAGAGTTTAAAGACTTTAAACTGTATGATCCTAACCAGATCCTCTTAGCTCTAATCTGTCCCTAAGACAGGATTCTCCTTGCCAGAAACCCCTTTTCTTCGCAGCCTGATGTGAATGGCAGATGATAAGTCACTAATTCTTCGGTGCGTCTGCTCTAACAAGAGCCTTGACTCTTATCTGCTGCAGGGCTGGCAGCCAGGGAGATGCTGATTGTGCTCTAATGCAGCGTACATGGGTCCTGACAAAGCCTGGTGCTGCAGACATGCCTGGGGTGCTGTGGGGTGCAGGGAAGGGGCTGTGCTGCCCGAGGGGCTCTGCAGGGCATATGGGGGGTTTGTGCCCATCAAGCTGCACAAGCGGAGGTTTAGATGGAGATGAGTGCCGTGGGTTACTGGTGGCCTTGGCAGTGCTGGGACTTGATGAGCTTAAAGGGCTTTTCCAGCCTGGTTGATTCCATGTTTTCTATAGGGCAGATCGTGGCTTCTCCCGTGTTGTCTGCAGTGTGTGGGGCAGGTTGTGCCCTGGCACGGAGGAGAGGGGGGACGCAGTGTGTGACCCCTCAATGGGGCCATGTGGAGGGGACACAGGGATCAGAGCAGGTCAGAGGCCCCGTCTGCTGCTCGGTGCTGTGCTGCTGCCTTCCATGGGGTCTGCTGCTGAGCTGAGCAGCGAGTGCTGACACGTCAGTGCTTCCCAAAGGATCTTGGCACCCGGGATCGGTGCCTGGCTCCGAGCAGGCAGGAGCGTGTGAGTCCTGGGGGGAAAACACGAGGCAGAAGTCGCTGGGTTTAGCTGCAGGGTTGGAATGCACGGAGCTGCCGAGGAATCACCTGCCCTGGAGTGAGTGGTTGGGATGTCTCTGAGAGCAGAAGGTCCGTGGGATGAGGAGGAGAAGCGCCTCGTCCATGGGGTGAGGAGGAGGGGCTGGGCAGGGTGCGCTGGTGGTGGCACAGGGGGATCACCAAAGGTGCATCCCAGTGCCTGGGGCATCCTCCAGGGGGTCAGCATGGATGGAGCGGGACCGCATCCAGGCACACCATGGCACAGCCCCGCATCCAGCCCCTGTCCCTGCCCGCTCTCCCTGTCCTCAGCGGCTTTCCACAGGCTCCAGCACAGCGCTGGGCTCTTCCCTCCCTTGTCTCGCAGGGGATGTGCTTCCGAGATGGTTTATCCCTAGGCTGGAGGGGTTGGGCTGGATGTGCTCTCCACCGAGAGAGGAGATGGGGGTCCATGCTGGGTGCGCTGCCCTGTGGTTCAGTGATGGGCAGAGCAGCCCTGCTGTAACCTGCTTTGAAAGCTGCTGTGAAGTCAAGAGGAGAGCTCAGCGCTGCTCTTAGAGCCCCGGTGCCTGCTCAGGGCTGATGAAACTTAACTCCTTGTTCCCAGTTTCTGTTTGTGTCTCTGACCAGACCTGGATTGAGGAAGCACGGATCCAGGGGCTGAGACTGCCTCCTTTTTGTTCGTATCAAGCTGCTGCCGCGCTCCCAGTGCCACGTTGTTCCTGGGCTGTGGATAATGCAGAGCTGGAAGGTTGGAAAAGCTCCAGCTCCTCACCCAGAGCCTGCTCGGGTGGCCCATACCCCAGGCCAGACCCCACTGCCACATCCCAGCCTCCTGCACCCCCTTTTAGGCACTCTTTGTGCCCAGTTTGGTTTGGTTTCAATTTCCCCAATGAAAACGCGATCAGGATCACCCAGTTTGGCTGCTTTAACTTTGGGGACCTTTGGGAGCAAAGGTGTGTGGGGGGGTCTCTTTGCACCCCGACCTTGGCAAAGGGCTGTGTTATCCCTGTGCCAGGCGGCTGCGGCTGGAGGAGATGCGGAGCTGCCGGGGCTGGCATCGGCGCGTGTGTGTGTGTGGAAACTTGGGGGCTTTAATGAGCAGAGTTAATGCCGGGTCCTGCTGCTTTGGGCACGGTTCCACATTGATCCTTAATCTATTTTTGCAGCCGCTTTTGGAGGTGGTTTATTTGTCTGTCTGCTACAGCCCCATCACCACTGCATCCCCTTCCTCCCAGCACTGGAGCCCTTGTGCTTGCAGAGGCACAGGCTCCATGGGATTTGGATCCGAGTCCTGCCTTGCCATGGGGCTGGGAGCCCCCAGCATCCCCTCAGTGTCCCATTGCCCTGCTGTGCTGCTTGTTTTCTTCTTGGCTTCCCAAAAGAAAGGATGCCCCAATCCATCACCCATCTCCCCATCTCCTGGTGACCACCGCAATGGCTTGGGGAGGAGCAGGGCCATGGGGTGGTCCCTTTGCCGGTCCCCAAGTGCTGTGTGTCCTTTGCAGCCATGCCCAGCACCCCTGGGGGATGCTCTGATGGGTGCTTCTGGGCAGCATCACTGGGGCCAGCACCCATCAGAGGTACCAGGGAGTCAGGGTAGGGGGTTCCACTGCTTGGAGCCTGAATGGCATCAGCGAGCAGCCTCCTGTTTGTCAGCTTAATTGTGAAGGGTGTTAATCCATGTATCCAATTTAACCTTTAAGGCTTTAATTAATGAGTTAATGCGTGGAAAAGCTGGGCCGAGGCCGGGCTGTTGTGTGGTTGCTGACCCTGAGTTTTGCTGCTGCTTTGCTGGTGCGGGCTCAGTGAATGGGCTGGGATGTGCCAGTCACTCCCAGTGTGGTTCCCTGGCACATTGGGGACCCTGTGGACCAGGTAGGAGGGGGCATTGGGGACACCTTGATTTGGGTGGGAGCATCACCCATGGCAGGACGCACATTCCCTCTGTTGTGGGCATCTTCTCTTCCCTTTCCGCCTTCAAATAGCTGCTCTCATCCAGTCGCTGGGGCAGGATCCTGCTGGGGCCGCTGCTGTGCTGTTAATGCTGCTCTTAATTGAGGACCATCTGCACTTGGTAATTCAATTTTCCCTGCATCTGCAAGGTTCCAGCTTTATTTATCCAACGACCTGAGGGTTGTTTAACTCCCGAGCATCATGTCCCTCCAACACAGGCACGCCAGGCATCCCGCTGCAGCCCCTGCAAGGACACAACACAGCCAATGCCCCAGGAAAAAGGACGCATAAAGACTGCCATTGCAAAGAGCAGGGCTGTGGGGATGGATCCCTGCCTGCTCCGGTGGGGAGGGTGCTCTGCTCTACTGCCTCTGTTACGTTAAAGTGTGCAAGATGAAGAACAAGCCCCGAGTAACACAACCGCTCTCGTTGCCATCAGTCTCGGTGCATTGACAACCCGTCTTTTGTCTTTGGATGCTTGTTAGCAGTTCAGCCCCGCAGCCGTGCCTTTGAAGGGCTGGGAGTATGGGATTGAGCAGCAGCTCCTTAAAAAGTAATGAGATTTGGAAGCTGGGAAGTCTATTAACTGAGGTAGGGGGAAGATTTGGGTGTCTGGTTGGCATGGCACTGATGGGAGTCATTGTGTGCTGCTGGAGGCAGCCCCAGCCCTTCCCACCCCTGCTCTTCCCACCTTCTCCTTGGCTTCTTACCGGTGTTTTGCACTGTGCTCAGGCACAGGAATGGAGCAGGGATGGAGGCAGGGATGTAGGCTGGGATGGTGCAGGGATGCAGGCAGGAGCTGCTGCTCTGGATGGCTCTGCCTGTGTCTCCTGCCTGCAGGAGCATCTCTGCAGCTCATCACCCTGAAACGCTGCTCAGCTCCATACCCAAACCCTGTGGGATCCATTTCCTTCCTCCTCCTGGTCCAGCAGCACCTGGGGCCACGTGCAGCCTTTAATGAGGTTTCAGCATTCCGCCTCCTCCACAATGTAAGTCAGTTGTAATTAGTGCGTCTCCTGCTGCTGCCAGCTTTGCTGCTAATGAAGCTCCTGGAGTGGAGGTTGACGCATGAGGTGCAGCACTGGGGCTCCAGCTTCCTCAGCTGCTCAGCAGATGTTCCACTGTCATGGTCCACGCTCAGGGCCATGTTCTCCCTCCCTCCATCCTGCTCACAGTGACCGGGCACACTTGGAGCGTGGCCATGGTGGGGACATGGCCACATCCTTGGCTACAGCAGCTGGCAATGAAAAGCCTCATTGGCATCATCCTGGTTGGTGCTGCTGGGTACCCACATCCCGAGGTGCCGGTGCTTGGTGCCGGGTGATGCGGGATGCACGGGGGTGGCTTTTGGGGTGTGTGCTGCTGTTTGCCTCGGAGGGGTTTGGTGATACCAGAGCTGGTGGCAGAGCCTGGCTGGGAAAGGCAGGGAGCCAAACGGGATGAGGGCGTCTCTGACCATCCCATAGGGGCATAGAGCACCCTATGGCTGCTCTGGAGTCATCACCGCAGCAGCAAACGCTGCCTCATCCTGGTGCACCATTCCCTGGCTGTGTTTTCATCCCATCCTACTGATTGTTGTGCTGATTCCTGTGGATCTAAGCAGGCAAATCAATCTCTTCCCTGCTCCTTCCCCCGGGACCGCTGGATCTTTGGGATTGTGTTTGATGAATGCGGTGCAGTGCGTTGGACTGGCAGATGCTCTGGGATGTGGTCTGGATCCATCCCCTGCCCTCGTTAGCCAGGACAGCACCCAGAGGCGCACTGATGGGCTCCATATCCGCACAAACCTCTCTCCTCCTTCCCACCTTTCCTGCTGAAACCAAGCAAAAGACGGAAGAAAAAACAGCATGGAGACAAACCAGCGCTCGCTGGGAGAAAAACGGGCACAAAGAGCAGGAAAAGGAGTTATTTTTAAGCTGCTGCCTGCGTACGGAGTGCTCGGCTCCGTCTCCTGGAGGCCATGAAGTCGGGCTGCTGGTGCTCATTAAGTTACTGCCGGAGGTCTCCCAGCCCTCACCGCGCACCAAAGTACTGCCCAGTGAAGTACCCAAAGAGAAGCAGCTCGCAGCGGGTGCAGGGGATGGATGATCTCTGGGCTGGGCCGCAGTGAGAATGGCTCCAACAGGGGCTGGGATGAAGGGATGTGAGTTGAAAAGCAGGAAGAGGAGATCAGCAGAGGGATTATGGGGGGGGAAACACTGGGATGTGGGGCCGGCTGCCCCATCCCCTTGGGATCCCACACGTGCTCACCCCTCACTGTCCTTTCCCTTCTCTTTCAGAACAAGGTGCTGACGGTGGATGGGGTGAAGGTGAAGCTGCAGGTACGTCCCCATGATCCCAAAGGGTGTTTGGGGCTGAGCAAAGCCCCCCAGCAGAGAAGCACCCCAGAAGCAGGATCCCCATCTCCATCCTTTGCTGCTGCATCTCCCAGGCTTGTGAGCCCTTTTGGCTGCTCTGCCCCATGGGCAGGAGCCTGCTCTGGTGACAGGCAGGAGATTCCATGTCCCTCCACAGCCGGAGCTGCTCCAGCCCCCCTGAGACCCCCCCGTTTCCCTGATCCCTCTGCCCGGAGCTCAGTAACACCATTAGTGCTGATCCCCCCCCTGCCCTCCGCAAGCACATTGCTGCATTAAGAACTGATGAATTAAATCAGTGGGTCCCCACTCATCCATCTGCCCGATGGATTTTCCCATTAAGGAGCACGCTGGGAGCCCTTTGCCACGCACCATTATCTCCGCACACTGAGGAGCTGGAGGTGATGCTGCAGCATCGATCGCACTTGTCATTTTCCTTGTTACCGGCGCTTGGAAGCAAAAGGATGAAGGAGCCTCTTGGGGATGCACCCTGAGGGGTTGGGGCTGGGTTTAGGAGGGTCCCTTGGGGCGGTACCAGGTTATGACTGATCCCTCTGCTCCATTCTGCCCTGCAGATCTGGGACACAGCGGGGCAGGAGCGCTTCCGCAGCGTCACACACGCCTATTACCGGGATGCCCATGGTAAGCATGGACCCCGTGCTCCCTCCGCCCCCGGCTCCGTGGCTCCCTCCGAGCTGCGATTCCAGGCCAGGGGAGTCGGGAATCACTGGGAAGCAGGCACCAAGGATGGAGCAGCCTCTGCTTGCAAGGCGCAGGCACCAGGAGTCCAAGGCTCCCAAGGTGTATTTTACACCAGGGGACTTGGTGATGCTGTAGCACCATGTCCCCAGGCGTGACCCGCAGCAGGGCCCTGGGGACCGGTGCAGAACAGGCTCTGAGCCATGGACTCTGCTTGCCCTGGCACTAATGCACCGCCCCTGTCTCCGCAGCCCTGCTCCTGCTCTACGATGTCACCAACAAAGCATCATTCGACAACATCCAGGTACAGCAGCACCCCCAGGGCCCCCTGTGATGGGCTGGGGGTGGTTGTGGGTCCGTCTGAGCTGCAGGGGATGGTGGTGGAGGTGTGAACCGTGTCCAGAAGGGCTGTGCTTGGTGCTGAGCTCCTGTCTGATGGGGGTCTGCCCACGAGGACGCAGGGGCACAGGCAGAGGAGGTTTCTCTTCAGTAGCGCATAAAGGGGGTGATGGATTCTGTTGAGCAGCAAATTAACGCTGTGTGTAGTCACAGCTTTACCGAGCGAGATGCTCCCTCGTCTTTCTCTGCTCCTTTGGGCCCCAATGGCTCAGGTGTGGGCACTGCATTGCCCCGTCTACCCTAGTGCCAAACCCAGGCAGAGGAGAGGATCCCATCCTGCTGCGCGCTCCTCGCCCCTGCAGACCTGCCCTTCCCGATGGCTTTCGGGGGGTTCCTTGTGCTGCTCGAGTCTGTCCCCTCCTCACGGAGCTGATCCCCCCTTGGGTGCTTCAGGGGTGCTGGCGCTGGGGCCAAAGGCTCTGTTAAACCCGGTCTGTGGTGCCCTGCACAACAGGATGCGATTGCTCACGTCCTGGACGCTCTGTACAGCGTGCGCTGAGCAGGCTCTGAGCTGGCAAACGCACCCTGTGCGGGAGCTGCCGTGAGGCACTGACACCCCGAGGTGTGGGGCCTGGGGGTCCCTGCACCCCCCTGGCCATGGGTGCCTGGAGCGGGCCCCGCTCCGCAGCATCCTTCTCCTGCCACCCCCCTGTGCCCACAGCCCTGTGGTGGGGACAGGGCGCATCCTGGCACCCTGCTCCCGTGTCACCAGCGCTGGGAATGCTTCCTGCAGGCTGGGGTGGCCGGTGGTGGCACTGCAGCTGGATGGCTCCGGGAGAGGTGTCTGTTACTGGTGTAACGGAGTGTGGGTGCTGGTGGTTAATGGGGCTGGGGGTCTGCACTGAGGCTGTGATGCTGCAACCAGGCAGAAAATCACTTGGAGGTTTGATGCTGCTGGGTAACATGGCCCCATCTGCAGCATCAGCCCCATGGGGGCACGGGAGGGACATCCATGGGGCATTCGTAGCCCCTCCAGGGAGGAATCAGCGCCCAGGGCTATTGCAAGGTGCCAGAAGGGAGCTGAGAGTGTTGTTATGAGGGACTGAGTGTCCCTTGGACCAACACCTCCATGGAGCTGAGTGCACTGAGCCCAGATGGGGTGTGATGGGGACCAGGGGCTGCATCTGCACGGGTTAGGCTCTAACCCTGGATCCCCCTTCTCTTCCCTGGCCTCTGGGTGCTGATGCAGGATGCTGCCGGGTGAGCATCACCCATGGGTGCTGGGAGCCGGGGCCCGAGCTGCAGCAGCGCTGCCCACCCAGCAAGAGGCTGCTCACACCGCGGGGTCCGGGATCCCAGGGAATTAGGGCAGGTTTGATTGGATTAGCGTGGATTTGAGGGCTGGGAAGGCGCCCCACGGCTTGGAGAGGCAGGGTCAGCCCCATGCCGGGATGAGCGCATTGGGCACAAGGGACAGCACGGGCAGGATGGGCACATCCTGGGGCAAACCCTTATCCTTATCCTCCAAAAGGAGAGTTAATCTGAACAGCTCAGCTGAGCTTTAAGTCCTGCAGCCACAGGGGAAGAGGCAGCTCCTCAGGCAGGGCAATGCCGAATCCCTGCCTGCAGCTCCTGCCTGTTTCACATCCATCCTCCTCCTCATCCCGGGCTGTCGCTGACCCCTGGCTGTGTCCCTGCAGGCCTGGCTGACAGAGATCCATGAATACGCACAGCAAGACGTGGTGCTCATGCTCCTGGGAAACAAGGTGAGCGCAGCCCCTGGCACTGCCAGAGCCTCCTCTTCCTCCTGTGCTGGTCCTGGGATGGAGACGTGCTGCAGGGACCCCAGCGGGGTGTCAGGGTCCATGGGGATACTGGTTTCGAAGGACAAGGACCTTCCGAAGCACCCCAAATGGCTCTGTGCTGCTGCTGTTTGCAGGTGGATTCAGCCCAGGACAGAGTGGTGAAGAGGGAAGATGGAGAAAAATTAGCCAAGGTACATGAGGGCTGCTGCTGGTGGTGGCTCCGTGCGCTGATGGGGATGCATGAGCGCGCATGCAGGTGCACCCCATGAACTGGTTAACGGGAGACCCGCCTGGCCCACAATACCTCTGGGAATGCTTTGCTTCCCTTGTGCTTTCCTCTTCCTCCTCCTCTTCCTCCTCCTCTCCTTCCTGCTCCGCTTGCACTGACATTTTGAGCTTCTTTGCCCTCAAAACCCAGTTCAAGGGTGTGTAAGAAATGCCTGAGCTGTGGATCCTTGATCAGCTTTTCCTGCCCAACACACACAGCCCCTGCCCCAGGGCAGGGTATTGGCTCCTGTGACAGGAACCGATGTTGGCCGGGGCTCGGTGCAAGCTGGGAGCCCTCAGGGATATCCCCAGTGATGTTTCTGACCCCCCTGTGCCTTTTCCTGCAGGAATACGGAGTGCCCTTTATGGAGACCAGCGCAAAAAGTGGCCTCAATGTGGAATTAGCATTCACAGCCATTGCAAAGTAAGTGGTGGCTGTGCTGGGCACTGGGGCAGGGGTTGGAATTGGATGAGGTCCTTCAACCCAAACCGTTCCAAGGGCCTGTGATCGACACGGAGTCGAGTCCTGCTGGACCAGGCAGCTCGGAGCCTAACGTGGTTCCCTCTTCCCGCAGGGAACTGAAGCACAGATCCATGAAGCTGCCCAACGAGCCCAAATTCAAGCTCCACGACTACGTGAAGAAGGAAGTGCGAGGCTCGGGCTGCTGCAGGTCCTAATGCGCCCGGCGCGTGTGTACAGAGACTCATGCCAAGTGTCCGTGTGCCGCGCTCTCCCTGTGGCCAGTGTGTGCATGTCTGTGTGTCCTGTCCGTACCTGCCCGCGAGGTGAGCCGAGGCACGGGGAGCCGCAGGAAAAGCGCTCTGGGGTGCTGAGCCGTGGGCCAGGCGCTGCTTCCCGAGCCCCCGTCGCATCCATTGGCATTCCCGGTGTGGATGGGAGGTGGGTGCTTGGGAAGGGACCCGGATGGGTAAACCCGGTCGTCTCCATCCCTTCAGCAGCAGCCAGGAGCTTCTTTGACGTTAGTAAGAATCATGGTGTGACCAAGGGGAACAAACACCTTCTCCCCACTGACATCCAGGTAGGAAAAGGTCCTGAGTTCCCTTTTCTTTCCCTGCATACCTGGAATTCTGCTGTTCAGAGCCCGGGGGCACACAGGAAAGACTGTTTTGGAGGCAACCGTTTTTGTAGTTGTGTCCATCTGCCCATCTTTTCCGTGGTGTAAAACACAACAGAGGCTCGTCCTCTGCCCTGCAGAAGAGCTTCACTGTCCGAGTAAGCTCTGGGTAAGCTCCTGCTCCCCTGTGTGTTGTACAGAGATCTCCCGGGTGCCTCTCTGTCGGGTAAAGGCTTTGGTTCTCCCATTCTGCCGTTTCTAGTACTTTAATGGAGAAGAAACCCAGTGCATCGCAGCTTGTTCTAAATGCCTTCATGTGCGTGCAACAGCATTTTTAGACTGCAACAACGCTTTGGTATCTTCAAAGTCCTCTTGGGACAGCTCGTTCTTTTAACGAAGCAAGCTGGGGGCAATGCTGCAGGCCTGGCTTTTACAGGCTTCAGGCTCTCCCACCAGCTCCCTTCAATGGGCTCCTCACCCCTTGGGTCTGTGTCGGGCTTTTGGCTTTTTTTACTTACAAAAAGCAGCACTGCTAAGTCCAAATTTGAAGCGAGAGGAAGAGCTCGGCCTTTGGCCATTCTCCTCTTTGCAAATTGTGTTTCCCTGCGCTGCCCTAAATGACCCACGCGAAGCAACACAACCCATCCATCCCCAACACGACTCCAGCCACTCGCTGCTCGGGTGACCTTCATCAGCCTCTCATGAAGCTGCTGATCTATTGTGTCCCTGCCTGTGGCAGGGGGATTGGAACTGGATGAGCCTTAAGGTCCCTTCAACCCAAACCATTCCATGATTCATCTCACAGCCACCTCCATGCTCATTCTGTTCAGCACATCCCTGGCCCCAGTGCCCCTCGTTGCACAGACACAAAGCTACAGGGAGTCCCTAAGCAGTGGTATTCATCACGCTCCCAGCCTTCTCGCAGGGCAGAACAGTCTTGCATCTATCTTGCTGTTCTGAAGAAGGAGCTGTCAGCTCTTCACTTCTTCAATGTGGGACCAAAACCAGTTTAAAAACTGATTTAAACAAGGGAGATGTCACTGCTGCCCTTTGGAGTGCTTTAGCTAAGCCAGCTGGGAGCTGACTCTGCTACAGCAGCCACATCACAACTGTGTCGGAGGGGTTACACCGGAACCCTAAGGCAGACTCAGCCCCCAGCATTCCCAGCCGCAGGTTCCTGCTGTAGGACTGGTATCCCATGGGTTGGGGTTGGGTTTTCCATGGGCCGTTACTGCCACCAAGCGATTAGGAATCCAGAGCCGGGTGCGCTCCCGGAGCAGAGCACTCGGCCGCGCACACAACTCCGTGTTCCGCTGCCTCCTGGTTACAGCTTTGGTTCCATTCCTGTTAATAAAGTTTTTTAATAACCCCTCTGGTTACAAAGGGATCTGATTGTCCAATGGAGATGCCTGCAGAGGAATCACATAGCTCATTCCTGAGCCCATCTTGAGCCTTCAATGACCAGCATGGGCTCGGGTGCTCTGTGTTAATTGGCTTAATCTGGCTACTGCCATTCCAAATGTTCTTATAAATCTATAAGCAGAAGGAACAAGGGGCATCTCCATCCTCTACTGGATGCAGCAGGAACATCACGACTGGTGTCTAACGAACCTGATCTTCCACAAAGTGAGCTGCTCAGTGGATGCTGTCTTACCTGGACTTCCGTAAAGCCTTTGACTGCTTCCCACAGCATCCTCCTGGAGAAACTGGCTGCTCCTGGCTTGGGATGAGCATAATCTTTGCTGGGTAAAAAACTAGCTGAGCCCAGAAAGTGGTGAGAATGGAGTTAAACCCAGTCAGTGGCTGGTCACAAGTGGTGTTCCCCAGGGCTTAGTGTTGGGGACAGTTGTTTAATGTCTTAATGATCTGGATAAGGGCACTGAGCACACTGCAAGACACTGAGGTGCTGGTGCAGGGCCTGGAGCACAAGTGTGATGGGAACGGCTGAGGGACCCGGGGGGGTTCAGTCCGGAGAAGGCTCAGGGGGGACCTGATGGCTCCCTGCAGCTGCCTGACAGGAGGATGGAGCCAGGAGGGGCTGGGCTCTGCTCCCAAGGAACAAGGGATGGGACAAGAGGAACCGGCCTCAAGCTGCCCCAGGGCAGGTTTAGATGGAGCTGAGGAACAATTCCTGCCCCAGAGGGTGCTCAGCATTGGAACAGGCTGCCCAGGGAAGGGCTGCAGGCACCGGCCCTTCGAGTGCTCACACACCGTGGAGACGAGGCCCTCGGTGACATGGGTTAGGGGTGGCCTTGGCAGCGCTGGGAACGGTTGGACTGGGTGAGCTCAAAGGACTTTTCCAACCTAAAACAGTTCTATGCTTCTAATTAAAGGGCTCAGGTCTAAGCTGAGCTGTAGCATGTGTGTTAAGATACTCTGGCTCCCCTGCAGGTAAGAGAGCACAGATACTCTGCCAGGTGCCCTAATACAGTGTGAAGTCAGCCTGTGGTTTTATATACCAGGGACGTGTCAATAACAGAAGCAAAAGCAAAGCAAATCTTTTCAAAGCTTTATTCCATTTTTAAGCTCTAAAATTGGCCTAATGCAACACGAAACAACTACAAGGGCTTAAGTTGAGCTCAGGCTGGGTAAAGAACATCAGCTGAGCACTTTATACACCAAAAAGCTCGTTAGCACCAAGGGCGCGGAGATTTACATCACTTCAACGAGCTCTACACAACCTAGCACCGGAGCTCAGGCTGCAAACCCCCCCCGCTCCCCACACCACGGGTACCCCCAGCCGCCCCATGCGGCAGGGTTAAACCGACCTCGGGCTTCTTCCAGCGCACCCAGCTCCTCAGCGGCTCCGCATGGCCCAAAGCCCACCCAGACCGCAGGAGCGGCGGCTCCCCTTGGGGCACGGCAACCCCGGTAACGCCGCCCTCCGCCGCGACCGTGCCCTCGGCGGCGAGATCCGGCGGCCTGAGGAGAGAAGGGAGCGCGGTGAGAGCAGGCCCCGCCGCTGCGCCGCCCGCCCGGCCCCGCCGCTCCCTCGGGCCTCAGCCGTGCCTCCTCAGCAGGGGCCGCGGCCGCCCGCCGCCCTCAGACGAGGTGTCAGAAAGGGAACATGGAGGAGATCATCACCGGCCCGGCCCTCACGCCGCGGCCCCGTTACCGGCCCCGCTCCCCGCCTCGTTACCGGTACCGCGCTCACCTCCAAACGATGAAAGAACGAGAAACCCCTCCGCGGCAGCCTTTATAGCGCTGCCCACACCGCTATTGGTCAGGCTGCCTGCAGACGCAGCCAGTCACAAGCAGCTGGCGTGATCGCCGTCCCGCCCCTCCCCGCGCTCATTGGTGGCCGCCTTTCCTCCCTCCAATAGCGCGGCGCAGCGCAGCGTGGCCCGAGGCGGTGGTCTGCCGCCGCCTGATTGGTCCCTGGAGGAGGCCGAGCCAAGCCAGTAGCAACAGTGGTTGTAGCATAGAGTGACTGAGAACGCGCCAATCAGTGCGGGGCCGCGAGGGATATTGGGAGTTGTAGTCCAGGCAGGGCAGGAAGCCGCGGAGAGGAGCGGCAGATGGACTACAACTCCCGAGGAGCTCCGAGGGCGGCGCTTCCGGCCCGGGCGGCAGCGAAGCCGCCAGACGAGCGGGGAGCAGGCCTGGGGTCGCGATGTGCCGGGGCCGGGCACCGGCGCTGCGGCCGCCGCCGCTGCCAGGTACGGGCCGGGCCGGGCGGGCAGCGAGGGCCGGGGGCGCTGGGGCTCTGCCGGGGGGCGGCCCCGCTGTGGGGAGGTGCTCGGGGCCGCTCGGTCCCTCCGGTCGGGCCGCTCGTTGCCGGGTTTCCAGCGCCGTGCTGGTGCCGCCGTGGTTGCTGAGGGGCCCCGAGGAGCTGCTGCGGGGCTCCCGCCCGTGCCTCGCCGTGTCTTCCCTTTGGTGTGTCCTGCCGCGGGCTCAGGTTTGCCTCTTTGTGCCCCGTTACCGCCCGTGTCGCTGCTGCTCCTCTCGTGGTCTCGAGTAGCGCCGTTCCCTTGTGATTCGGTGTCGCCGCTTGCGCGGTGAGGGGTGTCTGCTGGTAGATCTCCATTGCAAACGTGCCGTTTAGTGCTGCCCCTCCTGCTGCCCCGCCGAGGCACTCGCTGTCAAACCCTTTCCTCCTGCCTGAGCCATGGCTGTGAGCTGAGGAGCCCGTTGTGGTGCTTGAGAGCCAGAGGTGAGGGCCAGCTTCCGGTGCAGCTCGGTTCTGAGCTCCACTGGATCAAGCACCGGCTCTGCTGGGGTGTGTGATGGAAGCTGGTACGTAAACATCGGTCAGGTTTGATCTGTATGGAACAATCCAGGGCCGGGCTATTGCACCCGCAGGGGTAACTGCGTTGTGCAGAACTCCAGCCTGGCAGGGGTTTTGTCAGCTCTGACACTGCTGCCAAGCGCTTTGTTTCAATCCCAGCGCTTTAATTGTGCCTCCTGGTGCGTTTCCCCCGCAGCAGTGTATTCTGTTCAGCCTGTACTAAGCACTTAGTGTTGCTGTTAAACAGCTGCTGCGTTGTGGCTTCCAGCGTTTGTCTGACAGTGACTCTTATTTACAGCCACAGCATCTGTTGGGGTGAAGGGAGAGGGTTGGGTGAGTGAAGGACAGCTCCAGAAAGCCTTTGCCGAGGGCAGTTGGCAGCAGAAACTCAAATGCTTCATGCAGGGACCTGTCCTCAGTGTGCTGGGTCCCCCTCTGAGTCCTGGGGTCCTGGGCACTGCTGTCGCAAGCCAGGCTGAGAAGGGACGTGGTAACTCCAGCTCTGCAGCTTGGTTTGATGCAGCAGCAGAGCGCTTGCAGGTGCAGCTGCCCTGCGGAAGGGAAGGTTTCATGGTGAGGGAGGTTAAACTCGACCAAGTGGCTGTGGGAAACCTAAACCAAGCTGCTGTGACCAGGGCGGTCGCTCAGGGAGTGCAGGTGCTGTCACTGGAATGGGAATTTTCACCGTGTTGATTGAAACCAAGGGGGAAACCCCCAAATCCGTGGTTTTCAAGCAGTTTGGTTCCCTGTCCCAAAGGATCACAATGTGATCCCGGCCACTCTGCCTGAGAGCGGTGGGACTGAGCCACTGTGACACAAACCCCTCCCTGCTTCACTGAATACTGTGACTACATGGACACGTTCAGTCTGTCAGGACCCTCCCCATTTTGATGCCCCCAAGTCGCTCCTCTTCCCTCTTCTGCCTGTGCTCCTCTGCTCCTCTGCTCTGGGTGTTTCGAGGCACACACTGACGCATCCCCTCGCCCGTGGGTTGGATCAGGGGCTGGAGCAGCCATTCGGGACAAGGGAGGTGGCGCGTGCTTGCTCACAGGGGTATGTGTCACCTTTCTTTCAAGCTCAGCACCCCCCACCCCAGGGCAGCAGCACCCCAACTTACCCAGGTTCAGCATCAGCACAGCCCAGGCTGGGAGCTGCCTCAGTGACCTTCCTGCTTCTGCTGAGGTGTGGAACTGCAGGAGCTGTCTTGGGGCTGGAGCGGGCCAGCGCCTGCTCTGGGAGAGCCTCAGCCCCTTGTTCTCCTCCATGGGGTGGGTGTCCCGGCTGTACCAGTCCCCCACCATGAGTGGGGCGAGCGCTGCTCAATCGCTCTGCCTTTCTGTGCTGTTTCTTAGCTAACTGGATGGATTTCCTTGGATTGTCTCTGCAAACAAAGGCTGTTTGTTGCGCTGTTTGATAGCTAGTGTGAATATAGAACAGCTTGGGAGCCAGCTAAAGAGGGGGAGAACCTCCGTCTCCCTTTAAAGTGAGGATGGACTGTGCTGTCCCTGGAGGTCTGTGATCAGAGGATGATCTGTGTGTGCTGAGAGGGTGGCTGTTTGTCCTGCACTGGCCTAAACCCCTCCAGCTCGGAGCAGCCAGGGAAGGCAGCGTGGAGATTGGCTGAGCTCTGGGATTTTCCAGCTGGATTTACATATCGCCCACTGCTCTGCATGCCTTTGTGTTTGCATCATGAGGAGCCACACACACACACACGCACACACACAGATAGCGGAAGAGACTCTCTGACCGAGGAGAAGCTGCCCACAGCGTAGGAACTCGGTCATGGTGGCATCCTGCCGGGCTCCGCTGGGACGGCCAAGGGTGAGTTTCCTCCAAGGAATGGTGCTTGTCCTGGTGCTGGATGTCAGGGCTGTCTCTGCAGTGCTCCCCGGGGGCTGCTGTGCTTTAGCAGGCAGGGAGGGAGGAATCGTTCTCATCCCTGGGGCTGGATCCTGGTGGAGAAGCAGGAGGTGTCCGAAACCCAGCGCCAGTTTAGAAGCGGGTACCTGTCACCTGTGTCGGAGCTGTGTTATGCTGATGTGGGGATCGTTCACAGTGACCTCTGCAAGGATGTGTGGTGTTTGACTGTAGCAACCCAGCAAGTGATTCCTGAGGTGGTTTCTGGTGGTTTCAGATGTGGAACTCAATGTTCTCTAAGCAAAGCAGCCAGGTTTGGGAGCAGAGGAGGTCTCTCCCCCTGCCTCATCCTAACTCATCCTGGCCTCAGTACAGCTGCTGTTGGTACCTTGGGGGAGTGATTTAGATCCAGCTTTCCCAGTGTGGTGTTAGGTGCTTGTGGGACACTGAATGGTGTCAGTCTGAAAAGCTGTCAGTAACTTTGCCACAGTGGAAGTGTCCCCATCCACTGGTGTCTTTCTGAATCCGTGCTTGTGCAGCAAAGGGCAGGAGATCACTGCTTTGCTGGTATTTTGCCAGGATGTTGGTCTCAGCTGCAGGGGTTTGGTGCTGCTGAGCCCGGGTCTGTGGCCTTATGAGTAAGAAAATGCTGTAGTAGGTGAATGCTTCCAGGTTTCCTGACATGGAAGCTTCAAGTGTGGCTTTTGTGTCATGGAAATAGCATTGGACACTGGCCTCTGTTCTGACTTGAGCTTAGGCTTTGGGGGAAAAGAGATGCTTCATTCCCCCAGAGCAGTCACTTTTGATCAGGTTATGGGCACATTTGATGCTTTAGGTTTCAACATGAGGTATTGCCAAAAGCTTTTCTATCCCAAGGGCTTGTTACCCTGTAGGAAAAGCACCTGATTCTAAATGATGTTCCTCTGAGCTGCATTTGCACAAAGGAATGGCAGTGTTCAGATGCTCTCTCAGCTCTGCAGCCAACTGAAGCACTGGTAAAAGCAGCAGCAATTACAGATACCCCTGCTCTTGTTGCTGATGGCTCAGTACAGCCATGGTCCTGCTTGAAGTACCTCCCAACAGTCTGTGTGACTGTAAAGAGCGCTGCAGCACCTTGTGAACAAGGAGAAGGCTCTTTCTGCTCCACAGAACCAAAGAGCACAGAAGTGCTCTGCTCTCTCAGTAAGCCTGAACTGCTGCTCATGTTTTATGTTCTAGTGCTGACCGCACAGCTCAGCATCTGAGCCTGGCCTTGAAGGAGCCTAAGAACAGTGACCTCTCCTTGTGTAACAAGAGGGTGAGAAATGGGTGAGAGCATTGCTCTGCCTGGTCCCAGTTCTCCAGCAGTTTGGAGAGCACACGGACCTGACCACATCCTGCCATGTGTTTGCCTCGTATTTTCCCATCGCTCAGAGTAGCTGGATTAGGGATAACGTCTAGGTCAGGTCGGATAGGGCTTGGAGCAAGCTGCTCTAGTGGAAGGTGTCCCTGCCCTGGCAGGGGGCTGGACTAGATGAGCTTTAAGGCCTCTTCCACCCCAAACCGTTCTGTGATAATTCCATTTGTCATTCCCTGAAGTTTCTCTGACTGCACTGAGCCCTCCTGAAGCAAAGACCAGAGCTGCTGCTCGCTCTTTGTTCAGCACCTTCACCTACAACCTTGACAAAGCTTGCTCAGCAGTTCCTGGGCAGCTCTTGCAGTGTCTTCTCTAACCTGAGCAGTGACCATGGAGCTCCACCCTCTGCTTCCTGCCCTGAGAGATGTCTATCTCCATAGTCTGCGGTACCTCACACACATTCCTATGGCCCGTGTTTTACGAGTCAGACTGGATGCTGACGGTCCTCGTCACCGTGTTCTTTAAGCCCTGTTAATGCAGTTCACAAGCCCTTAGAGTGCTGTTTCCACCTGAGACACTGACAGAGCAGGCCATTGTGACTGTCCCGTGATCGTCTCTGTAGAAGTGCTGGCATTTGAGCTCGTGAGTCTTGCCTCGTTTGTGCTTTGGTGTGAGATGTTCCCTTGCAGGTCACTGTGGGCCAGGAGATCAGTTCACAGATGTAAGGGCAGCCCCTCGGTACTGCAGGACAGGGTGGCCAGAGCTGCCCAACCTGGACTGGATTGACCTGCCCTGTTACCTCCCCTGGAGCCTGGAAGCATGAGAGCTCAGGATGCAGTGACAAAGGGGTGTCCACGATCCCACACCTCCTGCTCTCAGGACCTGCTTGCCTGGTCCTTGTCCCATCGAGCAGCAGGTTTAGCTTCTGTAAGAGTATTTCCCCAGTGATGTGCCAATACTCCCAAGTGTCACCCTTCTCGTTCTGATGTTGTAAGAGGAACGGAAGCTTGTGTCATGTGCCATCAATCCCCAGGCTGTGGAATAAGGAAAGCCACATCACCCAGAGGCTGTTCCCAGCTGGAGCGGGATAACCCCATCCCTGCCCTGCTCAGGAGGCCAGCAGACAGCCCTGCTGTGTGGATGATTTTGCCAACCCAACAGCTTCCTGAGGGGTGAAGAACCTTAGAGACAGCTTCAGTGGATTGAGAGAGGGAGGTGGGAAGAAGGGCAAAGCAGAAGTAGAACATGGTGCTGGGCTTTATGGGCTGGTGATTGTGTAAGGCAGAGATGGGGGCAAGTTTCTTAGTGAAGAGATGTTGTAACCCCAGAGAGCAGCCCCAGCACCGATCCCAGCGGTGCTGTTGTAATGCTGTGATTCCCACATTAGGAACTGGCTCCTAGTTGGGACCAGGCAGGTTACATGATGTTTGTAGAGGATGAGATACTCCACTAATCCCTTCTCCTCATGCCACATCCCCCCTCAAAGCCTTGGCCTTCATCTTGAGGTTGGTTGTAAGGATCTTTTGCTGACTATTGGGGATAGCAAATGGAGGCTGTGCTCTGGGGCTGGGAGGAGGGAGACCACGCTGGTCCCACCAGACCTCTCTTGTGGGCAAGCTCTTCAGCACAAGCAGAGGATCAGCTGAGCCACTGCTCCAGAGGTGGTTCCTGTCCCTGTGATGAGGTGCAGAGATGGGGTTGGTCCTGTTGGTCTGTGCAGTGGGGAGCAAGAGCCCTGCTCTCCCCAGCCCTGTGGCCGCTGGGGGCTGGATTTCCCTTGCCTGGATTACTGAAGGAGGAATTTTAAGGCTTTTCTTCTCCCCGAGTCTCAAAAGCCAGACCTGATCCCTGTGTTGTGCAAGTACTGAAACCTCTCCCTTCCCCTCCATCTGGTTACTATCAGGCGGGTGACTTAGCAAACAGTGGGTCCCCACAGCTTCCTTCTCCAGGGTGGATTTTTCCCCTCTTTTTTACTGTCAAAACCACTAAAGTTCCATGTTAAAATAACAATAATAAGAATGAACTCCAGGCAAGGGGAGCCTGGATCCAGGCTGGGTTCTCAACCTGATCTCCAGACACGTGGATCCACGTGTGTCAACAGCCCTGTGCTGTTGAAGTTGCTTCAATGCTTGTGCTGTGTTCCTGCAGCAGTTCTTGTTCTTTCGGATCAAACCGAGTGTGTCCTCCCACTGCAGGTGTCAGGGTGCTCTGCAGCCCATTTTGCTGTAGCCATAACGGGGTTCAGATGCCAACACAAGCCTCAGGGATCAGGTGGTGTTTGCGGGCGCTGCGGGGAGCTGGTATTCATGTCACCAACACCAGCTCTTGTCTGCCTCCTTTTAACTTCTTAGATAGCAGCTGGCAAAGGCCTTTCTCAGCACCTTTTGGAAGAGGTGAAGGAGCCAGTGGGCAGTGCTCTGGAGAGGTGTTTGCTCTGTTCAAACGCTTCCTGTATGTGGTGGTTGCGGGGATTTGGAACCTGATGTTCTTGCAGTGGCTGATGCTCTGCAGCCTGGCTGATAGCCCACATTGTTTCCATTGCTCACATTCCTCGGGTTTCTGTTTGGAGAAGACACGAAGCAGGCTCCTGCTGCTGCTTGCAGGTAGGCAGAGTCATAGGAGTCCAAAGACTTTCATCTTCAGGCTTTGTGGTCCAGATACACTGTGCAGAAGACGTGAACTAAGGAGGCTGATGCAGGGAGGAAGCAGAGAGCTCCGATGGCGTGGCCGTGGTTGCAGGGGATGAGAGCCTCAGTGGGGTTCAGATCACAGCCAGTGTGTTACCTGGAAGCATTGCCCATCCTCTCACCACCACCCACCCTCCCTGCGCCTTCTGCTGTCCGTGTTCTAAGCAAAGGAATAACAGGATCCTGGTGGCCAAACTTCCCACTTGCTGGAGCCCAGCTCTCAGCTCGGCAGGTCTCCATGATGCAGCAGCACAACACTGCTTCATTCCTGCTGTTCTTGAGACAGCTCCAACAACTCTGCTCAGCATCTCCTGGGGGATCTGGCATTTGCAAACGGCCAGGACAGTGCTTGCAGACGTGTGGAAAACATTAGCCAGATCCCGGGTTTTCAGATGGGTTTGGGCTTGGGGTTTCTGTTTGTTTGATGGGTTTCTGGTGGGGTTTGGGTTGAGACTGCAGCTTTTTCCAAGGGTTTAGCCTTGAGCAGTGATTCCCTGCACTGTGCTGCTGCTGTAGCCTGGCAGATGTCTGATACAGAACCACAGCGAGCACCAAGAAGTGCTGTGTCAGGCAGGGCTGAGCTCTTGGCCAAGGGCAGCTTGAGCACAGCTTGAGGATTGCCTTTGCAGCGTTTAAAATGTGAGTGCAGGATGTGACCAGCCCCGTGTGCAGGCTGCCTTGTGCTGGTCTCAGGGAGGAGGTGGCCATGCTCTTAGGCAGGGGCTGGGAGGCCCCAGGTCACAGCTACCTCGTGTCTCTCTTTGAGCCTCAGTTTTCCTTTCTGTAAGGTGGAGAAATCAGTGGTCTCCTTTATGAAGAGCCTGGAGGTTTAGGACTTGTGACCCTCCGAGAAGAGAAAACCAATCACTAGAACCACCCCGGCCACTTCAGCTCCCCACAAGTTGGAAGTGTGAGCAACAGGAGTGCAGAAACCTGCCCTGAGTGGTTCCATCTCAGCAGGGACCAGGAGCTCCATGTTGGCTGATTGCAGCATCACCTTCTGTGGTGTTCTTTGCTGGTGGTTGGCTCTTGTCCTGCAAAAAGGGACTTGGGTTGTGTCTTAGCAAACCATTTCTGGCCTGTCTGTCTTCCATGCAGATGTCTGTCTGGTCTGTTTAGCCCTTGGACTCTGATACTGACAGTGAGCAGCAAGACTTAACCATACCTTGGGTGTAAAAGGATCACTTAATCAGGACCCTTCCTGAGCACCTTATTCCTGGGGCACAGAGTCCCTGTCTGGGGTGACAGATGAAGGGACAGCTTGGGAGGAGAGCTCAGTGCCCTGCTGAACCCTTGTCTTGGATGGAACCTTCTGCTCAAGCCAGAAACATCTCCTTCTGATGGCACAGAAGAGGTGCAGCTCCTTCCTATGGGTATCCTGGCTCAGAAGGAGACTCCGAGAGCATCTCATCACATTCTCTGGGACAACAGCATTGTTCTGTGCCCTGAAGCCAGTGTTGGGTTTCACGGGAGGTTAAACACAAACTCCATGTGTTCTGCAGATCATTATTGTGTAATACTTGACTCTGCAAAACTGAACCCAGTCAAAACCTGTGTAAACAATGGAGGAAGAGAAGCGAGCCCATCTGCTGACTGTGGGGGAGAGGGTTTCTCTTGCAGATCCAGACTGTGCTGCTTGTTTCTGAGCAGAAACTGGGAGTGAGCTCCAGCATCACAACTGTCTCACTTACATGAAAGTAAGGTTTCTTTCATGGGTTCCATGACCTCGTAGCTCAGATCATGCTGGAAAGAACTCCTTTAATGCAAATGTGCCTAAATCAAGTGTGGGCTTTTTTGCCTGGCTTTGTGTTCAGCAGCACAGCCCAGGGCTTTGAGTTAAATAGAAAAACTCCCACTGAGTTCATCACAAGAAGAGGATGAGGCCCTGTGCTCATCATGCTCTTCAGTACAAGACAGCCCTGAGTTCTGGGGCTGCAGGGGAGGTCAGGCCTTGGTTTCCTTGGCTGGATGTGCAGAAGGTGCTGCACAGCCTGCTCAGGAGAGGGGCTTCCTTGGAGGAATCCCTCTCTGCCTGCCTGATGGGGATGTGGGGCTGCTAAGCTTCCAGGGCACCTCTTCATCAGAGTCCTTGGAGAGAGGAAGGCTGTGACAACAATCCCATTAAAGCAAAGCCCTGGTGACCAAATGGGCTGTTTCTGTCCTGTGCTCAGGAATTGGCCTAAGTCACAAAGCTGGGAATGAACAAGCACCCTGGCCTCCAGGTCAGCTCAGCTTGAGCCTCCCAGTTAATGGGATAAGGGTTTTACTGGTATAGCTTTACATCCAGGGACCTTTTCTGCCCTCCGTGCACTCAGCTCCCAGCAGGCTGAAAGATCCAGTGGGAAGCTCTTGTAGCGTCATCTCCTGAGAAGTCTCCTCTGCTGTTCAAACAGTTCTATACTTAAAAGCAGGCGATGATTCCGGGTATTCCAGTCTTTGGGCTGTTAAGGGGTTATTTTAAAAGATAAATGCACTTTTAGAAAACGGGAATGAATCAGGAATGATTTGAAGGAAGCTCGCTTTGCCCTTTCCACTTCTTTCTGGAACTCCAAGTGAGTTTAGGTAAATCCTTGGACTTAATGCTACAGGAGAGCGTTCTCTGAGCACAGGAAAATACAGACAATGAACCTGACTCTTCCTTTCTTCTTCCACAGAGCAAACTTCCCATGACTAACAGATGCTGGGCTAGATTATGAGCTCAAGCAAGAACACTCGCTACAATCGTTTCTCCAGTGGCACAACGAGCATCACCCCTTCCGAAAACACTAACGGGGTAAGGCTCAGTGGTGGTGCTGCTTTTTGTGTTATCCTTTCTTCGGAGACAGTGAAGATGCCTGTTGAAAATAAAGGTGTTTTCTTGCCTCTTAAAAATCCCAGTATCCATAAATAAAAGCTGGGAATATGTCTGCACAAAGGCAGCAAGCCTTTGGGCTGTGCTGCGCTGATCGCACTGACCTTCACTTTGCAATGTTTCAGACAAGAATGGAAACAACTTTTGGACCAGCCTACCCTCCTGTGACAACCATCACAAAGGGTGAGTGGATTCCATGCATGGAGCTTCTCCCTAAAGCATTAGGTGTGATTCCTAACAGGTTTCTTGTTGTTTTACAACTCACAAAGCTGTTGAGAGAATCCCTGTTTCGTTACAGTCAGGCTCTGAGGTGCTGGTTTCGGTATTATGCAGCCCAAGCGGTGTTTAATCATGGCATCTCATCACCAGGCATGATGGAAAGGAGCTTGCGCATGTAAATTAGGCGGATTTAACAGTTCCACTGGGAAGCCCCTGCTGCAGCCAGGATGGTATGACAGGGTTTGATCCAGAGCTCGGTACCAAAGCTTATTTAGCCCTGTGGCTTCTCATGCAGTCATTCCCAGCGCTGAAAATTCCCATCTCCGCTCTGCCTGGCTGTGAGTCACTCTGGATGCTTGGGTAAAACCCCCGCGGCCGTTTTTAGCTCAGACACGAGGGGGTGCAAGTGTTCCTGCTCGTTTGAAATCCCTGAGCTTTGTTCCTCACAGCAGGTGAAGTCTGTGCCCTGACACGGGGGTGAATGCAGGAAGAGGTTTGGTTCCGTCTCGGAATAAGCTGTATTTTGCTAAAGACAGACCATGGCCTTTGACACTGATTTATGAACATCTGCCCGGGTTAGCTGTTAGGATTACACTGGTGCAGGGCTCTGGGCTCTAGATGGTTTAGGACTCTTGAGTACTTACAGTCACAATTATATATAAGTCAGTAACATGATCGTTATACAACTCTCATATTTAATTTAACATGCTTCCCTTGTGCTGCAAGAATATCCAGACCTCCCTTGATCAAAGCAGATCTTGATGACTGAGATATGTGGGAGTATAAGGTTTCCTTTTAATAGTATTTTAACCTAAGGACCTGGGAGAATATTATGTGTGCTCTTTTCTGGGCAAGCTGCCTTCAAAGGTCTGTGTGCATGTCAGCGAGCTGTCAGAGATCAGGACTGTTCTGCCTGATATACCCAGGTCATGAACTGCAGTTGGGGAATCCCTAATCTTTTCCTTTTCTAAGGAGCACTTACAGCTATGGAGACTGAGCTGTAGCTTGGAAATGTCACCGAGGAGCCTGAATGAATGCCTTTTTCTCCTTTTGTTTGCTTTAAAGCTGACGGGACCAACACTTTCAAACAGCACCGCCGGACACCATCCTCCTCCAGCACACTCACCTACTCCCCACGAGACGAGGACGATGGCATGGTAGGTGTTGCCAGGGAGCTGGCTGGCTTAGCTGGTTATATGTCCAGTGAGAGGTGTCTCGTGCTCCTCTGGACTTCTCTGCCTCCCTCATCTTTCCCCTGTGCTGTGTTGTACCAGAGGCAGGATCAGCCTCAGCATTTCCTGGCTGCTCCTATGGTTGGTGCAGTGGGGAAGCAGAGAGGCTAATTCTGACCTGGGCATTAGGCTGGTGCTCATTTTCAGACTGCTTGAGAATGGTATGTGGGTACAAAGCCCACAGGCCTACTCGTGAGGATGTGCCTGCCTCCTGATGTGAGGGTCTTAAAGCTCAGGAGACAGCAGAGCTGCTGTCAGGGATGTCTGGGGCTGGGACTGGGGCAGTCAGTGTGGATCGGGGTGTGTTGGATGGACCATCCAGCAGCACAGCTGCCCCTGCAGTTACGACCAGAAAATCCATTCCTATTTCCACCTCCAGATGGGGCTTCTGACCACAAAAGCAGGTTTGAAGCCTGCAGAGTGGGATGTGGGGCACTACAGACTGTGCTCAGCTCCTGGGGATTACATCATCGGGGGCTTCTCACACAAACCATTCCCATATCTCACAGTATCTCTGCAGTGAAGCACTTCCCAGTTTCATATCCAGCTTTCTTACCCATCACACTCACTTCTGAGCAGCTTCTTTTGGGGGAATTCAGTGGTCCCACAGGCCTCCGGGTTAGCTGCTTACAGAGAAACTCAAACAGCTAAATCAAGAACAGCCACAGCAAAGCAAAGCTCAGTGAACGGATGGGCACCTCTGAGGCCTTGTCCTTCTCCTGTCCCTAGTGCTCCAGCCACATCTTGTAACCACAAGCTCCTGTTTAGATTGAAGCATGTTAATAGCAGACTTCAAATGAAGTAAGTAGAATAGAACAGAACCATAGAATCGTAGCTTTTAGGAAGCTTCCTTCACTTTGTCAAGGAATAACCTGGGATTTCCTTTCCTCATGGCTAAATTTTCCCTTCTCCAGAAGCTGCCAGGGACTTGTCAGCAATCAGAAAGACAGCTCGAGACAAGTCAGAGCCTTCCTGCACATCCACCACCCCTTTTTCTGTCTTTTTAAAGCTATTCTGTTAATGAAACCAAAAGCAGAGCAGCCTGTTCTGTGTGCGAGGCAGGGGTGATTGAGTGGCTGCTGTCATCTTCCCTCAAAACAGTGCCATGGCTTCCCTTCCTCACTGTGCCTATAGGGAGCAGGAGCGAGGAGTGCATTAGAGCCTTCATGTGCAAGCTGCTTTTGTAGCTGACATGGTGGGAGCTGCACATAAAGATTACAGCTCAGTATTGAAGCAGACGTGTCCTAATGGATGGAGAACTGACTTGATGTCCAAAGTCTTGGTTGTTTACAGGGAGCTTCATCTCTGAAGCAGAAGCTGGACTGAGTTACAGGCCAGCCACAAACTATCCATCTTCCAGCTGAGGTTTCTCAACTCTTAACCTTGTTTGCTTGGCAAAAACAAAAGCTGCAGATACCTCGAGGGGTATTAAATGCCAGCACACACCTCTGCCATGCAGTGCTGTTTCTACAGCTCAGGTGCAGTGATCTTTCTTCTCTCCTGTGTAGTTAACGCCAGCCAGGACCCAGGGAAATGAGCCCACAGTGTGGCACAAGCCTAGTAAGGCTGTGCATCGCTCCCCTGCCTCCTGAAAGTGCTCTTAGGCTGCAGTTCCCCCTTTTCCAGTGGTGATCCACACAGGATGTAGCTCCTGATAAAGCTGCCTCCCAGGAGAGCCTCCCTGCTGCCCTGCTCTCTGTGTCACCTCCAGCCTGGGAACTCTGCACAGTCATTCTTGTTACTTCAGTGACTTCTGTTACTAGTGGAGGAAAATAATAAAGTGGATGCCCATCAAATTGATTTATCTCGTTATAACCGTTCGTCCTCAAGGAACTGGACATGTTTGTCCAGTAAATATGCTGTCTTAAAGAAAAAGAGCTGTATGCTTTGGCTTTGAAGCAGCCACAGCATTTCTGAGCTCCTAGGATCCTGGTAGCATGAAAATGAAGCAGCAGAACAGTGTGAGGAACCAGCAGGATCCTGCTCGGCTCCTCTTCCGCACTCACTGCAGTGTAGTTTGTCTCTGGGGAAGGCAGCAGCCCCTGAACCTCATCTCACATCTTCCATTGCTGAATTTCCTGGCCTCTGACATTGCTTTTGTCTCATGTTGCACACGTTCACCCAGGGGAAGCAAATGAAATGTGGCTCTGGAGGTTCAGATTGAACAGGAGGGAAAACTGTTGTGTACACAAGGTAGTGCAGGAGAGGATCTCAGAACGGCAGAGGCTCATCCACGCAGTTTTCCCTGTTCCAGATGGGCAGTGCCAGGGCTGATACAAGCCAGGGCTGGGGAGAATCCCTCCTCAGTGAGCATCAGAGCCTTCAGATCTCCTTCTGCCAGCACTTCTAAGGGTTTGTGACTGATGTAGCCTACAGTCAGGTAGCCTGGGCATTGGTCATCTCTTGCTGCCGAGGGTCTGAAGCTCATGGCTTCATTCTCCCTTTTCTTCATCAGCTCATCTGATCCTTGAAGACTTATTCCTGCTCTCTGTGCTCTTCCCAGTCACATCTTCCCAGCAGCCTCTCTTCCAGAGTAGCCCAGCTGTGCCTGTGCTGTGCTAGACCCCGCGTCCAATCACCCCATGGGTTGAAGACTCTCCAGCTTCACTTTGACACTGAATCCCATCTTGGCTACGTGCTGCTGGTTGATATTCCACCCTTAGCGATGTGCTGCTGGTTAATATTCCAGCAGCAGCGTTCCCTCCAAGCCAATCCCAAGGCTGCTGTAAGCAGTGGGATAGTCCTTGATTGGTGCATGCAGTGTCCACTGAGCTGTCCCCTCCTGAGCAGGAAGCGACAAAGCCAGTCTGCACTGAATTCAATAGAAGGAAGTCTCCACACTTACGCAAAGCAATTTGGCAGAGTTAGATAGCGAGTGAAACAACAAGTGCTGCTGCAGAGATTAGAGGCATTGCAGAAGCTGGTGCTGTCTCTGGGGGAGATTTCCAAAGCTTTCCATGAAGGATTAATTCTTCCAAGCCATTGCTTTGCTGGTGCACACGGTAAGTATGCAGAGGAATGCACCTTTGAGAAAGTTACGTGCTTGGAATTCAGTTGTCAGCTTGGTTTAGTAGGTTCAACCTGACTGATGCTTGTCCTGTCTTGGAGCATGGAGCAGCATTCCAGCTCCTGGGAAGGGCAGGCAGCGGTGAGACGTGCAACTTGTGGCGGCCACTGAGTTTTGTGGAGGGGGGACACTGAGCTTGAAGTCAGTGCAGAGGGGATTGGAGCAAGGGAATGATTTTCTAACCAGGGCTGGTTTTCCTCTCGTTGAAGCCTCCCATCAGCACTCCGCGCCGCTCCGACTCCGCTATCTCCGTCCGTTCATTGCACTCCGAGTCCAACATGTCCTTGCGCTCCACGTTTTCACTCCATGAGGAAGAGGAGGAGCCAGTAGGTATTTGGGATTGTCTGAAGGAGCTGTATTAGGAAGTTCAGTGTCAAAAAGAGTAACTTTGTGGACTCTTGTGAGTACGTGGAGCTGTGGTGGGCAGGTTTTTGGGCATGGCTGGCTGGCAGGACTCCTGATGTTACTTTTGTTTCCACCACTGACTTCTGCAAGTTTCTCTGCCTCCTTGTGCACTGTTTCCCTGTCTGTAAAGAGAGGACAATGGTGAGAGTTTTCTGCTTCTTGGAACAACTGTAAGTCTTTGCAAGGTCATGTGGGCCTCCCTGGCTCTGCTGCACAGCAGTAGGGGTTGCCCGTCTTTAGGCTGGTGGTCTAGCCCCAGGCAGTGAGACTAATACAATTTCCCCTCTTATTCAGAGCCCCATCCTGCATTTAGGGCCTTGAGGCACCCCACTGATTAATTGTAAGCCCCAGGAGGGTGCAAGGAATTGTCCACATTGATTCTTATTGGAGGAGAACACTGTTAAGCTGAGCTTTGTAACTAACCTCACACTGGATGCATAAAAGACCAAGCAGCATTTTGTTGCTGATCTGGGATAAAAGTGTGTTTCATATTTAGGAACCCGGCGGGGGGGGGGGGTTGTGTTTGCATTTCTGAGGGAACACAGGATGAAAGGACAGCCCGAGCTGCAGTGATTGATCTGAAATGCTCTGGAATGTGAAACTCTGCTCTGGTGTAGAGGGGAGAGCGGTGCTGCTGCTGGAGGACATTGCTCAGAGCTCCAGCAGTCTTAGCTGGTGAACAGAACTGGAGAGATGGGCCCGTCACAGCAGAAGTGATGTTGTTTCTGCTTCCTAAGGGAGTGAAAGAGCCTTTCCTTCAGGAGGTTTTAAAAACACCAAGGGACAAGCTGGTTTCAAATTGCTTTTAAACTTCAGGCTTAGTAAAGGGGATAGTTTTGACATTGCTCTATTCAGTCCAACCAAGCAAAAAGTACCAGACAGTGCAGATCATTCAGTTCTGCTGACTTGAGTCACTCGGGGAAAGAACTTGGTCCTGATTGGGTCCTGATCAGCCCAGATGCTGGCGGCCCTTGGTTTGTGATGAGCTGAGGGTTTCCAGCCATTCCCAAGTGCATTCCTCCCTACCTCTTACACCCTGGAGATCAGCAGATCCAGTCCTTAGTGTTCCCTGTGCCCCAGGCTCCCAAAGGATCACCGCTGAGGAGTTGTTTCATTCTTTCTGCAGAGCTGGAGGCTCTAACCCTGTGCTCTCTGTCCCTTTCTCTCCTCTGCAGGAGCCACTGGTGTTTGCTGAACAGCCGTCCGTGAAGCTGTGCTGCCAGCTCTGCTGTAGTGTGTTTAAGGATCCGGTCATCACAACGTGTGGGGTAAGGCAGCACTCTTCCAGATCACAAGTGTGGGCTCCACAGATGTGTGAGCTACAGCCGAGCCCTGACTGTCCCTAGTGATTGTCCCTGACCACTGTCAGCCTGAGTGAGCAAAGAGAAGGCAGCCCCTGACCAGGGAGCCAGGCCAGTGTCGGAGCAGAGATGCTGAACCAGCCTGCAGTGGGGTGTGTGGGGCACTCAGCACTTACCCACAGAAGCCTGGGATAAGCTTGAAACGGGGCAGCTTTCCCCAGGAGAACTGGCACCATTCAAGCCTCTTTGTGTGGCTTCAGTGAGGTCTGAACCTCCCCATTCTCTGTCCTCAAGGGCTCTGCAGGGTGCTGCTGCCTCCTGAGCACCCCGGGAACGGCTGCGCTTCAGTTGTGAAGTGTCTTTCTTATAAAACAAGAATGGCTCGAAGCTTCATTTAGTTAATGCTTGCAGAGGGATTTGAGATCCTCTAATGAAAGGCACAGTGTTATGAATATTCTTGTATGTTCCATTTTACTGGGATTTAATAGAAACTGTATATTATTATGGTTCTGTGCTACATGCGGAGAAAGATGACTTTATGATAGGCTCTCTAATGCTTCTGACATGCTTCCGATTGTTGGGATGGAGCTGCAGCAACAAAAGCAGAGAGCAGGATGGTTTATTGCAGTGGGGGTGCTATCCCCAAAGGTGCTGGAAGTGGGTGCAGATTCACTGCACCGTTTCAGTAGGCAGCAATTTGTGGAGACACTGAGATTTACTGGTTAATATGGAAACAAAAATCTGGTGCAGGAAGCAGCCTGGCTTCACTTGTAGCCCTGGTTTGGCAGCTCGGGAGGGAGCACCATGCAGCTGTGCAGGGCAGGAAGAGGCTGCATGAGCAGGGCAGCAGATAACAGCTCTGAGAAGTGACTTGCAGCCTCTCCAGTGCTGCTGCCAGGCAGGGGAATGGGGTGAGGAGGCTCCAGGGAACCCTGGGGCAAGTTCAGGACCAGTGAAATGCTGCTGCAGCCTTTGTTCCTCCCTTCATATCCATTAGCATGTTAGATTGTGTTTGCTGCTTTATCAAGTTCAATTGTTCGTATACATTTCTGCGGTGAGAATAAAGAAAGATATATTTAAAGTGGCCAAATTTACTGTGCATTCAATGGGCTTACAAACCAGCTGTCCCATCCACCTGACAGCAGGAGCTTAAGAGCTACAGGGGGGGGTATATGTGATGGGTTGACTGGCCAAGGACAGTGGGAGGCCAGACTTGCTCTTGCTCTTCCTCTTAAGGACTGCTCAGGGACATGAGAGGAATGACAGGGACTAAAGTGAAGTAGAGAAACCCTATTCAGACTTGGAGTGTAGGAGTATCAGTGTGGCTGATAGCTTTGGCTGGCCCCATGATCACAGCCTGATCCTGAACAGGGCAGAACCCCCAGAGTTTCAAGCTTAATACCTGCTGACAGGTATTATGTTCAGGAATAGGACCCGTGTTGCACCCCGAGCTGCAGGAGCAAGCAGCTGGGTTTTGCCCTGTGATGCAGACACAAGAGCACACTGAGCTGTAAGCAGGTAGAACATCTGCTGAGCCCCTGAGCCACAGCCTTTGATATCTACCACCTTTCCCATCATTCGCCACAGGGAATCATTTGTCCAATGTTGTTTATGCTGACGCTGCTGTTCCTCTTTGTCTCCACAGCACACGTTTTGTAGGAGATGTGCCTTAACATCTGGTGAGTACAGAACTGCTCGTGTGGGATGCAGCCAAAAGCTGTTGTGTTCTGGTTTGTGTGGTTTCACTTTGAAAGAGACCTGCAGAGAGATGTCTGAAGGGCTTGAAACAAGCTGCCAGTCAGAGGGTGCCTCTGCAGCAGTGAGGGGCTGGGGCATGGGTGGCTGTGCAGCTCCAAGCTGTACATGCTATTAACATGGCACCAGAGGGCTGGGCACAGGATGTTCTCAAATCCTGGAGTATGCAATGGATAATCCCAGGATAATGCATATCTCGCCCAGGGTTTACCCACTGACTGCAGACAGAAAGCTTTTCTGTGGCTGCCTGAGGAACAGGTTCAACAGGGACCCACCAAAACCTTCCTCCCCCGTCCCATAGTGTTGAGCCCCTGCACAGCAGCACTTGGAGTTGCTTTAGCTCACCCAGCTCTTCCAGAAACCTGATGGAGCCCAAGTGCCTGGCTGCTGGCCTGGCCTAACCACCTGCCATTTGGTTTGAACTCTGCAGCTCTTCCTGCCTTAAGGTGTTCATGTTCCACATGGGAGGCATCTCTCTGCTTTCCATGTTAATTCCTTGTCGCCATGTCCTGCTACGTCTATCCCAACCAACAGATCTGTAGCAGAAGGCTTTGTAGTTGCAGTTCTGGGTTGTTCAGTTTTGCTCCTGTTTTGCTTAGTGCAGCATCACTGGCCTGCAGTGTTGTGCTGAGCTGAGTTATGTATGGGGCATCTCTTGGTCTGTGGTCACTGTGAACACTCACACTTCAGCAAGCACAAGGTAGTCTGAGTCAGTGTCACTTTTCATGGGCTGTTAGCTCAAATGATCCTGGATTAACATAAATAACTTTTCACCAAGCCCCAGCACGAGCCCAGGATAGTGGCTTGTAGACCTTGAGTGAATATTCATGGCGTGTTCCATTGCCCCCATCTGGGAGCTGGCTCTGTTGGCCAGAGGAGGCTCAGAGCTGTGTGCAATGTTCCTCCAGTGGTTCAGTCCTTGCCGATGTCTCTTTTGCTCCCCTGCCTGGCAGAGAAGTGCCCGGTGGACAATGCCAAGCTGACCGTGGTGGTGAACAACATCGCCGTGGCCGAGCAGATCGGGGAGCTCTTCATTCACTGCAAGTACGGGTGCCGGCCTGCGGCCAGCAGCAAGCCCGCAGCCTTCGAGGTGGATCCCCGCGGCTGTCCCTTCACAATCAAACTCAGTGCCAGGAAGTAAGTGTTCCTCACCAGTGTGCCGCACCACCAGCAGCCTGCTGTCCTGTCTGAGCTGCTCTGTGGCTGCTGGGGTGTGCAGGGCTGTGAGAATGGGCAGGACTTGAGGGTGCTGTGCCTCAGTCTTAGGATGGTGGCACATGGGCTGGTGTCAGGAAAGGTCTCTGCTCCCACTTCAGTGTCTCAGCATCATAGAGTCATATAGGTTGGAAAAGACCTTTGAGATCATGAAGTCAAACCTTTACTCCAGGACTGCCAAGTCCACCACTAACACATGTCATCAGGATAAGGGATGCACTGTGAAAGCAGCCACCTCACATCTAGGTTGAAACACTGTGGTTATGGTCAAGCAGAGACCTTGGGATTCTTTCTGTGTGAGGAGTTATTCTAGTTATATCCTAATAACCTGGAATCTGTCTTCTTCCCCATCCCAAATGCGTTCATTGCCTTCCCTATCCCCTGCCCATTGCCTGTTGATAGCTGCCTGAGGGCTCAGCCCATCAGCTGCAGAAGTAGATGTTTCCTGTGTAAATGTGGCCTGTTATTACTTTCAGCTTACTGTCCAAATAAGAATTTAAAGCTGTAATTGCAGTCTTGGAGCAGAGGCTTTCAATCACCTGAGAGTCTCACAGGGCTGTTTGCTCCTTTCCTGCTAATTTCTGTTGTTTCCATTAAGTTTTGCTTATTGCTGATTCTCCCTCCTTTGGCTTCTCTCCATGGGCAGAGATCATGAAAGCAGCTGTGACTACAGGCCTGTTCGCTGCCCCAATAACCCCAGCTGCCCCCCACTCCTCAAAATGAACCTGGAGGCACATCTGAAAGAGTGTGAGCACATCAAGTGTCCCCACTCCAAGTACGGGTAAGGAGCTGATGCTTTTTAGTGGCAACAATTCACCAAGCTCATTTCTGAGCTGCATTTTGACTACCACAGCTTTGGGGTAGCCCCGTGGGCTCTGAGCAGCTCTCCCCAGTGCTGTACAATGGCCTAAGACTGAAACCAGGCTTGCGGGGCTTGCAGAAGGCAGCCCCGAGGCACTTGTTGAGAACAGGCAGGTCACTGCCCAGATGTAAGCCCTGCTGTTGAGATGAGGAGGAGGAGGGCGAGGTGTGTAGGGAGAAGAATCAGCTGGAGGAGAGTCAGTGGATGTGGCCAGTGCCACGCAGGGAGGAGGATGACTACAAGAGTAATTCAGGCATCCTGGCAGTGTCTTTAAGTCAGACCTTCTGCCAGGGCAAGGGAAGTGCTGATCAGGGTTGATTCTCACCCAAGCAGGAGGGCAGCTCAGGCTGGGGGCTCCTCGCAATATGCACACTTCAGGTTACTGTTGCAGGAAGAGATGGCTTGGCAGAAGCAAGCTGTCTTGGCACGGACAGGTCCTGAGAGTGCAGCCCTGATTCCTTGCCATGCTGCAGGCCCAAGGCAGCATCTGCTGAGGTTGGCTGCTGTTCTATCCATTGGTTTTGATGGCTCTAGATGGGCTCCTGGTGAGCACACAAACCAGCACCACATTCTGTCTCTTGCCAAGATCTGGTTTTCCTTGCAGGCAGTTCAGTTTGAGCCCAATGTGCTGGTGGGTATTATGGAAGCTGCTTGGCCTCTGTGCTGCCGTGCAGTGCCTACACCCATCAGGATGGTGAACTGCAGTTTCACTGCTCCTGGTAGGAGGAGCAGAGCAGGTAGAGGCCCACCACAGGCTTCAGACCTTCTGAGGAGCCAGCTGAGCAAGACCTGCAGCATGAGCCCTGCTCCAGCCATGTCTGCCTTCCCCTTTAGGTGTACGTTCATAGGAAATCAAGACACTTACGAGACCCACTTGGAGACATGCAAGTTTGAGGGTCTGAAGGAGTTCCTGCAGCAGACAGATGACCGCTTCCATGAGATGCAGGTGGCAATGGCCCAGAAGGACCAGGAAATCGCCTTCCTGCGCTCCATGCTGGGGAAGCTCTCGGAGAAGATTGATCAGCTGGAGAAGAACCTGGAGCTCAAGTTTGGTGAGTCTGCACCGGATGAGCTCTGTGGTCAGAGCTGTAGGGACAGCTTGTTGGGTGGTAGATTCATTCCCTGTTTAAAACTGGTGCTGAGCAGCTTTCGGAAGGCTCAGATATTCCTTGCAGAGGAGCAAATAGGGGTTCCATTGACTTCTCTGCTGCCAGAACATCACAGGACCTGTTCATCTCTTGTAGATGTGCTGGACGAGAACCAGAGCAAGCTGAGCGAGGACCTGATGGAATTCCGCAGGGATGCCTCCATGCTGAACGTGAGGAGGGGCTGGGGCCTGGGGTGCAGTAGGGATCACATGCAGTGTTACCTGGCTCTGCTGCTGGTTAGGCCTCTCCTGCAGTGGGGAATCTTTGTGATTCCCTGCTTCAGCCGGGAGAGACCCTTCTGTTCCAAAGCCTGGTACCTTTTATACTGGCCAGGGACAGTATCCCCTTCTCCCTACCTGCAGGGAAAGCAGGAAGATGAGCAGGTCCCTGCTAACAAGCTGGGAGTGAGAGCTGTCTCATCATTTCAGACATTATTCGAGCACTGCTGTTGGATAGACATTCCTCCCTAGTTCAGGCAGGCTGCATCCCACTGGATGTACTGATTAGGAGGATCTCGCCCTGCTTTAACTATGCAAACTAATGAAGAGGAGCCCCATGGACGCAGTGGGGCTCCTCTTTGTAGTCTCCTCCAGGGACTGTGGAGGAGACTACACATGGAGGAGACTACAAAGAGATCTGCTAATTCTTCTCCAGCAAGGTGGGCTTCAGGAGCCCAGCTGAGCAAGCAGTCCCATAACCCAGTTGAGTATTTTTAGCAGTTTGGTGAATGGCAGAGCAAGGGCAGTGAATTCTGAAAGGTATTTCTGTGCCTGCCTGAATACTGAAGAGTTCAGTGCAGGTCTGAGATGCTGTCAGAGCTCTGTGGCCTCTGGAGGGAGGTGACAGGGATGTACACGTGGAGTCCTAGAGGAGAGACCTCAGTCAGAGACCTGTCCAAAGGCAGGAGTGGTTTTAGAGTGGAGGGGACAGTCCTAAGGCCATGCCCAGGAGGCCAGGCTGGTCATGGTGGGTCTGCAGCTCATGCAGCTTGTTCTGTTTTACAGGATGAGCTCTCCCACATTAATGCTCGGCTCAACATGGGCATCCTTGGATGTGAGTATCAGGTTTTCCTCCTCTCAGGCTGGGTTTGGGGTGGTGGCGCAATGAATCCCTTTTAGGCCAGGTCACAGCTATGCAGAGTTGTCTCTGGGTGCAGCAGGAATTTGTTTCCTGCAGGAGGAAGACACTAGTGGGGGAGTTTGCCAGAAGCACTGGCCAAGGGGAGCTCACAGTGCTGCAGGGTTCTTAGCTGCTGGGGAGATGTCAAGTGGCCTCTGCACCTCTGGCCTCCTTAGCTCCAAACCAGGAGCTGCTTTAGGGACATGAGTGCTGGGGCTCAAAGCAATGATACATTGATGAGCTTTAAGGGTGGGATGTGAGACCTTCCAACCAGGTTGCAAGGTTCCTTCCGGCCTGCAACAAGGTGAAGTGCAAGGACCTACTGGGCCAGTGCAGGGAGCTCTGTCCCCTCCAAAAGCACCATGACCAGGCACAGCACTGTCCCATCTCTGACCTGCCCTCTTGTTTCTGCAGCCTATGATCCTCAGCAGATCTTCAAGTGCAAGGGAACCTTTGTGGGCCACCAGGGCCCTGTCTGGTGTTTGTGCGTTTACTCCATAGGAGACCTGCTCTTCAGTGGCTCTTCAGACAAAACCATTAAGGTAAGAGCTCACCTCTGCCGTGTATCTGCTGCATTGGAAACGTGCATCAGGTGGGACAGAAGCTGAGCCGCAGTTTGGGGGTGAAGGTGCCACTTCCCAGAGTTTCTCCAGAGAATCACAATGGTTCTTTGCAGTTCAATTGGACAGAATTCTCTGCAGGGCAGCACTGTGTGATTAGTCTCCAACTGTGGAGAGACAAATGGTGGCTTCTGCAAAGCCTGATTAGAATCTCATCCCTGCTGCTGCTGCCTTGGCTTTATATGGTGTTTAGAGCATTCCAGCTTATTTCAGCTTCTGATTTTATTTCCCCTTGCTCTAAAAAGCCATCAGAGAAAACAGCCAATTCCCCGCTCAGATCTCTCCCTTCTCCATTTTATGGCATGTTTGTTTTTCTTTGTCCTGTTTTCAGTAACTCAAAATGACAGCACTGAGCTAAACAACAGCTCCCAGTGTCACTGTGGGGGCTGCTGGCTGGGCTGGGGAGCCACACGGGCTGCCCTGCCAGGAGTGGAGCTTGGGTTTGGTTTCTTCGAGCAATAGCAAGAGCCGCATGGAAGAAAATGGACATCAATGTATTTAATCGATAGAAATCAGCTTTCTCCACTGGCTGCTCTGGACACCACATCCCTCTCTTTGAGAGAGTGGTGTGAGCTCAGTGGGGAAACCTTTGCAGTGGCAGAGGCTGTGCTGTGCCATTGGAGCCCTAAGACAGGGTGTGAGCTGCTGAAGCAGGAGCCCAAGAGCTGCTTCTCTGGTTCAGTGTGTTGTGTTGGGCTGGGAAAGGCAGAGCTGCTGTTTGCTGCTGTCCAGTGTCTCACTGACTTCAACCTGACCCTTTGCAGTACATTTCCTTCCCTAGCCAGGCTTATCTGTGCCTGGGAGCCCGCAGGCAGGTGCCCAGTGACAGCCCGTTTCCTCCTTTCGGTGCCTCTGTGGCTTTGCTGACGTCCTGCCCTGGTCCCAGCTGCTCTGTTTGCTGGCTTGTGACCCTCTTGCTCACTTGTGTTTCCTGTTAGGTGTGGGATACCTGTACCACATACAAGTGCCAAAAGACCTTGGAGGGTCATGATGGAATTGTACTGGCTCTCTGCATCCAGGGGTGAGTGGAGAGGGACACCTGCCCCTGCAGAGAGAGGGGGGAGAGCACTGGGGTTCCTAAGCATGGCCTTACAATTCCCATCCTCTGTCCTGCACATGCCAAGATTGTGAATGAGAGGCACATCTTATCCCTTTGCTCTTTAAAACTGACAAAATGTGACTCTCTTTGGCCTTCCCTTCTGTCCTGGCTCCTTCCCTGGTCACCAGAGGGGAGCCTGGCCTCCTGCTCAAAGGGCCTGGCTTCCCCATGAGACTTGGGCTCTGCTCCTGGGGTTGGTGTGTTGAGTCTTGGCCTAGTGAGGCTATGGGGCTGCAGCTCCTGGCCCAGCACAGTGCTGGGATCCCCTTGGGAACACATTGCTGTCCCTCACTGACCTCTCTTTGTTCTCTGGTCCGTTACAGGAACAAGCTGTACAGTGGCTCTGCTGACTGCACCATCATTGTGAGTACCCAGGGCCCCTGCTCTGCTCTGGGATGTGAGATCCACAGCCCAGCCCCAGGCTGCTGTAGGTCAGGGACCTGCATCCTCTTTTGTCTAAGGCTCTTCAGCTGCCAGTGGTGTAAGACTGATAACCCTGTGTCTGCTTTACACCCTGCCTTCAGCCAGCTTGCTCCTGGGTTGGATTTGGCTGTTTCCTGCAGTATTTCCCACTCCCTGCTCCTGCATGGGGAGCAGGAGGCTGGTGCTGAGCTGGGGCAGGGGGGTCAGTCCTCAGCAGGCTCATACAAGTGCCCTCTCCTGTGTGTGATTCCCTGCCTGCAGAGGCAAAGGGAAAGGGCTCCAGCACAAGGGGCCTGCCCCTCATGCTCATTCTTCTTCTCCTTTGCAGGTGTGGGACATTCAGAACCTGCAGAAGGTGAACACGATTCGAGCACACGACAATCCTGTTTGCACTTTGGTCTCCTCACACAACATGCTGTTCAGTGGCTCGCTCAAAGCCATCAAGGTAAAGCTCTGGGGTGGTCTGGTTGGGGACCAGTGGTACATTGGCAGGCAGCAGTGTCCAGACAGGCAGAAAGTGGCACTTTGGTGTGTAGGTGACCTTGTTATTAGTCTGTCTGAGCCACACAGAGGAGCACAGCTCCAAGAGCAGCCAGCACTGCAGAGGTTTAGCCCTTGCTCTGCTGAGGTCAAAGATGTTCTGGGACTTGGCTGAAAACCACTTTTTTCCTCCAAACTCTGTGAACCTGAGGCTGCAGGGGGAATATCTTGACAGTTCCTGAGTGTGTGTGTCCTTGGGCCCCCAAGAGACCTTACTCAGACCATTGGGAATTGTGCCTGCGGTCCAGAATTGGCTGGGGATCCAGGCTCTCTGTTTTGAAACCCCCTCCAGAGGATCACGAATCTGCATTCTTTACCTAAAGCATGCAGAAATCAGGGAACAGCTTTGCAAGTTGCCCTTTAAAGCCTTGGCTGGATTCCCTTGGTTCTGCTTCCAGCTCCTGGTGTGAGGCTTATGGGACCGTCCGTCTGTAGGAAGGCACATGCTCTTTTCTTCATCTGGGGCCTCAGCTCTTCAGGCTGGAGGAGCAATGAGACAGCGCTGAGCAGAAGGAGAACCTGGGGCCTTTTCTTTTGTTATCCTCAGCCACTTTCTGCCAGAGGAGCTGAGCAGCTCTGCTTGGAATGGGGAGTGAGCTCTGCTGGTCCCTGTGTGCTGAGGGTTTCAAGCATCGTTTTCCAGGAGCTGTGGGAATGGAGCTTTGGACAGGCTGGGAGTGTAATCCATTGCAGTTCTTTACTGCAGGTTTGGTTTAGGGTTCTCAGCTAGGGAAGGGCTCTGCCAGTGATAATGCAGGCTCCAAGCTGGCTCTCCCGGGCCGTTAGGAACATGCTTATTCAGCACAGTGATTGTGTGTTTTATCTGCAAGGCAGTGGGTTCAGACAATTCCCACCAGGCAGAACCAGCACAAGGTTTCCATAGTGAGCTTTGGGCTTTGTGCTGACTGGGCAGGGGTGAGCAGTGCTGGAGGCTGCCCCAGTCCCACTGAGAGCCTCCTGCATGTCCGTGTGTCTGTCTGTGCTTGCTGCAGGTCTGGGATATTGTAGGTACCGAGCTGAAGCTGAAGAAGGAGCTGACAGGCCTCAACCACTGGGTGCGGGCGCTGGTGGCTTCTCAGAACTATCTCTACAGTGGATCCTACCAAACGATCAAGGTGGGAGCCTGAGGCTGGTGCCAGCGGTAAATCAGGTTTTGGTGCCATCCGGGACGGGGTTGTGTGCACAGGCACATGCAGAGGGGGTGCGGTCTCCCAGCTTCTTCAGCCCTGATGTTCAAAGCTGGGCAGTTAAATAAGGTAACAGGACTTTGCTCATCAGTGCTGACCATTCCCAGCTGGATACGCCTGTGATGTGGGCACACAGGGAGCCGGGCTGACTCAGTGCTGCAGAGTAGCTTCAAGGCAGCTCCGTCCTGGAAAAGGGTCCCTGCACGGGTCTCATCCTGCCTCTGCTCCGGCTTCTCTTTCAGATCTGGGACATCCGCAACCTGGAGTGTGTCCACGTGCTGCAGACGTCAGGAGGCAGCGTCTACTCCATCGCTGTGACCAACCACCACATCGTGTGTGGCACCTACGAGAACCTCATCCACGTAAGGGCTGAGGGGTTGGAGGCATTGCTTGGCTTGAGGCTGGGCAAGGAGATGGGTGCCTGTCTCTGCCTGTCCTCATCATGGCACAGAGCCCACCCTGAAGATGTGCATGGAGGTGGAAACACCTCTGGGAGGAGAAGCTGGTGGCCTGCAGCCTGCTGCAACCTCCAGGCCCTGCTCTTGTCTCACAGGTCTGGGATATAGAGACAAAGGAGCAGGTCCGCACGCTGACCGGGCACGTGGGGACAGTCTATGCCCTTGCTGTCATCTCCACACCAGATCAAACCAAAGTCTTCAGTGCATCGTACGACCGGTCTCTAAGGGTATGTGGCCAGGGCTGTGCAGCTGCATCTGCCTTGGAAAGGAAGGTTGGGGAATCCTCATCCCTGCATCCTCATCCCCGCATCCTCATCCCTTCATCCTCACCCCTGCATGTATCATGTCACTGGTGTTCACACAGCATCTCCCATCCCTCCTGGTGCTCAGGGTTGTTCCAGAGCCCCGTGCCGCTCGCTTGGCTCACGCCTCCTGTGTCCCCATAGGTGTGGAGCATGGACAACATGATCTGTACCCAGACGCTGCTGCGACACCAGGGTAGTGTCACTGCCCTCGCAGTCTCCAGGGGCCGCCTCTTCTCCGGCGCCGTGGACAGCACTGTAAAGGTTGGTTCCCTCAGGCTTCTCCTCCATGGTTTGGTCTCTTCCAGTCCTAGGACTTGGGGCATTACATGAGTTAGGAGCCGTCTCCAAACAAACAAGGGATGGTTCTCAGTGGGTGGGAGGTTTAACTGCTGGCAGAGGGCGTTGTGGGTGCTGGAAGCCCAAGGGGAAGCTCTCCAAGAGGCTGAAGCCCACAGAGCTGCTCAGAACAGTCACTGCCATGGTTCTTGTCTCTGCGCCGCAGGTCTGGACGTGCTAGCAAGAACACCACCCTAGTCCTGCACACTGAAAGACCAAAAACTCCTGCCCTCCGTCGCCTGCTGGGTGACAGCACCACTCCAGAGCAACTGCTGCAGCTCCTCTCCACACCGACCACTGCCCACTGCTGCCCACCGGCTGGTCCCCACCCCATGGACCCCGCTGGCAGCTCTCAGGATGGGTCCAGGCCATGGCTGCTCCAGATGTTCCCTCAGATCCGCTGTTGTGGTGCCAGCACCTCCATCACCACAGGCTGCACTCCTCTGCCTGCATCTCCCCTGCCAGGGAGCAGCCTTTGGGGCCAGGGCCAGGCCTCCAGCCCATGGGGCACCGGTGTGGCTGCAGCACAGCCCTTGGGCCACCGATGGGATGAATGGCTCAGTTATCACAGGCAGGAGCCAGCCCAGCCAGGGCAGTGACACTGGGAAGAGGCTGTGCCCTTGTCAGTGGTAGAACTGAGCATTAGGCCTTGCCCTGGGTTGGACCCTGACCCCTTTTCTGTCTCTAGTATTTAATTTTACTGCCACGATGTCAGGCTGATCCGTGTGGGAAGAGGTGTTTCCTTGAGTAGCCAGGTACGATTTTTATGCCACAGCTAGTTCTCAAATAACACAAGCCCATCGTTCACCGCCATGTAACAATGGTCTCCACATTAAAAAGACTCCGTTGCATTTTTACTCACATTTTCTACTGTTTTTAAGATTGTAATATAGATTTGATTATTTCCTCATTGACAATAAAAGTGGAAAGAGTTGTTCCTGGCCAGTGTGAGTTATTGCAGGCTCGTGGTGGGGACCAGTGGCCAGCACCAGCCCTGAGGCACCTCCTGCTTCCATCCTGTGCCTGGTGCTGCTGAGAGCTGCACTGTTCATCCCGGAGGGGTGCAGGGACGGGGAGGTGAGTTCATACAATCCCAGACTGGGCTGGGTTGGAAGGGACCTCAAAGCTCCTCCAGTTCCAATCCCTGCCCCGGGCAGGGACCCCTTCCACTGGAGCAGCTTGCTCCAAGCCCCTGTGTCCAACCTGGCCTTGAGCACTGCCAGGGATGGGGCAGCCACAGCTTCTCTGGGCACCCTGTGCCAGCGCCTCAGCACCCTCCCAGGGAAGAGCTTCTGCCTAAGAGCTCAGCTCAGGCTCCCCTCGGGCAGGTTCAAGCCATTCCCCTTGGCCTGTCCCTACAGGCCCTTGGCCAAAGCCCCCTCTCCAGGTTTCCTGCAGCCCCTTTAGGCACTGGAGCTGCTCTCAGGTCTCCTTCAGGCTGACCAAGGGGCTGCTCAAGCCATTCTCCCCCAGTCTCTGTGCTGGGGCTTGCCCCATTGTGCCGCTGTTGTCACCCACCCCAGTGTTGGCCCTCACAGTGTAACACCCACCACGACACAGCACCCACAGGGTCCATCTCACCCCATTGCTGCTGTTCGGGACACAAACAGTGCTGGCAGCCCGCAGGGTTTTAGGTTCTTTTATTTTTCTTTAAATAGTTGTTGCCAGACTTGGTATAGGAGCAAACTTCTTCACAGCACCACGAGCCACCTACTATTCAGAATAGGAAGAATAAGACGAGTAGAGGTGAAATCTAAGCACAGGAGAGCGGGGAGAAGCACCAAGATGCATAGCTCGACAGATGGGGTACGATACAGAGTCCATAACTTAATCATAAAAAATATATATATGTATATATCCATCATGTAGAACTTTATGGGGGTTTCTGGTTTAGATACATCTTTTTTTTTTTTCTTTTTCAACAGATATTTTCAGGCGAGTGATTTTTTTTTTAATGTTTTTTTTTTTTTTTTGCTATTTTTAAAGTCTTTTTTGTCTTTTTTTTTTTTTTAACGGTTTTTTTTTCCTCTTTTGTAAAGAAATGTCAAAGTTGTGCCAAACACATCTGGATCAGCGACCACAACGGGAGGGAGGCGAGGGGGCAAGGGGGCGGATGGAGAGGAAGAGGAGGAGGAAGGCAGGGGGATGGAGACCACTGCGTAGCCTCTGGTAGAGAAAGGACCAGCAACACTTTGGACCCCACAAGCAGAGAGATGCATTCATCAGGACTCAAGCGACTGAACCAGACTCCAACTCCAGTTTATACAGGAATATACACCGGGATGAACACCCGAAGCACACGCACGCTCGCACGCACACAGACACCCCACGCACACCCCAACGGATGCCATAAGGAACGAATAGAAAGAAACCCAACCCGAGCCTGAAGACGCTCCAAAGGAAATGAACCACCTCCAGGAGAAGGAGTAACAAAAACCTCCAGAAAACAAGGCACATCCTTTGAGTTCGGAACGGTGGAGCAGAACAGAAAGACGCCAACACTGAATCCCAACGGAACGAAACCGCTTGCACGAGCCTTCCACCCAGAGAACAGGTAAATATTGTGCTACTCGGAGAATGAGTTTGCCACAAGACACACAGCTTAGTATAATCTAATAGTGTTTTGTTTCTTCTTCTTCTTCTTCTCAAGCTAAAATCCAGTTTTCTCTTGATTTCTTTTAAACTGCTTTATATATAATTGCTAATACTTTTAAATCTTTTAAATATATATTTGTTAAAGTTTATTCTTTTTATTATCTTGGGGGGGGGGGTGAAGGGGGAGGGAATTCTGCTTTATATCTTTCTTGCCTTCCCCTCCAATAAATTAATACTTCTTTATAGCTTATCACTGTCCTGTCCCCCCCCCTTTGCAAGGAGGGGCCGGGCAGGGGCACGTCCCGCTGCCCCCCAGCATCCCTCCATGGGGCAACCCCGGCCCCTGCGCCGCCGCCAACCGTGGCGGGGCGGGGGGAAGGAAGAGCATTGACAAAGGAAGAGTTAAAAGAAATGAGGAGAAAAGAAACCCAAGTGCATTTGCCCACCCGGCCCCGCCACCAGCGCCGTCACCTGCGGTGCCATCGGCCGCTGGCACACGGCACCGGGGCCGCCGCGCCGGGCAGGGCTTGTGCTACATTCGCGGTGAGCAGCGGCACCGGGGCTGTCGAGGACCCCCTCTCCCCACCCCAACCGGCACCGTGTCCATCCGGGATGCGCTGCTTTGCTGCTTCTGGTGTTGGGTTGGTTGTTTTTTTTGCTGCTGCAAAAGCTCTGCCGGAGCCGCGCCGAGTCCGTGAGCACAATCCTGAGGTATCTTCTTCTTTGTGCAAACCCCGAGGGACGGGACGTCCGGGAGGGGACGGCTGTACAAAGGGGACGGGGAGGAGGGCGGCGGGGCCGGGGTTGGGGCAGGGGGGGGGGTCGTGGATCGTTGTGCCCTTGTGCCCACGTAAGCCCTGAGGTTCGGGGGGCCCTGGCGCCCCTCACTCCAGCATGGCATCCAGCTGGTCCGCCAGGTCGTCGAACATGCTGCCGATGTCGTCCAGGATGCTCACGGTGCTCTTCGACTCCGCGGCAGAGCTGGGTGAGAGGTGGGGAAGGGTCAGGGACATGTATGGGGGCAATAGCACTGTACACCCCCCCCCCCTCTGCTCCATGCCGTGGCCCTCCTTGCCCCTTCCTGCCCTGCAGAGCTCAGCACCATGTCCCCAGGGTCACCTCCTCAGTGTCACCTCCCCAGCATCGCTGCATGGCTGGGCCCGGCCCAGCCCAACCGTGCTCTGGTTTAAGGTCCCCTAATGTCACCTCTCTAAGACAGCGCACCCACGTCTCCCTGTCCGTTCTGCTCCAGCACCACGTTCCCCAGTGTCACCTCCCCATGGGTCCAACCCAGCCCCAGTACGCTCCAGTTCAAGGTTCCCCATTGCCACCTCTCCAAGACAGTGCACCCAATGCCCTGGAATCCCTGCCCATCCTGCGCTGGAGCTGGTGCCCTCTCTAGGGTCACCTCCTCAACGTGGTTCCAGCCAAAGGCTCGTGATGCTCTCGAGGAGCATCCTTCCAATGTCACCCCGGCACAGTCCCACTCCCACCACGGTGGCACAGCCCAAACCCCTGTTACCTCCTGTCCCGCTCCATCCCCATGCCCGTCACAGCCCCACGCCCTCCCCATTGCCACCGGCCGCCCTCGGCCCTTACTCTGGCGCTTGACTGTCCTCCTGCTTGATCTTCTCCTCCACAGCCTGCAGCGCCGCGGCCAGGGACGCGCTCGTCTCCTCCAGCTTCTGCTGCGCCAGCTCGGAGCCGGCGCTGTCGACGGAGGGGCTGGCGATGGCAGAGCGCGGCGGCTTCACCGGCACGGGCTGCGCGCCGGGTGACAGCGGCTTGGCGGGGCTGGAGCACAGCGAGGGCGGCGTGCTGGACGGCTTGGCCGTGCCGGCACCCAGCTGCCGCGCCGGCGACGGGGCCGGCGTCGAGCCGGCGCTCACCGACTGGATGGCGGCGTGGGGCTTGGGGGGCTTCGGCGCCGTGGGGGGCGGCGTGGGCTTGGGGGACACCGGCGGCGGCGTGCCATGGACCCGCTTCACCTCTGCGGAGAGAAGGGGCACAGGGGTGGTGGGATGCGCGGTGCCACCCCACTGGGGAGCGGGGCGGGGTGGGGGGGGGTTTGGCACCTACCTGGGCTGCCGGGGCTCGGGATGGGCACCTTTTTGGGGATGGGTGCGGGTGGCCCGGGCACCTTCTGTGGCAGCTGAGCCAGCACGGGCTTGGGGGACACCGGTGGCTTGAAGGGCTTCTTGTGCTCGACGGGCGGCACGGCGTAGTCGGGGCCGTCGGTGCGGGCAGCGGGCGGTGGGGTGGCGGGAGGCTCAGCCCCGCTCAGCTCCGAGGCCGGCCGCCGCTTCACGGTGCCGGTGCCGTTCTGGTAGACGGCGAGCGAGGCCGGTTCCAGCGCCGGCTCCTTGTCCTTGGCCTTGGGCCGGCGCTTGACGGTGTCGGACTCGGTGAGTACGAAGCGGACTCCATCCTGCTGGCTCTGCCGGGCCCGGATCCGGCGCTTGAGCGTGGCGCTGGCCTCCACCTTGGCCAGGTCGCCGTGGCGGTGCGCTGGGGACAGCCCCTCACCTGCCTCGCCCCGCGCTGGCCCCAGCGGCCGTGGCCGCTGCTTGATGGTGAGGGTGCCCTCCTCGGCGAAGGGGATGCCGTCGGGGGAGCCGCCGCGCTCCGCCCGCAGCCGCTCGCCAGCGCCGTCGGTGCCCGTCTCTGACCGCACGCTGTCGGCGCGCTCGCGGCGGGCGGCTGCCACCAGGCCGGTGACGGGGCCGCTGATGGTCCGGCGCCGGTTCACCACCTCCCCGTCCAGCCCGATGGCCTCCTTGTGCTTGACGGTGGCCAGGACGGTGGCCACGCGCGCGCGGTCGGGGCTGCCCGGCGGGGGTCCCGGCTGCAGGTAGTAGCCATCGGGCGCCTTGGCCGGCACCGGGGCCCCGTGCGGCTTCTGCAGCGCCAGCGCCCGCGCGCCGCCGCCGATGGACGACATCTCCAGCATGGCCGCGATGCTGCGCACGCTGCCCGCGCTGCCCGTGTCCACGCTGCCGCCCAGGTCGCTGGCCCGACGCTGCTCGCGGCGGCTCTCCCCATCGGCGGCGGCGGGGGCCCTGGTGGCCGCCTCTCCTTCGCCATCCTTGGGGAAGTCCTCGGCCATGCCGGCGCTGGAGATGGCGGAGCTGGAGCGCTTCGGCGGCGGTGGCGGCGGCCCCTTCTTCTTGGGCCGGACGGCGAAGGACTGGCTGCGGTTGACGTTCTTGTCCCCGCCGGCGGGGGCCCGCACCGAGTGGCTGCGCCCCACGCGCCGCTGCACCGTGGCGTAGGGCCCCGCGTCCGGCACCAGCAGCTCGTCCCGCTCCTGCTCGCTGTCGGAGGCCGCGTAGCGGTTCAGGCTGTGCGCCCGCTTCTTCGGCCGGCCCGGCTCCTCCTCGCCCTCGCCCGCGGGCGGCAGGCACAGCACCGGCACCGACACCGGCAGCACGGGCACGGCCGCGGGGCTGCCCTCGCCCTCGGCGGGCTGCGGCAGGACATAGGCGAAGCCGCGGTGCGTCGGGGACTGCGGCAGCGAGCGCGGCGATGCCGGGCGCTCGCCCGGTGGTAGGAGCTGCGGGGTCGGCTTCACCTTGGCGGTGGCGTGGGGCACCGACGGGCCCTGCGGGGATGGGGGCCGCGGCTTGCCGGGGGTCTGCGGCGGTGTCAGCTGCCCGCTGGCGGCAGGGAAGGGCTGCCGGGGCTTGCCGGGCACGGGCGGCACGCTGGCACGCTTCACCGGGTGACCGTGCCGTGGCGGCCGCCCCTCCTTGTGCGGCGTGGGTTGACCCTCGCCGGCCCCATCGGCCAGGTACTCCTGGCTCTTGGAGATGGCCGCGGCGGGGGCACCGCGGGGGCCGTCCCCCAGCAGCTCCTGCGAGCTGCTCATCACCCTGGCGCGGCCGCCCAGCCCCGTCACCGGGCCCGCCGGGTTCGCCGCCTTCTCCGCGGGCTCCTCGGGGCCCTCGCCCGTCATGGCCACCTGCAGCTCGCTGCTGAGCTCGCTGTCCTGGAACGTGGTCATCTTGGGCGACTGGCACTCGGGGGGCTCCGGCGGGGGGGACTCGATAGCCAGCACCTCCGGGCACGCCGCGGCGGCCGCCTTCCTCTTCAATGTGCCCGGCTCGTACTTGCCCATCTCGGCGCGCTGCAGCTCCGCCAGCTTCTTCACCGCCAGCATCAGCTTCTTCTGGTGGCCTGGGGGTGGCACAGGGGCATCAGCATCGCCCCCGGGGATGGAGGCACTGCAGCGGGCGCGGCAGCACCGGGCCTTACCCAGCTTGGTGATGCCGATCTCCTGCAGGTCCTCCCAGGTGATGTCGGTGATGAAGTCGATGTTCTCGTAGCCGTTCTCCACCAGCACCTTGTAGTACTGGGACAGGCCGATCATGGAGAGCCACAGCGCCAGGTTGGCCTGGGGGGTACACGGGGCACAGCTCAGTGCTGGATGGCAGCACAGCACCCGTGTCACGGCGGTGATCCCGTCCTGCTGGACCTTAAAGCTCATCCAGCTCCAGCCCCTGCCAGTGCAGGGACCCCTTCCACTGGAGCAGCTTGCTCCGAGCCCCTGTGTCCAACCTGGCCTTGAGCACTGCCAGGGATGGGGCAGCCACAGCTTCTCTGGGCACCCTGTGCCAGCGCCTCAGCACCCTCACAGGGAAGAGCTTCTTTATATCCAACCTAAACCTCCCCTGTTTAAGCTTGATGTTGGCACCATCTGGCACTGCCCAGCCTCATCCCCCTCTGCCACCCTTGCCCGAAGGGGACAGGGTGCAGGGGACCAGGCACCACCCTGGATGTGGCTTCCCCATCCCCATCCCCACGCAGCCCTTACCGGTTTGTACTCCGGCAGCCACTCGGGGATGCTGAGGTTGTTGATCTCAGACGCAATCTTCTTCCTGTGCCCCGGCTTGGTGACACCGATGGCCGTGAGGTCCTGGGGCAGAGCAAGGGGTCAGGGCCACCCCACACCACTGTGCCACCCTCCCCGTGGCACCGCCGGCCCACGGGCTCACCTCGGGCGTCATGCGGCTGATGGTGGTGATGTCGTAGCCGGCGTTGATGAAGTTGGGTGCATAGAGCTGGAGCTGGAACTTGCAGAGCCACTGGTACACGGCCTCCGAGCTCTGGGGCAGCGAGAGGGACAGCAGGGCTCAGGGCAGCCGCAGGGATGGGGACCCATAACCCCTGCCCTGGGCTGCCCCCACATCCATCCGTGCGCCGGCAGGGTCTGTGCCATGGGGTGTGCAGGGGCTGGGGCCATGGGGTCACTCACTCACAGCACTGGTTCACGGCACGGCAAAGGCACCAGAGCCGTGCCAGCATCACAGGGCTGCCACCTGCAGCAATGGGGGCTGGACCAGTGCCCCCCTCCCCAGGGTCTCCCCAGCCCGGTGCCCCCCACTCACCTTCCCCTCTGATGGTGGCTCCATTTTCTTCAGCTGGGGCTCGGCGGGGGGCTGGGGGGTGTATGGGGAGCTGGCCACGCTCTGCGACCTCGAGGCACCTACCGGGGAGGCACCGGTCACCAGGGCTGCGGCTGGACACCCGCGGGTGCCGCCGCCACGGCGCCCAGGGCAGGCATGGGACAGTGACACCCACCCGGCACAGCAGTCCCGAGCATCCCAGGATGCCCTGCACAGGGTCTGTTCCCTTGGGATGGGCAGGGGTGGTGCAGGGCACTGTGCCCAGGCCCTGGCAGGCAGCCCTGTCATTCCATCCTGGCAAGGCTGGCGTGGGCCACCAGCACCATGGGGTACTCAGCTCGCAAATGCTATGGCACTGCTGGGACAGCCACCTTGCACCAGGCGAGCCCCCAGCCCAGCCTTGGTGCTGCAGGACCCTCCATCCAGTGCAGCTCTGAGCAGAGGGACCCAGCCAGAACCCCCTTCAGAGCAGGTTTCCTGGCTGCCCAAAGCCTCCAGCCCTGCTCCAGCCATGCCACTGAGTGACGGGGCTCATCCACCCGCTGCACCCCTACGGGCCCAGCAGCACACACTGCCCTGTCCCCCAGGGCCCCCCGGTGCCCACCCACCCTCCAGCTCGTGCCTTCGCCAGCCCTGGGGGTGATGAGGGCTGCCCAGAAATTCCTGCCTCCTATTTCTGATGGGGACCAGCAAGAGCAGCCCCTTCCCCCGGCTGGGAATTGCATCCTCCCTGCATGTGTGCATCCGTTGTGTGCATCCGATGTGCGTGCGTGTGCCTCCAATGTGTGTGCGTGTGTATCCAATGTGCCTGTGCGCGTGTGCATCCTCCTTGCATGTGCATCCCTCTGGCAACTGCATCCCACTTGCGTGGGCATCCTCTTTACATGTGCATCTCTCTGCTGTGTGCATCTCCCTCACGTCTGCATCCCACTTGCGTGTGCATCCTCCTCTCCAGTGTGTGCTTTCCCCCTCCTCCAGCAACGTGTGCATCCCCTCTGTGTACGTGCATCTCCCCTCTGTGTGCGCATCCCCCTCTGTGTGTGCATCCCCTCTGCGTGTGCATCTCCCCCGCTGTGCGTGCATCCCCGCTCTGCACGTATCCCCCTCCCCGTGCTCACATCCCTCCCTCCCAGGTTCCCATCCCCGTTGCATGTGCATCTCCGCAGCCCGAGCACCCCCCACGCTCATCTCCCACGTGTGCATCCTCCTCGCATGAGCATCTCCCATCTGTGTTCCCCCCCCCAATAAAAAGCTTGTGCCTCCCCCGTGCCGTGCCCGTGCTCCCCGCTGCCAGCGCAGCCCCCAGCCCTCAGCCCTCCCCCGCCTGGCGGTGCCGGCCCCAGCTGGGACTCCGGTGGGGCTGGTGGGGGGCCAGGGGAAGGGAAGGGGCCGGGGAGGAACGCTGCCGTCCCCTGCCCGCCGCGCCGCCCCCCCTACCCCCCCACGGGGCCCCCACTAACCGAGGCAGGAGAAGGCCTGGCAGCAGCCGAAAGGCGACAGAGTCATTTTTTACCCACACGTTTTCCTTCTGGCGACGGGCGCCGTGGCAATAAAACAAAAAGACAGATCCCTGGATCCACGGCGCGCCCGCGGCAGGGCCAGGGCTGCTCCTGCTCCGGCAGCACGCACCTGCGGGGATGTCCTGCGCCTTGGCCGGCCCATCGCCCACGGCACACTCTTGCGCAGAAGCCTTCTGGGAAAGGACGGTTGCCAGCAGCTGAAAAACACCCCGGGAAAGGGGGGAAGAGCAGGCAGGAGTGAGGCGGGTGCTGCGGGCGCCGCTGCGGGTGCTGCGCCCGGGCGAGGGTGGGCAGGGAGAGGCGCAGCGGATCCGGGCTGCGGAGGGGAGAGCGGCAGCAGCACAGATGGTGCCTCGCAGGCAGCGAGCGCCCGCGGTGCCCCGAATCCAGCCCGGCACGTATCCGGCACAGGCTGCTGGTGCTGGTGGAGGGGGGACCCCCGGTGCAAAGCAGAGCCTACAGCGACCTCAGTGCCCAGCATCCCTAAGGCAGGATGCCAGGGGAGATGGGGTCACGGGAGCCTCAGGCCAGGACACTCCACGGTGCTGCACAAAGCACGATGTGCTGGCAGCAGCATCAGGATGCAGTGGGCAGAATGCCAACAGCAGCATCAGGATGCAGTGGGCAATGTGCTGGCAGCAGCATCAGGATGCAGTGGGCAACATGCCGACAGCAGCATAGGATGCAGTGGGAAATACGCCAACAGCAGCATCAGGATGCAGCAGGCAATGTGCTGGCAGCAGCATCAGGATGCAGTGGGCAATGTGCCGCCAGCAGTATCAGGATGCAGTGAGCATCAGGATGCAGCGGGCAATGTGCCGGCAGCAGCATCAGGATGCAGTGAGCATCAGGATGCAGCGGGCAATGTGCTGGCAGCAGCATCAGGATGCAGCAGGCAATGTGCCGGCAGCAGCATCAGGATGCAGTGAGCAACATGCTGGCAGCAGTTTGCAGTGTGCAGTGTGCTGTGTGCTGGCAGCAGCAGGCAGATGCTCTATGCAGTGTGGAGCTGCAGTGGGCAGCATGCCAGCAGTGTACAGTGCAGCGCAGAGGGACCCTGCAAGTGGCAGCAGAGACACAGCACACAGCTTTAGCAGGATCCTGCACGCACACGCAGCCCCTGAAGCACAGCAGGACATCGTGCCAGGTCTAAGCTTGCCTCCTGGAGCAGACACGCTGGTGGCTACCATCAGCGACACTCCGGGTGCAGGCAGAACGTACAGGACCCATCTGAGCATCAATCCCATCAGTGACCAAGGGCAGCTGCCAGGGCAGCAAACACCCACACCAGTGCCGGTGCCCGGCCGGGAGCCGAGTGCTACCAGGGGCTGGCACGGCCGCCTCGGGGCTCCTCTTACCTTGACACCTTCCGAGCCGGCGTGCAGGGCGTGCGCCCCGCTGCCCGCGCTCTGCCCGCTGCCCGAGCTGCGCGCCGAGGCCACGCTGCCCGTGCTGCCCAGGCTGCTGCGGTCACCACCTGCGCAGAGAGGAGATGCCATGAGGGCACCAGGCGCCATGGCCAGGATGGGGCACACCGTGCCCCACCACCGGGGCGTGCTCCCCATGGGGACGGGGAGGGTCGTACCTGCGAAGGGTTTCCGCAGCACCCAGATCTCCTCGGTGGGAGCCGGTGCAGCCGATCCGCCCTGCGACGGCGAGAGGTGCGATGGGCTCATGTCGGCCCCGCGGGACCCTTGGTGGCAGAGCAGAGAGAGCAGCCATCAGGCATGCGCGGCTCCGTGCGCTCGGGCTCGCAGCGGTGTGGCACGGGACGAGGTGACCCGGGGCCCATCACTGCCACATGCAGTGAAGGTGTGGGGTCCCCAGCCGTGCCCAGGGGTGCCAGCGCTGTCCCAGGGGCTGGTACCCCCCAAGCAGATGCCGCAGGGTGACGGTGACCAGCCTGGGACCACACCACACAGGGCTCTCCCTTCCCTGCCGCCAGACCTATGCCAGGATTCCCCAGTGCCGCAGCTCAGCCCAGGCAGAGCACAGGGGCCGCGTTGTCCCTGTACAGAGCAGGATGGGGACAAGACCCAGTGCAGGGAAGCAAAGTTGAGCAGCGGGGACCAGGGTTCCCACCTCCCTGTCCATGGGCCAAGGCGATGCTGGCCACGGCCCTGCGGCTGCCTGAGCCCATCTGAGGGAGGACACAGGGGCCATGTGGGGCCAGGAATGAGAGCTGAACGCCCCTGTGCCCCCCAGGGTGCCCCATGGCAACCAGTGACACAGCAGTGGGTGAGAGAATCCAGCCACCCCGCAGCACCGCTCCATCCATCGCCGGCTCACCGCACTGCCCACCTCTGCCACCTCCTGCTTGCACCGGGGCCCACAGGGATGCCCACAGAGAGAGCACAGCTCAAACCAGCACCAGGTGAGATGGACACCAGCCCTGGGAAGCTTGGCACTGCCACAGCCCCAGCACCAGCCACCGAGGGGCCTGGCTCAGCCCAGTCCCACCACCGGCTTCGGTCATTGCCACCCCAACACTGCCCGTTTCAATTCCTTAAGCCCTTCGCCCCGTTAGCAGTCAGGGGGATGGTCCGAGCTGATAAAGTCACCGAAGAAGCACCAAGGGGACAAATGGCCACACCACGATCACGATGGGACATCCCTGAGCCGCACCGAGAGGAGCCCGCGCCGCTGGGGTCAGGCTTGGTGCAACCCAGCACCGAGAGAAACCCTGCAGGAAAGGTTCTGCTCCCTTGTCTCCATCGCCAGCACCGCCAGCCCAGTGCTCTCCCAGTGCAACCCCACTGCACCAGCACCACTGGGGCTCAGGCAAAGACCCCCGGTGCCAGAGAGCCGGTGGCAGCCCCCAGGCCATGGCATGGGCTGCACAATGCAGACCCCCCACCAAATCTCTGCTCAACTCATAGACCTGCAGCGTCCATCGCCTGCCCGCACACAGGGATGGTCCCCAGTGTTTAGCTGAGCACTGAGCCAGCCCCGAGAGCATCCCCCAGGAAGCACACCCAGCACCACAGCCCCAGCCCGGTTAGAGCTGCTCATGGGGTGTCAAACACTCGGTGGGAGAGGCTGCAACAGGCAGAGGGTCCCTGTGCCCCCGGCTCCCCGCTGGGCAAGGGTGGTTTTGGGGGTCCCCATGCACAGGGGCAGGGTGGGAAGAAGAGCAGGGGCTGCAGGGTGCTGCGGGTGGGATGGGGGACACCAGGGTGATGAGGGTGGGATGGGGAACATGGGGTGGTGCAGGAGGGATGGGGAACACTGGGGAGGTGTGGGTAGGATGTGGGTCACCAGGATGGTGTTGGTGGGATGCCGGACATGGGGGTGCTGCAGCTGGGACGTGGGATACCAGGATGGTGCAGGTGGGATGTGGGACACTGGGGTGCTGCAGGTTGGATGTGGGATATCAGGATGGTGTGGGTGGGATGGGGGACACCAGGGAGGTGTGGGTGGGATGTGGGACACTGGGGTGCTGCAGGTGGGTTGTGGGACACAGGATGGTGCAAGTGGGATGTGGGACATGGAACAGTGGGATGGGGGTCACTGGGATGCTGCAGGTGGGATGCGGACATGGGACGGTGAGATGAGGGTCACTGGGATGCTACAGGTGGGATGTGGACATGGGATAGTGGGATGGGGGTCACTGGGATGCTGCAGGTGGGATATGAACATGGGATTGTGGGATGGGGGTCACTGGGATGCTGCAGGTGGGATATGGACATGGGATGGTGGGATGGGGGTCACTGGGATGCTGCAGGTGGTATATGGACATGGGATGGTGGGATGAGGGTCACTGGGATGCTGTGGGTGGGATGTGGACATGGGATGGTGGGATGGGGGTCACCGGGTGGTGCGGGTGGGATGCGGGGCACTGGGGATGTCCCAGCAGCAGAGCCATGGGCCCCGCAGTGCTACAGCAGCGCTGGTGAGGGGGTGCAGTGGAAGGGACATGCACGTGTACACGCATCTGTGCACGCACACGCCTGCATGCACACACACACACATGCACGCGCCTGCATGCACACCCACGGGCACGCACTCGCACACGCCTGCGCATGGGCGAACGCAGCACGGCAGAAGGGGGGGGGGGGAGAGGCCGAGCAGAGAGAAAAGACTCGATACACACGTTAAAGGCAACGAAAGAAATCCATCGAGAGCACGAAGCGAGCGGTGAACTACCTTGTCCGTAAGGCGGCTCGTCGGCACTGCTAGGGGAGAGCCTGTGATAGCCAAAGGAACTGAAAAGAGTCTGATGGGAATGTGGTGGTGGAGGTGGAGGTGGAGGCAGGGAATGGAACGGATGGGACGAGGCGTCACCGTTTAGCACAGCAGCCCCGTAAGCCGGGAGCGGGATCTTTTGGTACTGTTGGGGGATTGTTACAGTCTCCCATGAACCTGATAATAAAACATAACAAGAGACAAAATGAAAAGAATCAAAATAACCGAGACCCGCTCAGCGCCACCACAAAAATGGAAATAAACCAAAAGAACAGAAAAAGAAACGGGGCAAAAAACCAAAGCAGCAAACAAAAAGAAAAAAGCCACCAAAGGGACGTGGAGAAGCCAGAACCGAGACGGAACCGATGCGGAGCCAAGGAGCAGCAGCGGGAGCTCAGCGCAGGGCCCAGCCCGGCGCAGGGTACAGCCCATGGCACATCCAGTGCCGCACGGCGGCCCCCCATGAGGGCATGGACGTGGGGCACATAACAGCATCCTGGGAAGGGCAGGGCTGCAGTGCCGGCACCCCCGTGCCCAGCTGGCCAAGTGCTACTGCAGCCACCCCACTGTGCCCCATGCTGCTGCCCCACTGCACGGAGCTCAGGGCTGCAGCCGATGGGGTGGCTACAGAGCCCCACACCCTGGAGTCACTGCTACGGAGCCAAGAGGCATCCCAGGAGTCAAGGATCTCATCCCATGGTACCGGCACACAGCGCACACATTGAACCTCATCCCGTGGGACCAGCATGACCGACACATAGAGGGTGGCCCTACCCCTGCCTGGCCAGCACATGGCACCTCTGTGCCATTCTCTACCCGTGTACCAGCGATGTGGCCACCCTCAAGACTGGGTAGGGCTGGGCAGTGGGGAGCAAGATGGTTGATGTGGGACCTTTCAATGCTGCCCACAGAGGTACCAGCCCCATTGTGCTGCTCCTGGCAGCAGGGACAGCCACGGGGGACCACACACCCCCCAGGTAACCTCCAGGGATGGGGATGGGGATGGGGACAGGCAGCCGCAGGGCAGGGGAGCAGGGCGCGATCCCTCAGACAGCCCCTGGCCCCCATGGGGCAGTGCCGGGTCCCTGGCATCAGTGCCCAAGCCCTGCTCAGACCCCGAGCACCAGGTCCCGTGTCCCCACCACTGCACAATCCCCCCCAGTCTGCAGTGATGCCCCCGGCTCTCCCCATGCACCAATCTCCTGGCACCACAAGTGCCTCCCCAAGCCCAACACCAGACCAGCACTGGGGCTGCTGGCACCAAGCCCCCTGTGCATCAGGTGGGCATTGAACCCACAGGCACAACAGGGGCAGCGACCCCACACACTCCATGGGGACACCAGCGCCACATGCACGGTGGGGACACCAACACCATGCGCTTGATGGGGACATCAGCCCCATGGACTTCACAGGGCACCGGCCCCACATGCATGACGGGAACACCAACCCCACACACTCAACATCACTGTCCCCATGCACATGGCAGGGACACCAAGCCCATGTGCTCGATGGCACCAACCACACATACATGACGGGGACACCAACTCCACGTATTCCATGGCACCATCGCCATGCCCATGGTGGGGACACTGACCCCAAATGCATGACAAGGGCATCACCCCAGCTGAGCTTGACCCCCAACACCCCAGTCCCCACCAGACTGAAACGGGACTCCCTGGGGCTGCAGTCTGGGAGCAGCCCCACACAAGGAATGGAGAAGGGGACATTATTTGCCTGTTCTCTTGCTTATGGCCTCGACGAGGCTGGAGGGGAAGTATCCGACGCGGTCGTTGCCGGTGCGGTTGTCGTGGATGCAGCCCTTCCATCGCCCGTCCGCGTGCTGCTCCAGCACCTGGGGGCACGGCCGGGTCAGGGGCCGGTGTCACCAACGGGGCCCCCCGGCCCCCCCAGCCGCACTCACCGTGATCACGTCCCCGGCTTTCACGTTGAGGCTGGTCAGGTCGTAGTTGTTGCAATAGTCCTTGATGGCCCGGACCTGCAGAGCGGCGGAGGCATCTGCGGGAAGAGCGGGAATGGCGCTGGGTGCCCATGGAATGGAATCATGGAATGGTTTGGGTTGGAAGGGACCTTAAAGCTCGTCCAGTTCCAACCGCCTGCAATGATCAGGGACATCTTCAACTACATCAGGCTGCTCAGAACACATGCAGATGATGGCGCATCCATCGCCTCTCTGGGTAACCTGTGCCAGTATTTTACCACCCTCATTCTAAAGAGCATTTCCCCTCTCATCCAGGCTCAATCTCCCTCTTTCAGTTTAAAACCATCACCCCTCATTCTGTTGCAACAGGCCCTGCTAAAAAGTCTCTCCCCATCTTTCTTATAAGCCCCTTTTAGAACTGAAAGCTGCTCTAAGCCTTCTCTTCTCCATGCTGAACAACCCCAACGCTCTCAGCCATTCCCCAGAGCAGAGGTGCTCCATCCCTCCATTCCCAGTCCCCCCCTACCCCGCAGCATCTGCTTGATCTCCTTGCTGGCCTGGCTGGTGGTGAACTGGTTGACGATGTCCAGAGCTGTTTGGTTGTAGGTGTTCCTGACGTGGGCATTGATCCCGCTCTGCAAGAGCATGGAAAGAGCTTTGGAAGGCGCTGTCCTCCTCCCTTCCACCCCATCGGACCTCTTGGACCACCCTAAGACAACTCGCTGTCCCCCCAGCACCCTCCGGCCCCATGAACACGCCGTGCCGCATCCCCATCCCGCAGCGCTGGGGGGGCCCTTACATCCAGCAGCAGCCGCACCACGTCGGTCTTGCCGCAGAGAGCCGCCTCGTGCAGCGCCGTGCCCGCCTTGGTCTGCCGGTTGATGTCGATGCCAGCCTGGAGCAGCAGCCTGCAGCGGGGCAGGCGGTGGGCTCAGCCGGGGGCGGGGATGCACACACACATCCCGGTGCTGCCCCCTGCCCGCGGCACCCACCGGATGATGTCGATGTGGCCGTTCTTGGCGGCGAGGTGCAGGGGGCTGGTGCCGTTGGGGTCGGTGGCGTCCCCCGGCTTGGGCTCCAGCAGCGCCGCGCACATGTTGCTGTTCAGGAGCAGTTGCACCACCTGCATCAGCGAGCACAGACGGAGCAGGGCTGCAAGGGCGGCTCAGCCGCCTGCCACGGCCACGGCCCCGCTCCCAGCCCCCAGACAGAGACCCTGGTCCCCACCACTGCCCGTCCCTGATGCTGCCCAGCGCCCCGCAGGGATGCTCCAGCATCCCCAGGGATGTCGCTATGTCCCCATCGTCTTCCCCTTGGTGTCCCCGGCCCTGTGATGACTTACCCCGACCCGGCCGAACTCGCATGCCAGATCCAGAGGTGTCTTCCCGGAGTTATCCATGATGCAGGGGTTGGACTGGTGCTGCAGGAGCATCTCTGACTGCGGAGGAGCGAGACCCCAGCTCGGCGAGGGCAGGGAGGGCAGCCCGGGCCCCCCCGGCGCTGCCGGCCCCACCGTACCACGTCGTAGTGCCCGTGCTGAGCCGCCAAGTGCAGGGGGATCTGCCCCTCGTCCGATGGGATGTTCACGGAGGAGCCTGCTTTCAGCACCATCTTCATGGGCTCTTTCTTGCCTTGCCAAGCCGCATAGTGCAGGGGCCGCATGCCTGTGTGTGGCCAGGCTGTGAGCCCCCGGTGTGCCTGTGCAACCAGAGCCTGCAGAGGGGCAGGGGGCCGTGGCCAGCACCCAGGGACTTGCCTTTGTTGTCCTTGATGTCCACCGCAGCCTGCGCCTCCAGCAGCAGCGAGATGAGCTCCGTGTTGCCGTTAAGAGCTGCATGGTGCAGAGCCGAGAACCTGGGGACCAGCCGCGGTGTCAGGGTCCATTGTCCCTGTGCCGGCAGCATGACCTTCAGCCCGCCCCCATCGCAGCACCCCAGGGCACCCGCTCTGCATCCTGCAACCCCCGATGTGTATGTGCCCCCAAGCTCCCCGGGTACCCCAAGCTCTACCTCCCTCCTTGGGATAAAGAGCCACAGGGATTTTTACACAGCCGTGTTCGAGAAAGAAGCCAGCCACATCCCAGTGTGCAACATGGGCCAGAGGGTGGGATGTGCCAGCACGGATAGGGGTTTGGTCTCCAGCCCATCACGTTCCCTTGGGGCTCTGCAGCTGCAGGACAAACCCCACAGCCCATGCAGTGGGATGCAGGGCTGGGGATGCTGAAGGGCTGGTGTGCCTAGAATGGTGGTCCAGGGATGCTGGGGAGAGACGGATGCAGATGCCGATGAAACGCTCCCTGGGGAAGCTGAGAAGACCCCGTGGGGCTGGAGGTAATGGGCAGGGCAGGCACAGGGGGGGTCCCCACTGAGGATGGGAGAGCCGTGGAGCTGCCCTCCCTCCCCACTGACCCACTTCCCCCAGCCTAGCGCTGGCAATGCAGCCACAGGCACTGGCACAAGGGGACCCAGGCTGCCAGATGGCAGCGGTGCCCCTGCCCGGTGCTGGGGGAAGCCCCCGGTCCTACATCCCGCTCTGCTTCCACAGCAGCCGGGATGGATGGGCCACGCCGGGAGGCTCATGGCTGGGAAGCAGGCCAGGAGCTGACCTACTTGCTGCTCCCGGCAGCAGCATCCTCCATGCGGCTGCGCTCGCACCCGCTGCCTGCTGCTGCGGGCCCTGTCGCACACAGCATCCTCATCCCATCCCCAGGCCACCCGGTGTCCCTGGAGCACGGACCCCAGTAGATGTCCCAGTGCCCAAGAGGTTGATGGGGCGATGATCCCATCTGACCCCCATCACCAGGACGCCGGTCAAGGGGGACACATCCGCTCTGGGTACCGTGCTTCAGCCACCACGCTCCCCGCGGAGCTGCCGCCCGGGATGCGCTGCAGGAGCAGGGATGTGAGCAGACAGCTCCTGCGGAGCCGATCCCCAGCATCTGCTGGGGAAATGTCAGCGTTTTCCGCTCCAGCGCCCAGCTCAGATCCGTTCAAGATGGTGCCAATCGCACCCCCCGCCCCCCGGGGCTGCCTCAGGGGCTCCCCCCTGGCACAGCCCAGCTGGCTGCAATGGCCACACTCTGTGCAGGGCACGGTCCCCTGGGGACACGGGCACAGTGGGTGCTCACCCATGGCACCCACCAGCCCTGCAGTCAGCAGGAGATAGGGACCTGAGGCACAGCAATGGGGCTGGATCCTTTCCAGGAGCATCACTGGAGGCTGGAGGTGGTGCAGGGCTGCTTCTGCACCCCCAAGCCAGCCAGAGCCAGAGCAGGATGTGAGCAGGGCCCTGCCTGCAGCTCTCAATGACCATCCTACCTCTACCACAACACAGCCCCGTTTTGATGTGCCAGCTCCAGCATCCATGACACAAGGTGGTCCATGGGGTGATGCACCCCCTTGCCCTGCCCCACATCGCACCCTCCAGCCCCTGCCCCATGCAGGCAGCACCAGGCCCCCTCCCCACCACTGGTTGATGTGCTCACACGTGTGCACCGATGCCTGCACGCACACACGCGCTCAGCAGCACATCTGCATGCTCGCATGCACCCGTGCACACACACACGTGCTCATGCGTGGCTCAGAAGAGCTGATGTGCTGATGGTACCAAAGGATGCCCATTGCCACGGGGCGAGGATGTGGGACCTGCGCTGCTGCAGCCACGTGTTCCCCCATTCCTGACCTCATCCGGCCCCTCTGCTCAGCACCATTTCCATGGGCACAGTGACCCATCCCTTGGGACCAAGTGGCATCGCCCAGCCCCATGTCCTGCCACCCTGCTCAGTGCGGGGGGACCCTGGGGGTGCAAGGGATGCTTTGCCCACCCAAACCCTGACAGCCCAACTCCATTGCTCCGGAGAGCCCGGTGTGCCCACACAACTCTTGCTCGCTGCACCCTGCCATGCACACGCACCCAAGCACACGCACCCCTGTCCGTGGCACCCCGCAGCGCGCGCACCCTTGCCCGCGCACCCCCCTGCATGCAGGCACAGGGCTCCCACTCACCCATCAGTGTCTTGGAAGTTGACGTTGACTTTCTTTGCGGATCCGAGGAGCTCTGTGAGGGAGGGAAGGGGACAGCACGTGAGAGCAGCACAGGAGGTGGCCGGGACAGGGACCAGGGGTGCATGGAGGGGGATGAAGCTGCAGCTCCAGATCTCCCTCCCCACCGTGGTTTTGGCTCCCTGCAGCTCTGCACATTTCCCACCCCACGCTCGCCTTTGTGGGCACACAAAGCACCTCGGGGCGATCCAATCCCATTAACACCCGAGGAGGGATGGAGCCAGATTTACATGAGATTTATCAGGAAAGTGCCACTCAGGCTTTGCAGCGAGCCTGCTCTTCCTCACAGCCCAGCAGCAACACGGAGCAGGAGCAGGAGGAAGAGGAGGGTGGCTGCAGCACGGCAGAGCCCTGGGATGGGGATGCAGGCCTGGTGTCCACACCAAAAGGGGCAACCTCAGGCAGGGAAGGGAGACAGGGAGCAGAGGGATGCTCCTGATGCGTCATGGCCATGGCCTTGCTTGCTGCCCCTGTGCTGTGTCTCCTGGTCACCATCCCATTCATTATGTGGCACAAAAGCCTGTGCTGGCAAACAGGGCACCAGCAGTAGCAAGAGCGGCTCTGACCCGTGAGCCTGGTCCATGTGTGATGGAGGGACCCAGGAGTGGCCAGGGTGGTGGCAGAGATTTCTCCCTTCCCATGCAGGGGCTCCCAGGCTCTGCACCCTCCTGCACCCCATCAGCTGCCTGACGGCCGGAGCTGCAGCGCGTTTGTTAATGGCACAGCCCAGTGCCAGTGGGTGAGAGCTACAGAGGATGGCTTCGGAACAGCCACCACCATCAGCCCCCATCCCCCAGAGCACAGCGCTACAGGGGGCTGTGGGCTAAGAACCATGGAACCCCAGCCTGGTTTGGGTTGAAGGGACCTTAAAGCTCATCCAGCTCCAAGCAGGGACCCCTTCCACTGGAGCAGCTTGCTCCAAACCCCTGTGTCCAACCTGGCCTTGAGCACTGCCAGGGATGGGGCAGCCACAGCTTCTCTGGGCACCCTGTGCCAGCGCCTCAGCACCCTCACAGGGAAGAGCTTCTGCCTAAGATCTAACCTAAATCTACACTGTTTAAACCCATTATCCCCTGCCAGCGTGAAGCCGCTGTCCTTCAAGGGCCCTGGTGCTGGTGCAAACATGGGGCTGATCCTCCACCAGTACCACACCAGCTCCCACCATGTAGGACCTTGCCCTGGCTCCTTGTGGGTGGCACCCTGCTGTGACATAGAACCAACCCTATGGAACCCCATCAGCCCCATGCTGCACCTAAAGCCCTTTCCCTGGCCGCTTTGAATCCAAGCCAGGGCCTGAGCGCACCAGGATGCTCACGGCCTCTGCCAGAGCTTTAACCAAAGTCAAACCACTGCATGGCTGGAAGTCACTGACTAAGCACTTGGCACAGGCACTGATGGAAGTGCTAAAGAGATTTTGGCAGCCACAACCTCTCCTGCAGGTGCAGGGAGGAGGGATTTGCTGCTCCGGTGTGTTTGGTTGATGATGGTGATGGATGCTGGGGATGGGTGTCAAGGGGTGCAGCGCCGATCCTCAGGCATTGCCCCATTCCAACCCCTTCCTGGGAGCAGCCCATGGTTAAAACCAAGCCCTGCAGACCTCCATCTCTCTTCAAGGACCAGTTAACACAAGCGGGGCCCGTCTTGGGGCCGGAGATCGAAGCCAGTGCCGGGCACGGTGCCGCTCCTGCGCCCACCGGCTCCTTTTGTCTGCATCCCTGGGGGTGCATCTCGGCCCCCTTCTCCTGGGAGCTGTTTCTTGGCTCTGGACGGCAGCGGAAGCGGCGCTGGGCTCCTCTCCATCAGCACTGAATAGCACCTTTGTTGGGGAGCTTGGCCACAGCTCCGGGCTGGCGGGGAGCAGCTCACCCCGTCCGCTGCGGTCGGTCCTGATGCTGTGGGGCTCTGCCCATCAGCAACGTCCAGCTCTTCCCAGGGGAGCACAAGGCTGTTACCCCATAATGGGGACTTGTTGCTGGCATGGTTTGTTCATGTGTTAAATGAACAGTGTGGATGCTCCATCACGTGGAGCTTGGGCTTTCGGTTGCTGGAAGGAGGATGAGAGGAGTTGGCAGTGGGCATCCTGCAGTACCCTGGCCCTCCCAGTGCCTTCGGGCCCCCGCTGGTGTCCCCATCACTCCCTGTGACCCAGCAGCGGCACTTCTTAGGCATCAGGAAGAAAACTCTTCCCAGTGAGGGTGCTGGGGCGCTCGCACAGGGCACCCAGAGAAGCTGTGGCTGAGCCTGGACCCCAACCAGACCCTTGGCACAGCCCCACTGCAGCTTGGAGCCCGCAGTTCCCAGTGCAGGGGGAGCAGGACGGGCACCCAGCACATCACCCATAGCCCTGGGTCACCTCAGCCCCACTGCTGCCGCCTGCGATCTGCAGCCTGGATTGGGAAGTGAGACGTGGGAGAGCTCGGTAGTGGCTGGGAAGCACAAGGAAAACTCCTCCATTAACAAGGGAGAGGGAAGGGAGCAGGAAGGGAGCTGCCAAGTGAAAATACGAGCCACAAAAGGAGAGAGCACGGTGGGGAGGAGAGAGCAGGGCTCCTGCACGGCCACGCTGCCAGCGGGCACCGAGTGTGCCCCTGGCCACCCTCCCTGCGGGATCACCGAGGGGTGACACAGAGCACCAAGCACCCACGAGCACCATCCTGCGCAGAGGCAGGCGCTGGGGCCACCAGGCAGATGTTGAGAGGGAGCACAGGGCGGCATTGGCACCCCCAGCACTGAGACCCCTCGGTTGGACCCTCTCAGTGTCCTCGGGACACCTCAATGTCCTCTCCTTGCTCCTTATGGGGTGCTCAGCTGATGCTCTCCTTGCACCCCGCCCCATGGCACAGTCCCCCCCTCCCAGCTCTCAGAGCAGCTTGCAAAGGCCGATGGCGCCGAGCAGGGTCCTTGGGACCGCAGGGCAGGGGATGCGCTGCGGGGTGCAGCGAGCCCCAGCACCGGCACCTCCAGCTCCATCCCGCAGCTCCTGCGTGCAGCGGGAGCCGCAGCCGCCTCCACAGGCACCGACTGCAAGCAGCGCCTGCCGCGGGTGAGCAGCGCCGCGGGGAGCGCAGCCCGGCCGCGGCTCCAGAAACGGCTCCGCTTGAGCACCGGGAGCACGGGAGCCGGAGGCGCACTCGGGATCAGCCTCCGGGCTCCTCACCGGGACCCCTGTGCCATGCACAAACCCTGCCCTGGGTACCCCGGTGTGTGCTGCAGGGAGAGCCCAGTGCCCAAGCGCTGCTCCGAGCATCCTCGTGCATGCCCCAGGGATACCCCTGTGCCCAGCCACTGCTCCTGGCATCGTGGTGTGTGCCACAGAGATTGCCCAGTGACCAACCATTGCTCTGGGTATCTCAGTGCATGCCACAGAGTGACCACCATGCCCAACCACTGCTCCTGGCATCCTTGTGTGTGCCATGGGGAGACCGCTGTGCTCAACTACGCTCTGGGCATCCCAGTGTATGCAGCAGGGAAAGGCCAGTGCCCAGTCACTGCTCCGAGCATCCTCACGCGTGCAATGGGAAGCCCGCTGTGCCCACCTGCTGCTCTGGGCATCCCAGTGCATGCCACAGGGAGACCCTTGTGTCCAACCACTGCTCTGGGCGTCGCAGTGCATGCTGCAGTGAGACCCCCATGCCCACCTACAGCTCCAGGCATCCTGGTGCACGCTGCAGGGTGACTCCCACATACAACCACTGCTCCAGGCATCCCAGTGCATGCCATGAGGAGACCCCCATGCCCGGCTGCTCCAGCCCTTTCACTACACACATGTCCAAAGCCACAGCCCCACACAGTGGAACTCCTCAGTGCCTCGGGGGGCCCCTCTCCATCCCCAGCATCGGGTCCATGCAGTGCTCAGGCGCCAGCCCCCTGCATCCGCAGGCAGAGCTGCGCCAGCAGCGATCGATGCCCATCCGGGGCGCAGGGGCTCCTGGCCAAGCCCCCGCTGACAAAGCACATCCCAGCTCCTGCCAGCTCGCAGGGAGTGGGGCTGCTCCAAGCAGATGGCTCCAGCCTCCGCGATATCAACACCTTCTTAATGAGGGGAAAACCATCGCTGCTTCCCCCCCCCTTCTCTTGGTGGCAGTGAAGAATGAGCCAGGGCAGCCCTCTACATCCTTATCTCCATCCTTTCCATCACCCCGCTGCAGTGGTCCCCTCCTCTCCATCCCCATCATCCCTGCCACCCCCTTATACCCAGCCCATGCAGGCAGCAGGACTCAATGTGTGCCCCCCCCCACCTTGCCCCAAACACAATGGGTGCCCTCAGGAGCAAGCACCCCTGAGGAAGGCCAAGCAAGGAGCCTATTTCGGAAGAGGGAGGAGGACCCCGCAGCGGCATCGCCGTGAGCTGCCGGATAAAGGAAGCATCCAAAATAGCTGCTCTTAATTATATCCCTGCTGACGAGTGCCACGCAAACAACGGGCGCTGCACGAGGAGCAGTGGCAAAAGGGGGCTTATTCCCTCGCAGCAAGGATTGGGGTCCCCATGGGGGCATGTGCATGGGCAGAGCTCGTGGCCACGAGCTCTGCCCATGCACATGCCCCCATGGGGACCCCGCAGAGGTGGGCAGAGCATCCCCAACACCAGGGAGCCGGTCCTTGCTGCTGAGAGGCAGCAAGAAGCTTGTACTCTTGCAGCCAAGGTCATGTCAAGCGCGATGCCCGGATGCTAATGAAGCCGTTATCATCTTCTGATCGATTCAGGCTGTATAAATAATGCACCGGGAAGCTCTGGGACATGGGAAGGGATTGCCTGGGGCAAAGAGGTGGCAGGGATGGGATGGGCCTATTGCAGTCCAGTTCCCAACACAGCTGGATAACAACTGCCCATCACAGCTGGATAATGACTGACCAGCACAGCTGGATGCACCAGTGACCACCACTGGACAACAACTCCCCATCACAGCTGGATGCACCAGTGACCACAACTGGACAGCAACTCCCCATCACAGCTGGATAACAACTGCACATCACAGATGAATGACTGACCATCACAGCTGGATGCACCAGTGACCACCACAGCTGGACATACACTGCTCACCACAGCTGAATACCTCAGTTTCCATCACAGCTGGATAACTACTGCGCATCACAGCTGGATGTACCAGTGACCATCACAGCTGGACACACACCAGCTGGATAACTACTGCCCATCACAGCTGGACAACAATTGCCCATCACAGCTAGATGCACCGGTGACCATTACAGCTGGATAACAGCTGCCCATCACAGCTGGATGCATCAGTGCCCATCACAGCTGGACACACACCACTTGCCGCAGCTGGAAACCCCAATACCCATCACAGCTGGATACCCCAGTGCTCATCATAGCTGGAAAACAACTGCCCAATCACAGCTGGATGCACCAGTGCCCATCACAACTGGATAACAACTGCCCATCACAGCTGGATGCACCAGTGCCCATCACAACTGGATAACAACTGCCCAATCACAGCTGGATGCACCAGTGCCCATCACAACTGGATAACAACTGCCCATCACAGCTGGACGCTCACAACTGAGGGCCCCAGTGCCATCACAAGCCCTTCCCCAAACCCCAAGGCCCTTGTGGAGGATGCTGCCCCGTGCCCAGTGCGAGCTCTGGACGCTCATCCCTCACACGGAGCCTTCCCTGGGGAGCTGGGAATCAGCGCTTGGGAATCGATCGGCTGTGGCAGCCTGAGTCACGGTGCTGCAGCAGCGCAGGGCTGTCCCCTGGGGCCAGGATGAAGCAACTTAAACGCAGCTTTCAAGAGGCTGTGGGGACTCCTCCGTGATTTCATTTTCAAAAATAGGGAAACTTCCTGCTCCCAAGGGAGTCCGAGGGGCCGATCCCTGCAGCAGGAGCAGGAGGAGGCAGGGATGGAGGACACGGCTGTACTCAAGGCAGAGCCAACCTGGGGCTGGGAGCCATGCAAGGGACCCAGCACGCCACGGTACCCACCAGTGCCACGCTCACCAGCTGAGCATCCTGGCTCTCCCTGCATCACCGAGCCTTATCCTCACCCGACCTTTCCTTGTGGTGCCATAAAGCCTGCCCAAGCCATGCAGCATCCCGCAGGATCGCCCCCAGCCCCAGTTTGGGGCTCAGCCATGCAGCCCCCCAAACCCTTCCTGCTGTGAATTCCCAGCAGCCTCCTGCCCATTCCATGCTGCTGGCAAACCCGCTGACCCCTGAACAGCGCATTGGCAGCACTGCTCTGCCATGCCAGGGGCTCGGCCCTGTGCAAGCAGGGATGCAGGAAGCCGGTGACAGGGATGGGTGCAGGCAGGGGTGCAGGCAGCGCACTGGGGACACGGGTGTCACGCTCAGCTCCATGGAACCAGCTCCAAGCATCGCTCCAGCCCGGTGCCAGCCGCACGCCCACCCTCGTCTCTGCGGAAACGCGTGTTGGTGTCGCTTGCATTGAGAGCCCGGCCCCCCCGCGCCGAGGCAGCAGCAAACAGGTAATTTCCAGTAATCACCGCGGCTGGAAGGAGTCACCGCCGGCACACGGCGAGGCTGCCGCGGCAGGGGACGGGATGGGGCTGCTCGGAGCTACCGGCAGCATCCACCCCTCCATCCGCATCCCGGCACCGCGCATCCCCGGTGCCTGAGCAGCGGCTGCCCAGGACACGAGGGCAGAGGGAGGCAGATGCTGGCCCCACTCACCTCCATCCCAGGGCTGCCCAGCTCCATCCTCCCCATCCTCATCCTCACCTCCTCTGCGGAGCCAGGGAACCCTGGGAGGACCAACCCAGCCGTGCTAGCCTGCAGGGAGGGACCAGGAGCTTTGGGTTGCTTAAAGCATCATTAACTAACGAATAGTTGCTACCATCTGACCTCCCACGAACCCTGCTGCAGCCCAGCGTCACTGGGAAGTGGTGGGGAGCTCCCCAGCATACAGAGCATGTGCATGCGTGTGCATGTGCATGCGTGTGCATGTGCATGCGTGTGCATGCAGGTGGGCCAGATAAATAAGAAGGCAACCAGTGCAGTCCCCAGGATGGCAATGGGGGACCCCTGCTCCATCGCTGCTGGGAGATGGGGTTTAAAGGCAGCCCCAGGACCCGCACACGCCGGGGCAGAGCCATCCCGGAGGATGCAGCCGCTGCGGAGCTGCACAGAGCGAGGAGCGCGCTGTAAACAGCCCAGCTGCAATGCAGGAGCCGGGCAGGCGGCTGCTTTGTCTGCTCCAACCGCTCCGGCGGCAGAAAACCGAGCGGGGCCTCAGCGAGGAGGAGGAGGAGGGGACGCGGAGCCGCGCCGCTGGCACACATCTGGAAGGGATCAAGCTGCTGCTGCTGAGAGCCCGGCCCCGAGCCCCACAGCAGGCCGGGGAGGAGGCACTGCCGGAGCAGCCGTGGGCACACAGGGCAGATGCACACGGGCACACGCATGCACACGGATGCAGAGGCGCACAGCACACATGGATGCAAGCATGGACCTGGCCACATAGAGTCACAGAATCACAGCATGGTTTGGCTTGAAAAGAACCTTAAGACCACCTAGTTCCAATGCCCTGCCACGGCACATGGATGCTCACACACACACGGATGCAGAGGGGCACACACAGGCACACTGGCAGAGTAGCGCTGGTGCAGAGCACCAGGGGATGGTGCTCAGAGAATCAGTGTCCAGGCTGTGCCCATAGCAGCTGCTTGGGCACCATCTCCATCCTCTCCATCTCCAGCTGATCCAGGCCATGGGGGTCCCATCATCCCAGTGCACCCCAGCCACACAACCACCTTGATCTGCTTGGTTCTTACCATGCAGCCAGCACTGACCTTGCTGGTGAGACCCAAGGAGACCCATGCAGACCAGCGGCTCTTCCCAGCACCGCGCTTCCCTGGCCGATGGCTCACGCCATGCACCGGTAGCCATCCATCACCAGAGCAGGCCCAGCAGTGCAGTGCCATCAGGCTGAGCCAGGGCCGGTGCAGCATCCCCAGCTTCCCATTTCTCAGGCTGATTGCTCCTGTCGCTGCGGAGCCCAGTGTTAAACACCTCATTTTCTGCTCCCGTATCGAGTTGGAAAATACTATTAACATTTCATTACAGCTTAAAGATCCCTCTCAGCCCGGCACAAAGAGCCGGCCCGCCGGCGGGATCACTCCTGTGCCAGGCAGGATGGGCTGGACCCTGTTGCTCCAAGGAGAGGGGACCAGGAGGGTGAACCCACATATCCCAGCTGCAGGATGGGATGGTAACCTGGGACAGGGGTGGACATCAGTGCTGCACTAACCCAGCACAGCCCTTCCTCGTGGTACCCTCGGCCACAGGTGGGACAGAACGAGGTGATGGAGCAGCACCAGGATGGGAGCACCATGGCAAACACATGCAAGAACAGCCCTGAGCATCACCCCAGAGCCAAGCAGCCCCTTTCACCACTCACCCTGCCAGCAATAACACAGCTCCTGAGGACCCGGCACTGCTTTGGCCTCCATTGGGACCCTGCCACAGCACCGTGCAGCTGCCATCCATGAGCATTGCCTCCATAGGTTGGAGGATGCTGCAGATGGTGCAGCATCCCACTCCCACTTCCCGCACCCTCCTGCGGGCACAACGGGAGCGGGAATGGGCTGGGGGCACCCCAAGCCAAGGAGGGGGCTGATCAGAGCCTTTCCCAGCAGCTTGGAAAGGGAAGGAAGAGTTAAAGGGAGCGCAGAGCAGGGGAGAGGAGCCAGACGCCAGCCTGGCTACTGGAAACCACGATGGGCTGGCAGAGAAGGGACTGCGGATGGGGCTCAGAGCACCCACAGCACCATCACCCGCATCCCTGCCACGCTGGGAGCATCACCCACCACAGCACACGGGCAGCAGCGGTACCGCAGCACCCGGCAGCAAGGTCCTGGTGTGGGAAACAGCCAGAAACAGCGGCCATGGGAGAGCCACGGGCACAAGGGGCTGCCCGGAGCTGGCAAAGGGCGAATTGGTGTCAATCCAGGCGAATTTGGGACTGTGCAAGAGAATCAAGGCCAGCAAGGGAGCCTCGAGCTGGGACTGGAGCTGTCGGCTCACAGCTCCTTTGCTCCGCAGCAGCCAAGAGCCCCAGGTCCCCCACAGCATCCCATGGCAAAGAGGGACCCCGCAATGGGAGGCTAAAGGAGGGTTTGGACCCACGGCTCCAGCCCAGCCACAATGGGGAGGCCAGGAGATGTAAACCAGGGAGCTGTGCCCCAGGCTGAGCAGGAACCCGGCGCTGGAAGGGAACTTGGCACCCGCCAGCCTGCGCCCTCCTGCCAAGTCCTGCTGGGAGCGAGCTTCACACGCGGGCTGGAAGCCCCAAGAAGTTTATAAGGGACCTGCTGGCACCATCGAACACAGCAGCAGCAGGAGCTGCTCAGCCTGGACGGCCCCGAGGCCCCGTGCCTGGGATGCACCAGCATCGCCTGGTGCCAGCATCACCCCATGCCGGCATCACCACCCGCATCCCGATGTTTCACCCCTTAATCTGTGCCAAGGGGACCAGGGAGGGCCATGGGGATACACGGGGGGCCCAGCAGCCCTTAGGCCAAGCTGACCCAGGATCTGCACCTGCAGCCACTTCCTCCTGCTCAACACCAATGGCTCCAGAGGCTGCAGCACCCAGGGGCTCCGGGGTCCCGGCCAGCTCCCCCCTGCCTGGGCTTCTCCCCAGTGCCCGTGGGCAAGGAGCAGGAGCCATGAGGTGCTGGCAGCACCGGGGAGGTTTCCAGTGCCAGCGGGGGCACCCGGGCAGCTCCGGCACCCTGGGCACTGCCCCACAATTGGATTTGCAGCTGCCCGGCCTTTTACTGCATGGAAATTGAATTGTGAAATGTCAAAGACATTTCCCAACTGCGCCATATTAGCCTGGTTTTATTAAATCCTGTGATCAGAGGAGATTATTAATGCAATCAAATGCAGGCAACACAAAAACCCAACCCAGAATTAACTGGCCATAGGGCAGGAGGCAGCCAGCGAGGTCCTGCCCAGGAAGTTCCTGTTCCCAAGGGATGTGGCTCCTGTTCCCACTGTCCCGCATCCCGCTGAGCTGCTGCAGCCCCGCTCGCATCCCGGGATGTTTCCCACAGGATCCAGCACCCCGGAGGGTGATGAACTCGCTGAGCCTTGGGGTCCCTGCCCTGCTCCCAGGCAGGCTGTGCCTGCGCTGCCTGCACCGGGCACATCCATCCGAGGAGCTGCCTGGCTCCTGTCCTGGGCTTTTCACTGCTGGGGAGCTCTTCCTGCCCGGCACAGCCGGAGTTTGGCTGGAGGCAGCCACTGGCGCTGGGGCCAGGCTGGGCTGGGTTTTACTCTCGCTTAGAGGGGTTCAGAGCCCCATGGACGGGTCCGGAGCCCAGCCAGGCAGCTCCAGCACCCCAGGCAGACACATGAGGACACGAGCCCTGATGTACGGGGGACCAAGGGCCAGGCATGGGGTGGGCAGCGCAGCTCTGCAGGGTGCAGCCCCGGCTCCCAGCCCCACGTCCAGGCTGCAGCCAGCCCCTGCCACGCTGGATGCTCTCCCTGCCTTGTGCTGGGACATCCTTGCTGGATGAAGCTGCCACATGGAAGCTCTTTGTAAACCCCCCCAGCCCAATGGGAGAAGCTGGGCACAGGGTCCAACCCTTGGCTCAACATCCCTCCTATGGCACCAGTGGGTGCCAGACAGGAGTTGCTTCCAAAGGGAAAAGCCGCTGGCAGCACCAGCCTCGCAGGGAAGCAGCCTCCTCGCTCCAACATTCCACAGCCAAGGAACCACAGCTCCTCTGCACACCACAGCACCATCCCCTGCTTCCCAAAGCCCCGAGTGCCTGGGATAGGGGCAGGCATGGATGCTGTTAGGGCCACCCCAGCGCCCCATCCCATCCCATGGTGCCCGGGGCCAGGGAATGGAGGGGAAAACGCCAAGTCACCACAATTCTTCGAGGTAGCACCGGGAGGAGGGACCAGGGAGGGGAACAGTTTTGCTGCCAAATCCCTGCATCTGATTTGCGTAACTTTCAGACAACCTCATCAATTATGGATGCCCGGGAAGCAAGCGCGGTGCGCGCTGCGGCCGGCCCGGGCCCCACAAACTCGTACTCCTCCGGCTAAATCGGGCCCCACGTCACCATGGCAACCCGTGGTAATTCACGCAGGGATTTCAGAAATCCCATTTATTAAACCCCACATGAACAGGATATTGCCCACATCACAGAGCTCAGTTACAACCCTGCCCGTGCTGCACAGCGTGGGGAGCACCGGAGGCACGCGTGGGGCTGGCACGCAGGGGGGATGCGGGGATGGCACCGCATGGGGACAGATCCTGCTCGGTGCTCTCCCACCCTGGGCCATGCGCAGCTCCTCCAGCCCTGCTGCTGCAACCAGAGGTGTTTGTGCACCCTGTGCCATGAGCATGGCACCACACAGGAATCAGGTCCAGGGGGGGAAACAGCACCAGAGCATCCCAGCACCAACAGTGGTGGGTTTGGCAGAGCTGGAGACGTGCAAGCATCCAGGCCCACAGCAGGAATCACCCCAGCAGCAGGCTGGCCAAGCACGGCCTCACTGGGAGCCCCTTATCCCTGTCCCATGAGCCCAGCACAGGGAGCACCACTGGCCCCGTGGCCAGAGAGCTCTGCAGCGGGAGACGCAGCAGAGCAGGGCTGGGATGGATGCAGGAGGAGGTGGTGGCACTCAGGCACCTCTGGCCGTTGCCACAGCAACGCCAGCTGTGTGCAGGGGATCACACTGGACACAGGCCTCATCCCCATCCCCACACGCTACTCCGGCAGCACCTGGGGTGGGTTGGGATGAAGGGGGCTCCGAGCTGGAGCCGCTTCTCTCCCTGTGTAGTCCCTTGGCAGCGAGAGCATCGATGGCACCAGGGACATGGGGGGGCACAACAACAGCCATGCATGAAGGACCACAAACCAGCCCTACAAGACACTGGAGACACGAGGGATGCCACACCAGCCCTGCATGACACCAGGGACAGGGGGATGCCTGCTCAGCACCAGGACACAGAGGCAGCTGTGCTCTGCTTGACCAGGACCACCCCTTCATGAGACCAGGGACGGGGGACACTGCACCAGCTCCAGGGGCATGGGGTGCCACATCCATCCTGGGAGGCAAAGGGGCTGCACGCCCAGTGTCCCGATGCCACACCAGTGCTCCCTGTGGTCCCTGCTTGTGCCCGGGGATGCTCCCAGCCCCACGCAGCAGGCCTGAAACCTGCGGCTGCATCAGCACCATGAATAATTCAGTCCCGGGTGGAACGCCTTCACCAGAGCACTTACACTGTACAGCGAGCAGATACTCCTGGAGCTACACACACGTCCACACGCAGACACACACATCCCCACACGTCCGGCCCTGCAGGCTCGCACCGGGGCACACACACGCACGCACCGAGGGTGCACACACGGGGATGTGCAAACCCAGCCGCAGGGATGCGCCCAGGGAGATACCCGTGGAGCCTCATCCAAACACCCCCACACACAGCACCACCAACACAGCCCCATCCAAGCACACATATGCCAGGGTACACGGATACACAAACACAGACACGCACCCAAACACAGACACGCGTGCACGCACGTACACGCGCACAGGCACATGCAGATGTGTGCAGGCACCGGCAGCCCCGGTGCACACACGCACGGGCCGTGCACACACGCTCCGCGCACACCAAGATACCGACAGCCCCTGTCTGTGCCCAGGCCAAGCCCCGGGACACCGGCCCGGCCCCGCTCCCCGGGGCCCCGGGACGTGCTCCTGGGCACAGGGCAAGGGCAGCCCGGCCGTACCGGGCTGCTGCACCGGGACCGGTTTGGCGAGGCTGTGCAGTGATCCCGGCCGGGATGCTCCGCAGCCGCCAGTGCCCCCCACGCCGGGCTGCCCCTGCTCTCAATACCGGGGTGCCCCCGGGGAGGGGTCCCGGCACGTTTACGGTCCCCGGCCGCCCGCTCCGCACAGGGGAAGGGCCGGGGATGCTCCGGGGCCGGGCAGGGCGGCATCCCGGCCGGGATGCGGGCCCCGCGCCGCCGCGCCCGCTCCTGCGACGCCGGTCCGAGCCCCCCCCCACCACCACCTTCCCCGTCCTCCGCCGCCACCGGCGCCCCCGGCCCGGCCCCGCCGCCGCGGCACTCACTGGCTTTGCCGGGCTTGGGCCTCTGCAGCAGCTTCTGCACGGCCGCGATGTCCTCCGCCTTCACCGCCTGCACCAGCTCCTGGTCCTTGCCCATGGCTCCGCCGCGCCGGGGCTGCCGGCTGCGGGCTCACGGCCCGAGCATCCTCCGCGGCTCGGGGCGGGCGGCTCGGCTGGGCTCCGCACGGCTCGGTACGGGCACGGCGCGGCGCGGGCCCCCCCGCCCAGCCCGCTCCGGAGGCGGCGGCGGCGGCGGCGGCGGCGGGCGCCCGGGGCGGGGCGGGGCGCGGCGGGGCGGGGGGGGCCGCACCGGGAGCGCGGCGGGAGGGAGGGGAGAGGAGGAGGAGGAGGAGGAAGAGGGGAAGGGGCGGGGGCCGCGCCGGTGCCCGCGGGCGGGGCGCGGGGATCCCCCGGTGCGGGGGAAGGTGCCGAGGCCCCGGGGCCGTGGGGTCTCAGCCGCCCCGTGAGGCTGCCCGCGGCCTCTCCTGCCTCGGGGAGGACCCCCCTGCTCCCCGCTCCGCAGCCCTGCCTGGCGACCGCCAGCCTGCGGTGGCCGCTAATGGGAACCAGGCTGGAGCAGCTTTCCCGTTTCTTTAAATAAAGCCTTTATCACCGCCTCGTTTCCCACTCCTGCAGCCACAATGGCCAGGGACACTCGTCCCCTTCCACTTTTTTGTGCCTTAAATGGCTGAGACATTAAAGGCGGGCGGGGGTTGGGGGGGGGGTGTTTGGCTGTGCTGAGGGCTGGGGATGCTGATGAACCAGATGGGAAATGGGGCCAGCCATGGACGAGGCATTGATGTGCTGATAGAGCCTGGTCAGTGCATCCCCAGCCATCACCGCACAGGATCACGCCCAAATTCCTGCTTCCCAAGTTAGTTCCCGTCTAAAAGCCCTGCGCAGGTCCTGGCTCCAGCAAGCCGATATTGGGGCATGCTGGTCCAGAAGACCGGTACCCAGCTGGCCACTAATGCATTGGTCACTGCATGGGGATGGGAGGCTGCAGCGGGAATGATGGAGGGAACCGAGCTCCTCCTGATGCCCCAAGCTGGATCTCAAGGATCTTTGCAGCCTCCAACTCCCTTTTCAGCGCCCAGCTCCAGGCTGCCCCCCCCCTTCAGGGGCAGCGGGGTCCATCTCCTCTCCCCACCCCCACTTTCCAATCCAGGACATTTGGGATGCCAGCGGGAAACGCCGTCTAATCTGCCCTCTAATCCCACAGCCGGGCTGCGTGCGGCTGCATGGGGGGCTTGGGCTGCTCTGGGTCTCCCTGGGCTGGGGGCTGGGGCTCCCAACGTGCCCGGGGGCCCAGGCAGGTCAGGGGCATCCCTCACATCTGCCACCACTTGATAACAAACGAAGCTCCTCAACAAAGGTCCCTTTGTGCCCATTGCTCTCTCCTGCCAGGCTCCTGCACTCAGGGACCCGGCACTGACACGGGACGGGGCAGCCCCATTGGCCTCACTGGGCACCGGGACCGTTGTGACCGAGCCAGGACCCAGGCAGCGGGGCTGTGTGAGCTGAGGGGGGCACACGGCCACTGTCCCCTAAGCCAGGCTCCTGCAGAGGAGCTCAAACCATCTCGCGTTCCTGCGGCTGCCTCCGGGCTCTTGCCAAGTCGGGCTGTGGAGAGCAGAGGAATGTGCAGCGAAACGTCTGTGCTGCTGCCCTGCACACACCGAGCCCCAGCCAGCCCCGAACAGGCAGAGCTGAGGGCATGGCGGGGGTGGATTCACCTCCCCTCGCTGCTGAGGATGGTGGGAAGGGACACAGGAACAGGGTGCCCAGAGAAGCTGTGGCTGCCCCATCCCTGGCAGTGCTCAAGGCCGGGTTGGACACAGGGGCTTGGAGCAAGCTGCTCCAGTGGAAGGGGTCCCTGCTTGGAGCTGGATGAGCTTTAAGGTCCCTTCTCACCATTCCATGATCCTCTGGTCCTGCAGGGAGGACACAGCCGCTCTCAAGAACAGCACAGGGCACACACGGACATCTCCATGTGCCCAGAGGCACCACGGGGCATAGGCTGCCCTCTCCCTGCCCTCCATCACGCTCTGCAGAGCAGGACTCAGGAGCCCATGGGCTGTCACAAGACAGACCCCAGCTGCCCCCGGCCTGCACAGGGTGGGCAGAGCCGTGGCCCCCTCCAGCACCCAGCAGCATCTACGAAAATACTTTATTGTGGATGCGGGGTGTGCAGGAGGAGCTCTGTACAGGGCAGCCACAGCAGCAGCGCAGGCACCGGCAGGCACGCAACGTGGCCCCAAAGCCCAGTGCAGGGGAGGCAGCGGGAGCCGGGGGGGGGGGGGGGGGATGTCTCAGTGGCCCCTACGTGGCCTTGGGCCGGGCGTTGAGGCGGATGATGGCCCGGTAGTCCCGCACCAGGTCCCGCAGCTGGTCCAGGTAGGGGTTGACGTTCTCCTCCATCCACTCCTCCACCGTGTCGGGGTAATAGACCCTCTCCAAGTGGGTGCGCAGGTCACGGATGAAGCTCTCCCAGTCCTCATGGAGCCTGGTGGGGGCAAAAAGGGGATTCCAGCTCCCTCCTGTGAGGGACCCCAGAGCTGAGCCCCTCACACACCCCTGGGCGCTGCCAGCATCACGTACTTGAGCACCTTGCTGCCAAAGCTCTCCATGTTTCGGGGGTTACCAAACTGGTGCTTCCGATGGTAGGGGCTGAACCAGCCCTTGATGGCGCTGGGGAGGCACAAGGGAGAGTGGGGGGCACCCAGGGATGGGGACCCGCAGGGGGAGCAAGTCCCATCCCATGGGAAAACTCCCATGCTCCAGCCCTGCTGTCTGTTACCTCTCCTCCTCCAGGGCTTTATGGATGCTCTCCTTCAGGTGGCCATTAACCTGCTCAACCATGTGGTAGATCTCTGCGCCGGGGAACACTCCCCTGCCCTCGCTGGGGAAGGGAGAAGGTGAGAGCTCAACATGTGGGGTGCCCAGGGCTGGGGTGTCCTCAGCCCCAAGTGGGTCTGGGACCTGCTCTGTGCATCCCTTCAGATGCCATGGGACAGCGGTGCTCTGGGCACCCCCAACACAGCCACTCACCATGTGCTCTGCTCCAGCTGCATGCTCTCGAAGCCCAGCACATCCAGGACCTTCTTCTTTGTCTCTTCCGTGAATCCTCCTGGGCAGAGCAAAGAGAGGGGCAGAAGGGGCCACCCCACCAGCAAAGCCAAGGGAGCTGAACCCATCCTTCCCCTGCTTCCCACCTCCCAGCACCCTTCCCTGCGGGACGGGGTCTCGCTGTGGGGTAGGGAGATGGGGCTAGCAGCGGGGCGGGGGGGGGGCTCACCGGTCACCAGGGTCTGCAGGCAGATGGCCAGCGAGGGGATTCCAACAGGCAGCAGCTCGCAGAGCACCGAGTAATGATCGTACCTGCGGCGGGAGCATCACCCATCACCTCCTGCACGGCACCGGGGGGCACGCGGGTACCAGCGCCCTCACCTCTGCCAGCCCGTGAGGACGATGCCCTGGAGGCGCAGCGGGGCCAGCTGGGGCAGCGCCTCCATCACCCGCAGCCAGCTCAGGTGGTTCCTCAGGTGCAGGCTCAGCGGGGGCCAGGCCTGCGCTGGTCCTGTGGTGCCCTTGAAGGCGCTGGCGAACCACACGGCCTCGAAGCCGCTCTCCGCGTACTTGGTGAGGAACGGCACTGGGGGGGGAGACACCGGCGGTACCGTACCCGGGCGGCTGGGGGGACCTGAGGGCAGCCTCCTCCACCAGCCCCGGCGCATCGCCTTACCGAGCTGCTCGGCCTCAAAGTCGGGTGCATAGAACCACACCACAGGCGAGACGTGCTTTGCTATCCCAGACTCTGCGGAGGGAGCAGGGACAGGGATGTGGGTGCTGGTGCCAGCAGCAGGAGGATGCCTGGTGCTCCTCATGCTCCCCTGGACCTGCATCCCTGCAGGACCAGGCACCAGCCACGACACCGTGCAAAGACACCGAAGCTCCTGTGCCACCGGCTGCTTTATCCCCGTCCTCTCACCCTGCAGGGCTCCCACACTGATCTTCCGCAGCATGTCGTCCCACATGAGCACCCGCAGCCCCCAGTACTGCGCGGTGATGAAGCCCAGCACCTCCTTGATGTGGTTCAGGTACATGGTCCCCGTGTCGCCCTTGTTGTGGCTCATCCAGTTCTTGGAGTCCATCCCCTCCCCGAGATGGAAGACCTGGATTTGGGGGAAGGAGGATGCTCAGCACCCCTAGGAACACCTACAGAGCCTGGCTGAGGGCTGGGGTCCCGGCAGAGCCCCGTGCCCACCTCATCTGCCCCGATGTGGATCCATGTGGAGCGCTTGTGCTTCTCGATCACCTGTGCCAGGATGCTCTTGAGCAGGGCCAGGGTGTCAGGGATGTGAGGGTTGAAGCTGTTGGGGAAGCGCTCGACCTCCCGCAGGCGCTGGTACTTCTCGTGCTTGAGGATGAACTGCACCGGAGGAGCCCTCAGGGGCTGCCATCACCCTGGACCCCCCATCACGATGCGGGTTGAGGAGCAGGAGCATCTCCTACCTCCACGTGCCCAAAGGTCTGCACCAGGGGAACCACCTCCAGCTTGTGCAGCTCCGCCAGCTGCTGGATGCGCTCGATGTCCTCCTCGCTGGCAGGGCAGGGACAGGCTCAGCGCGGGCACGGGGCAGAGCGCGAGGCCGTTCCCTCCTCCTGCTCCCCGGCACCCTGCCCGCGCGGCCCCGGCCGCCCCACAACCGCGTGGACTTTGCTATGGGGACACAAATATTGACCCGGCGGGGCAGGAAGCGGGGCTGGGGCACACGGCCCGCGCCTCGCACCGTGGTTATCATGGGGCCAGGCACGTCACGCCCAGCCCTGGCTCACCTGTACGCGTACGGGGACTTGAGGACTTCCAGCTCCCCTTTGAAGGGGAACATGTCCTCGTACTCCATGAGGACGCCGTTGGCTCCCAGCAGGGACAGGAGCGGGAACACCTGCATGGGGCAGCGTGGGCTCGTTCCTGGTGCTCAGCCCCCCCCGGCACATCCCTCCCATCCCCAGCATCTCACCTGCTCCAGGTAGGAGATGCGGGGCGCAGCTCCCTTGAGGTCCAGGTGGACCAGCCTCATCTCGGTGGCACTGATGTCCCTGGTGACCTGCTGCTGGCCAGGCTCCTGCCTCGGGGCTGTTATCTTGGCCACGGGCAGCAGCAGGACCTGGCTCTGGGGGCCGGTGTCCTCGATGGTGTCACCAGCGTCCCCCCAGAACCCGCTGTCCTTGCTCGCCTGCTTGTGCAGCTCCAGGGTAAAGCTGCAGGGACCGCAGCATTGCTGGGGTGCCCCCACACACCCAGGGCGTCCCCATGAACCCCAACCCACCGCCGGGCTCCTGCTGTCTCTTTACCTGTCACGGAACAGGAACTTGATGCCGGCCAAGGCCACGAGGAGCAGCACGATGAGGCGCAGCAGGTTCAGCCGGTGGCTCCGCTGGAAGCCCATCCCTGCAGGACACACACGGAGGTCCCAGGCAGCACCCCGGGGCCGGGCAGGGACCCCAGCACCCGCATCCATCCCCATGTACCGTGCCCTGCTCCTGGCCGGGGCAGCACCAGACCCAGACAAAGGGGACACGGGGGGTACCCTCCCAGCAGCCTGCTCCCCATGGGGCCAGGCGCAGGGTACCCCGTGTCCCTCCTACCTCAGGTGCCCCAGCCTGGGGCCAGCGGCCGGAGCTGCCTTTGCCTCTGCCTGCACGGGCGCAGCCTCCTTGGCTCTGCCAGCGCTGGAGCAAACAGGGTGGTGGCTGCGGGGCAGGTCCCCAGCGGGGTCCCCTGAGCCCTGCGAGGCCGGGGCAGTGACACGGGGCCGGTGGCTGCGGTGGCACCAAGGGGGACCCCTGCGGATGGAGGGGAGGGGATTGGACCACCGGGAACACGGGATGGGCGCTGGCGTGAGTGCAGTGCATCCAGCACGGACCCCCCAGCACCCACGGGGACGGGCACCACGCACCATGGAGGGGCAGGGGCACAAACCGGCATCTGATCCCCCGTGGGACAAGGAAAGCTCGAGTCAGAGTTGCCACAATTAAGGTCAATAATATTCATTCAAAGTCCTTTTTTTCCCCCCCCTAAAGCAACTCTGATCACTCCTGAGATGGGGATGGACCAGTTTAGCCGGGTGTGAGCCCAAACCACAGGCAGCTCCATGGAGCAGGAGGCAGGGGGTGCCCCTGCCCTGCTGCCCCCCCCCATGGCCACAGCTCGAGGGCTTGTGCAGAGATTTGTGTTCAGTGCTTGACCAGCCCCGACACCGGCCCCGCAGCAGCAGGAGATGCTCCACGTGCCCAAACCCTGGTGAGCACCACACTGGGACAGCACTGGGACACCCCAGCAGCTCCCAAAGCCCTTTTGGCCAAGCTGCACCTGAATTCAGGGTTCAATCCGGCAGCTGATGGATTTGGGAACTGGAAAGCAGCTTTGGTGGTGCACAACAGGCTCAGCCGATCCTGAGCGTTCGGTTGGTGGTGCCAGAGCTTTGGCACCGGGGCACAGCCGCTGAGCTGCCCCGTGCCAGGGCTCTGAACCAGCCCTTGCCCAAGACACAGCACTAAGCCCTCTGGACACGCTCTTCCACTGCCATGGGGCACAGGAAGGGTGCAGAGAGCGGGACCCCTGGCACATCCTGCAGAGCCAGCCTGGGATGCGCTGTCCTCAGAGCACAAGGCCCCAGCACAGCCGCATCATAGGGCAGTGCTGGAAGGAGCTGGAGCATCCCATCCCCATCCCCATCCCCATCCCCATCGCCCAGACCCCACAGGTACCAGGTCCCTCAGTGCTCGTGCACAGGCTGCAGGGCAGGGGCCAGGTTTTGGGGCATGTTGTGCCTGTGCTGTCCCCTGCACTCACACCCCTGCACGGACACAATGCCCGGTGCTCAGGGGACAGACGTGGCACCCACATTCTGCCCTGTCCAGCCCTGGGTGCTCCTGGCAGCTCCAGCACAGCGCAGCAGGGATGTGCCAAGCTGGGAATAGGAACGTGCCAGGCCGGGGATAGGGATGTGCCAGGCTGGGGATGCTGCCAGCCCAGTGTCACCTCCATTGGGTGCATGGGAAGGCACAAGGAGACATGGGAGTGGGCACGGGGTGGGCATGGGGAGCCCAGCACCCAGGAAGACCATAACCATGCCGAGTGCTGACGGTGCTGCGATGGGCGCACCGCGCCGGGTCGGAGCAGGGATCAATATTGAGACAGACGCTGTCAGCCTGCTCAGAGCTGGCGCTTTTACTGCGTGATCTTATTTAAACAGAGAACAGGTTCTGGGATCCAAGCCTCTCTGGCACGGCCCAGGCAGGGTGGGCACGTGGGGCACAGCACCAAGGGGGGACGGGGCAGCCACGACGCGGTGCCAGTGCCGGTGGGTGATCCCTTTGTAGGCAGGGCTCAGCTGATCGATGCCGCCCCTCGCTCCCGGCATCCCGCCGCCAGCACCCGCTGGCTTTGGGAATGTGACATCTTCCTCTGCCAACGCTTTGGGGATGGTGCTGGCACGGTCCCCAGGAGGCTCAAAGCAGCCCCTGGCTCAGGGCTCACAGGAGCCATGGGGCAAGGAGCGAATGGACCCTCACCCCCTTGCCTGCATCCACACAGGTGGGGTTTGATCCCAGCTCCCCAAAACCAGCCCGGTTCCCTGCTCACCTTCCCGAGCCTGGAGGAGGGGGGAACGGAAGCAAATCCAGACGTGGGCCTGGGGAGAGTGGGGCCATGGGGAGGATGGAGCTGAGAGCCTCCAGGGTGCTGGGTGCCGCTGCAAGGCAGGGGCTGGCAGCAGGATTTGGGGTGCCGCTGTGGGGTTTGGATGCCACCCCCCGCTCACCCCTCTGCTCTGTCATTCCCAGCCATTGCCATGCCAAACCCTCGCTCCCATCAGGAGAAGAGTGACGCTGCTCCGTGCACCCCGCTGTGCACGCTCACCCTCACGTGCACGCTCACACGCTTCCAGAGCCTTCCTCCGCCAGCCTGGCCGAGGCCACCCCTCATTCCCGGGTGTTCCATTGCGGGATGAGCTGCCCCTTGCCATGGGGAGCTGAGGACCCTGAGCCCTAACAGCAGCAGGAGGGGCCCTGTCCATCCCCTGCACCTCACAAGCGGGGCCACCCCACGTCCTGGGTACCCCTCAGGCATCCCCATGCCCTACAGCAGCCTCTGGGCTCTGCTCTCCATCCTGGCGGCCCTGGTCCCCACTGCGGCACCGGCAATCTCTGCATCCCACTGAGCATCCCTGCATCCCCCGGGCAATTGGGCATTCCAGCATCCCTGCATCCCACCGGGCATCCCGGCATCCCCCTGAGCATCCCTGCATCCCACCGGTTATCCCGGCATCGCCCTGAGCATCCCTGCATCCCACCGGGCATCCCGGCATCCCCCTGAGCATCCCTGCATCCCACCGGTTACCCCGGCATCCCCCTGAGCATCCCTGCATCCCACCGGGCATCCCGGCATCCCCTCCCCTCCGGCCATCCCCGGCTCTCCCGGCCCTTACCGGCAGGTGCGGGGCCGCCGCGGGCACTGCCGGGAGCGAGTTCGAGCTCGGGCCGCAGCCGCTGCCGCTCTTAAAGGGCCCGTTCTGCGGCGGCACCGCGGGCGCTGCGGTGGGAAGCGCGGAGGATGCTCCGGGCCCCGACACAGCCGTGCACAGCGGGGCGGCACCGGCAGGGCGGGGACCGGGCCCCACGCACCGGTGCGACACAGGCGCGGAGGGGACACCGGCACGGCCCGGCCCCGGGGGTGGCACCGGGACCGCTCCTCGGCGGGCCTGCAGGAGCCCGGTGTGTGCCCGGCTCCGGTGCCCGGTTCCGGTGTGTGCCCGGTTCCAGTGCCCGGTTCCGGTTCCAGTGCCCTGTTCCGGTGTGTGCCCGGTTCCGGTGTGCGCCCGGTTCCGGTGCCCGGTTCCGGTGTGTGCCCGGTTCCAGTGCCCGGTTCCGGTTCCAGTGCCCTGTTCCGGTGTGTGCCCGGTTCCGGTGTGCGCCCGGTTCCGGTGCCCGGTTCCGGTGTGTGCCCGGTTCCAGTGCCCGGTTCCGGTGTGTGCCCGGTTCCGGTGTGTGCCCGGTTCCAGTGCCCGGTTCCAGTGCCCGGTTCCGGTGTGTGCCCGGTTCCGGTGCCCGGTTCCAGTGCCCGGTTCCGGTGCCCGGTTCCGGTGTGTGCCCGGTTCCAGTGCCCGGTTCCAGTGCCCGGTTCCAGTGCCCGGTTCCGGTGTGTGCCCGGTTCCGGTGCCCGGTTCCGGTCCCCGCTGCCCTCCCGCGGCTCTCAGCAAGCGCCCCCTGGCGGCTCCGCTGGCAGCCCGCTCCTCCCCCCGTTGCTCCATGGTCTCGCCCCCCCCCCCCGGCAGTGCTCATGGTACCTCCCACCGCCCCGCTCTGCACATGCGCCTTCCTACAGAGCCCGCCTCAAGCGCCGTCACTCCATGCGCGCTGAGCTGCCCCCGCCCTCCGCGCGTGCGCAGAGCGCTCAGCGCCGGTACCGGGAGGGAGCTGCGGCGGCGCTGGGTCCCGGTGCCCGCGGGGCGGTGAGCCTGGGCCGGACCATGAACGCAGCGCAGGGCACGGTGGGCAGCGACCCGGTCATCCTGGCCACGGCCGGCTACGACCACACGGTGCGGTTCTGGCAGGCGCACAGCGGCATCTGCACCCGCACCGTGCAGCACCAGGACTCCGTATCCTTCAGCGGGGGGTGCCGCGCACCGGGTGCGGGAGCGCGGGGGTCGGGCTCCGGCTGCGGCTGCTTCGTACGGACCTTAACGGGTGCGTGCAGCAGGTGAACGCGCTGGAGATCACCCCGGACCGCAGCATGATCGCTGCCGCAGGTGAGCGCGCCCGGCCGCGGTGACAACGGGCACGGGTGGCGGCGGGGCCGTGGGTCACCCGCTGCCCGCTCCTCGCTGCAGGCTACCAGCACATCCGCATGTACGACCTCAACTCCAACAACCCCAACCCCGTCATCAACTACGACGGCGTGAGCAAGAACATCACCTCGGTGGGGTTCCACGAGGACGGGCGCTGGATGTACACGGGCGGGGAGGACTGCATGGCCAGGATCTGGGACCTCAGGTGGGCACCGGCACCACCACCAACACCAGCAGCAGCAGCATCCCAAAAGCTGTGGAGCTCATCACACGCCGTTAACCACGCTCTGTGCTCGCTGTTCTCTTGCAGGTCTCGTAACCTCCAGTGCCAGCGCATCTTCCAGGTGAACGCTCCCATTAACTGTGTGTGCCTGCACCCCAACCAGGTGAGCACCGGTCTCACTGTGGCTTCACAGCCCAGGCTTTGCTCTTGCTCCTCCGGGTGGGCCTGAGGGGCTGCAGAGTTCTATGTGGCATCCACAGCAAGAGATCTGGTGGCAAAGACCCATGAGCATTGCAGGACATGGAGCAGCCACATTTGTGCTCGTTACCTGGTGGCTCTTGCAAAGGGACAGTAGTGGCAGCACTGGGAGTGTCCCCACTCCTTTGGGGCTGTCTGCCCCATAGACATGACTAAGGGGATGTACTGGGGTAGAAGTGGTGGCACGGGGTGGGATGGCGAGTGTGAGGGTGTTACCTCTGCCAAGGCATGCACCCCAGGGCTGCAGTTACCATCAGGACTTGGGTCAGATTTGCTCAAGGTTCATGTTCACCACTGGGGTGATGAAGAGAGGGATGGCCAGGGCTTGAGAAACGATGCTAAGCTGGAGCACAGAGCCTTGGAGGGAATGGTGGTGGTATCACTGCAGTGTTAATAACCCATCTGGTCCATTTTGTGTTCACAGACTCGGCAGCACAAACCTTTGTAAACAGCCGAGCACCAGAAATGTTTCTTTGTGTTTGATCTTCAGAAGGTTTAACCTCCAAGTCTGGAATTTCAGACCCGATTTGAGAGCAATGATTTGGATCACACTTTACCCAGACGCTGCTGATGCTCCTATAGAGCGGTGCTGTGTCAATGTACAGTGTTAAAGCCAAGCATTATTGCTGTACATGGATCTTGCACATGAAGTAATCACTAGCCAAGATGCTCCTGAGGTGCTGGTCTGTGAGAAGAAGGCAGTTAGTTAGTCCAAAGGTGGCAGTGTTTATGCAGATAGCTTCATCCCTCTGTAATTCCCTGTTGCCATGATGCTGGTGAGAGGCTTCTCACAGCCTGGGTACAGCGGTGATGGCTTTAGCAATGGCATTTAAAGCTGCTAAGAGGGAGTTGGGTCTCAAGAACCAAAAAAGACTCCAAACTGTGTTCCTCAGGAACCAGCCTTTGCTTCGGGGGACAGGAATAGCTGGTCCTGGGACCTGCTGTCCTGCAGGGACCCTGCTGAAGCGGTGCTGTCGCATAGCTGTCGATAAAAACCCTGGGTTAGTGGAGAGCTGCCAGCACGGTCTGCTCCGAGCATGGGAGTGGAGCCAGAGCTCTGCCCTTCAGCTTCCTCTTGTCCTTCCCCTGAGAAGGGGAGGGAGGGAGAAAAGCCCATTTAGGCTGGAGGTTCTCAGGTATTTGTACACTCCTGAGTGCTTTGGTTGTTCACCGGCCAACCCGCATCTGAATGCCCGCGGCTGGGACGTGCTGAAAATCCTCTGGCTTCTATGGAAGCTGCTGGAGCTGTGCAAAGGTTCTGGAATTGGGGCAGCTTCTGCCTGCTCTGGGGTATATAAAATGAGCAAATGCTTCTGTAAAGCCTTTTTGCAGTGTGAGGTCCGTGCTCGGCTTGCTCTCAGTGCACAGGCACTCAGCAGGCTCCTAGGGCTCTGAAGCAGCCCTGTGCTGCAGAATAATGAGGCAAAGCAAGACCATGATGCTTAAAACCAGAGCAAGGCTCCATGGGCATGATCTGAGCATCAGCTTGAGGCTGCTGCTTGCGGGGTTCTCCCCAGAGACACGAGGCTCTGCTGCTCTCTTGCAGGCAGAGCTGATCGTGGGTGATCAGAGCGGCGCGATTCACATCTGGGACCTGAAAACCGACCACAACGAGCAGCTGATTCCAGAGCCCGAAGTTTCCGTGAACTCAGTTCACATTGACCCCGATGCCAGTTACATGGCAGCTGTGAACAGCTCGGTGAGCCCCGATGGCATCCAGTGTTGGGGGGGGATTTATGGTGCTCAGATGCACGTACCAGCATTACTTGCAGCGTGGCTGGGGCCGGACATGGGAAGTCCAGGCTGCTTTGGGGTGGGCGACCATCACCCACTGTCTCCCCACAGGGAAACTGCTACGTGTGGAACCTGACGGGTGGCATAGGGGAGGAGGTGACTCAGCTGATCCCCAAGACCAAGATCCCTGCGCACAACCGCTACGCACTTCAGTGCAAGTTCAGCCCCGACTCCACGTGAGTGCTGCAGCCAGCAATGGGAACTGATGGTCCTTTTGGGCAGGCAGAGGCCAGCTGCGCCTCCAGATGTGGCTGGTGCTGGCTCCATGCTGCCCTGCAGGTCCCCAGGGAGGAGCAGGACATGGCGCTGAGTTGCTGTCAGTGCATCCCAGCCTTGTGGACCATGATCTCAACAAGCTTTGTGGCCCTGAGGTGTTTTAAAGCTGGGGTTCAGTTGCTGATCTTCAGGAGCAAAGTGGGGAACTTGGTGTCTTTCACAAGCCTGTTCAGCTCAAATCTGGTAAAGCAGATGACATAGGTGTAAAGAAATGTGATTGCAATGAGCTCAGGTCTCCAGTTTGCTACTGGTCCAGGCCCAAGTTAACGAGAGGCCCTTGGGCATGCAGCGTGACTAATAAGGCTGCCCTTGCACATCTCTTCCTCGCAGGCTCTTGGCTACGTGTTCTGCAGATCAGACCTGCAAGATCTGGAGGACTTCAAACTTCTCACTGATGACGGAGCTGAGCATTAAGAGCAATAACCCAGGAGAAACGTCTCGGGGCTGGATGTGGGACTGCGCCTTCTCCGGGGACTCCCAGTACATCGTCACAGGTGAGGCCCTGCTGCACCGCTTGGTTTGGGCTCCAGGGCCCTGCACTAGCACAGGACTCACCCATTTCTATACCTGGGACATTGCCATACCCAGCTGTGTGAGGAGAGCACGCAGCTTTACACCCACAACACACCTTACTAACTCCCTTAAGTGTCTACTAACTCCCTTAAGCATCTACTGACTCCCTTAAGTGTCTACTTTTAAACTCTCTTAAGCATCTACTAACTCCTCTAAGTGTCTACTAACTCCCTGTGCTGCAACAGGGCATCTGTTTAAACTGGAGGGATGTTTTTCACCTGTGCAGTGTTTCACCTGATAGCACTGCTGCTTGCAGCATGCAGGAGGATGGTCCCTTCAAACCACGCACATTGTAACTTCCACAGTAACACATAAACCTCTGTGTAATACAGAAATGCAGTAAGCTTCTTGCTCTGCACAGCTCCCTTACCTCTTGTCGTAATAATGGTGTTGAATGAAGCAAGGGGAAAGTCTTGTAATAGTAATTTAAAAGTCAGTATAAAGGTTAATGCAGTTTACCCCATTCTTCTTCCATTTCTCTCCAGCCTCCTCTGACAACCTGGCCAGACTTTGGTGTGTGGAGACAGGAGAGATCAAGAGGGAATACAGCGGCCACCAGAAAGCAGTTGTCTGCCTGGCTTTCAATGACAGCGTCTTGGGCTAATGGCCACAGGTGGGAGGAGAGGACCTCTGCTTGTTGTCCCTTGTCCTGCAGTGGCAACACCCTCTCTGGAGCCCGAGACACAACCTGCAACCACCATCCCCTCCTGTGGTGGAGGGCTCAGTCTCTGGCAGCAGCAGCAGCTGCCTCTGCCTCAGTGGGACCAGGCTGCAGCTCCGAGCACATCATCACTGAAACACATGTGGCTTCCAAGGGAAGCTGCCTGGACAAAAGGGAATGGGAGAGGGAGGCAGGATCCTACTGAGGGCAGCAGGGTGCTGTTCAGCCAGAGGAATTCCCGTGGCATCAGCTGCTGACAGCTGTGTGATGTTCTGTACCCCAAAGTGGGGAAAAATAAATCAGCCTTTCTAACTGCTGGAAGAGGCTGAGCAGAGGAGAGGGAGCTGATTCCTTGGTTTGCAATCCCTTTATTCAAAGTGTGTCACAGACTCGCTGGGAGAGCTGCACTGGTACAAAGCCAACCCCCCCAACAAGTGTAATAACCTTGTGTTGAGCAGGGCTTGTAGCCATGTAACACAAGCTACACCACAAAATGCCTCTAGGCCTGGATCTCCTAATACCTATGTACACAGTGCAGCCCTGAGCACAGCTGCAAATAAAGTGTCTGTCATGGTCAGCTGCAGAGTTATGGTCATTCTCTAAACAGTCCTTGCCAGCAGCACATGAGATCAGGAAGCGCTGGGGGCTGGTGAAGCTGTTACCTTCCTTGGAATCAGAGGTGTCTCAGGAATCCAGTTCAAGTATGTAGAGAGGGAATCCACGGCTGCAGGACTTACTCAGGGAGGTAATAGAAGCAGATAGACACACAAATGTTGCTTGGAAAGCAGATGTCAATGCAAAGGTAGATCAAGCGCTGCTTCCCTGGACCTGCCAAATGAGCAAGGACAGAAGCAGGGTGAGGGGAAAGCTCCTGTAGTCACTGGGGAGCCAGCCAAGCAGAGAGCCTCCAGGAATGACCTTTTCCATTAAAGCTGGAGTGAGATGGAACAGAAGGAGAGCTCAGCAGGCTGCTTTGGTGAGGATGGAGGAGACAAGCATTAAGCCACCAGCAGTGCAGGGGACTGCTCTGTGGCTGCACAAGCTGCTGTGCTGCCTGGAGAAGGGGCCTCGGAGCCTTTGCCAGCCGGTTCACTGCAGGTTGTGGGTACGAGCCAGCCCTTGGGGAGCACTAACAATGGTTTGATTCTAACTAGAGGTCACCTGTCCCTTGGCAGCCCATTCTAGGACATGCATCAGCTTCTGCACAGCCCAACCTGCTCCTCAGAGGTACTAGAACAACCACACCTCCCTCCTGTGCAAAGGGCAACACACGCCACTCACCCTCGCGTCTCCTGACCTTGAAGATGGGTGTCTGCTCACATAGGGCCTGCACAGCCTCCCCCAGGCCCCTGGGGTCCACCTCTCCCCCTGCCAGAACACCCAGGAACTCCTGGTAGTGCCTGGTCTGGTTATTGGAACGGAGCAGCTCATCAGCCTGGAACAAACAACGTCCCTGTTAGTTCCTCCTCAGGCACTTTGTCCCTCCTGGCCCTGCGGTTTGGGGAGCAGAGGACACACAGGCCATTTGGTGGCCGGGACAGGCACCACCGACTCTTTGACTCCCATTAAGGAGCCTCAGAGCCAGGCAGATGCTTTCTCCTCTTTGCAATTCCTTTGGTAGCCTGCCCTGGTGGGTGCTGTGCTCCTTCACTGCTGTGGGTTAAACAGTACAGCAGCAGGCAAAGGAGACCCAGAGTAAATGGAGAGCAGATGACAGGGGCACAAAACCATGGGGCCTTCTGTCTTCTTGAAACAGAATCTGCCCCCTGCCCATGCATCCATTAGCATTGAGTTCAGAGGGTCCCTGTACATGCTTTGCTCCAACCTTCCTCCCTGTGAATTGCTAACAAGACCCCTTTGTTTTTTGTTCCCTGGATTTCTGAGCAGGTAACAGAATCCAGTGGGAGCGGGTCCTGCGAGAGCCCTGCTATTCACCCCATGGGACATATCCCCCCCTTCCCAAGTGCAGCTCTGCTGTTTCTCACAGATTGGGTATCCATAGAAGCAGGAGCTGCTGCTCTGAGCTCATACACAGCACTCCAAAGCAGAGCCCTGCTCCTGTGCCAGGCACCAACCCAGCCCCACCAAGCAGTGAACTGCTGCTGCTACCCCAGGCTGGGAGAGCCCCTGCCCTCATTTAGCCACATTTGGGATGCTGGTGTTAAAGAGTCGGCACTGCAAACCCAAATCCCTGCAGGAAAGGGCCTTCAGCAAGGCAGGACTGTGCAAAGCCCAGTTCATCACCCCTGACCACTCAGCTGCCCCAGGAGCGGCCGCAGCCGCTGCTCACTCTCTGCTCAGACGTGTTGAGAAGTGTCTGTAGGGCTTGGAGGTCCCAGGAGTCCATCCTCTTCAGGTAGCACACACGCTGCTCCATGGGCTTGTAGCACACATAGCCCTGCAAGCCAGATTGTGCCCCCTTAGAGCAGTCAGCGGCTCCCACAGGTACCTTAACAGCCCCAAATGGACATCCCTCCTTTTGCCCTGTGTTCTTTCCTAACTAAAGGTGCAGAGAAGGGCACCTAAAGTTAATGCATTTCCTGGTCTACACCTCCTGCTCCCACCTCTGCAAATCTTCTCCCACCAGCCTGGGCTCCTCTGTTCACTCCCATGCACAAGAGGAAGGTGATTTAACACACTTACATTCCTGCTGTCGTACAGCACCACGGCGGTGTGGTTGCTCTCTGAGGTGATGTAATAGGTCACGGTGCTCCTGGACTTGTCCACCAAAGCTGTCTGATTTCTCAGGAGGTCCTGATGGCCCTGAAGTGTCAGGCGGACGAGCTGCGAGTCAGCCTGAGCACAAAGAGAGAGACAGTGCCACCAATCATAGAATCCCAGCCTGGTTTGGGTTGAAGGGACCTTAAAGCTCCTCCAGTTCCAACCCCTGCCATGGGCAGGGACCCCTTCCACTGGAGCAGCTTGCTCCAAGCCCCTGTGTCCAACCTGGCCTTGAGCACTGCCAGGGATGGGGCAGCCACAGCTTCTCTGGGCACCCTGTGCCAGCGCCTCAGCACCCTCACAGGGAAGAGCTTCTGCCTAAGAGCTCAGCTCAGTCTCCCCTTGGGCAGGTTCAAGCCATTCCCCTTGGCCTGTCCCTACAGGCCCTTGCCCAAAGCCCCTCTCCATGTTTCCTGCAGCCCCTTTAGGCACTGGAGCTGCTCTAAGGTCTCCCCTTCAGGAGCCTTCTCTTCTCCAGGCTGACCCAGCCCAGCTCTCTCAGCCTGGCTCCATATAGGAGTTGCTCCTGCTCCTGATTATCCTCATGGCCTCCTCTGGACTTACTCCAACAGCTCCATGTCTCTCTTGTGCTGCTGCCCCAGAGCTGTATGCAGGATGCAGGGGGGAGCTCAGGAGAGCAGGATCTGCCTCCCCAGCCAGCACAGCTCACTGGAGCTCACTCTCCCTCAGAGGCCACACACTGGAACTCTCCTGCTTTGACACAGAGCAGCTCAGCGCTCACACTGTGACTCACTCGAAGGGATGCTGTTTTTAGCATCCACTTCAGCAGCACTGCCAGCACCTTCCTGCCCCTGTGCCTGCTGGTCTTTCAGCTGGCAACCAGCTGAAGCCAGCCCAGATCACAGCTGTCATGGTTTAAGCCCAGCGGGTAACCCAGAACCATGCTCACACCCCCTCTGTGTCCACCTCTGCTCCCGGAGGGATGGGGAGCAGAATTGACAGAATGTAAATCCCATGGATTGAGACAGGAACAGTGCAGTAACTCAGGTATAACACAAACCCACTGCTGCTACCACCAATAATAATAAGGGGAATAACAAGGGGAGAGAATATGAAACTAAAAAGGGAAGGGAAAAACCCAACAATAAACACAAAGGATTCCCAATGCAATTACCCAGCACCCACTAACCCAGCCTGACCAGAGCAGTGACCTGGGCCTTCTGAGTAACTCCACCCCAGTTTCTATCATGGGCATGATGTGCTGTGGGACCGAATACCCCTTGGTTAGTTTGGGTCAGGGGTCCTGACTCTGCTTCCTTCCAGCTTCCCGTGCCCCTCCTCACTGGCAGAGCATGAGACTGAAAGTCCTTGATCAGAGTAAACTTTACTGAGCAACAACTAAAACATCAGTGTGTTATCAGCACTGTTCTCAGGCTAAAGCTAAACCAGCTCTGCACCAGCTACTAAGAAGGAGAAAAACAACTGTAAAGTTGAAAAACAGCTGAATCCAGGACAGCAGCCCATTCATCCCTCCTACTAAGTGCTGACACACATTAAGGCTGTGGTGAGCGGAAGGCTTCCTGCCTGACTGGGGTCTCTTACCTCAGCAGAGCTGGGGGAGAAGATGAGAACCCCCAGGATGCCGATGCCAATGGCACAAAGCAAGGCAATGGACAGGATGATGCAGAAGGTCCTGCGTGGAGTTGTGAAGCACACTGCAGCTCTCCTGTCCTGGGAGCCAAGGCAAAAAGGAAAGGTGTTAAAATCAACCCTCCTACTGATTATTCTTCTTCCCTATAACAGGCAATTCCCACTGATGACACAGATCATTGCACAAACTGAGGGGGTTTGAGTGCAGAACTGCCCAAACATCGCAGCAGCCCTGGAATAATATCACCTTTATCCCACAGTGCTGGAGTTTCAGGTCCAACATCCCAGTGATGGGTACTCCCACAGCTGAGCACCTTCCTGCTGCAGCCACGGGAGCATGGAAACGCTGGGAATCCATTGGAGAAGGGCTGGAGCTGGAAGCTTTCCATGAAGACGAACTGCTGGTGCTGTGCTTTAGCAGCAAATTAAATTACTTTGGTTTATAGCAGAAATCCCCAGAGAACCATCAGCATTTGGAACAGCCCCTGTTGGAGCGATGCTGCTTCAATGCCCCACTCTGTGTTTGGTTGTATTCACCTTCTTGATCAGCTGTTCTCATGCAGACCAAGCTGTCACCTGAAGCAAAAGAGCTTGGCACTCACCTTCATGCTTATATGGAAACAACTTTAACTTAATGGCACCTAACGTTATTCTTTGCAAGCAGAAAGGATGTGCTTCCAGTAATCCCAGCTGTGCAGTCCCCATTAAAAAAGAAACAACCTGTTTCTCATTCTGAAGGACATGAAGAAATCCAATACATGTCTGTGGTTGGAACTGCTGCAGCCACACGAGGAAAGGGCTCTTCCAGGCTCTAGGTCAGTTATGGATCTTTTTTGGTGATATGTAACCTCCAGACCTGTCCCACCACAGAAGCAGTGAGTCTCACTACAGTCCAGCCTGTGCAGAGCTGCAGGCTTAGCAATTCAGATGCGATAGTGCTCAAGCCCTATACTCCCAGGCACGTTTTCAATAGCTAATGGAATTCCCTGCATGGGAAAGGTGCAAAGAGAAAAATGCAGTGACTCCCAGCCCTGAGGCTCTCCCATGCACACACATCCCGAGCGGCTCTGCAGGGTGCAAGTGGGGTGCTTCAGCACCTCTACCCTGACCATCCTGCCCTGCCTTGTGGAAATCCAGGCATGTCTAAGAAAATCCATCTGACAGGATGAACAAAACCTCACCAGGATCCCCCAGAAAAGGAGGAGCTCAGCCCCTTCAATAAAGAATTGATCAAGCCCAGAGTGGGGTCTCCCTCTGTGATAGGAGGGGATAAGGGATACTCACTGTGGAGACAGCGCTGCCAGTGTTATTCCTGCCCTCCATCCTCCGCTTCAAATGAGGACCTTGCTCCTGCAGCTCTGCCTCCTGGTTGTATGCAGACTGTCTATACAATTACAACTCCTGGTACACTTGGAAACCCAAAATAAAACAAGCGTGCATCTAGAAGAAATGGTCCATCGTGCCAAAAGTAATCCCAGCCAGGAGCTCCTCAGCTCAGACTTTGGGAGGCTGAAACCTGAGAGTTGCCACCTGGGGAGAGGGGAAGAGACAGGGCTGAATCCAGGAGTGCCGAGTGACGCTGTCAATGCCTAACACGGTGCTTCCTTGTGAGCGGGCTGGAGGGGACAGGATGACAGTCAGGGACTTTGTCCTGGCCTTCCCTGCTGGCAGGACCACTGCAAGCTCATGAAGAGCAGAAAATAGAGCAGAGAGGAGGGGTAGCCAGCCCCTGTCATCAGTTACTTCCCACTGTCAACACAAAGCTCGTGCTGCCGGAGCTCCACAGGCTGAAGCCGAGTGTTCCTCCTCCAGGCTGCTGCCCTGCAAGCCTCAGCTGCACAGACATGCTTGTGCTCCAGCAGACCTTGTGGTAGGTAGCTCCTGAAGAGAAGGATCTCTGCTAGCGAGGCATCACCACAACCCCAGCTGCACGCATGCCCATGCCCCACCGGGCTGTGCCATCCACAGGAGTCCCCAGGAGAGGTTTGTGGGTTTGAGACCTGCCAGCGAGATGCAAGCAACTGGATGGAGGCAAGGAAAAGCTCAGAATTCCTTCATGTAGTCTCTGTTAAGGGAAAATAAGGCTTTTGGACATTTTCCTATTAAGCACAGCCCAGGACTGATCCAATTCAGCCAAGAGGGCAGCTCATCCTGGAGCTTCTCGTCACCAAAGCACTGGCAATCCCTCCCCACTCACTCTCTTTCCTGCTGTATGTCAAAAGTTAGCTATTTCAGTGGCAGCATCCATCCAGTTCTGGCACGATGCTTCCATGGGATGCGAGCTCCAGTTCCCAACAAACACACCCTGTGCCATGGCACTGCTGAGAGCAGGACAGGGCTGGCACAGCCAAACCACAGCTCTGCTTCGCTGGGCGATGCGCAGGGGACCCAGCACTGCTCCCACATCACCACCTGCAGCTGAGCTTCGCACAAGAGGTGTGAGAACCAAGCAGCAACACAGAGATGGGGGGTTCTTCCCAAAGAGACTGTTAACAGCCACGCAGGAGACACTTTCTTGCTCTAAGAAATGGAGGCCCTGCCTAATCTGAGGCACAGAATGAAGCAAAACGCTCTACAAAACACTGGTGGTGACAGGATTGCTGTGTTCTGCTCAGCACTGTGCTCTTCAAGAAGCAAATCCCAGCCCACACCAAGAGATTTGGGACCCGAGCCCCAAAAATACCCTCCAGACCTCAGATTTCTCTCCCCATTTCTGCACGTGAGGCATAAAGAAAACAACCACAAACCAACCCCTAACTCCCACAACCTCCATGCAGCACAGCTGTGCCAAAGATCACAGAGAAGAGACTTCAAAGTGAGACAATGCCGGGGAAAGCAGGTTTTGAAGTTTAATGTGAATTCAAGTAGAGGCTTAAAAACCGTTTGGAAGTTGCACAGAGTTTCGAAGCACAGCTGACACCTTCACCCACACGTTTCAGCACACACAACTCGAGGTAACAAGTCCCTTGTGCAGGGCCAGCGCTGGCTCCAGCCAGGACAGGCCTCTCCTGGTGTTTGCTGCTTTACTTGTCATCTTCTGACATTCCAAGCACCACATACAGGAACTCATCCGGAAGCCAGGCTCTCCCTGAAGGAAATCCATCACATCCATTTCCACATTAACCCGGTTCTACCTCTAAGGGTTTATCTGTGACTTCACACAGCCACAGGCTTCCAGCTGGAAGGAGGAGCAGGGAAGAGGCAATCCGTGCTTCCCAACACAAGGGAACACCTTGGACAGGATCAGCTAATACTCTGGTTAACACCAAAAGACAACGTGAACTGCAAGGTTATTGCTCTACAAACAAGTGACTCCTTGTGACTGGAAGGAAACGGCACCAACACACTGCCAGAGCTGCCTGGCTGCACAGTGGGAGGTGAAGGAAGGAAGTTGTTTAAATTCAGCTACCAACAGTGGAAGCTATGGATAAAAGCAGCTTATTTGCATATTTAATTTGTCACTTAATTCTGTAATGCAAAAGCTTTCACCTGTGGCCTTGGATCCAGCTATCATGGACAGAGCTGTGCATCACCCAAACTCAGCTCAAGATCAAACTGGAATCATCACCTGAGCCAGCGAGTGCTGCTCTGCAGCCAAGCACCCGGCCCCAGGCCCACAGGGAAGAGCTGAACCTCAGGTACTGAAGGAAGCACGTGTCACCATCACACACAGCCTCAGGATTCTTTGAGAGGAAAGCTGTGCTACATCCAGCCCCTGTTTGCCGAGCATCACCTCTGATGCTGCAGCTAAAGCCAAGGAAAGATCTATTTGGATGCTGAGGGAAGTACAAGAATTAACTTGTTACTAACGGATCCAGTTATCCGGGAAGCAGCAGTAGTGAAGGACAGTCCTATGTGGGTACAGACTTTCTGCATTACCAAATGCAAAAGCTTGGATCTACTGTGATCAGTGAAGTACATTCCTCTTATCCTCCCTTTTGGGAAACAAGATATATTATCATATACTATACTTAAATTTATAATTTAAATATATTCTGATATATATTTAGGATGGGGGTAGCTCTGTATGTACACGTGCTTTATACATACACCCAGCACTTGGACAAACACAGTGAGACCGAAAACCCTGCTTGTATTGTGAGAGGGGAATCCTCCTAATCTGCACTAGTGCAATCTGCAGTGGTCACATGAACAAAGACGGTTTCAGTTTCTGTGACATCTGCATTGGGCTGGAAGAAGAAAATTCAACCCACGGCTAAAGACTAATCCTGCCACCTGCCAGTGCCTGTAGGCATTACCCAAAATAGCTGATACTAAACATTCCAGGTTTCCCTGAATAAACCAGACCAAGTTACAACCTGTCCAGGTAAGTACACACCACAAGATGCTGGGTTCTTTTCCTCAGATCGACCAGCTCTACTTCCCTCAACTCAGTCTACAGGACAAGGTGACATTGAACAAAACAAACATTTGGATAGATTGTGGCTTAGGATTCATTTAAAAACAGCCCCAAGCCCTCAGGACATGGGTGACACTAATGCCCTTTTGGCTTCAAAGTGCATTTAAAGACTGAGATGTAAACAAAATCATATCGGGAGGACAGGAAGGTTAAAAAGCTGCTAAGGGCTGCTAACTCCGGGCAGTATGCTAGTTACTGCCACAGGGTGATTAAGAGGGTACGGCTGCAGAGGCTGCAAGCACTCTGCTCTCCTACTCCCCCAGTGCCGGCAGGAGGTCGGAGATGCTGTCGACGTAGTAATCGGGCACCAGGCTCTGCCTGGTCGGACAGTCGCTGTCCTGGTGGCCCCTCACTTCATCCAGCGTGCTGACCCCGGTCAGCGTGAGCAGGGTGGTGAGACCGCAGGAGTTGCCCATGAGGATGTCTGTGTCAAGCCTATCTCCCACCATGATGGTACGAGCAGGGTCGATGTTGAACTCACTCGCCACACAATCGAACATGTACCGGTTGGGCTTCCCCACGATGAATGCCTCGCGCTGGGCTGCTGTCTCCACTGCTTTCACCAGGCAGCCCGTCCCTACAGAGAAAGCAGGAAACGCCAGTTAGGGACTGCAGAGGAAACTCAGCATCCACACAAGCCAGCACAATACCATACAGGGCTTGGAAACACAATACCACAGACAAGACGGGCAGGGAAAGAGCTCTGAGGTGGTGGACAAAACCTGCCAGGAGGCAGGAATGCTGTCACACCGGGATCAGGAAGGAGCCGCTATTCCCGAATAAAGGATCTGCAAGGATTCTCCCTCTTTCAGTGTGGGGCACAGGCTCTGGGACACTGAGCCTGCCACACTGCTACGCAGCAAGACGCAGGGCTGAGCTCGGGGACACCCAGAGCCACCTCCCAACCCGCTCCCGCCCCGCGCACCGGGGATGGCGGCGCCGCCTTCGAGCGGGAGCCGATGGTCGCGGTTGGTGCCGACGAGGAGGCAGTCGGTGCCGCCGCGCAGGAGGTACCGCAGCGCCTGGCACAGCTTGGCGTAGCTGAAGTGCTCGTCGAAGCCCACGAGGACAGCGCGCACGGCGGGGTCGAGCGGCGCTTGGGCCCAGTCAGCGGGCGCGGGGCCGGGCAGGGCGGCGGGGCCGGGCCCGAGGTGCGGGATACCGACAGCCTCCAGCTCGGCGGCGAGCGCGGGGCTGCCCAGCACGTACGCGGCGGCGCCGGGCGGCAGGGCCTGGCGCAGGTAGCGGGCGGCGCAGTAGGCCGAGCCGAACACGTTGCGGGGCTCTGCGGGCGGGAAGCCCAACCGCCGCAGCTTCTCGGTGTAGGCCGCGCGCGTCCGGCTGCTGTTGTTGGTCACGTAGCACAGCCGCTTGCCCGCCGCCGCCAGCCGGCCCAGCGCCGCCGCCGCTCCGCTCACCGCCGCCTCGCCCCGCCACAGCACCCCGTCGCAGTCAAAGAGCAACGTGTCGGCGGCGTCTAGCACGGCCCGGGCCGCCTCGGCCTCCAGCCGCCGGCACCGCCGCTGCCCTCCGCCGCCCGCCATGGCCGCCGCACCTCAGCCGCGCGCCCCCGCCCGCACGGCGCCGCCGCTGCGCTCTCATTGGCTGCCCGCCCCCCGCGCGCTGCCATTGGCCAGGAGCCCGCGGTCACCTCAGGCCATTGGGCCGCCCGGCCGCCGCGGGGGCTCGTTAGGTAACTCGTTAAGGCTCCCGGTCCGTGTGGGCACCCGGGGTCAGAGGTCACCCGGGGGCCGCGCACCGGACACCGATACGCGCGCGGCCCCGGGGATCGCCCTCCCCCCGCGTGGCGGCCGCGTTCCTCGCCGAGCTCCCCCTTCCCCCCCCCCCGCCCCGCTGTGGGCCAGTCCCGCGGCACACGGGACTGTTGTTATGACGACACGGCCGTAAAGCCGCCATCTTGGCGGTGCGGCTCGTTGCGACATGGAGGCCGCGATGGCAACGAGCGCCGGGCCGGCGGGGCTTACGGCAGGCGCGGCAGAGGAGCGGGAGGCGGCGGTGGCGGCGGGCTCCGGAGCTGCCGTGACCGCCGCGGGCCCCGCCGCCTTCCTCAGCCTCCCGGCGCCCTTCAGCGAGGAAGGTACCAGCCGCGGGGCGGGCGGTGCCGCCGCGACAGGGCCCGGCCGGAGCTAAGGGGAAAAGCGGAGCCTGGGTGGGGCGGCGGGGCCCGCGGAGCCGCCCGAGGGGGCCCGGCCCGGCGGAACCGAGCCCTCGGTGCCCGGCGCGGGGCGGAGCGGGCCCTCACCGTGCTGGTTCTGTCAGCAGGCGGCCGAGCTGGTGCCCCTCTGCCTCCCGTCCGTGCGCCGGGCTCCGGGAGGGGACCTGGGCCCGGGTGGGGGGATCGCCCCGTTCCCTGCCGGAAACCGGCTCGGAAACACCCCCAGGCCCGGGACCACTCGCCCCCCGGTGCGGGAGCTCACCTCCACACGCAGCATAGGCGTTTTGCATGTCTGTTTCTTAAGCCGTGCCCGAATTCTCCCTCAGATGAAGATGACGTGCACAAGTGCGGGCGCTGCCAGGCCGAGTTCACCTCCCTGGAAGAGTTCGTGCACCACAAGCTGCAGAAGGTCTGTCACAGAGTCCCCGAGGCTCTGCCTGCGGCACCGCCGGGCCTCGGCCAGGACGTGCAAAAGGTGACAGCAGCTTCTCCTGCAGCCGGGGCTGTTGGAGGGGAGGGAGCAGTACACAGTGGCTTTAAAGGTCATAAAACTCCTCTGCTAAAGTGTTGTCTGTCACAGCAGGTCGTTCCTTCTGTCGAGGAGTCCATAACTGTTGCTCATATAGTGGTTGAAGCATCTTCGATAGCGGAGGAAATCAGCAATGCCTCTGCTATAGTAGGTGAGCTTTGGGGTGCCTGGTTCTGTACCTGGCTGGGTCAGGAGCCTGTTCTCCCTTCCAGTGTGCTCTGGAGTGTGATCTGTGTGTGGTCAGGCACGTGATGCCTCCATGTTGCTGCAGGACTTGGGGCTGAGGGTGTGAGAGTCATCCCTTGGCCAGCTCTGCAGTTGTTCTGCAATAATAAATTAAGAGTTAAAACTCTGGTCTGGAAGTGGCCATTTTAATAGTTATGCTGCAATAGAATCATAGAATCAGCCAGGTTGGAAAAGCCCTTTAAGCTCATCCAGTCCAACCATTCCTCAGCACTGCCAAGGCCACCACTAACCCATGGCACTGAGGCCTCGTCTCCACGGTGTGTGAGCACTTGCAGGGACGGTGCCTGCAGCCCTGCCCTGGGCAGCCTGTTCCAATGCCTGAGCACCCTCTGCGGCAGGAATTGTTCCTCAGCTCCATCTAAACCTGCCCTGGTGCAGCTTGAGGCCGGTTCCTCTTGTCCCATCCCTTGTTCTTGGGAGCAGAGCCCAGCCCCTCCTGGCTCCATCCTCCTGTCAGGCACTTGTAGGGAGCGATCAGGTCCCCCCTGAGCCTTCTCTTCTCCAGACTGAACCCCCCAGGTCCCTCAGCCGTTCCCCATCACACTTGGGCTCCAGGCCCTGCACCAGCTCAAGTGCCCTTCTCTGGACCTGGTCCAGCACCTAAAGTAAATAGCGAGAACTGTGCAACGACCCTGCTGTATGAAACGCTACAACAGTAAATCGATGGAGTTAGGTAAAGCTCTTCTGCAAAGGACATAACTGTCCTACCCTCTTCCCAGGTAGCGGGCACATCAAAGAAGTCATTGTTGCAGGAGATCATGTTTTTGAAAACCCAGATGGACACACTGATGGGGAAGTCCCAGAAGAGCCAGGCAACCCTGACGATCCGGAGCAGGATATCTCCACGGAACTGATCAAGGTTAAGCTGCTGGTTAACAAAGAAGGGAGATATGTATGTGAATTATGCCAGAAGACATTTAAAACAGTAAGTATCACCTCTGTGTTTGGGTTAGTGAGTTATTTAGGCTAAAAGGTCACCAAGATATCTCAAGGCTCAATAACATTGTGCTGTTCTAGTGCATGTGATGCTTCCAAAAGGGAAGTCCTACTTTCTGAAGGAGCACTGTTTTTCTTTACAGCTGAAATGTAAAATACTTAACCTCTAAAATCCGTAACTTTAGCTCTGAGAAGCTGTGGCTGCCCCATCCCTGACAGTGCTCAAGGCCAGGTTGGACACAGGGGCTTGGAGCAAGCTGCTCCAGTGGAAGGGGTCCCTGCCCGTGGCAGAGGGTTGGAACTGGATGAGCTTTAGGGTCCCTTCCAGCCCAACCCAGTCTGGGGTTCTGTGACTTGAAACATCTTTTAAAATGAAATTCTTTCCCCAGGCCAGCATCCTCAAAGCTCACATGATCACTCACAGCAGCAGGAAGGACTATGAATGCAAACTCTGTGGCACTTCCTTTAGGACAAAAGGGTCTCTGATTCGACACCATCGGCGTCACACTGGTAAGAGCTCTGCAGAATAAGAACTCCTCTTTGCTGGGGTGTGCTCTGTGTGTGGGGAGCCAGGTTACCTTCCAGTGGAATTCACTGCTTTCCTGCTGCTGAGCTGAGCCTTTTGAGCTCCACAGTGCTGGGCTGCTGGGAGGCAACACAAGGGATAAGCACAGGGCTGGCTGTAGGAAGCTGAAAGTGTTCCTCATGCTGGCAGTAGTTACCTTAATACTCATTTTGATTCGTGTCATTCCCAGATGAAAGACCTTACAAATGCAAGAAATGTGGGAAGAGCTTCCGGGAATCAGGAGCTTTGACGCGGCACCTGAAATCTCTTACACCCTGCACTGAAAAGATTCGCTTCAACATGAACAAAGAAATAGTGGTCAATAAAGAGGATCTTCCAACAGGTCAGTGCTGTAGCCAGCACCTGCCTCATGTCTGGGAGAACTGAGCATATAAATTAAACCCACTTCTGTGGTATTCAATTTCTGATTTTATATAGGAAAAAGTAATTTATAGAGCTAAAGTATTAACCTGAAGCTCTATAGCCAGGCAGTGACTGTGAAGAGTGTTTGATGCTCTGGAATAGAGCTGGTTTTAGCAGGCACTTTGTGTTCTGAGGCACATTTTCTGCCAGGCACAGCAGGCTGGGGAGGGTGGCAGCACACCTGTGACTCACTGTGCTGCTTTTCTTGCAGGATCCTCTAGTTCAAACCCAGACACTGTTTCCTCAATAGCAAGTGAGTCCATCGAGAGCTCACCCGTCATTCACCTGGTGACAGATGCAAAAGGCAATGTGCTTCACGAAGTCCATGTTCAAATGCAGGAGCTTCCTGTTGTTGATGCAAAATCGCTGGACCAAGATGTGAGTGCATTTTCTCTTAAAGGCTCTTGATGTGCTGTATGCAGAGAAGTATTTTGAAGTATTTCGCCTCACAGACAGAATTCTCATAGGTGCTAAAAATCTGTGTGATGGGAATAAATGGTTAATGAGCTGCTTTTTCACCCAAGCACATAAAGGTTCTGCTCTGCTAGAGTCCGGCTGAGCTTAGCAGCACCTCTGTAGTATGCAGGAGGATGTGTAGGATTCACCACCATGCACTGAATGACCCAGAAGGTGAAAGGGTGTTCTTGTTGATCATTCCCTGCTGCAAGACACTGTGATAGCAGCAAAGGCTTATCATCCCTCAGACTGTATGTCTTCAGAGTACACATTCACCTCCTCTTCCTCCCCAGTCCAAGATCATTCCCTTGCTGACTTTTCAACCTTGTATCACAGCACTAGATACCTTAGAAAGAATGGCTCTAAAGAGAGGGCTGAGGGTGTATTTGCTGTACCAGTTACCAGACTGTTCCTTCCTTCAGCAGTCACATCCCGAGGAGCTGCCATGTGAGGGGGAAGCAACAAGTGAGAACCTGCTGAGGGAGGCCATGAGGAACTCGGGTATCGTGATAGAGCGAGTCGCTGTGGAGGAGATGCAGAAGCCAGACACGGAGCCTGCTGTGGCTGCTGCAGAAGGACTGCAGAATGAAGTGGTGGAAGCAGAAGAGGAGCCATGTGGGGAGCAGTGTGTTGAAGTAGAGCAAGCAGAGGCTGTATGTTTGTATTCCGTAAATAGATTCATTGTGTAATGTTCCTTGCCTGCACTTGGCTGTGCACAGCACTGTTAGCATGTTACCCTCTCTGCATCAATCCCCATGCCCTGGGAGCTGTGTCAGATTTTATAGTTAAACATATTTCACATGTGCTTTAAGTGTGGTGTTAGGACACAGAGGTGCTCTCTCTCTCCTGTTAACCATACAGATCTCTTCCTGGTCAAAGCTGGAGTATTTAACTGCAATACTTACTATCCACACCAGTACAAACATGTTGTACCATTTTCTTTCCAATAGACAGATGCAGAAAGAACAAATGGGTACAAAAGTTACGTTTGTCCTCACTGTAACGAAGCCTTCAGTGAAGCTACTTCCCTTGAAACACACATCAAAGGTCATTTAGGTAAAGTTCTATTGCTTATGCTTAAAGTGTCTAAAATGTGAGGTGTCTCACATAGCACAGCTTGCTTTGTTTCAACTCCCTTGCCTTTACATGGCCTTAGCCATGCAAAAACAACTGATTAAAATCAATTAGTGACACACTAATATGAAAAGGCTGACTTTGGGCGAGCTCTAGAATAAAGGGTAAAAGAAAAAAACTTACAAAAACCACTCCTAAGTTTCACATTTCGGGGGTGCACTACATCCTTGCAAGTGGAATTTGATGAAGAGGCCAGGAAAAAGGTTGGTGAGGCAGAACAGGTTGATAGGCTGGACCTGCTGCTTGAGAGGCACCAAAGACCAGGAGAGCAACATGGGAGCAGAATTCACTTCTGAATGAGACACACAGTTAATAGAATTTCCCTCCTCCTCCTGGGTCATGTTTTTGGCAAGGATTCTGTTGCTACACATAGGAGACAGTTGCTTCTGTGGGTTGTTGTGTACCAACCACGTGTCCTCTCTTTCTCTCTAGATTACAAGCCTTTTAAGTGTGAGGAATGTGGCAAAGAGTTCACCAAGGGCTACCTGCTAAAGAAGCACCAGGAGGTACACGTGAACGAGCGGCGTTTCCGCTGTGGAGAGTGCGGGAAGCTCTACAAGACCATTGCACATGTGAAGGGACATCGACGAGTGCACTCCGATGAGCGGCCCTATTCCTGCCCCAAGTGTGGCAAGCGGTACAAGACAAAGGTGAACTCCCTCACCACAGCCTGCCCTCCAGGTTTCCTTTTCCAGAGCCAGGGTTTGGGAGAAGTTAGGAGGCTTTGCTCCGGAAAAACAGAGGCCACTTGCCTCTTCATGAGCTGAAGCTCCAGAAGGAGGCTTTTTAGTAAGGAGAGAGAGGGCTAGTCATAGAATCATAGAATGGTTTGGATTGAAGGGAACTTAGAGATCATCCAGTTCCAATATTCTGCCATAGGCAGGGACAACTTCCGGTTAAGATCTTAGTAAAACCTTCACATTTGTGAAGAGACTGTCTGGAAGACTCTACGTAATAACAGTAAAACCTGTTTTTTATCATATCTTACATGAGAAGAAGTCTTCAAGGATGTTAACTTTTATCCAGGAAGCTAAAATACTGCTTGTTCCAGTTCGCAATTCCCTTTAGCTCCCTTATCCTGCTCCTCCCTTTGGTACAGAACGCCCAGCAAGTCCATTTCCGCACGCACCTGGAGGACAAGCCCTACGTGTGTCAGTTCTGCAGCCGCGGCTTCCGGGAGAAGGGCTCGCTGGTGCGCCACATCCGCCACCACACCGGAGAGAAGCCTTTCAAGTGCTACCGGTGTGGGAGAGGCTTCGCAGAGCACGGCACCCTCAACAGGCACCTCAAAACCAAAGGTGAGGTGGCAAGAGTTTGGCTGTGATGGGTGGGAGTGTGGGGTGGTCTTAGGTTGGGTTTGGATGAGCTGCTCTTTGGCTGAGTGGTGATGGTTTCTTGGAGTAGAGCTAATGACTGGCATCCAGGGCTATTTATCTGCATCCCAGTTGCATCAGGAGATGTATTATGGGTTTTTTTAATCTGTATTAATGAATATTTCTATTGTGATTTTTCTGACCAAGAGTCAGCTGAACAAACAGCTGTAAATCAGTTCTAATATAAAATCTAGATCATCTATATAAAGATAAGCAAAACGGGGCTTGCATCAAGACTCTAATTGCAGCAGTGCTGCGTGTTCTCTGCTCCAGCCTCTAGCCTAAGTGGTCCCAGCAGTGTCACCACTGTCCTGAGTAACGAAGACAGAGCCTGCACCCTACCAGAGCCTACCCCAAACTGTGAAGGGGCTCTGGTCCAAGGCTATACACAAAGAGCGAGAAAATGAACATTGCCACAGAGTAATGCCAGAGAGCTCGATTCCTGTGCTGGGGAAGAGGTGAACTTTAAGAACAGAAAGCATGGTTGTTCTGTGAGGAAAATGTCTTGAGTTCTCACAGATAATCTTGTTTGATCAGATTAGTTTAGCTCCTAAGCATGGATTTTCCAGCTTTGTCAGGTAGTGACGATGAGGTGCTTAGATTGCAAAGAACAATACAAGTTCACTGGAAGGAAAAAAAAGAGTTCCCCAGTAGATACAGAAATGTGTAAGAAGAAAAGATATGCTGTTCTTCACACACAGCTTTTGAGATCCAGTATGGATTTACATCTGTGGATTTACAGCTGTGTGTCTTTTGGCACTGTACTGGACAGTGGCTTTGCTCCAGTCTCAGTTCTGTTTGGTGTTACTTGGCTGATCTCAGTCGGATGAGAGCCTGGTAGCTGGTATTTGCCAGTGGTATTCTGTTACAGGTCCTTATTTGTGCTGTGTAGTATTTTCCATGAGGACCCAGAAATTACCATCTCCTGTATTTGAGATGATTATGAAAAATTATGTTCTTTTGGCATTTTTGGAATACCGTTCAGGTGGCTGCCTCCTGGGTTTGAAAGAGGTGGAGGAAGTGATGGTGTCTGAGGAAAGCCAGTCTGCTGACAACTTGGCTGCCACGGTCATCTCCGAAGATCCTCACACGGTGCTGGTGGAGTTCTCTTCAGTGGTGGCAGACACTCAGGAGTACATCATCGAGGTGAGAAGTGGGCAATGCCTTTGCCTGCTGACCTCAGCACAGTGTTTTGTCACTGAAACTGCGGTTGTGCATGATGTTCCTCCCCTAGGCCCTTGGGAGAAGGTAAAATAGGATCTAGCCAATGCATGACCCCAGGAATAAGTAGGATTAAAGAATCTTGTTCAGAAGGAGAGCACCGGGAGCCTACTTCACCCCCTTCCCAAAGCCTTCCTGTAATGTACGCAGGAAAATGGGAATGCAGGAAGACATCAGAAAGCTGAGACTGAGAACTGACCACACCACATTTTATGTCCTCACTGACTTGCTTCAGCTTTCCCTCAACTTTTACCTTCTATTTTCTCCCATTTCTATTTAACTTAAAGAAATAATTTAGCAGAGAAATAATCTCAGGTTTTAACTGGCTGTGGCTGCCAAAAGCAATGAATTCTGCACATTTTGCTCTCTCCCCCCTTGTGGCAAAGAGCCAGTACTCATCAGTGGAGAACAACACAGTTCATTTACTGAGCCCCTTTAGTGCTGCCACAGTTCTTCTCCAATAAAAGAACCTGCCAGTTGGCCAAGTCCTGCTGAGAGAGGATGTTCTCTTCTGGTTATCTGTGAGCACTGTGAGTTACTTTTAAGTAGCTCTTGACAATGGGATTTGAAGGTAATGTCAAGGAGGAGTTGGCTTTAGAGGAGCTACTGCAGCAGGAAAGGAACAGACAGACTTATAAAAGATCTTAATGTCTTATATCTTGGTAATAAAAGTGGTTTTGGTAATAATCTAAAAATCATCATATTTTGTCTTTCAAGACTGCTACTGAAGACATGGAGACCAATGAAGCTACTGAAATCATAGAGGGAACAAGACACGAGGTAAAGCAGCCACATGAAGGATTAGTATGGGGACTTGCTGTAGATGAAATGAATTGCTTTTGGTGTCCTGGAAGTCATGCTGAGTAAACCCAGCTTCAGATAATGAATTGACTGACCTCTGTAGGTTTGCACAGCTGTCTGTACTGGTCGTACTGGTATGACTGGGTTAGTACTGGTAACCCTAGGTCATTGCAGTGCATTCCAGAATGCTAAAAATGGTTCTTGCTGCACAGTCAGAAGCTGGCTGGACTCCTGGATTCTGTCAGTTCAAAGGTGCTGGCATGCGTTGCTTGGATTTGTCTATAAATAGTTTGACATCTGAGGGGTGCTGGAGAGGGACTCTTCATCAGAAACTGTAGTGATTGATAGGACAAGGGGTGAAGGATTCAAACTGAAACAGGGGAAGTTCAGGTTGGATACAAGGAAGTTCTTCCCTGTGAGGGTGGTGAGGCACTGGAACAGGCTGCCCAGAGAAGTGGTAATGCTCCATCCCTGGCAGTGTCAAAGGCCAGGTTGGACCTAGGTGATCTTAAGGTCCTTCCAAACCCAAACCATTCTATGATTCTGTGGCAAGTGTCCTGCTGGCAAAATATCTTCAGTGACGTGAGGTATGACATGTTCTAGGAGTCTGCTGTTCCGGGAATGATGAGTACTTCAACAGCTGGAGGAAAGTGGAATTAAATGCTGTTGCACTGCCCTACTTGTGGTGGTGAGAATTGTCCACACTTCTAAGAGAGAACACCACACCGAGACATAACGAGTCCTCTTTTCTCTCCACATAGGTCGACAGCCACATTATGAAGGTCGTGCAGCAAATAGTGAATCAAGCAAACTCTGGTCACCAGATCATTGTGCAGAACGTCACCGTGGCTGAGAACTCTGAAGTAACCACTGATGCTGCAGACACCATCACCATCGCCACCCCCGAGAGCCTCACTGAGCAGGTGGCCATGACACTGGCTTCTGCCATCGGAGAGGGAGCAGTGCTGACCACAGAGGGTGGCATCGAGACGGAAGAGGCGACGGTGACCATGGTGGCATCTGAGGACATTGAAATCATGGAGCACGCAGGAGAGTTTGTGATTGCCTCGCAGGAGGCAGAGGTGGAAGTCCAGACTCTCATTGTGTGATGAGCAGCATGCACCCTGTGACAGATGCTAATGTAAAACTTCCTGGGTTTCTTGGTTTGGGAGTTTGAGCAGTCCTACCTTTGCCAAGGGAGGGAATGCTTCCATAGGGAAGTGACTTAACAGGAAGGTACGGTGCTGAGATGTTTCCTGTTTAAAATGGAAGTACTGATAGTTAAAATCCTCTACATGGTTGTACTGTGGAAGTGACCGATGCACCAGAGTTGACAGTCTCAGTAGTTTGTACAGCTGCCTCAAATAAAGGAAGGTTCCTTGTAAAAGTATTGACCTCTGACCACAGGACAGTGGTGTTCTGGTGTTCAAAAGCATTCAGAAAGTGAAACAAAGATGTAGGGTCTCATAAGAGACTACTTAGCATATGCATTTAAAGCAAACCAAGGAAACCAAACCTAAGGAGTTCTGGTGTGTGTTCACCACCACTCAAACTTTCATGCCTTTAACCTCACTCCTTTATGCCTGCTAAGGCATGGTACTGCAGTATCTTCATTTTATATCCTGGACAAATAGCCTTATGTACTGGTCTATGAAAGAATGCATCATTGTACCCTTGCAGTGCCAGACAGGCTGCCCTGAGAGGGGCCTGGTGGAGTGTAAAGCCATATTGTATATGATAGTTTCTTTTTTTTAAAGCGTATCTGGGTTTTTATTTGCATATTGTACAGCTCCAGCATGTAAATAAACACCTTTGTAAAAATAAAGTTATTTAAAGTTCTTACTAGACTTGGCCAATTTCTGCTCTGTTGTCACCCAAACAGAAGGATGTCTGGAAAGAGAACGGGGCCCCTTGACGTTGTGCCTAAGAAACCCTCATCATTAGGTGAGTCAAATGCTTTTTCCCCAAACAAGCCTCCAGAAGCAGCCAGTACATGTGTGCTTGGGAGCCTTTCACATGATCCCCAGGTAGGGGGATGGCAGCGGCCACTTGCACAGCTCTAAGTTAACTTTCGTCTTCTGCTATTAAGGTCAAGGGTTTTCTGGGGGACAGCCATGAAGTGCCTTCTAGTGCTCACCTACAGAATCCTGGTACAGACTGGTTTGTGTTGGAAGGGACCTTAAAGCTCATCCAGTTCCAACCCCTGCCACAAACCGGGACACCTTCCACTAGAGCAGCTTGCTCCAAGCCCCGTCCAACCTGGCCTTGCGCACTGCCAGGGATGGGGCAGCCACAGCTTCTCTGGGCACCCTGTGCCAGCACCTCACCAAGCACCTCACTTGTTCAGATTCTGCCAGTAATCATGAAGTCTTTCAGCTAAATCCATGCAACTTGTTCTCCATATCATTAACAGAAATGGGTTAATCATTTGCCAAACAAAGATACTCACACAAAGATGAAGCTTCCTCACAGTTCACAGCAGCTCGCTCTTTGTTAGCTCTTCCCTTGCAAGTGTGCACAGGGAGAAAGATTCACTCCAGTAAGATGGACCCAACTTGTCCCTCCGAACTAGTCAATTCACTATTGGCTCCCTCCAACAAGGAAACAAGAGGACCAAGCTTAACCTCAGAGATCTCACCCAGGGTAGTATCTTATATATTGCTCTGCTGAGGCATTGTTAACCAGAGCACTGCAGTCAACTCTGTTACTGTTTTCCTACAGAGCAAAAGAAAAAGGTGAATGATTGACAAAGCAGTGCCACTTCCACATCTGTGACACTGCAGGAATATAGCAGTGTCTCCTGCAGGAAGGAAGACCTACTTAAGATGGACTAAAGCAACTGAGGAACTCAGTCATACAGTGGTATATATTACGCAGCATACAAAACTAACCATAAAAACCCCAGTTCCTTATCTATGCGTTCTTTAGCTGGTCCTAATCCTAATGCTTCTGCACTGTGACTGTGTCTGAAAAGACTTACAGGCAGCTGCCACCGGTGCAATGTCAGTGCCACAGACAGACTGGTCAGCTTTATGCAAACACAGTTTCCAATCATTTCATTGAGATACAGTCACCTTTTTACAAAAGCTGCTTGGGCATCAGAGCTCATTGCTGGAATAAAGTCCTACAAAAAGCTTAAAAACAAACATACAAACACTGGTATCTTCATGTTTTCTTCTTGCTTTCCAGCACTGCAGGAGGCTTAAAGATTTCCATCAAATTCCTCCAGACTCCTTTAGAATAAATGTTCTTGTAGACAGCTTGTCTGTCATGAGGCTGCAGTGTTGGATGGTGGCAACACCTGTGTCTTCTGCATTTATACCATTCATTGGAAGTTTGGTTGGTTAAGGCCAGATAGAGATTGAAACAGGAGTATGCACCCAGAACCAGTGTGAGGAGAATGACAAAGCCAAGCATGAAGACAATCCTAGGGAAAGTCAAGAAAAGGTGCTGCAAAGAAAGAAAAGAACAACTCAGTTACAAAGATGGGGCATTAAATCACATGGAGGGATGCGAGTGCTCAGCATGCAGCTGCAAAGAACATCTGGGCACACATGGAACTGTGGAGCCCCAGGAAGGAGGTCACAGCCATCTGTCAGCTCAGTGACTGAATCCTTGAGTAGAGCATGCGGATTCCCAAAGCCTGGCTAATATGTGGGAGTATTTTCTCCATCCATCTATCTCTGAATGTTGTATTTCATAGCAGAGTTCTGCTTGTTGGGTTTCTTAATTAAGAAAATCATTAATGCAGATCATCTGAAAACAAACTGCCAAACAAAGGGGCCACAATCTGGTGCAACTTCAGGTTTTGCTGACACGATGCAGTTTAAGCAGCTCTTCCCTGAGTTAAATTCCAGTGCTGGGGAGCGGGAATGGTACAGCTCAAACATGAGCAAATGCTCCCTCCCCAAGATCCCTTTATAACAGTCCAAGGCTGAAACATCTGGTGTTTAGGATGAGGAAAAGAGAAAGCATTTGGTATTTATCTCCTCACTGCCCAACTACAGAAAGGGGTGAGGGGATTGAAAAGCAAATGGCTCAAGTGCTAGAGAAGCTCAAAGTTACCCTTTGTTTGTATGTGAGAGAAAACGTTCAAGTATCTAAATTCCAGGGCAGTAGAGTCCTGCTTGAACATCTCCATGAAGACATCTCAAGGATTTTCAACTGTTTCCTAAACATTCCTGCAGTAGATGGTCACTGGAATGTGAAATCACTCCCTATGAACCAGATCTGCTGAGTGAAAGCAGCCCAGAGACAGAAATCTAAAGAATGGGAGACTGGAATGAAATGCTATGAGAAAAACCCTGTACTTTTAAAGCATTCTGCAACAGCAGTTTTCTACACTGCATTAGCTGTGTGAAGGTGGTAAACCCCTGCATTTGTCCACATCTGCTGCGAGGAGGATTAACAAGATTCCTGAGAGCAAAGACTGAGCTAAACCTTTATATATAAATTAATAGCCCAGACAGCATAAACTCACCTGGATGAGGAAGAGAATATCAACAGCACGCTCCTGTCCTTGGTCATCAATGTAGCTTCCATGCATCATGCCTGAGAGCAGCACCACTTCGATAAGGAATGTTGCTGAGATGACTGCAGTGGTTGCTGCCATGGCAGTCAGCGTGAAGAGGTAAAGGAAGAAGTACTTGGCATTGGAGGCACCAATGCAGTTGTTGACCCACACACAGTGGTGATCAAACCGATGCACACACGTGCTGCAGAAACCTGGGGAGGAGGGAGCCACAGGGCAGGTCAGTTGCTTGGGGTTTAAGTGATCAATTTGATTTTTACACAGTCTAGGATAGTTTTTCATCTGACAAAATCCAAGAATTATGGTCATGATTTTAAGCAAACACACTAACCCCAATACTAAACCTAAAGCTGTGCTATCTATTTCCTCTTTTATTCCCTAAGACTGCAGCTCACAGACTTTGTTTTCTCTGACAGCACTGCCCAGCAAAGCAGAGGAAAGGCAGAGACTGCAGCTCTGGAGAACTGATTTGGCAGGTACCACTGTTTTGCTTATCAAGGAAGTTAAGATTCTTACTGCAGTGTTTTGACCTGGCTGGCTTCTCCAAGCCACACGTAGGACACACGATGCCCTTCTGAAACAATACACCATCATATGCATAAATCTTAACCAAAGATGCATGATTTGATTTAGTTATTATACCTGTGAAAGAAACAAGAGAAATGGTTAGCAATGGTGTTTGTAGCCTTTTTTAGGTTCATTTTCAAATGGCTACAGCTCCCAGTCAGCAAGAGCTTACCGGGATTGGCCCGGGAGCAGAGGATGAAGCAGCCCACGTTCCCAGCCAGCAGCAGGTAGGGCAGGAGGAGGATGAGGAGGTGAAATTGCAGCTCCCAGCAGTACACAAACACTTCCCACGTGTATTCCACATACACTGCAGCTTGCAAGACTACGTGCAGGACAACAAACAAACAGCTTCTGTAACAGCAAGGGGACAGTCTATTCAATACACAGCATCCTGATTAACAGGTACCCTCAGAGGTGACCAGCAAAGACTTTCCAAACACAAGGAGACACGTTTCAGGTTTTCAGGCCAGCATGGATTGCATATTAATAGTGTTTTCTCCTTCCAAAGCCTTCCTTCTCTTCTTCCCACATATTCCTTACAATACACCAGGTAAATTCACTTCCACTATTGGCATCTCCTTTGACTTTCTTTTCCCATCAGTAAAGTACAAAGTCTCTTAATCACCTGCTGCTGACAAAACATGCCACAGCAATAGGGCACAAAGCATTCTGCCAGAAGACATTTGCTATGTGCTGCTCTGCAAGCAAAGAAAACCCCAGTGAAAGCTGAGCTTAAAAACCCTGTAATGACCTAAGCAGCTGTGAGGAGACAAGTGTGGCAGGAGTTAGCAAGGGCCAGCACTGGTGCCAGGCTGCAGCTTCTGCGAGGCACGTTGCACCACCACTTGGCACACAGGTTTGTTTGGGATGCATCACACTGAGAACAACTTCCAGCAGCCTGGCAAAGAGACACCAGGATAAGCCACACATTAGGAAAGCAATGCTCGCTTACTACAGTTTTCTGCATTACACATCAGTTTGCTGGGCTTGTATTATGAGTTTTAAATAACTAGTGATGTGTACTTTACTACAGGGGGAAGTCTGTTGCAGACAAGCTCTCTTCTAACGCTCTCTCCTCCACCATTTCATGTGCAATCCAGCAAGATCCTGTGAAGTCTCTCAGGGCTACAAGAAGATGCCCCCAACCTTGGCAGCTGTGAAGCTTCCTCTTGAGCCAGCCAGACACCCGAACTGCCGGACTGAGAGTAATGGGATTTTAGGGAGAGGATGTGGGTTGCCAGCTCTGTCTAGAGGCTGTTGTACTCCACCAGTGTGACCAACATCTGTTACGCTGGCAACCACAGCATCTTTATCTGTCAAATATTTCAGGGCACCATCTTCTAAACAATAAGCAAGGAACAAAGAAACTACAGTGTGGCAAACCTTAAAGGGAACCTGTCATCCTTGACAAGCACCCGTAACAAAGAGAGGGCATCTAAGGGTAACACTGAAAGCTCTGTAAGGGGTAGGAGGTCACAATAAGAACCAGAAATACAGTAAAAAATAATGTCAAAAGCATTAAGAAGTGCAATACCTTGTGTGGAAGAGCCTGTGAAGCACCCTCTGTGCCACCCTCTGGAGCTGTGCAGGGATCACAAATGACAATGCCTGAAGCAAATGAAAACACTGTTGTTACCTGAATGTTTCTGCCTGTGGAAAGGTCAAATAGAAACACAAGTTGCCTAATCCCTCAGTTATGGATCTGTATCAGTGGGGAGGGAGCTCATTTTCAGGGTATGTGAACTCCTAAGTATACAGCAGGAATGTTGCAGGGCTTTTCACCGTGGGAGTAAAGTTCTGCGTTCTTGGGAGCCCAACAGGCACAAACGTATCTGGGTTAATGTGTGAAAGTTGTAAGGAGCTTATAGTGGGTTACAGGCTGGTAACTGGTTAAGCAGGGGATAGAACTGAGCAATTCCCAATCTACAATATGCTTCATCAGGACATCTGACAGATGCAAGCACAGATAAGCAAAGGGATAAAGCCAGATGCCCTCCAGAAGGGAAAAAAAACCCCACAACCCAACCAAAACCCAAACAAACCCCCCCCAAAACCCCCAAATCTACAGTTCTTCAACTACAGCTATGGCCCAGCCATGTCTGACTGCTGCTTCAAACCAGCCAGCCACGATGAAGAAGGAAAGTGTCTGTGTTCATTCAGTGAGCTTCTCAGCAGCAGTCTGTGACTGCTGAGCTGTCTGACTCTGCTCTTCAGAGGGTGATAGATCTCTATAGCAACACGCTGCTCCATCAGCAGTGCAGGAATTAGAGCAGCTGAGCCTATTTCTAGCTGACATGGAAAGAAAATATGCAGTGAGAGCTTCTTGTCTCAGATGTGAAAGACCAGAAGGCAAAAAGCATATGTAAGAGTTGAGAAGATGCTAAATATTTTTCTTTTAACTGGTATGCCTCTAATAGCAGTTCAAGTGACAAGTCTTGCTTCAAAAATGAGGCTGTGTTCTGCACTAGGAAACACAGAACTAGACAGGAAAGCAGTCTGCATCAAATATTAACTGTGTGTTAGTATGGTGTAACATTGCATTCAATACCCATCATCCTCCCATGTACAGCACAGCAATTCCCTGTATTTCAGCCACTGCTTACACCAGAGCAAGAGGCTCTTACAAACACCATTTGTGCCTGCAGGGATGACGGAAGTAGGAGAAAGTGAGAAGAATTGCACCATGAATATAACCACCTCGCACAACCGAACCACTGGCAGCAAGGAAAGCAGCCCAGGGATGGAAGCTGACCTGCTCAGAGCTGTGCTCTGTGTGAGTTAATGCCTTCATCTCCCTCACAATGAATATCTGAAAGGATCTTACAAAAGCACAGTCAAACAACTTAAACTTCCAGGCTTGTACCCTTCATCAGTTACAGTCAGATACCAATCTAAACTACAGCGTCCAGAGAAGCTACTCAGGATTACCTTTATGTATTTCATGAGGACAAGCATCGGTTCCATTTCTCCAGCAAGTGACTTTACATCTCAGCAGTATTTGAATTGCTGACTGTTACATGTTTCATAGAAGCAGCTATTAATGTCTCTCTGCACAGTGATCTATGTGTCTATAAAGCAATACAAAGCCTGGTTGGATGGGGCTTGGAGCACCCTGCTCTAGTGGAAGGTTTCCCTGCCCATGGAGGGAGCTGGAACTGGATGAGCTTTAAGGTCCCTTCAACACAAACCAGTCTGGGAGTCTATGATACAAAGTATAATACTAGTAATCACAGTCTGTTTAGACTCATGTGAACTGCATTAAGTATTATTTATAATTTAAATGACAATTCTCTTATCCTTTCCCTTCCAAGAATATCGCCCCTTTTCCTTTTCCCTCTTCATTCACAGTCCAACAGACAGAAAAATAAGCTTATGCCTTATCAATTCATTCCCTGCTTTTGCAATAAAATGCCAATTCTTAATCCTCCTTTAAAGCTCATCATTCCCCCCCTTTCTTAGGAACAGCAGCCGGCAGCATTATTACAGGCTCCCATTAAAGAGCTTCCCCTAAAACATTTGCCACCAGTTGTAATTCTCTATTTTAATCCTCAAACCTCCTCCCACCTTCTTCCTCTTAATGACAGCAGCAACTACCATGAAACTGCGAATACACGGGACCTCGTTATTTCATGTCTCAAAGCTGACGTGTTACAGTGTCACTGAACACCACACTTTGAGCATCACAACAACTCCCATCCGTGCAACCACCCTCAGCACTGCAGCCAGACTGGCACACACAGGAGCCATGAGACACAAATGGGCTTTTCCTACCTGCTTGGGCTGGATATCAGGAGCTGGAAGGAAGTGTGGTTCTATTTCCAACCCCAATTACTTGAGAGCAGTTGTCAAAATAAGACGAAATGTGAGACACAGCACATCGTGTGTATTAGGGTGCTGAGGCGCTGGCACAGGGTGCCCAGAGAAGCTGTGGCTGCCCCATCCCTGGCAGTGCTCGAGGCCAGGTTGGACACAGGGGCTTGGAGCAAGCTGCTCCAGTGGAAGGGGTCCCTGCCCATGGCAGGGGTTGGAGCTGGAGGAGCTTTAAGGTCCCTTCCAACCCAAACCATCCCATGATTCTGCCATCCCTCTGACCATATATATCAGTGGGTTTATAGAGGAGAGAGGCAGCAGCTGCACTGATTTAGCACAATGAACCTGTTGAGCTCACTGGAGATGACCATCGCTCCGAGAGCGGGGTTCTTTACCTGGCTCACAGCGCTGACGCTTCTAGCGAGGCCGCTCTCCCTCCTCCCCGAGCAGAGGCACAGCAGGGCCATGGCAGAGAGCACAGCGCACGAGTAGATGAGGAACAGGGTCAGGAAGTCCATCCCGCGCCCTGCAACACACCACCAGCCCCGCGTCAGTGCCGCCGGGGGCCGGCGCTCGGGGCAGCCCTCAGGCCCAGCCCTGCCTCACCGAGGAGCCGCGCACCTGCAGGCCTCACACCAAGCCCTGGAGCCCGCGGGGACACGGGCCCGAGGTGCCCGGGGGGGCTCGGTCGGGGCCCGCGGGGTGTCCGGTCGCAGGCCCCGGGGGTCACCGAGCGGAACGACCCCAGCCCGAGGCGCTCCCTCAGCTCGCACCGGCGGGTGTCCCCCCGCCCGGCAGGGGGCGCGCTCAGCGCCAACCCTCCCGCCGAGGCCGGCTAATCGATCGCCGAGCTCGCCTGCCCCCTCCGGTCGCTCGGGGATCTACAGCGGCGGGAGCGCCTGCCCGGTACCGGCCGCGCGGTGAGCGCGGGCAGGCCCCGCTGTCCGGAGCCGCCGTTCCCGGGGCCCAGCGGCTCCGCGGTGGGGGGGTCCCGGGCTGAAGGAACGGGGCAGCCGCTGGGCCGCCTCCGGCACGGGAGAAGCCACCGATCGCCTCCCGGAGGAGCTGAGGCCGCGGGGCAGCGCCACGTGTGCCGGGCGCCTTCCTCCGTGCGCAGCCGAAGCGAAGGGTAAAGCGGTAGCAATAAACGTTACCTCACCGTTACAAACCCCATGTCCGGTCGGACCGTCCCGGGCCGCTCCTTACCGTGCGGGCTGAGCGGGGACGCGCCGTTCTTCGCCGTTTCTAGGGGGTCCGTGTGGCACCGCAGCCCGCCTGGCGATTCCGTGTGTCGCTGCTTAGGGATGTGCAGGAAGTTGCTGCCTTTGGTGATCGGAATCCTTTGGTCTTCCAGAGGAGCTCCCGGCGTTAGATCCCATTGAAACAGAGCCTCCACTCCCACCATCACCTCCCTGGCGCTGCAGGGCAGGAGCACGGGGTGCAGGGGCCCTGTGCCCCGGTACCCGCAGGGTCTCCCGGGCACCCGTGTGCTGGCGCGGCAGGAGGGGCAGCCCTGCCCCGGTGCCCTGCGCGGGGGCTGTCAACTGAAACCGCCGCGGCCGGTGCCCTCCGCGGCCGATTGGGTTACGGTGCCCGGGTAGAGTTTGCCATAGAAACTGGGCCGGGCGCTGCCGCCGGGAGACAGCCAAGAGCAGCGGCCGGAACTGCTGTGATGGTCTCGCCCGCGCCGGGGGTCCCGTTGGCTGGATCCCGGGCACCACAGGTAAGCCCCGAGGGGTGCTCGGGATGCTTGGGTACCAAGAGGAGTGGTTGAGGCACAGCAGCATTGGCACCAAGAGGACGCTAACTGGCTTGGTTGAGGCACAGCATCAGCTGAGGCTGAGTTTCAGGAAGGGGACCTTGTTTTCCCTGGTAAGTTCCTTCCCCTCAATGCACTAAACCAGAACCTAAGAGAGAGAAATGCACCCAAAACATTGTCAGGGCACAGGGATCCTGGGGTGAAGCCCGAGGTGCTTTGCTCCTGGGAGAGGCTGTAGTGAAAAGCTGTTTTCTCCCTGTTGACACACCAGAATTCCTGCGCTGCTCCAGGTACAATGGTAGGTTTCATTGGGATGATGGATGTAACCTGGTAAGTTTGGCAGCATAGAAGGGGTCCTGGGATGGGTGGATGGCATCAGCATGGACACAAGGAGGTTGTTTTGTCTGCAGGCAGACAGGCAGGGTTTGGGTGCTGGAGCTGCCTGCAGTGAGTGTTACGAAGCAGGGTACCATCACCTGCACTGCTGAGGAGCTCCATCCACTCTTCCTGGTCTTCAAACAGCCAGAAAATAGCTTTGATATCAGTTGCTTCACTTGCTCACAACCACCACAGTTTTGCCTGCCTGTTTGGGCAGCGGGTAATGAAGAAGGTGCCCTGAGCAGGAGGGGTGTGTGTGTTTCTGTGTCAACACGGGAGGGCAGTGCATGCTCCCCCCAATACATGGCCGAGCATCTTGGCTGCTGAGAAGGAGATTTGTGCTTGTACAGAACCTGTGAGAGTGGAGCCATGTCCCCTCTCCAGCAGAGCATCACCAGCACCAGGGCTGGGAGGACAGGAGGAAGAGGTCTTAAAGTCCCTTGCAGCAGTGATGTTCATGAGCAATGAAGGGCACAAGTAGGAGGAAGACTGTCCACTGCATCATGCTCACCTTCGGGTTGGGCAGAGCAGGTCCATGCAGCTCTCCATCGTGAGGCTTTACCTGATCCCATGAGAAGGCTCCCGGGTTTCCTGAAGGGTTGTTTCCCCTCCAGCCCATTGCTGCTGACAGCCCAGTCCACACCAGTGCAAAGGGAAGACCAAGGGATCCCTGTGTTGTCAGGGATGGGATGCAGATGACCCCTCCTGCTGGTGCCGCAGCAGGACGTGTAATACCCTAAACCCTCTTAGTGTGCTAAGCCCTGGGATCCCTCAGTACTGAGGAAGCAGAGGAGAAAACCAGAAATAGCAGCTTAACAAACAGTGCCAGTGGGGGGGCTCTGCTGGGAAACATTCCCAGCTGCTCCTGCTGTGAGGGCCCTGCATGGAGCAGCCTGGTCCAGGCCCCCAAATCCCTGCAGCAAACCCTGCGTCATTTGACAGAATCACGCTCCCGAAATCTCCGCTGTCCCACTCAAACCAGCAGTGATGGGGCCAGCGAGGTCTCAGCACATCCAGGTACCGTCTGCATCTGCTGCTTCGCAAAGTGCTGTCCCTTCAGATTCGCCCTGTGGGTGAGGGATTTCCCTCCATGGCCACTAATCCCTTTTACCTCCTTCCAGCTCCTAATTCCCCCCAGATCTGCAGGCTCAGCTCAGCCCCAGACTCAGCCAGGACCAGCACAGCAATTAGCTTGTCCTTGCTTCTCTTTGCTATGGAAATAGAGTTAATTAGAACAGGAAAAGGCAAACCAGCCCTTTCTGCCTGCCTGGGGCTGACAGGGAGCCACTGGAAGAGCACAGGGCTTGAGTAAGAAGCCTGGGAAGGAGCAGCGCCCCTGGCTCTGCCCCAGCTCCATGGCGCAGGAGCCGTTTGCCCACCCCTGGACCAGCGAAAGCTTCCAGGGGTGATGGAGGAGGACCAGGAAAGCACCAACCCCTTAGCGGGACCAACCTGCTGGTGGTGAGGGCCCGCCAGGCTCGCGTGGATGGCTGCAGACTTCTGTAAGTGCTCGAGCGTAGGGTGTAGAGGTGGAAGGGGTGCTGCAGCGAGGCGATGGCTGCTGCTCTGCTGGGCTTCGCTGTGGAGCTCAGCCCAGAGCGGCAGCACTGGGGCTGTCCCAGTGGTTACTGGGCGCTTGCTGGAGCCTTCAGTGCTTGAGCTTGTGTGCTGGTGTTCAGCTGCAGATGGGTTGCATCCCGCTGCTGCCAGACTTGCCCCATGCTTCACCCTGGACACTTCTCCTCCGGTCCTTCGCATCTGTACCTGTTAACATGGGCAACGGCTTTATTTCCTCTTTAAAAAATAGCAGTAATCCCTGATTTTGTACAGCATTTTAATCAGCACTGCTCCACAGAGGAGGACAAGATCATTACACTTCTAATGTGAGTGACAGCACGTTGCTTGCTCCTTTTTGTTATTTCCTCATGAAGGTAGCACATCTGGTGCTCTCTCATACAGCCTTGAGCAGCTGTTTGCAGGAGTAGAGCAGGCTCAGGTTATTAACACAGATCTCTGCTGTGCTCTCTGCCCATCCTTGTGATTGTGCTCTCAGAGCAAGCTGGTCTGTATTACCTCTGCTGAAAATGGACATGAGGAGAGTTCCTTTCATCTCCCTGGTCTATAATAGGGTATAAACCAATATTTCCCTTGAAAGGAGCAGAAGAAAAAGCCATTTTATCATTCAGATCAAAGCCAAGCTGCCCAGTGAGGTAGAGGTGGGAGGTGATGCCTTTGCTGTGCTGGCAGCAGCATGGACCAGAGCAAAGTGGGACCCTCTGAGCTGTCCAAGGGGGATGAACCAAAAGCCAGCTTTAGGCTGTGCTTCTGAGCCTGTGTTTGAGGCTTTTTGATCTGAAGAGCACAAAACTCGAGGTGCGTTAGTGAGGATGTTACTCTGGAGTGATGCTGAGTCCTCATAGTCTCTGTAAGATGCTTCGCCCAGGTAAAACAGGCTGCGTTTCATTTTGTAAGTGTTTAACACATGTTAAGTGGCACACGTGGAATAAGCATGGGGGTAAAAAGCATCTCTGCAGACAGCCGAGATCAAATGAAAATCTACATGCAAATCATTATAGCAAGTGTCAGCCATCCATGGAGATACTTACACATCAGCAGCATCGAAAGGGCATCCAAGTGAGCTGCACACATCAGCTGCTCTGATTTACCTGGGGCAAAGATGACTTCTGCAGACGTTGAGGGCTGATGTGCCCGCGTTCTCCTTGAGCATCCATGGAGCCAGTCCTGACCCTTCAACGCAACCACAAACAAGTCCTTTTGAGGATCCTCATCTTTGCATGTCAGGATGCTGTGATCAGGTTAATCCTGTACACAGGACACAGAGAATACCCCTGGGAGAACTGAGAGGATCTGACAAATTCTAATGAGTTAGTGTTAATCTCGCAGTTGCAAACAGCTCCAATATTGGGTATTGCAAAGAGCTGGTTAAAACCAGGCTGTCTGAAGCCATTGGATGAGCTGTTCATTAATGGGACATGCCAGGGAAATGAAGTAATCAGTTTGATTGATAGACAAATAAATACAAGCAGGAGCCTAAAGACACCTCCTGGTGAGATGGAGATGGGGAACGTGCCACCTCCAGTGGGACACAGGCTGTGCAAGGCCATGGTCTGGGTGCCAGGCATAGCCCCCCCCATCCAGCCAATCCAGCTTCCTCACTGCTAATGGCACTGGCACTGCTGGCAGCTTGATGGTGGAAGAAGAAAAGCTATTTTTTAGTGAAATATAGAGGAAAAGCGTCCCCATTGGGGCATTTCTTCCCACACTTGGATGTGCAGCACCTGCACACCCAATGGGACCCACATGGCATCTACAAGAACTAACGTTAAGGATAGAAAACACCACAGCTCCTGTTTTTCCCTTCTTTTCCAGTCGCAGCCATGCCAGCAACCAACCAGGGCTGGCCCGAGGCCTTCGGGTTCAAGATAACGGGGACTGGTCCATGCTACATCCTCTGGGTGCAGGAAGGCAGCAGCGCAGCGGCAGCGGGGCTGCGGCCGGGGGACGAGGTGCTGGAGATCGAGGGGCAGCCCGTGTCCAGCCTGGGCTGCGAGGCGCTGCTGGCGCTGGCCCGGCGCTGCCCCAACGTGCCCCCCAGCATCGGGGTGGTGTTGCGCCTGCAGCACCTCCGCATCCCCCCTGCTCCATGGGGATGCTTCGGCTTCGAGCTGGCGAGCGGCAGCCCCCCAAGAGTGGCCGGGGTCAGCCCGGACTCTCCCGCTGCTGCCTGCGGGATGGAGCCGGGGGATCTCGTGCTGGAAGTCAATGGGATGCCGGTGATGCTGCCCGAGGCGGTCGCTGCCCTGGTGGGGTCCTGCCACGGGCGGTCCCTGCAGCTGGGGGTGCTGCGGCTGCAGCGCGGGGCTGGGACACGGGACCCCATCCCCAGCGCTGATGCCGTGCGCCAGGAGAGGAGGCAGAAAGCGCAGGAGTTCAGCAGGAAGGTAAGGATGGGCTGTGGGGCTCCAGGCACCGCTGCCGCAGGCGCTGGAAATCTCCACATCCGGCCTTTGCAGGGTGCTTGGACATGGGGATGCTTCTGGCTTGGTCATGGGACTGGAGAGCAGATGTGGGGCACCAGCACCCAAGAGAAGGCCCTGACAACCACCTGTATGTCAGTAGCCCCATGGAGAACAGATGGATGCTGCAAAGAGCTTGGGGACCCTCTGGGTGCTGACCCCAAGTGCTTGTTCTTTTGCACTACAAGAGCATGTGGAAGCCCACAGGGGCAGATCCCCATCTCCTGCGCATCCTCCCGCAGACATTTTAGCTCTAATTTTGTTGCAGAGACAAAACATCAACATGATTACATCTTCATTGTGTTCCTGAAAGCTTCCTAGTGGGTAGTTTACCAACCCCATCTCCTCACGCTGACTATAATTTTGATCATGGCTGGGGTTTTTTAATGTCTCTAATTTCCATTTCAAAGTGGCCTTTTAAGATACTGTTATGAGAATAACCAGGGCTGAGGGTTCTTGGATCCTGAGTTAATAAAGGAACAAGACATTCACAAAGAGATGTGCGGGTGTCGGCTGAATCCCCTCAGTCAGCTTCTGCATTAAAGATTCACAACTGTGCGCTGAGGTTCGGATTCATAAAGCAAAGCATCGTGTGTGAAACAGATACCTGCTGATTACAGGAGATGCACAACAGGCTGGGAGGCTGCTCCATGCTGCCTCCATCTCCTGAAGTCACATTAAACCGAGTAAACACTTCCTGCATGGGCACAGGAGAGCACTTTTGGAGCCAGCAGGATGCTCGTGGTGCTGCGAGCTCCCACAGCAGCACCTCTGCTGCATCCCTTCCTTGCCCAGCAAAGCTGCCCTGGCCAGAAGTGGGTTTGAGGAGCACATGTGCCGCTGGCTCCTGGGTGCTGGAGCACAGCTCAGCGGGCAAGCACCTCTCCAGAGGGAGTTAATGGGGGGCGATTTAAGTGGCTTCATCTTTTTACATGATGCAGAGAGTAATAGAACACTTTACCCCTCTTTACCGGAGAGCTCAGCTCTGGTTGGTGCTCCTGGCGCTGGTGCAGTGCTCCCGTGATGGAGATGCTCATGGTCTCAGCTCCAGGTCATCTCCTCTTGTCCCCTGCGTGCTCTGGGACTGCGCTGACATGACAGGCAGCAGCCCCCCCTTTTCCCACCCGCCAAGCCCTGGGATTCCCATCCCAGGCAAACATTTAACGGCAGCACCCCGGGATTCATCCCACCAGGAACACCGTGGTTCTTTGTCATTTCCGAGCTGGACCTTAGGACTCGGCAGCACACGAGTGAGCCCAGGGGATGCGGCTGCCCCAGATTCCATAACCTTGAAGCGCTGCTGCCGGCGGCTGCGCAGACCCAAAGCACCCAGGGAGCCACAGTGGGGGGACAGCACCAGCACCGACCCTCCCATGAGAGCTGCCAAGTGGGACAAGCACCTGGAAGACTTGGCTTTTCCTCTTCCCTGGATGAGGGATGCTCCCACATGGTGCAAGGGGCTTGGCTGGGTGATGGCTGCTGGTCCCCATGCAGTGCTGCTGCAGGATGCACACCAAGGAAGGGTGAAGGGCTCTGCTCCCCTCACTGCTGCATCCCCCTGCGCTCACAGAGCTGCTGTCGGCACAAATCCATCACCTTGCAGGAAAACCCGACGCACACAGGGACTGCAGGGCAGTCACAGGGAGTTTCTGCTCCCCATGCATTCAGTGCACACAGCCAGGCTGCGGGTACCAGCACTCCCCATACAGCACAACCCCAGGCCAAAGAGCAGCCCCTGGCCTCGGAAGGGGCTGATAAGGAGGGTCCCACTGGGGGTGATTGGCTGGGTGGTGATTAGCTGATTGCTCTGCCTGTCAGGGCTGTCACAGGTGGAGGGGACGGGACAGCAGCTTGGTGCTGCTGATGCTGTTTCAAGCGTCACCTCCAAAAGCCCATCGCAATGGAAGGCAGATTCCAAACTGATCAGCCAGATCCCAGCCTGGCCATGCCACAGCCTCTCTGTCCTGGTGCCATGTTTGTAACACACAGAACAGGCCCACCAGGGACATGTGGGAGACCCCAGCAGTGCTGTATGATGGGCTGGTGTCTGGTGTTTCTCCTTCTTCCCCATACGTGTTCCCCCTTTGCTGACTGGGTGCTGCGATGAGATGGACGTGTTTTCTGCACCCTCAGTGCCTCCATACACACCATTACCTGCTCTGCTCAATGTCCCTTCCTTCTCCTTTCCCGTCTCCCTTGTTGCAGGTGGATGACATCCTCGGTGACCAGCCGGCGGTGAAGGAGAAGGTGTTCACTGTCCTGAAGCAATACGCAGCAGAGCGGAAGGTGGAATACTTGGCCTATGCCCTCTGCATGGTCCTCACCCAGGAGTCCCACCAGCATCTCATTGACAGCATCAGGTACAGGGTGACAGTAACCTCCTGTGCTGGTCTGTAAGCCACGGGTGTCCATCAGCCTGTGGGTGATGAGCAGTGCGGGCATGGCTCAGGAGATCGGTGACCTGCACTGTACCAGCCACCGGCCATCCCCATCCCTGCAGTGCTCACAGCCCCATGGAGCCACCACCTCCTCCTGCAGCACGGATGTGGCTCCCGTTTGTGGCTGTCAGTCCCAAGCGAGATGGGATTGGCTGCAGAAGGGCTGGCGGCTCTTCAAGAGCCTGGCCAGGAAATAACCCAGGTGGGGGGCAGCTGGGGGGGGCTCTGTTGGGACCATGGGCACTGCCCGCAGCATCCCGGGAGGCTCTGGGCATGCTCTGCTTGGGTTTGGGCACCTCCTGAGCCCCTGGCACAGTGGGGGTGCAGCGGGTCCCCCGCTCTTGCCGCAGCGTGGACTGCAGGGCAGTGCATGGACACGTGGTGGGGATTAGAGCCGGGCTGAGACGATGGCCATTAGGGAATCAGGTCTCCATCTGGCCGCGCTCCGGGCCCGGCTTTCCAATTCCTGCTTTAATCAGTGGAATTGCGAGATATTACAGTTACCATAACAACGTCCCCGTGCCGGGGTCTCCGCCGTGCCCGCCGCCAGCCGATGATCCGGTGATGGGGATGGTGGGAAGAGCGGGTCAGTGGCCCTTGCCATGCGGTGTCCCCATGCTCTGCTGTGGCTGAGCATGGGTCAGCTGGAACCCCCCTGTAGTGGAGTGGGGACAGGCACAGAGCCCTGTAGAGCCAGCATGCGGAGGGGATTATTGTATCCCATATGATTACATATTCCCTATAATCACACAAGATCATTTCCTGCTCAGAGTGGATCTGAATAAGCATCCAAGTAGCTCCTCTGGACGCAAGCCCATCTGCAGGGGCACAGCAGGTTCCCCCAGGATATCCCCATCCCAGTGACCCCCATGTTAGCAGAGGAGAATGTGGCTGAACCCGGTGCTGACATCCCCATGCCCAGCCCTGTATGCCATGGGGCAGCACCACAGTACAGCCCCCCTGATATCGCATTGAAACCCTGCTGCTGCCCCATGCCCCTGTGTAAAGGGTTAACGCTGGGGCAAGAGGCACCGTGTATCAGGAAGCTGATCTTGGCGTAATGGAAATGAAATATTCAGCTTAGAGACAAGATTTACCATTTCATCTTAATGGAGTGAGGACAATAAAAAATCAAGGTGCTTTGGGAGCTGGTTTCCAAGCTGCAGGGTGCTGGGGAGCCAGAGGCAGCTCCGTGTGTGCTGCTGTACCCAATATGAGCGGCTGATCCTGGGGTCTCCCAGCCGATGGGTTTGGTGCTGAGCAAGAGCTTTTAATGCTTTTAATATCCCCGTGAAAGGTGTGGGCAGCTCCTGGGTGCTCCGTGGGTGATTTCCCCATGGCTTGAGCCAGTTTAGTCCATCGCTGTGCCCGGAGCCAGCATCCTGGGACTGGGGAAGGGCTGTGCAGGGAGATTCATGCAAGGGGGAAACCTATCTCTGGCACTGCGATGGGGTGCTGGTGTGGCTGTCCCATTGTCCCCAGGGTACAGAGCAGCCACCCCCGGGCAGCGGTATGTGGTGGTGCAATTTAGGTGCACAGAGATCCCATCTGAGCTGCCTGGGGCTCATCCTGCAGGACAACGCCTGCAGGCACATGGATCTGTTCAAGGATGGGCTTGTGACCACACGGGTACCCCCCGTCCAGCCCTGGGGGCCCTATGAGGCTGTGCCCAGCTCTCTGGGCTGTTTCCACCCAAGATGCTGGGGTGAAATCACACTCCTTCAGCTCACCCGTGCCTCCTGCCCTGCAGAGCCCAGAGGACAGCAGCCGACAGGAAACTCCAAGGGGCTGGGATCACCCTTCCCTCCAGTGGTGGTGATGCCCCTCAGCCAGGGACCAGGGAGCAATGATGAGGGTGATGGTCAGGGGTCCCCAACACTCTCCCTGCTCTTTAAGCCCTGTCATGGGGTGCATGGCAGTGTCCCACTCTAGGTGCCCACGTGCCCGTGTGCCGCTGACCCTCACGCTGGCCTCATTGCATCTTCCCTCTGCACCAGCTGGGTTTATTTTCAGGCTGTTGGTGCTGCTCTGTCCTCCCTCCCCTCCTGTCCCCCCGGGGTTTAACGTGCTCCCTGCAGACTGCAGCAGCGCAGCGTAACCCAAGACCCCCCGACTCCATCGACCCGGGGGCTGCAGATGTTTCTCCTCTGCTCGCCTCGAGCTGGGCTTTTTCCAGCATTGTTGGGCTGGTTCGTTTATTTCCCTTTAGCTCAAACGGATTCCATCCCATTTGCCCAGAATTAAGCTCCTGCAGGTTTTAATTTGCTGACATTTTCCTCATCCCTGTGGCTGTGGATAGCAGGGATAACGCACGTGCTGCGCCGGTTCCTCCCCGCTCCCATCCCCTGCCCATATGGCTGTAGTAAAAGTGCACAACTGTAGTTCTGCTCAAGAAGGATGAAATACGGCAGCGAGGGGGGAAGATGAGCTGTCTCGGGTGAGTAACGGATGGACCTTTCCTGGGCGGCTGGGAGGGGAATGGCTTTTAAAGAGCTTAATTCTCAAACCGAGCACAAGCGAGATGTGCTAAAAGTTAATTAACTCTTAGCATCCGTGTGGCGTCGGGGCTGCTCTTGTCAGGGGTCTGCGGGGAGAGGGAATCTCTTGTCTTGTGGTTGCAAATAGCAGAGCCCGGGTCTGGTCCTGGGGGAACCGCGGCGTTTGTCTCCCCTGCTCCCCATGGTGATACCAAACGCGTGTGCAGGGCTTGTGGAGGGGAGCGGTTACTCTGGGCACGCCGGGGTCCCAGGGGCGAGCGCTTTGGCTCTGCTCTTGTTTCTGAGCTGGTTTCAAACCAGGGCACGGCTGTGGTTCCAGCAGAGGAACGGCACCGGCTCTGCACCCAGTGCTCTGCACCCAGTGCTCTGCACCCAGTGCTCTGCACCCAGTGCTCTGCATTGCGTTTAGGTCCGAGCTGCCTTTTTGCATGGGAACTGGGGAGCGATGGGGACACAGGTCCACTCCTCCTCACTCACCTGCAGTGTTACAAAAGCTGGTGCATAAAGCACCGGTGTTGACGCTTGCTGGACATCGTCCCATTAACCTGGATTTGGATAGCGGGATGCGGGTGTGCTCCGGAGCACATCCAGCCTCTCACCCTGGCCCCATTAATTCATTAGGTGATAACTCTCGGGCTGTTCGGACTGCTCTGTGTTGTCATGGATCTGCTTTGGCTCGTGTTGTGCTTCGCTCTGCTGCAGGGAGAACAGTTTGGGGTAGTTTGTCACTTCCCTGCTTTGGTTACGGTCTGTTTGCTTCCCAAATAGCCCCTGTTCTGATGGGAAACCCAAAGCGAGCAGCCCAAGTTGCTGGCCTGATGGGCTGGGCGAGTGCTGCTTTGGTTGCAGCCCCTTTTGATCCGTGACAAAGATAAAATCACTGCCCATCAGGGGTTCCCTTATAACGGGAGAAATTCCATCGGGTTCATTCTAACGGCGCTCCAAACGCGATCTATTTGTCTCGGCTTGTTTTTCACAGTAATAACAGCGCTTGGCGTGTTCCCGTATTAAAAGGCTCCAGCCATCTGTGACTGTCTCTGGATAAGAAATTTCATTTGAGCCATCAGGATTTATATATTATGGGTTGTGCTGCTTCCCTGCTTGTGGTCCTCTCCATGTATCCGCTCCTCTAGGGCTGGGGGGAGCTTTCCAGGTCTTTCGGGCACTGATGCAGCTTGTATTGGGTGACCCCCCCCCATCCCGCATCGCTCTGGCTGTGCCTGATGCAGCACCTCAAACCACACACAGACACTGGCCCCCTGCGGGCGTAGAGCCTCTGGTGATGGAGGAAAAGCAGCTCTGGTTTGCTTCCATTCTAAAGAATCCCTAATCCGATGGCCCGGCATATGTTCAGCTGCCCAAAAAAAGGGAATTAGGGCAGCAGGGATAAAAACCGTGCCAGCAGTGAAACATTGGGGAGCAGAGTTCCGTTTTCATTGGCGGAGTTCAAATAGGTCATGGCCAAAATGCCTCGGTGCAAACGGAGATCAGATTCTTCCGACAATCGAACCATGGCTGGAGTGCAGGTTGTGGCAGCCTGGTCCGCTTGTGCCCCAGCACCCAGCCACCTCTTCCCTTTGGGAAGTGGTTACGTGGTCTGAGTGTGCCAGTACCTTACATAGAACATGGAAAGCTGCGTTTGTGCTGCTGTTCCCAGCAGAAAGCAGGCTGGGGCAGGGGGCTGAGCAGGCTGCTCCCTGTGGCTCTGGGAAGCAGGAGGTGACACAAGAGATGCTGGTGCTTCCTGGGGGCTTCTTTGAAGGTCCCCAGCAGCTTCAGGGCTCTCTGTCCCTGCCAGGGAAGGACAAAGCCACCGGCTCTTGGTTTGCACACAGGGGCATTGGGTTTGGGAGAAGTGAAAGCACCCGGCCTGATGGGGAAGGTGACCCCAGCCAGGCATGGGCTGCGGCGCTGCTCCAGAGAGGCTCTTACCAGCAGCTGATGCATCAATCACCACTGGAGCCGGTGCAGGGATGGGTCAGGAGAGGGTGACCCTCCCCAGAGGCCCCTGTGCAGGGCTCAGGGGTTTGGGATGTCCCCAAGAAGCAGTGGAGTGGCTGGAGAATGGCTGTGAGAGGCTCCTGAACCCCACATACAGCCACTGCATCCCACCGTGTCTGGGCTCTTGGGTGCAAAAGCACCTTCATTCCTATTTAATGGTAACAACGGCCACATCTGCAAAACATCTGCAGCCAGAGGAGTGATTACGGAGCCTCCATTACCAGGGATAATGGGATAACAGCCTCTGTGAAAGCTGCAGGTCCGGCTCGCTGCCGGGCTGGAGCGAGTCCTGCTCGTGCAGGAGGGTTCGGATGTTCCATGTCCCCTGGGGCTGTCGGTGCTGCTGGGGCTGGAAGCCAGTGCACGGCTGCACACGGGTCGGTTAGGATGGATCAACTCAGTGCAGGTTCACCAGCAGAAGTCCTGAGCCTGGGTAAGGCTGTGCAAGAGTTTTCCCTCCCCAAAGTGTATGAATTCCAGCACTGCAGCACACTGTGGGGAAGCGCTTCACCAGACTGGGAGCTGTTACATAGCGCAGTTCAGACCTAACCCAAGAGTAGCTCGGGGCTTTAATCCACTCTGGGATGTGTTTTTCCCTGCACAACCGACAGACTCAAGGTCAGGCCTTTGTTTGTTGTTTTGGGACTAAACCATCCACTTTGCATTTTTCCTTCCTTTGCTACCCGGAGACCACGTCTGATGTTGGCAGCTCTGGGAAGCTTCACATCCTCTTCATCAAACGCGAGCGCTGTGCTTAAAGATGGCTTTATTTAAATTAAAGATGTGGGGTTTATTATCTTCTACCCTTAATGCACAGCGCTGCTGTGTTAAATGATGCTCTGTGGCATGGGGAGAGCTTTGGGCCCATGGTTTTGATGCTGATGCTGGTCCTGGTCCAAGGCATCTCCACCTGCCACATCCCCGATGCCGTTTGCCTTTAAGCTTTCTCACCCATTATTGCAGCGTGTAATTTAAACAGAAGCACTTTAGAAGTCAACTAATTAGCACCAGGGAGGCATCCCCCCGGAGTTCGGCGCCGAGCCGTGCCCTCCTTTCTGCTGCGAGATCCTTCCAGATACACATCGCAGCGGCTGCGGTGCTTAGGGAAGGCGAGCGGCTCTGGAGCCGGAGCAGGGAGGGCAGAGCAGGCACTGGAGCCCCATCGCTGAGCAGGAGGCACGGGGTGGATGGTGCGGGTCCAGCCGGGGCTGGGTGCGTGGCGGGCAGCAGGCAGGGGCTCGGCACAGGTCGGGTTTGCTGCTCGCCGGCCCATCTGGCCGCATCCCCGCGCACCGCAGGGGTGACAAGTGACAGGGCGGCACCGGCTGGCGCAGGGCTTGGTTGTTGGATCCGGCCGCGTCGTGGGCGTGAGCCGAGGCTGAGGCTCAGCTGCATGAGGATCTGAAGCGTCTCCCCTTTGTTCCCGCTGCCATATCCTAACAAATGGGAAAGGACCGGAGCTTCTCCCGGCATTTTCGGTACGTGTCCGCGCTCCGCTCGGCGCGTGGCGTGCGTGGTGCTGGATGCGGTGGGAAACGTCCCCGCGATGTCTCTGGCATGAGGTGGTGTCGTAGAGGCTCATCGGGAGCTGTTGGGGGGAGTTGGGTGAAGCTCAGATGGAAAACTGGGGTGGGAGCTGGGGAGAGGCAGGAAGAGCCCGTCTGGGTCTGCGTTGTCTCCGTCACTGTGGTCCAGCAAGGGATGGGTGGTGAGGATGGGGTTTGGGGGTGCTGCGTGGTGCAGGGGGTGATGGAGCGAGCATTGGGGTCCTCTTGCTCCCAGCACCGCCTGAGCACGAGCTCTGAGCAAACCTGGGGCTGCTTCTACCTACTCCCACCAAGGCTGGAGCCAGCACCACTGCCCTGCTTAACGGGATGCATCTGGCACTGGTGAATCTCAGCACCCAGCATCCCAGGGCGGCACCGTCCGTGTGCGCTGGGTGCCCACCGCAGGACCTGTGCGCTTGTGAAAGTGGTTTTCCATGGTGCGGGGTTGTCAGCGAGCACGGGCTGCAGGAACAGGGATGTTTGTCCACAGGGGAGCTGCAAGGGGCCTGTCTTGGGGTGTAAAAGCAGTGAGTGTGATTGAGACCAAGATGAGCGCCAGAGCAGGGAGCTGAGTGCATGGGGACCATCCTGCAGCACTGTGCTGCTGCCCCGGCTGGGCTGCTTCAGAGCAGGATGGAAGGCGCAGCACCCTGCAGCCTCTGGGCCTCTCCTGGCCTGGAAAACACCCTGAATTCACATTCAGAGCGCGGGCTGGGGGTGCTCTTCCCATCCCCTTTCCAACAGGGAACAGAGCCAGGGCTGACCTGGAGCACCTGAGGAGGAGGAAGAGGAAGCTGAAGGCAAGAGGTCAGCACTGCACAGATCCCAAGCCCTCCCCGTCTGCCCAAACAGGGTGGGCGCATCCATGCTTCCTGCGCTCCAGTGGGATTTGCTGGGAGAGGGAAACCCCAGCTGGGTGCTGCTCCTTGGTGCCAGGCTGATGGGCAAAGGCAGGTTTATCCCATGGGATTGCCGGGAGCTGCAGAAATAGCCACGGTTCCTCACTAAGCACTGGGCACTGTGCTGGAGCAAGGGACAGGCTGAGGCACCAACGATGTCTAATGACATCCCATGTGCTACCTTTGGAGGGTCCCTTGTTCAGCACCAGACCTTGGCACCCACAGCTCGGAGGCATCCCCTGCTGAAGCACAGGGTGTTGGGAGCTCGGGGGTCCAGCACCCAGCAGCACTGTGGCTCCTCTCAGGGGGGGTTGCAGCAGGAAACTCTTTTGCATGCTTTAACGGGATTATTTTTACCTCCTCTCCTTGCTAAGACACCGCTTTACTCCCAGCGCTGAGTCAGTTCATCCCTGAAGCACGTCCTTCGCCTGGTTATCGAGCCGAGCCGTACTTCACACCCCAGCCCTGATGTCTGCATCAGGCAGCGCAAAGTGGGGCAGCCCTGCTGCAGCGAGCAGGGCAGCTTAATTTGGCCAACTGAAATGGGAACGTGCCGGTTTTCCCTGCAAGGAACCCGGACTTCTCCCTGGTGGGAGCCCATCATGGGCCAGAGGTGTGGGATGCAGCCGGGACCCCCTGCTCCGCTGCATCCTTCCCTGCCACAGGGCTGCGGCCCCATAGGAGCCTGCTCACCGCTGAGTTTGGAGCATCTGTTGGCATCACCTCACTCTTTTCTGGTTGCTGCTTGATCACAAAGTGATTGTGAATTGTACCAGCGTGTTGCTTATTTTAAATCGTCACCAAATGCTTTGTGGGAGCATATGCCAGGCTCGGGATGGCGGCGGTCTGTTTGCTCCTACTCATCAGCGCTTATTTTGAGTTCTGCCTTTTGTTGGGGGGAAATAGAGATGTCCTGGTCATGGCAGGTTTAGGGTTTGAAGCCTCCCCTTCCTTCTCCTCTGGCTTCAGCCAGGCTTTTGGGTTCCTTTGGTGACACTGCCTGAGGAAGGGGACCGATGGCAGGCCCAGCCTCTCCAGCCACCCTCATCGCATCCAATGCAGCCCCATAAAGCAAGGTGCTGTGGGTCCTGTGACGCGGAGTTTGCCCCAGTTAATGCTCCCCAGGGGATGAGGTCCCTGCAGTTTGAGGTGATGCTCACGTCCCTCCTGCAGCACAAGTGTCCGGGTTTGTGCTAATGTAGGGAGCGCTTCCCCATGCACCGCGAGGTGATGAGCACTAATGAACCTCACAGGATGCTATTGTCTAACGCAGCTGCGAGGAGCAGCCCGGTGTGGGGTTGCTATAGAAACACCCGGAGATAACAGCTCCTCCTGAAGCCCCAAAATGTGCAAACGGGAGGTGGGAGGAGGTGAGGGGGTGTCGGTGTCTCACTGTTGTGGTGGCAGAAGGGAAAGGAAAGGTGTCTCGGCGTGTTACAGTGGTGGCACCCTGGCTGAGGTGGGAGCGGTGTGGATGGGCCCTCCTCCCAGGATCCCACTTTGCCTCCACTGGGGGTTCAGGGGTCCTTTTGGGGGGCACAAGGGCCACTCGGCTGCTGGCACGGCAGCTCCTACCGGGCAGGGGGGTGACCTGAAGCAGAGCAAGTTCTCAGTGGTGTCCACTTTGCAGCATCCTCATCCCCGCAGCATCAGCATCTCACAAGGGGTGTGAGGGTCCTGCCTGGCCATAGACGGGAGCAGGAGGGTGGCAATGGCCAAGGCTGGAGCCAGGGAATGTGGAGTCTTGTCTGGGCTGTTTGAATCAGCCTCAGTGCTCTGGAGAGGTCTGATATCCTCATCCTGCTGGAGCCGTGCATGGCATGGGGCAAGAGACGCTGCTGGCATCCCTGGTGCCCCCGGCACCCCTGGTGTCTCTGGCATCCCTGGTGTCTCCGGCATCCCTGGTGCCCCCAGCACCCCTGGTGTCTCCGGCATCCCTGGTGCCCCCAGCACCCCTGGTGTCTCCGGCATCCCTGGTGCCCCCAGCACCCCTGGTGTCTCTGGCATCCCTGGTGTCTCCAGTATCCTGGTGTCCGCAGCTCTGGGAGGACTGAGCCCAAGGGCGCAGGAGGAGCTAGGGCTCCCAGGTATGGCTGGATCCGGAGCTCCGGGCCACATCCGCCCCGCGCTCCTCACTCCTTCCCTGGGGTCACTCTTGCAGGATCTTCATCCCCAAGAAGCACCGGCAGCGGTTTGACGAGGTGGTGTCGCAGAGCCTCATCAGCAAGCTCTGCCGCTCCAAGAGCCAGCAGCACAGCCACCGCCTGCGGCGCAGCCGGAGCGAGGACCACCAGGAGCGGCTCCTCGTGTCCACCCGCGCCAGCTCCGTGCCCCGCAGCCACGAGGAGCTCAGCAAGAGCCTGCGCAAATCCACCTCGCTCCTCACCAGCAATGTGGCCTCGGGGGCTGCCCGCAGGTAACACCGCTCCTGCGTGCCCCTGGGTTCATGGAGGCAGCCTCCGGTTCTGTGTGGAGGGATGGCAGGGAAAGGGGGTGCCTTTGGGGTGAGGAGTGGGTGGAATCCAACTGGGATGAGGGTGAGCAAAGGCCTTTCACTGGGCATGTTTGTGCCCCTTGTCCCAGCTCTGAGCCACTCTTTCTGTCTCCTCGCTGCCATAGGGCTGGCTGGGATGAGCCGCAGGAGGAGCTGAGGTGGCACTGGCAGGGTGTGAGGGGATGCTGTCTTCTGTGACAATGGGATGTGGGGTACTTTGATGTGCCAGTGGGACACACAGGACCTTGAAGTGTCATTGGGATAGAGGGTACCTGGATGTGTCAGTGGGATACAGGGTACCTGACCATGCTGGAGGGATGCAGGGTACTTTGATGTGCCATTGGGATGCAGGGCACATGGATGTACTGGTGGGATACAGGGTACCTGGCCGTGCCAATGGGATGCAGGATACGTGGCCGTGCCAGGCACCTTGGCACAGAACAGGCTGTGCTGTCCTGCCCTGCCCCAGTGGGTGTCTGTGTCTGAGGCCACGGGAGGAAGGACGAAAGAGGGACAAACCCTGGTGCGCAGGGGATTGACCCATTTCCCACTGCTCATGTGGCCAGAGCTCAGCTGGCGGTGCCTCCTGCTGCATTCCCAGCAGGATTTGCTCTGACAGCGCAGCTGGGGAATCCTCCAGGATGGGCAGTGCTGCCACAGGCATGCCCCGAGCTCCTCCCCGGCCTGCAGCTGGTATCTGCAGGGTGCTCAGCAGCATCCAGCCTCTGCCAGGGTAATTTTTGGTGTGAGTGGTCCAAAATCCAGCTCCAGCACAGTCTCCTTTCCTGACAGCGCAGGATACATCCCTACCACAGGCTCTGTGGTTGCAAAGGATCTCAGTAACGCTGCTTCCCCCCAGCTTCCTGCAGGGAACAACTCCCAGCTCCAATCAGCCTCCCAGCGGGCGATTTCCTAACGCTCCTTCCAAAATTTCCTAGCGCAATGCAATTCCTCTCATCAGCCGACGAGATCTTTGCCCTTGAAGCACGCTCCCTCCTATTCTGTGCAATATACGAGCTATATCCCACGTCCCGCTTTAAAACCACATTGGATTTGAAGGGCTGGGTGGTGGCTTTGTGAGTTAAGTGTTTAATGTAGAGTCAACGTCCGTGCTCAGGGGCTTTGCCCTAAAGAGCTGTTGTCTCCTCCAGACGCTCCAACCTCCCCACGCTGGAGCCCTGGTTAATGGATGTTAAGCTTTAGCTTGCAGAAAGCAGTAACTGGGTCTAAAGGAGCCCCCCCAGAGCTCCAGCCTGGGTGGCCTGGTCCCAGTGGGGACTGCATCTGCCTCAGGGCTGCGGTGATAGAGCGTAAGGGATGGCACCTGCATCCCTCCAGCCCTCCCCAAGGCGATGCCAGGGCTCTGGAGGGGCTGGGGAATGGAACAAGAACCAAGCACTGGGCTCTGGTTTCACGCTTGCTTTTCCCCTGCAGAACTGTGCGAGTCTATAAAGGCAACAGAAGCTTCGGCTTCACGTTGCGTGGCCATGCCCCGGTGTGGATCGAGTCCGTGCTGCCAGGTAAGGAAACCCCCAGCCACCGGATTCAGGCGCTGATTTGTCTCGGGTCTGAACTGGAAGCTTTCAGCACCTGCTGTTGGATGGAAAACGGCACAAGTAACTGGTGCCTTTGGTGCGTTTTGGTTTGGCTTTAGGCATTCCCTGTCTTGAAAGGTGGGAAGTGTTCCATGTGCTGTGAATAGCCTGGAATCATACCTGCGTTTCCAACGCAAGCTGGGTGCTGGCATCACCATGCCCAGTGAATGGCCCCAGCTCACTCAGATAACCCAGCTGCTGTGGATTCCCTGCTCCGGGGTGGGGGGGTCCCTGGCCATGGAGGAGTTGGAGACCTGGGACCCCATCCCTGTGAGCAGGGATCTGCCAGCTAAAGCCCCTCTTGTTCCCTGTGGATTTAGGGAGCCCGGCGGAGAAGGCTGCCCTCAAGGCTGGAGACCGGATCCTATTCCTCAATGGCCTGGACATGAGGTAGGAGGCTCTTTAGAAGACCTGTGCCAAGGGGTGCTGGGGTGGAAGGTGGCCACGCACCTGTATCTTCATTGTTCACTCTTGTGCAACCCAAATGAGAGCTGGTGACCCCTGAGAGCTCTCTGCTGAGGTGCATGGGGCTGTTGGTCCATGTGGACATCTCCTTTAACATTCCCATATGAAAACTGGCTCTGCGAGTGGTGTTTCTGCTCCATCCCTGCTCCTCCTTTGACTTCTCTGTACCAGTAACCGTGTACAATGCGTGGCACTGTATGTAACTGGTGTCCTGACTGCAACCCACCCCAGACCCTGATCCGAGCCACTGTGGGTGATGCTGGACATGTTAAACCCCTGGGGCTCTGCTTTTGAAAGCAGCAGGGCACCAGCCAGCCCATGGATCACTCCCAGAATGGGATCATAAACTTAGAACCACGGGCAATGCATTTCCGCGCAGGAGTTAATGCTTCTGTGTTATTTGCTCACAGCAATCAAACCAGAGGTGAGCGTGCACCCCCCCCTGCAGCCCCTGTGTCCTGGGGCTGGGCTTTCCACCCAAAAAGCACGAGCAAAAGATGCGAGGAGGCTGCAGGATGCGAGTGATGAATATTTAAAGGTTAAACATCTGATGCTGCTTCTGCCAGTGCTCAGGTCCTCACGTTTCAGCTGATCCAGCACACCCAGGGCTGATGCAGCATTGCCAGAGAATAGAGGAGAAACGAGCTGAAGATTGTCCTCTGCACAGGCGCTGTCCCACGCCGGCCCGTACCCTTTTCCAAGGGCACTCTGAGATGGTTTTGCCTACAAAAATACATTTTACACCCACCTTGTGTTTTCCTTTGCTGCAGAATTAGGCCAGGCAAGGAGAGACCTGCAGCACGGCACCACTGAAATGAGAAGCTCATCTTCTGTGGCTGAGCATAGCTTAAAGTACCACCGGTTCAGTCGCAGGGCGAGACTGGGGCTCTTCTCTGTGCAGCACAGATAAAACCAAGCACAGATTGAGAGTCTGGGGGCAGGGGGGGGTCAGAGTGGGGCAATGGGAGGAGGCTTTCTGTAAGACAAAGAGAGGTGTCTGCAGGCTCTGCTTCACTGCTGCGCTCTCTGAGCTGCTGCCCACAGCGCTGCCCTAACCCTGAGCTGCTGCCCTAACCCTGAGCTGCTGCCCAGTGCTGCCCTAACCCTGCCTCTCTGCGTCCCCAGGAGCTGCTCCCATGACAAGGTGGTGTCGATGCTGCAGGGCAGCGGGGCGATGCCCACCTTGGTGGTGGAAGAGGGAATCGTCAACGTCTCCAATGGTAAGAGCATGGGAGGAGGGTTTGGGGCTGCAGGACTCCCTCGCTGGATCTCCAGCTCCAATTCCCCACAGTGGGAATTGCCAAACAGCTGCCCTAGGCTCAGCAGGTTCAATGCACTGCCTGGAGCGCTGCTCCCCTCGCCTGCTTTCTGGGATCAGGCTCGATCTCCGGCTTGGCTGCTCTGCGGAAGGGTTCATCCTAGTGTGTGATCGCCCTTGACAGCCTTTGCCGATGTCCTTTCCGTGCCGTGTACTTGACTGGAGTAACCCAACCCCGTGCATCCATGGCCGCTGTGCAAACCCCTCGTTGTGTGTGGACGTTGCTGCTCGGAATAGCTGCTGCTGGATGAATAATTCAGCTGCTGTGGTGAGCACAGCAGCAGGGGAGGGCGGCTGGGGCCAGGCGGGTGCCTGTCAGCACCGCTTGAGCAGAGGGACAGGACCACAGCCCAGGGCAGAGCGCGGTCACCGCTGCGTTCCCAAAGGCAGGAGGGGCAGTGTGTTATTGGGATGCTGCTCCACAGGGCAGGAATTAGGGACTGACTTTTCCCTCTGGAGCAGCAATGGACCCTCCAGAGCTGCACCTTAGGAGATCTGTGATACCAACTCATTTGTACGTGTGCTAGGACCAAACCTGAGCACCTCACTACTTGACACTACTGAGCAGTGGCCCTCAAACTGCTTCACTGCCTCCCAGGAGAAACCAAGGAAAGATGGATATTTTTTCTCCTGCTTCTTTACTCATATTCCTAAGTGGATCAGCACATCACTACTTGACACTACTGAGCAGTGGCCCTCAAACTGCTTCACTGCCTCCCAGGAGAAACCAAGGAAAGATGGATATTTTTTCTCCTGCTTCTTTACTCATATTCCTAAGTGGATCAGCACATCCCATGGATACTCCTAGATGAATAAGCGTATCCCATGGTTTTGTTCAAGTCCCTTTTTGCAGCTGTACTGCCCTGCACTCACTGCAGAGGCAGCACAGGGACCTGTGCAGATGAACCTGGCAAAGCAAATGCCCTTCCAAGCCTCGGTTCACTCAGAAGTAACCCTTGACTGATGCTGCTTTTGAAGTCAGTGATTATCATAAAGTACTTTAAAACATGAGCAGAGGCTTTAGAGAGCCAGAGAAGGGACAACAGCTGCATGTGCTCTCAGCAAGTGGGAAGAAGCACGGGTGAAGAGATAGATCCCAGAGAGCATCCCTGTCAAAATACCCCAGCTCATGCCCAGCAGGTCCTACTGGAGCAGCCACGAGCTCCAGGGAGCTGGTCCAGGAAGGCAGGGGCAGTCAACCTGGTCCCCATGCTGCCTTCCAGTGCCTGAAACCTGCTTGTTTCTACCCTGTGGCCACAGCCTCTGTGTGAGCACATCAGGATTTGTATTTCTATGGGGCTGAGGCTCCACGCTCTGAGGTCTCCCTTATCCGAGGTATTGAGGACCAGGAGGTGGAGCCCAAGGTGTGCGAGTGTTTCGGCTGCAGGCAGGGGCTGGGGGCACACAGACAGGACCGTCCCCAGCCCACTGACCAAACCCCGTTGCGCTCAGCTGCCCCGGCATCCCCAGCTCTGCCCCTTGGTTTCAGGACCAGCCTTTAAACCCACGGTGGAGACTCCATCTGTTCAATTGTCTCTTCTCTCTCTACCCGCGCCCTGCAGACTCGGATGCTGCCGACTCCCCAAGCAGCTCCTCCGCGCTCACCTCCCTGCAGTGGGTGGCAGAGATCCTCCCCTCTAGCATCAAGATCCAAGGACGGACCTTCACGCAGCAGCTGGAGCATCTGCTGACCCCCCCTGAGCGCTATTCAGTCTGCAAGGCGCTGGAAGGCTTCTTCCAACATCGGTAACTCGGCAGCAGCTCCATCCCTTTAGTGCTGGTACCCAGCCTGGTAGTGATGCCCGAGCAGAATGCAGACCCCTTTGCTGGCAGCACATCCCTAACCCCTCAGGGTGACCCTGGTCCCCCATGCTGCAGGCTCTCTTGCTCTCTGGCTGTTCCCAACAGCCCCGTTCCACCTCTTCCAGTGAATTTCCAGTGTTTCATCCTTGTCTTCTCACTCTGAGCAGCTCAGCAGCAGCACGCCCTTGGTGGCAGTGCAGGAATGCCGCGGCTGGCAGAGCCCTCACCCTGTGATGGAGCACACTCTGCTCTGCTGCAAGGGTTGAAACTGATCCCTTTGCAGACTCCAGGCTTTCAGTAGTGCCCTTGTTTCCTGCCCTTGATCTTTAACCTTCCTGCAGCACAGGGAAGGAGCCGTCCCTTCCGTGCCGGGTGATGCTTCTGCCTCTTCCCGCAGAGCTGGGCTGTGCTGCTCCTCAGGAGCCTGGGTCCCACTCGGGATGCGGATGGGCTGCCGCTGTGCCTGCACTGCTGGGGGAGGCAGCAGAAACCATTGCTTGCGCTCTCCTATGGGGTTCCCCAGCTGGGTATTTCAGCCTGAGGAGCAGCAGCTGTGAGAGCAGATCCAGTCCCTGGGGTCTGCAACTGGGAAATACAGACCTGATCCTAGCAGGATATCTGCTCTTGCTCAGTGGCGCAAGAATGAACCCCAGTAGCATGAGCCAAGCCCCCAGGCTCCCCTCCCAGCACAGGGCAGGGCAGCACACGTTGCTTGGTCTTCCAGCAGTGTTTTACCTGCTGCCCACCCCAGAGCTGCTGGCTGTGGGGATCAGGGATGCTTCCTCTTATCCTGATACTTGTTCCTTGGGAGGAAAGATGGACCCGCCTCACTCCATCCTCCTGTCAGGCACTTGTAGGGAGTGACCGTGTCCCCCCTGAGCCTTCTCTTCTCCATCTGACCCCCCCAGGTCCCTCAGCCGTTCCCCATCACACTTGGGCTCCAGGCCCTGCACCAGCTCCATTCCCTTCTCTGGCCCCGCTCCAGCCCCTCAATGTCTCTCCTGTAGTGAGGGCCCCAGAGCTGAGCACAGGATTCAAGGTGCGGCCTCACCAGTGCCCAGGGCAGGGGCACAATCACTGCTCTGGTCCTGCCGGCCATGCTGATACAGGCCAGGATGCTCTTGGCCTTCTTGGCCACCGGGGCACGCTGCTGGCTCATCTTTACCTGCTGTGGGCCAATGCCCCCAGGTCCTTTTCCATAGGCACCTTTCCAGCCACTCTTCCCAAGGCTGGAGCTTTCCATGGCATTGTCGTGACCCAAATGCAGGACCCAGCACTGAGCCTGGTTAACCTCAACCACCAGCCCACCCTGTCCCTCCCTAGCACCAGGTTCTATCCCTGGCTGTCAGGTGCTGCTGATCACCCCATGCTCCCCGTTAGCCCCAGCAGCACAACTCCACTTCCCAAAGGGCTCATCCCTTCCTTATAACCCAACACCTCTGGAATGATCTGTTTGCGTCAATGCCCAATGGCAGAGCTCCGGCAGAGCCCAGGGAAGCGGGGCTGTGCCATAGGGATGCGCTCACTGCCCAGCCTCTCTTTCCCGTTCTGCAGGAACATTGACACTCTCATTGTGGATGTGTACCCGGTGCTGGACACACCGGCCAAGCAAGTCATCTGGCAGTTTATCTACCAGCTGCTGACCTATGAGGAGCAGGAGCACTGCCAGCAAAAGATTGCCAGGTTTCTGGGTTACAAGTCCTTGGAAGGTGAGAGGAAAGTCCCAACATGGATGTGCTATGTCCCACCAGGTCCATGGGGACCGTGCTCCCTCACACTGGGAGCCAGCTGCAGCCTGGCTCCTGCCCATTCACTGCCCTTACATGTGGGATGTAGAGCAGCACAAAGGGGTCTCCAGCTCCTGTCACTGATGAGGTTGATTTGCAGATGTCAGGCAGGAGGTCACCTTTTCTGTACCTTGCGGTTTTGGAAGGAAACCACATTGAGAGGGGAGATGACACCAGAGATGATGCCTTCAGGAGCAAAGGCTTTTGGAAGCTGAGGAACACGGGGTTTGCAGTCAGACAGCAGAAAAGCAAGGGCAAATTCGGGCTGAAATGGCTTAACCTTTGGATTCAGACTTCTTAACTGCTTTCAAATTCATCTATTCCAAGCTATTTACGTTGTGTTGAGGTGTTTATTCTAGACTCAACGTAGGTAAGAGGAAGGGGTGCTTCCAGAGAGACTTTTGGAGGAGCACAGTTATTGTAGCACAGCCTTTCCCCTGGCGCACATGGAAACCTGTTGGGTGTTTGCTCACCTCATTTACACTCTCAATTACCACTGTGTGTGTGGAATCATGCCCCAGCCTACCTAACGTGTTGTAGGACTTAGACCCTAAAATGAGCGTATAAACCTTAGAGCAGAGGGAACCTGATGTACTTCGCTCCTTTCAGCTTCTCAGGTGAAAGGGACAACCTCAGACCATGTGGAGCTCTGGTTGTGCTGGTGCATTGTGTGTGTGTCCATGCAGGGAAGCCCAATGGCCAGAGATCTCTGAGTTTGGGTTAGTCCCTCACCTGGGCTTCTTCCAAACAGCGATGATCTCTGGTGCTTGTGTGTACCGGGCTGTCCACGCACTGGTCTGTCAGATACCATGGAGCCTGATGCTCCGGTATCTTCACCCTGCTGTAAGCCTGAGCCCTGCACTGCACATGGACCAATCCATCACACACCGTGGTTCTTCCAGGCACCATTTCAGGGCTGGCCCCTTCTCCCTTCCTGAGGGCCGGAAGGCGTCAGCCAGGTCCCTCTGGACCAGCCGAGCCCAGGGCTGGAGCTCATGTGCCCCACAAGCTGTTGGATGCCAGTCCCGCTGGATAAAGCCACCCCGTGTCCTGTTGGAGCGCGGGGGGAGCCCCGGGTCACGGCGAGGGGCCGGGGGAGCCGCGGGGTCCGTGCCTCACGGGGATGTTCTGTGCCGCAGCGGAGCCGGAGGCAGAGGAGCGGTACCGCAGCTCCGTGCGAGGAGCCTCTGTGTGCAGGGGAAGCCTTCGGACCCCCCGCCCCGAGGACGGGGCCGCAGGTGGGTACAGGGGGGTCCCCTGGGGAGGGGGGAGCTGGGTCCCGCGGGCTCCGCTGTGCCCAAGCCGCCCGGCCCGGCCCGGTCTAAGCAGGAACGGGGGGGAAAGGCGGAGTGAGCATCGATCCATCCAGCCCAGGGCTTGGATGTCCTGGCTCCTGCCTGGTGGCTGCGGGCAATGCGAATCCGTCCGACCTGCCCTCCGGTGGCTTGGGAAAGGCAGGGATTGCGGGCTGCGTCCTCCCGGCAGCGCCTCACATGCCCTTGGGGATAAACTGGGAGCTTACAGGGCTGCAGCATCAGCCTCTGAGCATCCACCCCATGGATGCGGAGGGAACAACAGCTTTATCTGGAGCCCGTCAAACCAACGTCACTCCTTGTGCCTTCATGGGGTCCGGATCCCCCTCCCTCCTCATGTGCCCTGCAGAGCCCTGTCTCAGGGACACTGCTGGGGTGGCCGGTGCTGCCTGGGCATCTGCAACTGAAAGGATCAGATCTGGGACTCTGCAGCCTCGATGCTGCAAGTGGTGACCCCTGTCCAGCACCTACCAGGGAGGCTGAACAAGGAACCATAAAGGAGCACCCAAGGCACGGCGGTGTCTCAGTGACCCAAGGGTTCTCAGCACAGCACAAAGTCCCGCACGTGTCCTGGATAATTCTCTTGCCCTGAAATACTGCAATGGAAACCCCACGTTTGGCACCATCCCCTGTGTGCAGCACTACTGAGGGACGCAGTGACAGCACCATGGTCACAGCACTGCTCTGGTGCTGAGGATTTACAGGCACCTTCGAACCTACCAGTTGGGTGGACTGAGAGATGAATACTGTCTTCATTTTAGAGAGGAACAAAGGGAATCTGGAGAGGCGAAGGGCAAGGCACAAGAGGACTTTTGCTCCATCGCACTTGTTTTCTAGCACACATGATGCTTCATTGCCGGGTGACTCCTGCTGCCACCCAGGGGAGCTGCAGTAAGACATTCTCTGTTTCACACAGCCCACGCACGGGGCCGTCACCTGCCCTGCATCAATCCCTTGGGATTCCTAGACCCGGCAGCTCCGGGTGCTTCACCATGTGCCGGGTCCCAGCAGGAGATGGGGGAACCTTGATGGGTCAGGGGCACCGGGGGGCACAGGCAGAGGGGGGTCCCTGACTGGTTTGTCTCTTCCTTCCCTTCCCCGCAGGCCAGAGCGACACCGTGGAGGTCCCGGTTCGGCTGATCCCTGGGGAGAGACAGGCTGGAGACGGCACATCCCTGCCGGAGACACCCAACCCCAAAATGGTGCGATGCCCTTGGCCGACCTGTGCGGGACCATCGCGTTTACAGCATCAGCAGTTTGACCCCTTTAGTGCTAATGCAGGAAAGCAGAGGAAAGGGAATGGGAAAGGATGTGCCCATGTAAATACCTGCTGGTGGCTGCAGCATCCCTGCCTCAGAGCTCACCTCCGATCACTTCCCTGGGCAATTAGACAGCTTTAACTGGTGTCTGCCAGCATCCTCCTGCTGCCTTGTGAGGCTCTTGGGGAATAGCCTTGGGCTGGGTGAAGCTCTCTATTAAAGAGCTGGGGGTCCGCTGTGGCTGTCCTGTCCCCATCGCAGGTCTCTGGGGTCTCCACAAGCCCTGTATTGATTCAGGCATCAACAGCAGCTCTTTGCCTGGTTTGCAGATGTCGGCCGTCTACGCAGAGCTGGAAAACCGCCTGCTCAGCAGCTTTGCTGGCAAGATGGGGAGCACTGCCCGGCACAGAGCATCGCCTCCTGCCCCGGAGCTGCCACACGCTACAGGTGAGCATCAGCGCCCCATGGCGACAGGCAGTGCCGGGGGGCTCAGCACTGCTGGCTTGCAGCTTCCCCTTGGTGCTGCGTTATCACGAAGCAGCGATGGTGCCACGCGCGAGCTCCTGCAGAGCTGCACCTGCAGGGCCCCTCAGCGCTGCTCTGCCCCGCAGCTTCTCGCAAGTCAGTGATCTCCTGGCCCAGCGACCCGGTGTCGTCCCAGCAGTGCTACTACCGCCTGCACAGCAGCGTGGCCTCCCCGAGCAGCACCGAGTCCAACCCCTACGTCAGCCTCGACAGCAGCCCGGCCCCATCGCCCCGGCACCGGGACTACGCGCCCAGCCCTCTGTCGCGACGGAAGAAGCTCTTCACCTTCTCCAGGCCCCCGCGCAGCCGCGACACCGACCGCTTCCTGGATGCCCTCAGCGAGCAGCTGGGGCACCGGGTCACCATCGTGGATGATTTCCTCACCCCTGAGAATGACTACGAGGAGGTGAGCGCGGCGCAGGGGTGGCTCGGTGACGGTCTTTGCCCTGGTTGCGGAGCCACCCATGGGCAGCCTGCACTGGGATGGATGCGCAGCCGCCCGTGGGGCTCTGTGGAGGGCAGAGGGAGGGATGCACAGCACAGGGCAGGACCCCGATGAGGTCCCACCTTCATCCTCTGCTCTCTCCATCACCAGATGAGTTTCCACGATGACCAGGGCAGCTACGTCACCAACGACGTCAGCAGCAGCGAGTACATCAGCAGCAGCGACGAGGGCAGCTCCCTCACCTACTCCACGCTGTCGGACCACATCCCCCCCCCGCCGCTGAGCCCCCCCCCTCCGCCGCCCCCCCTGCAGTTCCATGACGCCCAGGCTGTCCCCGCCAAGGCCGAGGCCACAAAGACGGTGGCAGCGCCGGCAGCCAAGTCCCTGCTGAGCCACCTGCAGCCCATCCCGCCCCCCCCGCCGCCGCCGCCGCCCCCCCCGGTGCCCTGCGCGCCCCCCCTGCACCGCGGGCTCCTGCACCGCCGCAGCGAGTCCAACCACATGAGCGTCAAGAGGCTGCGGTGGGAGCAGGTCGAGAACTCGGAAGGGACCATCTGGGGGCAGGTATGGACATGGAGAGGGGGCTGTGGGGTGAGGGTCCATGTGGGATGGGGAAGGGCCCCTGTGCTGAGGCTGTGCAGGTCATCGGGAGCATCCCTGAGCACTGCCCAGAGCATGGAATCATGGAATGGTTTGGGTTGAAGGGACCTTAAAGCTCCTCCAGCTCCAACCCCTGCCACGGGCAGGGACCCCTTCCACTGGAGCAGCTTGCTCCAAGCCCCTGTGTCCAGCCTGGCCTTGAGCACTGCTAGGGATGGGGCACAATGTCCTAACCCCTCGTTGGGCCACACATTCAACACCTTGGCCATGGGAATGAACTCTGAAGATGCAACATTACAGAAAGTCTCATATTAGGGACAGGCCAAGGGGAATGGCTTGAGCCTGCCCGAGGGGAGACTGAGCTGAGCTCTTAGGCAGAAGCTCTTCCCTGTGAGGGTGCTGAGGCGCTGGCACAGGGTGCCCAGAGAAGCTGTGGCTGCCCCATCCCTGGCAGTGCTCAAGGCCAGGTTGGACACAGGGGCTTGGAGCAAGCTGCTCCAGTGGAAGGGGTCCCTGGCCGGGGCAGGGGTTGGAGCTGGAGGAGCTTTAAGGTCCCTTCCAACCTAAGCATTCCCTGATGCTGTTTCTTCTCAACATTGGAATTGTTCGGACCCAGCTGTGGTGATGGCGTCCCAAGGGAGGAGCAGCAGGGAGGGCTCTGTGGGTTCTGCTAAAGCTCAATGAACCCGCAGGCTGCAGCCGCGAGGGAACGCTCCTGGGGTGCATCTCCAGGTTTATTCCTCTCTTCCGAGAGCAGATCAGGTCCCATCACTTGGGTTTGGTGACTCCTGCAGAAGCCACCTGCATGGAGGTGACCGGTTCACCAGGCTCTGGTTTCTGCCCAGGGTTTGCGATGGCCGAGTCTCCAGTGCCACCAACCTGGCCTGGTTTCCTTAGGGACATGGAGCTGAGCTGGGGCGGAGGGAAGGTGGCCACTGGGCACCACTGGGCAGTGCTGGGTGTCCCTGCGGCTCCTGACTCTCCCTCCTCCCGCAGCTCGGGGAGGACTCCGATTACGACAAGCTCAGCGACATGGTCAAATACCTCGACCTGGAGCTGCACTTCGGGACGCAGAAGCCTACGAGTAAGTACCTGAGCCCCAGAACAGGTCCTGGTACTGGTCAGAGACCAGGGCGCTGGGAGGAGCTGGGGGGCAGAGGGGCAGTGTCTGGTCCCAGCATCACCCAGCACGGCCTTTGCTCATGCTCAGCATTGTGTGGCTCAGCAGTCACTATGGGGAGATTGCTTCCCCATCTCCCTTAATGTCCCTGGCTGCTGTTCCCTGTGTTCTCCCCACGTTTCAGTTGGTTGGGGCAGGAAACTCAGCTGGAGTTTCTCTCCCCACGCTGCTTCCCAGCTCTCACAGCACCATTGCCATTGGAATGCTGGAGTGGCCCCACACCACAGCAGAAGCTCAAACCTGCACCACGTAGTAATGAGCTGGGCACAGCCTCTGCTTGCCGTGGTCCATGCAGTGGGGACGGCCAGCGCCGTGCACGGCCCTGCCTGAATGGCTGCAGTTGGGAAGCGAATTGGAGCTTTGGGAAGTCGGCCCTGAGAAAGCCACGAGAACATTTCTGTGTCCATAAAGAGCAGTACAAACACCACTTCTCTTTTTGCATATATAATATGCTAGCTCCCCACAAGACCTATGTATGGGGTCCACAGCTACCGCACATCTCCCCTCTTGCTCTTGAATAGGGGTCTCCTGCAGACCCATGGACTGACACATTCAGGGTGCAAGCAGAGAGCTCCTGTCCCGCACAGGATTCCCAAAGGGATCCGTGGGGCAGCATGGCCTCATTTACCCTGGGAAAGCAAAATGCCAATGGGATGGCTGAGCTCTGCTGCAAGGGACGAGATACATGATGGCAGCATGGGCAGAGCTAAGCCGGAAAGGGCAGATACAGCTGGGACTGGCAGTGGGATGAAATGGGACGCATCATTTTGGGGCTGTTTCTGGGCAGTCTGGGGTTTTCTGTGTGTCTCACCTCTCGTTTTGCCTTTTCCAGCTCCAACTGAGTCCTCCATTGAGGAGATCTTTGAATCGCTGAATTCAAGGATTCCCGGAGCCATTGCTGTGTGCAAAGCATCCGTTGTGTCACTCATGGTTTCCCTGTTTTCAGGACAGTTTTCTTCCCGCTGGAGCCGGCTGAGCCCGTCCTTACCCATGATTAAATCTCTCAGTTTCTCTTCCAGAGCCAACTCTCATGCCTGAAAACTTTAAAAAGAAAGACGTGGTTGAGATTTTGTCCCACAAAAAGGCCTACAACACATGTGAGTAAAGAGCAGGGTGAACCCAGCCCAAAACGGGCCCAGAGATGGGGCCGGGGATGTAGAGAACTGGAAAGGTAACAGGAAGGAGGCCACATGAGCACAATCCCATGGGCACAATCCCTGCACAGCTCTGCTGCTCTGGGCTCTTCCTGCAGCCTCCAGGCTGGGCTCAGCCCTGGGCAGGGGGAAGAAGCAGCGTTTCCAACAAGGGATGGAGATGGGATGTGGCTCATTGGCCTCGGGGGGCAGAGGGACAGAGCCTGCATGGTCCCATGGAGCAGGGAGGGTGTGCAAGGGGCAGTGCTGCTTCTCCAGGATGTGCTTCTGATGTAAAGGAGCATGGAAGGGCTTGGTGGGACCCTGTGGGGCCCAGGTCTCCTGTCCATGAGGGATGTGGGAGAAGAGGAGACGCAGGGGGTGGCTTCCATAGCAACCCAGCCGGACGCATTGGGGATGTGCATGCACAGAATGCAATGCCCTGGGGGGGTCTGCAGGACCAGAGCGACTCCTCGGGGTCCCCATGCAGCCTCTGCAGGGCCCTATGGAGTGGGAAGCCCTTCTTTTCCCTAGGGATTACTGTGTGCCAGTGCGGGCACATGGAGCGGTCCACACCATTCACACCTTGAGCATCTCCTCCTGGCCCTACGCTGCTGGGCAGCCTGTTCCCAGCACAGCCGTCCCCACCGGGGTCCTGTCCTCCTCCCCTCCAAGTGACATCCCTCCCTTCCCACAGCCATCCTCATAGCCCACCTCAAGCTGTCGCACACGGAGCTGCGCCAGATCCTCATGACGATGGAGACGGACCGGCTGGAGCCTTCCCACATCAAGCAGCTCCTGCTGTACGCGCCGGATGGGGAGGAAGTGCAGCGCTTCCAGAGCTACAAGGAGAACCCTGGGAAGCTGAGTGAGCCCGACCAGTTTGTGCTGCAGGTACCTGCGGGCAGGGATGTGCTCCAGGGATGTCCCGCTGGAGCTGCAGGGGAGGAAAGCACAGAGCAATCCGCGGGATGCTCCTGCATGCTGTGGGATGGGAAGAGCTGGTGGCATCGGTCACAGGGACCGCTGGGCACTGATGCTCAGGCTGCGGCATCCAGCAGCTCCCACTGCCGAAGCATCCCTTGATGTTTGCTCCATGACTTTGCCCGGCTCCTGGTGACAAAGTCACTTGTGGATATTGGCATGAAATGTCCCCATCCTGTGGCAGCAAACTGGCTGTGCCCTGCGACTTCCAGCCACTGTCAGGCTGCTCCATGTGGTTGCCTGTGCAGGCTGCTCCCCTGTACAGGGAAATATCCCAGGAAAAACCCCATACAGGAGGGTTAAGGCTGACGGGAGCAGTGATAACTCCCCCCTCCTTTTGATCCCAGATGCTGTCAGTGCCAGAGTACAAGATCCGCCTGCGCAGCCTGCACTTTAAGACCACTCTGCAGGAGAAGACAGAGGAGATCAAGGCGAGCTACGAGTGCATCTGCAAGGCCTCTCTGGAGCTGAAGAGCAGCAAGAAGCTGGCCAAGATCCTGGAGGTCAGCACAGTCCTTCCTGCTGCTGTCAGCCACCGGCACCCATAGGAATGCCTGCAGGAGCCTGGGCATCGCAGGCACAGCTCCGGTCCCAGCGCTGAGCCCTGCACCTCTCCGGGTGCAGCTTGAGCAGCTTGCAGGAGAGAACAGATCCTGCTGCAGGGCTCCTTGACCCCACTGACATCAGCTGCCCCACACTGATGTTCAATGGGGGTTTAAAAGCAGCAGGTGGCACAAATGAGGTCAAAATGCGACAAAGGCATTTCCAGATTAGTGGCACCTGGGCACTAACCCCCAACACCAAGTCAACAGGGGGCAATGGCTCGTTGCACATTAATGGGAGGTGAACAGAGAGCCCCAGCCTGAAACCCCCATGGTCCGAGGTCCCTGCTGCTCGCCAGGCCCCAGGAGGGATGCTGGGACTCGGGTGAGCCCACTCCGGGGTCCTGATGTGCCTCCAAGGCTGCGCAGCTGCAGCAGAAGGAACTGGAGCATTCTGGAGGGGAAAGCCGGCTCTGCTGGTCACTGTTCCCTTTGAAACACCCCCTTACAGGTAAAAGTCACAAAAGGCTTCAGGGAGAGGAGAGCTTTGGCATTGCCAGTGTGTACAGAACCAGCAGGAATTCTGCCTTTACATGTACCCACGCACCCAGTCTAACCCATTGAAGGAACTGGTCGTGTTTTATTACTGATGCTCTATGAACGCCTCTAGGGGCCCCTTAGCAGAAGTGACCTGGCACAGAAGAGGCCCCAGGTACAGGGGGTGGCTTCTTAGCTCTGCTCCTACCACATCACTTGTAGGTCCCTGTGACCCAGAAGGAGAAGGGACAATGTAAGTGCTGGAGGTCACTGGTCAGTCTCTCACTGGGGTTTCTCCCTGCAGTTTGTGCTGGCGATGGGGAACTACCTGAACAACGGGCAGCCCCGGACCAGCAAAACCACGGGCTTCAAAATCAACTTTCTCACTGAGGTAGGACAACGTGTGGCTGTTCTGTCGGGGAGGCACCAATGCTGGGAGCTCCAAGTGCCTGTCCCTCTACAAGGGTCCCGGATTGATGTGCAGGGTGGGCTTCAGAGAGGCTGTACCAGTGCTCTGATGCTTCAGTGTGCTGGGGCCTCAGACCCGTGCTCGCTGAGAGGCTGTGGGGTTGGAGAAACCAAAGGTCTTCATCCCACGTGGGCTGCTGTGGAGGATGGGGTGAGAGCATCGAATAGCACCTCGACACCACTCCTCTGGGTGCAACGTGCTGTCTAAACATTAAATGTCCGATTTAACCATTAATCCACATATCACGGCTGGTATTGCCACGCACGTGAACGCGGGGTGAGCTGAGAGAGCAGAGGAGCCCCTGTGTGTCTGGTGACCGATGCTGAGCACACGGCAAACCCCAGTCTCCTCTGCATAGGGACCTCCTGACCTGTTTTGCTTTGCTGCAGCTGAACACCACCAAGACCGTAGATGGGAAATCCACCTTCCTGCACATCCTTGCCAAGTCACTCAGCCAACACTTCCCAGAGCTCCTGGGCTTTGCCAAGGATCTTCCCACAGTGCCGCTCGCTGCCAAAGGTAAAGGGACGAAAGCATCTGTGAGCTCTGTGCCTTGGTTCTGTTTGGGTCTGGAATCAGTCGTGAGCTGCACAGCATTGGCATGAGCAGGATGGCAGCGAAATGAGTGAGGGATGGTCCTGAGTGAGAGGATGGGGTTAGGGAGGGATGAGCTCGGTGACGGGAGGTCCCATCCATCCCGTGCTGCCGCACATGGCAGTGCCTCAGCAGTGCTCTGCGCCCTGACCTGAGCCTCCTGACCTGGAGCAGGGCTTCCCAAGTGCAGAGGTGTCCGTGCAGCAGAGGGAAGGGCCGGGAGCTGCTCTGCTCCACCCAGCCCCTGCCTCCTTGCATCCCCAGCGCGGGCGCCAGCGCTATTGCTGCGGGTGGTACAGAGTGCACAGCACCCTGTGTGCTGGGTTCACCATCCGGGAACAGCTATGGCACTGCTGGGCATCATCCTGCTTCCCTGCCTGCCATAGACAAGTGACAGAGCTGCTGGGGATCACCCATCCACTGAGGTGGTGCCACAGAGGCTGGCTGCACACAGAGCAGAGCCTGCATCCTTGAACCCCATCCCCTGCTGGCTGTGGGCAATTCCCTTGGGAATTAGTGCCACAGTGGGTAAATAAAGGAGGAAATGCAGGCCCGGGGATGTAAATTCCCACTTGGAAGTCTGTACCTGTAGCTTTCCAGCTGGATTTTGTATCTGCCCCAACCGCTCTGTCACTGAAGGCTCACTGCTGCCCAAACTGCTGCCGCTTTATACCCAGTGTCAGACCTTGCCTCACCCATGGCTCTCACTGTGCTGCAGGAAGCCAGCCCTAAGCCTCCTAACCCTGACCCCTCTCTTCTCATGCAGTGAATCAGAGAACGCTCACAGCTGACCTAAAGGACCTGCACACCACTGTCAGTGACATTCAGACGGCCTGTCACAACATGCCAGCTACCGCGGAGGACAGGTTTGCTGTTGTGATGGCCGTATCCTTCTGCGAATGGGGCACATCACCGAGGTGACTTCACTGCCTCCGGTGAAACCATTCGGTGTCGTTGCGCCCCTTGGGCAGCAGCGGGGCTGTGTCTGGCTATAGGAAAGCCTCATCTCAGCACTCGGTGAATCTTCCCTCTCCACCCACTCTTAGTATGGGAAACAGCCCTGGTGATGGGCACCGGTTCCCCTGCTTCCGCAGGGCAAACCCAGTGCCACGAGGCCAGCGAGCTTGCTGAGCTGTTCATCCTTCCACACTGGCCCCGAGCAGCTGTGGCTGCCCCATCCCTGGCAGTGCTCAAGGCCAGGTTGGACACAGGGGCTTGGAGCAAGCTGCTCCAGTGGAAGGGGCCCCTGGCCATGGCAGGGGTTGGGGCTGGAGGAGCTTTAAGGTCCCTTCAACCCAAACCTAAGGTTCTATAAGCGCTGCCGGGGAAGCTGAGCGTGCCAGTGGGCCCCCTTCGCAGCCAGCATCTGCAGCAGCTCCTTTCTTAGACCCAAGATGAAACCCAGCCATTTGATAAGCAGAAGTGACCCTGACCTGTACCAGGCTGTTTGTCCTTAAGCCGCTTCCCTCAGTCCTTCCTGGAGAGTGCCCAGCCTGCCATGCGATCCCTGGACGATCTGCAGCACAAGGCCATGGAGGAGTTCGGCAAGGTGCTGTCCTTCTTCGGGGAGGACTCGAAAATGACAACTTCTGAGGCTTTCTTTGGCATTTTTGCAGAATTCATGAGCAAGTTTGAGGTGAGCTCCGCTCGCAAAGGCAGCCGGCGAGGGGGCTCTGTTAAATGTCCGTGTTTTACCTGCACGTGAGCTGTGGGAGCCAGATGAGGGCTCTGTGTCTGTAAGGTGCCAGGTTTCAGTGCCCAGGTTGGTTGGTGGGTGCAGGAGGGTTGAGGGTCACCAGCCCCATGGAGAGTCAAGCAGATTGTCATGGTCCAGCGTTCTTGGTTAACGGAGGCTGGGTTGGAGCTTTGCAAAGCAGACACTTGCACTGCCTTCTTGTCCTGGGTTCAGCCTTAAACCACAACACTCATCCAGTGGGAAGCAGGGGTAGAATTAAGCCAGGACATCCCTGGCCCGTGCGCATCTCCTCTCTCTGCTCTCTCTGCAGCGGGCGCTCAGTGACGTGCAGGTCGGCGAGAGCCAGCGCAGCCCCCGGATGACGTCCCCCCTGGCCTGGTGATGGGCAGCATCCCATGAGCTGCGGCGTTCATTGCCAACCAAGTGCGATTTGCTCCCGTTGAGGCCGGTTGTGTGCCCGCTGCTGCAGCCTGCTCCCACCCAGCACAGCATGGACCGGGGCTCGGGGCAGTCGGGATGCTGACAGGGCACCACAGGGGGTGGTGGATGGGTGCGAGGGTGAGGCACAGGGACATGAAGGTGAGCAGCTCACTGGTCTTGACAAGAGCTTTCCTGGTGTCCTCCATTCCCAGCTTATTCCAGGATTTAGACGCCCCTGGGTAAAGCCCCCCCATCTCGTGTTCCCAGAGCATGCCATTGCTGGCCGGTGGCAACGGGATGCCACACAACTTTCAGAACCCTTCTGGCAGGTCGGTGTGGTCCCAAATGTGAGCCAGTCTGGTTCTGCCCAGCTGTGCTGGAGTAAGGGAAGGCCAGAGTCCTTCCTGGCCACCAGCTTTGCTTAAAGGTGTGTTAGAGACTGGCAGGTCTTGGCATCATCCCAAGAGTTTAGCAGCAGCACTACAGGCTTATTGGAACTCACCAGGAGACACAAATCCCTGAGCATTCTGGTGCCTCAGGGGCAGAGACCAGTGAGAAATAGATCCCTGTCCTATATTTGCTCCCAAGGGCTGGAATCCCGAGAGTCCCTTTCGTCTATGGCCGGTTGTTCATGCTGAGTGTACCCAGGGAACTCGGAGTGTGCAGGTCCAACCTTCCAACAATGTCTGCTTGTTGTTTAGATGCGGTGTCCCTGGGACGGAAGGGAAGCAGCATCCCCTGCTCAGTGCATGCCCCTCGGGGTGACACGGTGCCCCCCGAGCTTGCCAGCAGCAACCACATTCCAGTGCGTTCGCACTGGGAAGCATCGCTCCGTGCAACCCGCATCCATTGCCTTTCAGACTCCACTCGCTCCGACATCCTGCCCAGTGGAAGACATAGCGTAGGGAACCTTCCTCCCGTCTATTGCCAGAGCCAGAGCTCCTCCTGCAGCCCCTGCTCAAGCGCAGGGACTGGTGCATTACTTAGGGGGGACCTGATGACCATCAAATCTGGGGGGTTCAGTCCGGTTTTAAGCCCTGCTCTAGGGAGTGAAGTGCATTTCCACAAGTGTTCTCAGCTCATACAGCTTGAAGTGCCAGGTAGCTTCTAGTGTTGTCCAGCCCTGACAGCAGGGCCAGGGCAGCGCTGCCCCAGCTCCACGTGGCTGGGATGCTGCACACTGCATTCAGTTCATTTGGGTTTATTTTTCTAACCGCATATTCAGTATCGAAACCGCCCGAGGTTCTTTCCCTCGCAAAGGTGAAAGCGCTGTACATAGGTTTTGCTACGTGTCGTACCTTCCCAGCACGGGTGGAACTCCAACCCCTTTGGTATTTTTATGGGAATATTTTCGAAGAACCAGAACTTCTGACTTACGGTCGTATTATTTGATAATGGGACTCGTGCGTAGTCACAGTTCAGCCTCTCCCCCATGCCTGTGTGCCGTCCCCGAAATAAAGCTACTGCCTTCTGCCTCCTGATGGCACGGACCTCGGTGTTGTGCGCGACACTGCTCGTGTGACGGCTGCAGGTGGAATCCTGCCCCAGGCACTGCTGTGACCGCTGACCCTCACCCCTCCAGGAGGGAGCTGCAGGATCCGACCCTGGGCTGGGAACAGGGCAAACAACGGCACAAGCGCGCCCGGCCCTGCGTGCGCACCCGCAGCCAGGTTCATGTGCTGGGTGTGAGCAGCGCATTCTTGGCATAGCGCGGAGTATTCCTGCAGCCTTCAGAAGAAAGCATCGAGAGAGTGGATGAGCCAGGGGCTGTTTCTCTCTGCAAAGGAATTCCTGGCTGAGGCTGGGTTTATGTCCCCAGAGGGGTTTATCTCCTTTACACTAAGAGCAGATAGGGGCCGGCTGCTATCGGCTTTCTGCTTGTAGTTTAGCCTGTTTACAGCAGGCTGCTCGTGCCTCCCTGAAGGCCACAGCACCGGCAACTGTCAAAGAGCCCTGAGCAGAGCTAACAGAGAGGTGACCGGTAGAAATCCCCTGCTGGACACGTGCATTTACAGTGCTCAGGCCCTCCTGCTGCTCCCGGCTCAGCCAGCCTGGCTCTTCCGCAGCCCTGGGGATAATCGTGGAACCCCAGCCTGGTTGGGGTTGAAGGGACCTTAAAGCTCATCCAGCTCCAAGCAGGAACCCCTTCCACTGGAGCAGCTTGCTCCAAGCCCCTGTGTCCAACCTGGCCTTGAGCACTGCCAGGGATGGGGCAGCCACAGCTTCTCTGGGCACCCTGTGCCAGCGCCTCAGCACCCTCACAGGGAAGAGCTTCTGCCTGAGAGCTCAGCTCAGTCTCCCCTCGGGCAGGTTCAAGCCATTCCCCTTGGCCTGTCCCTATGTGCCCATTTACAAAGCCCCTCTCCAGCTTTCTTGTAGCCCCTTCAGGCACTGGAAGGCTCCCAAGCTGCCCAGTGCAGATGCAAAACCTCCCACTGCCCATTGCAGAACCGATCCCGGAGCCTCCCTGGCAGTCAGCATCACCCATCGCACGCTGCCTTTGCTGCTTCTTGGTAACTGCAAACAGGAACGCATTTCTCCCCAGAACCGGTGCCCTGGCACTCCCCTCACAGCCCCGGCTCAACAGAGCCCCTGCGTCAGCCCCGGTCACGGGATCCTCGGCACAGGAAAGCCTGTCCTTGGGAAGGAAATAATAAGTCAGGCAGCAGCGCGGGGTCAGGCAGGGAATGCAGGCTCCAGCTCCTCGGGTGCTGCTTCCCCCGCTGCCAGAGCCGGGAGCAGTGACCTGACAACCCCGGCTACATCCCGAAGCTCGGAGTATTTAAGGGGTTTCACCCTTCCCTGCAAGAAATGGGGGAAAAGGCTTCAAAGAGGAAATGAGCAGCTTTAGCGAAGTCACGGTGAAGGCACGAGGGCAGCTGTAGCAGGGGGAAACTAGCACGAGGCTGGCATCTCCAAGCCAAAGTGCAACCACTTTGAACCCTCTCTCTAAGTATCTTGATAATGGTTCGAAGGGCCACTATCTATAATGATTTTCCAGGTGCCATAAAGGATGCCAAAGAGACAAACTGAGGTATCACCTCCAGAATGGAAGGGCTGGAAGTCAGGAAAAAGGGGCACAGACGGGGAGCCAGCGCAGTGCACCTGATTGCTGGGTCTGAAGCCCCAAATTCCAACGCAATTTGGGGAAATCTGAGTTTTCCAAGTTCCAGCAGATCAAATGAAAGCATCTCCAATGGCAAGGTTCAAAGACCTTTAGCTATGTTCATCTGCACTATAAGCCAAAAGTGAAACAAGGGGACAAAATACAGACACCAAGGCTTTGCTTTCTGTTATTACAGAGCCTGGGGTGCCCTTTTCTCGTTAACAAACTCGCTTCTATTATCAATGTCAAGAATTGCCTGTAGGTGTTTATCAGGTTCTCAGACCGATGATGCTGAAGCCAAAACCTCCAGCCTGGCGCTGGGATTAACTGGGAGCAAGTGACAAACGCCATCCATCCCATGGGTGGATTCTGCTCTCTGCGAGGCTCCGGCACTCTGCTGTCAGCTCCCCCCCGTGCCGCGGGCTGTCAGCTCGGAGGACATCAGCGTGGCTGGGTTATTGTTGCCTGTCCCTTCTCTGGCTGTGCAGATTGCTTAAGAGAAAGGCACTCTGTGGAGTTTGACCCGTGAGCCCTGAGAGTGAAAATAACGCGCGGCTCCTCACCAGAGCCACGGGACACCGAGAGAGGGACGCCGGGCCAGTAGTTTAACTTTGACTATCGATATTCCTCCTCATTCCTTGGGACACCGCTAACGGCTCCGCTGGCAAATCCCGACCCTCTGGCAATATTTAAGCTGTCAGCTGGCAGAGGCTCGGTGGTGCCCGGCGCAGGGGACAGAATGAGACCCGGCTGAGCGCAGTAAGTTCCCTTTCAGCTTGTACCTCGAGTCGGGGAGCTGTGGTCGGTGCGAGGGTTGGGGGCCGTGGTCCAGCGCTGTGTCCTCAGGAGGATGGATGGACCTGGGGATGCTTTAACCCCCCCCTTCGAGGAGGCATTTCCAGTGGTCCCGGTGGGTCCCTCGAGCCCCACGTGGGCTGCGCCTCTCCCGGCACCATTGATACAGGGCTGGCTTCAGCCGCTTCATTTCCATGCCACGGATGTTCCTGCCGCGCGGTCTCTGGCGGGGACAGCGCTGCCGTCGGTGCCAGGAGCCGAGGGCACCGAGCCGTGAGCTGCATGCACAAAGCAGGCAAAATTTCCACTGGGCCGTGCAGTCGGGATGTGAAACCAGAGCGCCCGAGCGCTGCCCCTTCCCTAGGGCCTGCCGGCTCCAGCAGCCTCAATGGGGCACTGGCTCTCAGCTCCGGGGATGCCCCTGGAGCATCCCCCACCTTTCACCACCGATGGGCACAGCTAATGCGTGCAGAGCTCTGAATCCACATGCGTTTTGGAGGGATGGACACAACTCTCTCCTCTGTGTGGGCTGAATCCTGACTGGGACTGAGCGTGTGTATCCTATAGCGCTGTCTGTGCTGCCGTGCTACCCACCTGAGATGGGAAGTGTCTTGGGATGGAGAGAAACAGCGCTGTCAGAGCTGAGAAAGGGAAAGCAGGAGGTGTCAGCATGGGGTCAGCAGCATCCCGGGGCTGACATACCAAACCCTGTTTGTCTTTTCCTAGCTAAACATGCCAGTAAAAACTCAGTGACAGCCAAGACATATTGCCTCTTAAAGAGGTAAGACTGAGCTTCGGCGCCCTGCATCCTTGCCAGGCAGAAGCTCCCAAGGAATTCAGTGTTATGTGGGGGCTCTATGAGGCACAGAAGAGGCTCTGACAAGGTGCTGCAGGCCCCTGGTCCCAGCCTGGTGCTGCTACCACTGCCACTCAACCCCAACATAGCTCAGCACCATATTGAGCCCTGGTACTGGAGGCTGCTGCTGTGGAAAGCGGCTGATGGGATGGTATCAACCACCAGAAAACTCCTTATTTGTTGTCCAGCCTCTCCATAAGTGCACAAGCCCGCAGCCCCAGTGCTGCAGGACTGGGTGTAATGGGCACACAGGGCAAGGTTTGCCCTCCGGATACTGCCCAGCAGGAGAAACCGCAGCATCTCCATCACCACTGCACCTGCCCCTCCATCCTCTTGGCTTCATTCATACCCCTTGGCAATGGGTGCAGGACTGCAGTGGTTTCACCTCATCCCATGGGGAGTTCAGGGCAGGTTCCAGCTGCAGTTCCCACGTGGACAATGCGGTGAAGCCGGTTGTGGCCGAGGGACGGGGTGGCTGAGGCTGCTCTGGTCCGTGCTCTGCTGCACGATGGTGCTCAGAGGAAGAACTTGTTCCACCGCCTGCTCTCTGCTGGTCCATGCGGGAGCCCCGGGCTGCTGAAGGCCACCCCTCGCCCCACCTTCTGCAGGGGGGAGCTTATAAATGTGGCTTCACAAGTGCAAGAGAGGCCGAAGGACCTGGCCAGCCACAGGCAGGAGGAGGCCGGGTCCCTCCTGACCAGGCAACCCGTTCTTTAACAGATACATGCATCGAGGCGAAGAAGCACCGGGCCTGCATAGGGAGCCATGGAGAGCACCAGCAGCACCCCTGTGACCCCCCCGTGGGACGTGTTTCCCCAGAGGACACTGGAAGCCGTGGACATCGCTGTCCTTGTGCTGTACTTCGTGTTCGTCCTCGCGGTTGGGCTGTGGGTAAGCAGATACCATTGAGAGCCCTCCTATGTGCCCTGTTCTACCGAAGACCAGGGCTGCTTTGGCCCCAGAGTCTTTCACTTTGGCTTGAATCCGGCAGCACTTCACTGGGTTCAACTGAACAAGCAGAGAGATAAGAGTCTACAGGTCCTTTTCCTCTCTCCGGCCTGGGGAAGGGTGCTTAGTGCTCCAGGAGAGCTATTCAGCTCCAGTGCTTGCCAAGCTTTAAGAACCCTTGTAAGGAAGAGGTCGTTTAAGTATAAAGTATTGCTAAGAATAATGTTTTGTTCATCCTGGAAGGAATTGCTGTCCTATAAATCACCTGAGCCTGGCCACAGTGGTCTAGACAGCGGAGTTCGTAAATTACAAACGCTGTTTGGTTGTAATTAAGGCAGAAGGACATCCTTTTGGCATGGCTTTTGTAAGAGCAAAAGCACAATGTGGCTGTCATAAGGCAGAGATGAATAGCTGCTCCCTTCCAATGCGGTGATAATGGTGCTGGTATTGCATGAAACCGCCTGAAATCCCTGAGGAAGAGGAGTCAGTAATACGTGCAATGCTGAGCATTGCTCCCGGTCGGACCCAAAACTTAGGGATGCCCATAGCTCTTGTCCAAAACCGTTTGACTTCCTCGCTGATCTGGAGGGATTTACTTTGCTTATCACAGCAGTCAATCAGGATGCTGAGATGGGAGAAAACCTTGTGCACGGCCGCTCCCTCCCTTGTCTGCTGCTCTCTTGTCCGCTGGGATTTCCCAACAGGAACTGCAGGCCCTTCCAGGAACCCTTTGCTTTCACCCGATGGCAGCACAGAGTCTCCTGCAGGGGAAGTCCCTCTTGGTGATGCTCTGCTCCACAAAGAAGTGGTTCCTGAAACCTCTGTTGTGCTTTTCTGCTTCCCCAGTCCATGTGGAAGACGCAGCGCAGCACTGTGAAAGGCTACTTCCTAGCTGGAGGCCAGATGGTTTGGTGGCCTGTAAGTATCTCCATCATTACACCGCTTGTGCCCATCGGCTACAGCAAGGCCAAAAGCACTTCTGGCCCAGCAGAACTTAATTCTCCAAACAGGAAACAGGAATAAACAGTGCTTCCATGTTTTGCATGGATGCAGTTACAAAACTGCCTGGTTTATTCCGTATGTGAGACAGGGGGAGCAGAGCTGCTGCAGGCCACATGCTGCAGCCTGGGCCTCATGCCAGCCTGGTCCTGCATGCTTTGACCTGGAGACATCCAGAATTACCCATCACAGACACAGCTTTATACTGAGGTCTTCCATTTGGGCTGCTCAGTCAGTGCGTACTAACAGAGGAACCTCATGACCTGACATTTCTACTTGTTACCTCCCACCTTCTGCCCTGCTGCCCTGCACAAGACCAGACACGGTTTTGGAAGCAAGATGGGGCTAAACATGCCCCAGAATGAGCGATAGGCAGTGAATAATGAAAGAAGCTGGATAAAGGTGCCAGAGACACTGAATGTGTAGGGAAAAGAAGCAGGTGGCAGCGGGTGACAAGGATTTCACATCCTCCATAGTCACAAGCGGGGGAACAGCATCCCTGTGTTCCCACTCACCTTGTGCAGAGCCGGATCCGATTTTCCCTCTTTCTCCAGGTGGGCGCATCCCTGTTTGCCAGCAATGTTGGAAGCGGCCACTTCATCGGCCTGGCTGGGTCAGGAGCCGCCTCGGGAATTGCCGCAACTGCCTACGAGTGGAATGTGAGTGCGGAGCAGCGACGCTGGTGCTGTGCAGGGCAACTCCAGCCCCTGCAGGTCCGGCAGCTCCAGAGGCTCAGAGTCGTGCTGCAGGAGCCGGCTGGCACCAGGGGCTGCTGCGGTTTGAGGCCTCTGCAGGATAACCCCATCCCTGTGTCCCACAGAGCCAGCCGCTCGCAACCCTGCCCAGCATCCCTCACCTTCCTTCCCGTTTGCTCCGCAGGGGATGTTCTCTGTCCTGGTGCTGGCCTGGCTCTTCCTGCCAATTTACATCGCAGCGGGGGTACGTAGGTGGGACGTTGTGTCCAGCAGTGATTTACCGGGATCTAAAGCACCTGCTTGGCTGCTGGGTTTAACATCTCCTGCTGCAGCTGGGGTCCTTCTGCAGGGCCTGGGCTAATGGGGAGGAGAGCTGCTGGGTACCACCGTTCCGATGGCCTGTGTCTCCCACAGGTTACTACCATGCCAGAGTACTTGCAGAAACGTTTTGGAGGCAAAAGAATCCAGATGTTCCTGGCGATTCTCTATTTGTTCATCTACATCTTCACCAAAATATCAGTAAGTAGAAAACACTGGAATCAGCCTGAATTCGGGCTGGAAACGGGATCGGTGAGGCTCCGAGATGCAGCAGCTGGCTGCAGAAAAGGCTGTGTTAAAATACCGGAGGAAATTAGACTATAGGCATTGTGAGAACCCCCCCAGAGTAACTCCTTTTCCCCTACGGAGCACCTGAACGCTTGCTGCAGTGGGGGGGAAGCTGGGTGTCAGCATCCTGAGCAGCGGCTCACTGAGGAGTCGGGCTGTGCGTGCGGATGTGTCTGTTGTTAGCTTTCATACATCTGGCAGCTCACCCGGATGCTTCCCTTTGCACATTTACTGCCTGCACAGACACCAGACGCTGTTGCATGCGGGGGGAATGAGGACGTAGGAGGTGGTTTGTGCTCAGGTGAAGAGTGCGGAGCAATTCACTGCTCCTGCCTGATGCAGGGCCTTGAATAAATAACTGACCCGACCCTTGCACAACACCTCGCTGCTGTTCATTAACCTGAGGTGGGGCAGGGACCTGTGAAGTCAGACAGGTCCCCGCTCGTGTTCTTCCTGTACGCACAGGGCTAAAGAGGGATGTGCTGTGTGACCCACGCCTGCCTTGTCCCCGCTAAAACAGCCACAGGTCAGGGGGTGCAGGTGGCTCTAGGAAAAACCAGCTCTTTAATGGAGATCTCTGATAACCCAATTCCTGCATCCAGGATGCTTTCATACCCGTCGTTCTGTGGCCTGCACTCTGCCTATCCCAAAGCTCTCCCAAACTGCAGCATCTTCACCTGGCTGCAGAGCGAGCTGGTCAGGGCTGGCCCCAGCCCCCAGGACACCTTTCCTCCCTGTTACCTCCCTGTCACCACGTCAGGGAGAAATTCCCATCACAGCAAATGCAGGAGGTGCCACAATTCCCTGGCTCTGGGGCTCCGGGAAGGGATCAGCTCATCCCACCTGAACACCGGCAAGGAATTGAACCAGGTCCTGATCCGCAGTGTGCAGGAGCTTGGGCTGCAGAGGGATGTGCTGCATGGAGGGGACACAGCGGGGAGCTGGGGGTCACGAGCAGCTACCAACCAGGTTGGTTCTGCTGTAGGAGACAGCTCAGTCAGCTGAACGCTCACGTTCCCTGGCACTACCTGCTTCGAGGGGCACTAGAACCGTGCTGACACCCTTCTCCCTCCAGGTGGACATGTACGCTGGGGCCCTCTTCATCCAGCAAGCCTTACACTGGGACCTCTACATCGCCGTGGTGGGCTTGCTGGCCATCACGGCCGTTTACACCGTTGCAGGTACGGGGCTGAGTTTCGGATCATGCCACAGATCCTGTGTGATGAGTGCACCAGTGCTCAGAGTCCAGCCTTTCCCATGCAAGCTGGGTTTGTCAGCAGTATGGATAACAGGGAGGGGGGAAAGCAGCTGACAACTTGCCTGATAAGCAACTATTACCCGGTAGGAGTAAGTTAATACCCCTCGTAGGGCCACAGGCGACAGGGATGCGTGGATGCAGAGCACTTCTGCTTTAAGGAGAAGTTACGCTTGAGGCATTTGCACAATACATTTTCCTCTGGGCTTTCTGGAGGTATGAGTGCTTTCCATAACAATGAGCCCTGGAATGTGGAAAGCATTGTCAATCCTGGATGCCCTTTCAGGGCCTATGAGTGGCCAAATGGAAAAGAGCCATGCACAGAGCGAGCAGCAAATCCCAAACCCATAAAGGTTTCTCCTTTCCCACTGCTCACCCCTGGTGATGTTGCTCATAAAGACACCCTTTTATTTCACTTCTCCTTATTCAGCTTGGGCTTTGCTCTGGAGTTTTTCCATGTATTTCCCGTACAGGCTCTTGCATTGGACTTTGGCTTTTTTAGTGACAAAGTGGTGACTCATTATGATTCAAACATGAGAAATTTCAGCCCAACATGCTCCGAGTCCCAGTGTGACCAGTTTGCAGAGCACAGGATGCTACAGGTCAGTCCCAGTTTGGTGCTTCTCTGCCCTCCCAGGTGGCCTGGCCGCAGTGATCTACACGGACGCGCTGCAGACCTTCATCATGCTCATTGGGGCTCTGACTCTCATGGTCTTCAGTGAGTGTTTCCCTGGGGGGTATTCCTAACACTGTGATAGAAGCTGTACCAAGGGCTACAGACAAGGTGGATCATCACAATTAACACACAACTGATGCTCTGGAGTGGCTTTCTCTGTGTTCTCCTGTTGGAATAGATGCTCATGTAATAGTAATTCTTTGTGTGTTAAAAATGCACAAGTTCCCTCTGAAAACCTCTAAAGAAACACATCCAGAAGCAGTGCTACAGGTGAACAAACACCTTCTCTAGGCAGAACCTTTAGCGTTGTGCTATCCCCCACCCCATGAGTCCATAGCTTTGGGTTTTTAAAGCATCACCCATAGCAAAGTACACTTGATGCTATGGGTGATGCTGCACACAGCACTTGCGGAGCATCACCCATGGCAAACTACAGACTGAAGCTCAGGGTACCCACCGGGCAGAGGTGGTAACTGCTCCTCCTGACCTGTTCCAGGCTTTGTTGAAGTTGGTGGTCTCGAAGGCTTGCAGACAAAATACTTCGCTGCCATTCCCAGCTCCCGCAAGGAGAACAGCAGCTGCGGCTTGCCAAGGGAAGATGCTTTCCACATATTCCGAGACCCCGTTAACTCCGACCTCCCCTGGCCAGGGGTCCTGGTGGGAATGACCATCCCGTCCCTGTGGTACTGGTGCACAGATCAGGTGCGTGCCCGCTTGCTCTTTGCTTTCAAGAGCGTGCGGTTGGTCGGCTGGATCTGGTCGCAGACCTCGGGTGTGCCTGGACACAGCCTGGACTGCTCTGCTGCTCCTGGTGGGGTCCAGTAAAACCTGATGGTTTCAATCCTGAACATGCAAAACCTGACGAACACAAGGAAATCTGGGGAATCGTCTCAATGTAAAAAGGGCTCAGACCGGGTTTGGGAGTTAATCCCAACTTTGCTTTTAACTTAAGCCTTTCCCTTGCTGTGAAGCCTGACTATGGGTGGTTCGGGCACAGGCTGTGCAGCACAGTGCACTGCAGAAGCAAGGTCAGGTTTGGCGACACAAGCAGCGTTGCTCAGGGCTGTGATTCTGTGAGTTTATCAGGATCTGCAGTAAGAATTGCAGAGCTAGAGCCAAGCTCAGTGCTCACCCTTGTTGGATTTCAATAGTTCAGAGGAGAACAAAGTGTATGCAGTCAGTATCACATCACCTGCACTGGCTCCCCTCTGCTGACAGCACCAAACCAATGCCTTCATTTCTAGGTCATTGTTCAGAGGTCCCTTGCTGCTAAAAACCTCTCTCATGCCAAAGGAGGCTCCCTGATGACCTCCTACCTGAAAATCCTGCCCCTCTTTATGATGGTGATGCCAGGCATGATCAGCAGAATTCTCTTCCCAGGTAAGTGCTGAAGGAGAGACCATAATATCCCAGAACCCCGGCCTGGTTTGGGTTGGAAGGGACCTCAAAGCTCCTCCAGCTCCAACCCCTGCCACGGGCAGGGACCCCTTCCACTGGAGCAGCTTGCTCCAAGCCCCCGTGTCCAACCCGGCCTTGTACACAGCTGCATTCTCTCTGTCACTGGCTGTGCCTACTCTATGGAGCGGGACCAGCCCTTAGCAATAAATGAAAAGGCTGCAATGCATCAAATGCCCCACGTATAAAGACATTTTCTTCCAGCTGTGGCTGGAGAACACGCATCCTCTGGCAGCAGACCCCAGGCACAGGCTCCCCATGCACTGCTCCGTGTGCTGTCATCCTGCTCACAGCAGTTGCGCTGATGGGGTCTGAGCTTGCTCCCTGCTGCTGCTCCACGCTGTGATCGGGCCCCTCCTGCACCCCGCGTGCTGCTATCCCTGCAAGTTAAGTTTGGGGCACTCAGAGCAACCCCAAATGTCAGTGAGTGCTCACCAGGTGGGAACGTGCGGATGCGCTTGTCCTGAGGAGCTGGGCTGTGGATAGTCCTCAAGCAAGGAACATTCCTAGGGAAGAGTGAGGCACGCAGGCCAGCTGCCTCCACTGATTCTATCTTTTGCATGGAAGGAAGAAAAGGGAAACCAGGGAAGGCCAGAGCCGCTTTCTCACTGTGCTGGGACAGCCCCGTCCTGGGCTGGAAGCTTTCCAAGCTTTCCGTATTTCCCTCTTTGATTTACGGCGTTCACTGGACCGACGTGTTCAGACAGGTTTATGGCGGCTGCAGAACCCTGCCTCCCCCTCCCCTGTGCTCATTTCAGATCTGGTGGCTTGTGCAGATGCAGAAATCTGCCGAAAAGTCTGTGGCAACCCATCTGGCTGCTCCGATATTGCTTATCCCAAGCTGGTCCTAGAGCTGCTGCCTACAGGTAAGGAGCTTGGTGCCGGTGCTGGCACTGATGGATGGGTGCAGTACTCCCCAGCCTAAGGGTGTCTGTGAGAAAGGTTCAGAGAGGACCATACCCCACGGCTATACTTTCAGTGGGGTTTATGCTGGGCTTGGTGGGACGGTGGCAAGGGACAGCGTGCAAGAGGAGATGGGTGATGATCCAGCACCCAGAGCTCCAATTCAGTCCAATCTGGATAGGAGATAAAGCCCAGGTGGTTAATGGTAAGAATCAACGCTAACTCCTCCCTGTCAGTGCCATTTAAAACTGGGGCTAAACCCACCTTTTCAGGTCTGTTCTAGTTGAAAGAAGAACTCGAGGACACCCCAAGGGGGTCACTGGGGACTCCTCAGCGCTGCTGAACTTCTCCTTCTGTTCCCAGGACTCAGGGGCCTGATGATGTCGGTGATGATCGCAGCTCTCATGTCCTCCCTGACTTCCATCTTCAATAGCGCCAGCACCATCTTCACCATGGACCTCTGGAAGCACTTCCGTCCTCGGTGCTCCGAGTGGGAGCTCATGATTGTTGGCAGGTACAGAGAGCCACAACATGGATGTTATATCAGAGCCTCCGCATCAGGGACACATCTGGGCACACCTCAGAGCCCGCTGCCCCTGTACAGATGTAGCAGCTTCATACTGACCACCCGTGGTGGAGCGGAGGCCTCGTGGTTACAAGAGAGCTCAGCTGGGCTCTTGCATGCTGAGCAATGGGAAAAGCACAGCCTGAGCTAAGCCTAACGGTGCCTTTCTCTTGCCCAGGGTCTTTGTGCTGCTGCTCACTGTGGTCTCCATCCTGTGGATCCCTCTGGTTCAGGCTGGCCAGGGAGGGCAGCTCTTCATCTACATCCAGTCCATCAGCTCCTACCTGCAGCCCCCCGTGGCGATGGTGTTCATCCTGGGCTGCTTCTGGAAAAGAGCGAATGAAAAGGTAACAGCTCCCTGTGGCCTCGCTGCCCTCACAGGAGTCCTTTAGAACTCAAACCCACCTTCTGCTGGGGAAGACACCCAGCCCTGACCCCAGACATCCATCTTCAGGATGGATGGGAGGGAGCAACTCCTGCTGCTTTCCAAGGCTCCACTGGCACTTCAGGAGTGAGGTGACTGCACTGCTCCATTGCAGCATGTCCTTCGCACCTCCTGAAGCCTCTTAGGGCCTTGTTAGCCGTTGGCTTGCTTATTACGTGGACTAGAGAAAGCACAGTGAGCACAGAGAGTGAAGGAGCCAGACCAAACGGCATCAGGAGTCCTAAGGCTCCAGCTTCTCCATAAAGACTGGGGCTGGGTAAGGGTAAAATCTTCCCAAACCAGGCTGTGGTTAGGCAGAGAGCAGCTGTCAGCCCTGCAGGTTAAGGCAACCATTGGGATATAAACACCAGGGTTGAGGGTCTCCTGGCATATCGGATGTTATCCTTCCCCTCCACACCAAGACTAATGACCCACTTGAGCCCACAGAGAGGTACCAGGCTCCTGAACCACCACCGGCAGACCCAGAGCGCAAGAGCAGCGAAGGAAGGAAAAGACCCCCTGAGAAGGCAGCCTCAGCCCAGCCTGTATCCCGAGGAGGAGGCTGGATCCTCGTGGAAACGTGCTCCTTGCTCCAGTAAAGCAGATCCTTCCTCTCCCAGGGCGCGTTCTGGGGCCTGGTGATCGGGCTGCTGCTGGGCGCCATCCGGCTGGTGCTGGACTTCATCTACCCAGAGCCGCAGTGCGGAGAGAGCGACCTGCGCCCGGGCGTGGTGAAGTACATGCACTACCTCTACTTCTCCATGGTCCTGGCCACCATCTCCACGCTGACCGTGCTGGTCGTGAGCCTGCTCACAGAGCCCCCCGCGGAGGAAATGGTGCGTCACCCGCCAGGGTCCTTGTGTTATCTCTTAACGGTTCCCTGTGTGCCCCACGCTACATCCATGGATATGGAATCACGTGGGGATAAATAACCCAGAAATGCAAGTTTCCATTCAGTATTGACCGTCACACTTGCCTTAACCCCTAACAACAACCCCTCCTCTGCTCCAGCACCCTGCTGCCATTTAGGTCCCAGAAATCCAGAGTCCCACCTTGGAAACTGGTCAACAGTAGATGCTACAAAGAGCTGTTCTTAAGCTCAAACGTGTGTGTTTAACCATGACAAATTAGCTTTTTTCCCTGTCTTTCCCAAGAAATTCCAGCTTCTGGGTCATCTTTACCAACTCTCTTACTAATTTAGCGAGGAAGCATTTTTACTCACAGGAAAAAGAGAACTCAAGGGCAGAGAGAAACTTCCCCTGGAACAGGTTTGTGCCAGTTCGACTCCTTTCAGTAGGTAGAATGAGGCTACAGAGAAGCATCACCAGGAGGAAGGAGGGCCAGGAACCAAAGAGCCAACGCATCCTCTTGCTTGGAGACAGCACTAACCTGCACCTTTCCGAACCTCCTCTGAGAGGGAGAGTGCCCATGGGGGTGCGTGCTCAGCTCAAGAGCCCACCTCCCTCCCAGCACCGGCTTTAACTCATCTCCAACCTGAATCTTTCCAGCTTCCATCGTGCTCCTCCTTTCCTTTACCCTCTCCTTGACATTGAGAACTTTCCTCTTTCACGAGTCTCTTACGTATTTGAAGAAAATTACCCTAACTCCCGCCTGTCTTCTCCCAGCAACCCCAGTTCTTTTGAGTCATTCCTCTCCGGCCACAATTCCCATTCTTTTTGCTCACTGACCCGCTCCCAATCTGCATCCAGTGATGGTCCCGTGCAGAAAAGCCTCCTCCTTGGTTAAAGAGAGAAGAACAGCATCCTGTGCAGACAACTGTCGTGTTCCAGACCCAGCTAAACCCACCACACTGATGGTAGCCACCACTTCTGTAGTTAACCAACTGAGCACTTGGCTGTTCCCCTGCTCCAGCCGAGCAGGAGAACAGGGTTTGGCCCCTCTAAGTATTCTCTCTGCAGGCTCTGCTGCTGAGGCAGCCCTTTAAGCAACCAGAAAGCAGTTTCCTTTAACACCGCTCTTCATGCCATCAGATAAGTCGGCTTACCTGGTTCACACGTGGGGATCTACCAGCCAAGACAGACCTAGCAGTCAGCCCTTCCCCTGATGCTGCCAAAGGAGTGTGTGAAGCTGAGCGCCCAGCTCTCCAGCTGGATATAAGCATTGCTTCTGAGAATAGTTCAGATGATAATAAATGTAAGTGCTCCAACGTCGTGCCCAGTAACACCTACCCTTAACCCTAGGCACTGTGTAAAGGCTTTGAAGACAAGAAACCTTAAACCCCTTCCTCTGGATTCAGTCACCTCAGGGCATGCTGAAAGTGACAGTTTTACCTCAGCGGTTTAGTTTCTCTTCCATCTCTTGCTGGCATTACCTATGCTTGGAACCGAGGAGGAGCTGATGGGATGCAGAAAGCCATGCCCGGTGCCCCGCGCTAGCTGCGGGTGCTGCCAGGAGGAGTGGCCGGAAAAGGGGAGGGTGGAGGCCAAGCAGAGCTCTTTTCATGGCGTTCCGTTTCTGTTTTGCAGTGGTGGTTTCTGCTCGCCTCTAGCAGCAGGGAGACCCCAGAGCCCTGGGCGGAGAGCTTGACAGATCAGTGAAGGAGGATTTGCAGTGTTTAAAACTTGTACTTGTCCGTATTAGGTACAAACACGGGGAGCAACTCGCTGCGCCTCTTCCAGCGCTGAGCAACCATCCCTTGGTCCTGCCAGGCTCGGGACACTGTCGATGTAACTGCAGCTTCTGCTGCCGGTTCCTTTGATCTAGGAAAAGCTGTTGGGAAGAGCCCTGGCGCTGGGGAGCCCCACGCCTGTGGGGCACGAGCGCTGTCTCCCCAGCTTTTAGTCATGCATGTCCTAACCCACACCATTGCTGGGGAAACCCACTTTACACGCGTGGGGTAACCCCGCATCGCGTGATGAAGCCGCTGGGCACCGAGCAGCCGCAGCTCAGCTTTTAGGCTTAGTCTCCTGTTACCGTTTCTTACGATGCTGGGAATAGAACTTCAGCTCAGTGTTCCAGGGAAGAGGAAAATGGGTCCTGCAGCCCCCAGAGGTGCTAATGGAAGGGCTCCCTACACCTCAGCGTAGCTAGTGTGTGCGGTCAAAGAACACTGGTGTGTTTCAGCGTCAACCCCCTTTGCGCAGGAGCGCTGGGATGCGTTCTGCTGGCGCGACTCACACCTCACTGCTGGCTGTCTCCCCAGGTCCCACTAACAGCAAAGGGGACTCCAAGCTGCTCACCACGCTCCTGTGGCTCTGCGGGATGGAGCGCAAGCAGCCCAGCACCGACAACACGGCACCGGCCAAACCCGAGCCGCTCCCCGGGGCTTGCCTAGAGGAGAAGCCGCTGGTGAAGCACGTCCTCAACATCAACCTGCTCCTGTGCGTGTGCGCCGGCATCTTCCTCTGGGCGTACTTCGCGTAGCGCTCGGCTGCTGGCCTCCAGCTGGCAGCGACTAATGTCAGTTGGTGTAAATAAGAATAGTTAGCAGAGGGTCGATGTAATTCTTAATGCTTCCTAAACGTTCTTCCTTTATTTAAGAAGACAGACCTTCCTCTGTGGTCCTTTCCTCATTTCTAACGGGGGCCGGGCTGTGACAGGCGCCGAGTGCTCAGCATCACCACTGTCAGACCTGAACCTGCAACACAATGGGGGTAAAGAGAAGGGCAGAAAGAGGGGCGTTTGGCTGTTATAAGTACTTAATTAAGCTCCTTGGGGTCAGAGCACTGCCTGAACAGTCTGGATTCGCTTGATGCGTCCAGAACCAGCAGCCACCGCCTGGCTCCCCTCTGCTTCCATGCCCGTGGCAGGTAACGCCTCCATGTGCCCAGAGGAGGCTGCTGGGCTCTGTCGGGGCAGGGAGCTGCCCCCGGGCACCCCCGAGGGATCCAACCCGGCCCAGCCGCCCCAGCATGGGGCACCCGCACCCACCCTGCCCCTGCATCAGCGGCCGCCCTGCTGCGGAGCCCCGTCCCCGGGCCGCCCGTAACGGCGACAAGAGCGAGCGCCGCTCGGGGCGCTGCGGCCATGGCGGAGGAGGCGGCGGCGCGGCCCCGGCCGGGCCCTCCGAACCTGGGCCCGCGGCGGGGAGGTGACGGCGCGGCGGGGCCGGGGCTGCCCGGCGGGGCCCTCGCGGTGCGAGCCGGCCCCCGCTCCCCTGCGCCCCGGGCCAGGCCGGGCCGGCTCCCGCTCCACAGGCTCCTGGTGCTGGCCCGCCTGGGCCGGCGATCGGCGGCGGCCGCAGGTGGGTGCCGGGGCTGCGGGGGGGGGGGGGGGCGAGCACGGCCCCATGGCAGGGCCCCGGCGCTCCGCTCCCCGCCGCGGTCATCGCCGTGGCCTAGGGCACGTCCGGGGCGGCGGGGCTGCAGCCAGGATCACCACTGCGGTGCTGCCTCTGCAGCCGGTAACCCAGCGGGGCTGCAGCAGCGGGGAGTGCAGGCATTGCCGGAGTCCGTACAGCAGGAAAAGCCTGGGCTCCGGGACCGTACAAAGGGAACTGCCACTGGGGAACCCTGCCTTAGCAAAGGAAGAGCAGTCAGGAGAAACCCGGGGCGCAGACAGGCTCCATAAACAGCCTGATGCTGTCTTGCGAGCAGTGCTCTACATAAACCCCTCCAACAGCCCATGGGTGCCCAGTGCTTTTATCTGGTGCGGAGGCTCATTAAGGTGATTTTAAACACCTGTATCAGTGAGTGCCAATGAGGAAGGACTCAGCTGCACACACCGGGCTTCCACATCACCTTTGGGGCCTGCAGGTGATGCAGCTCCAGCAGTAACGACGTAAGGACACCTTTAATGGGGATTTTAGACTTCAGCTACTGAAACATTGCGGGTTTGGGCACACTTTCAGGAGCTAATGTGAATTGCAGTGTGCTTACGTCAAGAAGAGGGTCCCATGGCAGCAACGCTTTCATGTCTCTGATTTGGTGTCCCTCCTGCATAATAGAAGCATGATCTGTGAACACGTTGTCTGTGGCAGCAGAGAGCACAGAACAGAGCGCACAGCACTAACGCTGACCTAGGGCCATAAATCACTTGACAAATTGCCATTTCCTCCTTTAAAACAAGGTTATCACAGAGAACTGCTTGAAAACATCTTAGAGGACCACGGAGGAGAACCCGTCTCAGGTCTGCTGCTTCTCTACCCCAGCCGTGTGTTCCATGTAGTGGAGGTGAGCTACATGGATTGCCTGTGTGGCCAAGTAACCTTAATGCACCCTTGTACACGTTTGGCTTCTAGATCCAGGGAACTACAGCTCTTACTAACCCATCTCTTACTCCATACGTAGGCTTAAAGACCTGACTAATGCTGGGGTGGGCTCAGGGATCCCAGCTTTGGGATTCAGGCAACTGGCCCAGACCATTATCCTGATGGAATTAGATGGCATGTTCTGTCACAACAGGAACAACCTGCTCTGTCCTCAGCACCTGTGACTGAAAGGGAAAGCCTGTGTAAGGTAGGTGATGAATTGTTTTATAGTCACAGTGAGTTTTCAATGAGCAATTCCTTTGCAGGGCTGCAGCAGCACAATCCACCTCATCATCCAAGATTTAGCATCCCTCCAAAGCCAAGGTCCAAGGTAAGTGTTTCACAGTACTATAGTACCAGAAGTGGGAGAATGCTTCTTTAAGGCTCGGCTGAACATCAGCTATGGTTGTATCAAGCTTTTCTTCTCCCACTGAATACCTGCTGACCACAGAGGAGCCGAGGTCCTCCCATCCTTTCCTGGATGCAGCGGAGGGGCTGCCAGCAGGCTCCTGCTCAGCCCTCTTGCACTACAGCCCATCTTTGAGGCACGGAGACTTCATTAATAGCCTTCACAAAACAGGAAAATTCCTTTCTTGGGAATCACTGCCATTTCTGGAGCCTGCTTTGTAAACAGTTGTAGATTTATGTACTGGAATTCCAGAAATTATCTTTAGACTGTTAGTCACTGCCCTCCAGCCTGCTATTTGCCCTTTCACAACACGACCGAACCACTCCCACAAAGTTCAGCCAGTTCTTGCCTTTAGCTTTGTTGCTCCAGGGCCCTGTGTTAATTCCCCAAAATCCAGGTTCATGAAAACTGCATCTTTTCCTCTGCTGTGAAGGGAATTCCTCTTAAAGCAAGCTGCTGTCAGGCTCCTGCGTTTGCTTATCAAATCCCTACTGCTTTTATGCTCATTTCTTCCCCTCACATCCACTCAAGACCTTTGGAGTAGTCAGAAAAGGTTTCTGCTGGCTGGCTGGGAAGCGTGCACCATGCTCTGCATGCACCATCCCCCAGCACAGCCCTAGGAATGCAAACAACAACTCACTGCTTAGTTTATGGAACTTGACCTGCTGATAAGAACTCCGTGCTGTGCTTTCGGATGGAATTCACTCTCTTCCCATGCAGTGCTTTACTCCAGGATATTAAAGTTTTAGTGGTGGCCCATGACATCCCCACCAGACTGTTCCCAGACTGGGTAGTGGCAGTAGCGACATCTCCCGTGACATGGCCATCAAGGACCATCCAGTCACAGTCGACAGCAGAGGTGGTTGCAGGGTGCCTTGCCCTCGGGCTCAAGCTGGCAGCCTCCATCCAGAGCTTTGAGGTAAGCCTCAGCTATCTGGGCTGTAAGGAACCTACCTAATTCAGCTCCAAATCCCCCCAAAACCACACAAACAAGCAGCCCCACTCGCCTTTCAAGCAGCATTTACAAGCACACACACCTGAGCAGACGGGAACAGCAGTGTTAAAGCATTACAGAACCTCATTATATTATCCCAAGTTTCTTTCTAGACCTCTGTGGGGTTATTTCATGCAGCCATTTGATTCACTAATGAATTGACCAACACAGCCAAGTGAAAGTCACTCGCTCAGCATTACCTAGCATAGTCTCTACCCCTGCTTGCTGCTGGGCACTCCTAGGACCAGAGGATTGAGCTGTGTTTAGTAAATGGGGATTAGCTCCTGCCCTGGTGCTTTGGGCATATACCCTCAGTTTTAACAGCATCATAGCCCTATGCTCTTATTGTAACTGCATGGAATGTGCTGTTTGTTACCAAGGATGACAGCGAGGATGCAACTGAGAGCATACCCACTGTTGAACAGGAGCTGCTGATCCCAGCAGAGACAATTAACTACTTGTGTAAAGCTGAGGAGTGTACCAGTCCTGAAGAGTTTCTGAGAACTTACTTAGGTCCTTCACAACCCACCCTGGACTCAGGTACCCTAGGGGCAGTTTGGGATCAGCATCAAATTTAGCGATAGAATTAGAAACTGTGGCTCCTAACACTGAATTCTGAGTTACAAGAACTTGGTACCGTGCTGGTGTAGTGCCAGAGGAAAGCAGGTCTGCAGCCAGTAGCAAGGCTCATCTTCCCTCTTACAAGCTGTCTGAACAAGGAACAATGGGGCAGCCCCCAAGATTCACACTGAGGCATCAAGACAGTAACAGCAATGTGTCTTGTTGAGGCTTGTATGAAACGCAGTTAAGCCCGAGGTCTAGATTAATAATTTCAATAAAATGTATGATGGAATATTAAGGAATTTACAGGTTAAGTAAATTAATTCAAGTAGTTGTATGAATGTTACCTGAACTGACTGCTTTCCTCTCCCTCTCTCATTCACAGAAACGGTGTGGCCTGTTCCATCTTATCTCTCCATGTGATACAGGCTGTATCCAGGGTTCCCCTCAGCAGCTGAACTCACTTTTGCTTAACATGAATATACATATTAAAAAATACATACATATTCATTCCTAGTTCCCAGTATGCTTCCAATGCCAGTCCTTCCAAGAACAAGACCAGGTGAGCTGCAAAGCCCGGGGAGTGACTGCGTCACCTTCCGCGTCCACTGGAAGTGACGCTACTCACAAACATGAATAAAGATGCCTTCAAGTTGACAAAAGACAATCTTTAATTTTATAAATGTTCACCCAAGTGAGGAACCCAAAGAGCCATTTCAAAGGTCTTTCCAAATCCAACCGATTCCAAGGAAAGCACAAACCCCACTTCCACAGCTGCATCCTGAAACAGTCGCGAGTTTCACATAAACAAAAGCAGGCTTGGTTAATACAAGTAACTATGACATAAGTAGTAAGTACTGATCGTTAAGTAGCAATGAAATGATTAAAGATACAGTGAGTTTCCTTCTACAGTATGACAGTCCTTCAAGGCACTAAAATACATCCACAGTTTCGACCAGGCGACCGATAACCCGCGGTCGCCACCAGCACTCTGGCTTTTTTTGGTTCATGGTTTAAAAAGAATCTGCAGCAAATCAGTGAGGGAATGTCTCTTGCAACGCAGCTCCTTGTAATGGCTAAGAACTAGGAATAAAAGTCTAACCGTGACATTAAAAAGATTATTTCCATAATACATGCACTTTAAATAACTAATGTTCTGCTGCTTCTGGAATCTCTGCCAATACCACCTGTATCAGCAGCAATTACGCTTCCTATGCACATTTCTGCAGTAAGTGGTTCCTTCCATCCAGGATTCTGAAAACCATTGTTGAGACACAGATCATTAAACTTCTTCTGACTGGCTAAATCCCCTTCCCAGCTCTACACAGTCCTGCCACAGCGTCAAAAGAAGCTTTTCACCGTTGGGTTTTCCCACCAGGAGAGGAACCTGTAAGGACTTGGGCAGTTTCCACTACAGAGCAGTGCTTTCTGTATCATTGTCAACATCGAGCACGAGGTGGTTGTGCAGCTCTTTGCTCGCTGTCTCTGGGAGAGGCTCTGAAGAAGGGGGTTGAAGTGGTTCTTGGGTACTGGGATTAGAGTCTGCACAAAAAACCAAGAGCAAGTTTAGCAGGCTGGCCAGTGACCTCTCGTCACTGCTGCATTGCTGGGGCATTTCCTTAGGAAGAAAAGGGAAAGATCAACAAAGGCTTTTCAAACAGAGGGCTGGCACACGTGTGCACACATGGACACAGAAAGGTTAAGCTAAACTCAAAAGCTCAGGACTTGCTTCTCCTACACACCTTTTTTACTCTGGTACATAATAAGAGATTCATTCTGAAGACTGGAAGGCAGAGAGTAGGATTTAGTATCAGATTCCTCCATGCCCCTTACGAGTGATACCTTACTCCAGGCTTTGACATCAAAGCACAACGGTCCCTCAGCAAATAAATTTGGCACCTAAATCCTCAGCCACATAACCACCACCTACCACCTTTAGAAGGAACAGCAGTATGTCTGGTGTCAGAAGGAGGCACTGCCACAAGAAGAAGAAACTACTTAAACCCCTTTCCTGTGTGTACCAGGGAACATCTTTGCCTCTTCTGAGGGGAGGGAGAGGCACTGTGTTCTAACACCTAACAGCACTGGGGGTTACCTTGGATTTTCACTTAAAGTACCATTCGAAAGGTGTATTCCAGCTTTATGTGCAGGTATTGAAGTTCTCCCTACCATGACTGAAGAATGAATCGGAAAAGTAGGTAACAGAGGGTGAAGAGACACAGGGGAGAGAATTTGACACAACAGTGTAGCTATCAAATACAAAATGAACCTCTCTATAAACATGGATTTCTAGATAGGATTTCCTGTACATGGAATAAATACAATATGAAACTGGCCAGTGACAACGTGAACATTCTAGTCTCCAACACTTTTAGTACGTTAATGTAAGAGCAAGCATCAAACAGCCATTCCTGGTGCATGCCACGCTAACGGTAATGCAAGCAAGCAGTGTTACTGGGGACGGGTTAGTAGTGAGCGTGAGCACACACATGATGATTGTGAATTAGCAACATTTGGGGCCAATCATATGCCTTTTCCTTACCATTTAATTTTCCAATACAGTTCCTACTGAATGCAGGTCAAACATCTAGATTATTTAATAAAACTTTTGATTAGAATATTCTTCTCTAGGCCTTAGCACTTTAACACCATTAATAGAACTTGAGGCATTATTAAAGTCCAGCACGTGGACAAAGGAACTCAACAGTATCCTGAAAGCCATGCACAATTCCTGTTCAGGTACTTCTGGCAACTTGATTTTGGCTTCCATTATTCCCATCTTTTTCAAGGTTAGAATTAAACCCAGCTAATTGTCATTGTGAATTAGGTAAGTCAGTCTATAGTAAGTGCTGGTATGTGCATGTGTAAATGTTAGAGCAGATACTCATGTAATATGCAGTGGTGTTAATTCAGAACAAATATTAATCCTTTAAAAAGTGATCCACCTGGAAAAGGTGTTGATCCTGCACTAGTGTGCTGCTATAGGTAAGCCTGGTATCACTTCAACTGCTCCCCAAGGGGTTATTTTGCAAAACACTTCATTTCCTAGGCTCCTCTATCAGCTTTGCTAGGGAACCCTTTGCCAGCAGCTCTCCTGTGCATGTCTGCCTGCACAGCAGCTTTCATTGCTGTGGTTTTACTGAACGCAGCTTCATGGCCAACTTGCCATGGCTGCACTTCAAAGGAGTGATAGGAAGTCTCTCCAGTTTTAGCACTGTTTAATTTCAACACTGTTGATGTCAGTATTTTTCTATATGCACCCAGTTGTGTGCCTCCGTTTGAGCTGTAGCTCAGCTGAAAGGGAGTCAGGGCTACATCCTAGCTCTGGACACAGCCTCAGTTGTGCCCATCACTCCCCCTGGCAGATCCTGGCCTTGGAGAACTTAAACTCCACCAGCACACCAGCTGGGTGTTGGTCTGAAGGCAGCTATTTCTCCATTTACACTGGGGGAACCAAACCCTGCTCATCTGCTGGCACAAAAGCCATTTCCTTGGCCAGACAAATTCCCAGATGCTGTCAACCTAGGAAACGTGACTTAGAAATTAAGGCTCTTTCCTTGAAGTTTGACTCATCAGCACAGTTCCCAGTCTTAACTTACAAGTGCTGTAAAGAGCCAGAGCCCAGCCTTATTTCTGAATTCAGCTGGGCAATAAATTGCCCATAAACTACACTGTAAAGATACTGACAAAAACAACTTCAATCAGGAAAAGACCTATTTTAAGCAGCAAACCTGCTTTTCAGTTGCTCAAGCAGATCATTTACTGCCAGCTTCTCTAAAACTAAAACTATTTTCAACTTGACTCTCAATCCTAATTTGTGTCCTTCCTGTAAGCACTCAAATCTTGAGATAACTCAGGAGTGCAGCCTCAATTCTTTGAGCCTGTCATGCAGTTGGTACCTTCGAAAGGCACCATCTCTAACCCACTGTAAATGAATAGGAAGATTAATAATGTGCTGTTTGGCAGCTGCGACTGAGCAGACTGGTGCTATTAGTGAGGCTGGAGCTGACAGGATGCTACACATGCCAGAAGGCAGATGCTGCCGGGTGCTCTTCTGCAAAAGGGTTTAGTCACATGAACATGTATTTTGCCAAATAAATTCCAAGTAGTTCCTAATAGCTGAAAACCTGAAGTGAAAACTACCTTAAACTGCAATCATAAACCACTGGATTGGAGGAAAACCCATCAGCTTTGGTATTTACCTGCACTGATGAGAATAAAGCTGTCTTAAAAGGTAACTGCTTCACTTGTGGACATGTACTTCCTGTGTGAAGTGTTACTCCCTTCATTGTAGGTATTTTCACAACTTAAGGACTACCTTTATGTTCACAGGACTATTAAAATCAAGCAGCTCAGGTCTTAAAATCTCTTCTGAACAGAATGATATGTAGTAATGAGGTAACACAGAGTTGACAGCACATATTCCAAAGCACATATACAAAATAAAGCTACAAAGAAAAGTATTGCTGTGCAGGAGCATTTGAGCTTGTATTGCATGGTTCTGTAAGTACAAACCTTATTCGCAGTAACCAGCCCCACCTGTGAAGGCATCGGGGGTAAAGCTGTTAGGCAACAGAATTTATACTTGGCATTCCAATACATTAGTCCTAGTCTAGAGAAGCTGCAGAGCCATTGGAAAGTTTAAACCATTATTAAATGTAAGGTGATTTAAAAGCATTATTAGTCTCCTACATTTATCATCTCTTCCTTTAGTATTTCCTATAATAAGCAGAGACTCGGCAGAATATGAGATCTACTTTTAACTGTCCTCAGTAGTTACTTTTTCCCCACCAAGACTTAAATTAACCCTACCAAACTAGTAACTAAAAGCTTCACGAAGTTCCTGTGAGTAGGAGTTTCTCTTTGCAAATGTCTCACCAAAAGGAGGCTGCATTTAAAATATGAAGATCAATCTACAAATTAACCCAAGACACAGAATTCAGTGTATGTGATTCCTCAGCTTCTGGATGTCCAGCTTAAAGCCCATCAGAAGACTTTGTCCTCACAAAGTAAAACATGTGCTTTGTTAGGATCTTGTCTACTAGAATGTGTATCAGTGACCACTGAAGCGATTTTCTTATCTTCTGTATGTGCTATCCTTGTGTATCCTTGGCTACATCCTCTCCCTCCTCCAAATATTTGCTTTTTGGCAACAGCTGTATAAGCATAGTTGAGCCTGCCACGATGCTGAGCCTGGAGAAAGCCCCAGAGAGTTGGTTGCTATAATAGTGCTCTGCTTCCAAAGCAGGAAGAAAAATTAAGCAAGCTGATCTACACTTCCCCCAAAACCCTTCTGCACAGAATGGGTGGTGGGCATTTTAACTGGAGACGAGTAATTTAGTATTTTAACTGTTACTTGCGCCTCTCGGTCCCTCCCCCTGAGATTTACAGCTACAGGCATCACATTTTCTACATTTCCGCTCCCTGAGGTGGCACTGAACATGGAAGAATCCACTCACCTGTTACAATTTTGGAAGCTGTTTGGGTGGGATTTGCAATAATACCATCTCCAGCCAGCTGAGAAGGAGGATGAGGTGGAGGGGGGACGCTAGGTCTGTTTCTGGGTTTCGGTACTGGCCGTGGCCTCGGCAGTGTACCACTCTGAGGTAGAGAGTGAGACTGGGAGGTTTCTGGAGTAGCTGGCTGTGGCTGTGCCGCTGGGGAACTGCCATTGTGTTTTCCTAGAGGGGGTGTATCGGGCGGTGTCGGGGTCTGTGGAGGAGTGTAGCAGGGCTGCTCTGGTCCGTGCTCACTGCTGGGTGCAGCAGGAGGAGATGCTTGACTGTTAGATTTGGGCTGCAGTGGAGGAGTAGCCTGTGTTGGGGGCTGTGGTGGTGGATGGCTGGGAGCCTGGATTGGGGAAAGGCTGCTGGAGTATCTCCGAGGTGCAGAGACCTGGGAAGTGGAGGTCTGGGCTGCTCCTTGGGTTGCATGTTGAGCAGGAGGGGATGAGCTTCTGGCAGGTGGCTTTGGAGACACAGACGGTGGCTGAGCAGCAGCGGCAGAGCTTTGGCTTCCTGGCTGCCCCGGTGGCGGGTTGGCCGGCTTAGGGGGGGCTGGTGCGGGCTTCTTAACAGCTGGTAAGAGAAGAGGTGACATTTCATGGTCATGGACTGTGAAACCAAACTGCTGAGGGAGAAATCGGTAACACAAAGGAACTCACAGGTAGGTTGGCAAAGTAAAATGGTGCATTACTAAATAAGGCAATAGGAAGCTACAGAAACGTGCACTCAGGCTTTACAGATCAATGGCCTTTGAGTGAGTTTGTTCAACAGCACTAGTAACGTTACTACAAGCATTCATGAAAGAGCCCAAAGCCAAAGATGCACTACAGCTAGGCCTCAGTGAAATGCAAGTGAATTAAATCATTATCTGCTATAAAGGCAGAGACACCATTACAGGTATTTTAGCAAGCACTTATGCAGTACATGAGGAATTAGATCTTATTGGAAAACCAAAGGAAGAAACACACTTCTCCTCATGAGATGGGGACTGGGACATGCCGAATTCTGTGGCTGATTGACAGGGAGTTGATTAACGCAGCTGGCTGGCTGGCTCTGGGCAGCGGCATGCCCGCCGTTCCTCACGGGTGGAGGAGTAGCTGCAGATGTGTTGTCCTTCGATTTTGAGGTGCTGAAAAGTAAGCATCTTATATTAGAAAGTGACTGAAAAGTGCCCAGATCAGCTGCACCCACTCAGGCTAACACTGTGAACTCTGCTATGATTCTGACCCTCCAACACTTCCACAAACTGCTGTTGTTTCCTCCCAGACCTACCACTGCTACAGCTCCTCAGATCAGTGCCAAGTCGGCTTTAAGCAAGCCTGTATAAAAGATTCGTTACCAAAATCAAATCAGGAATCCACGTAGTTCTGCACTGTCACAGTACCTGTCTGACTGCAACAACCAGGAGCACAGTCTCCCACTCCTGGTGCATCTGCAATCCTTTATACCTGGCTCTATACCTTTAGACCTTTATAAGCTGGAGTTAAACTTTCACCTTGCTGGGAGACCAGAACTTGTCTCAAGGAAGCAACCCCTGCAAAACCTTCGAGATTCAGATTAGGGAAGTCAGCTCTTCCTGACCCTTAGCTATGAAGAACTGTGAGGAAACACAGCACTTGAGTGAGCACCAGCTGAGAGGGTACTGGGCAGTGCCCCCCCTTCTCTTGCTCACACTTGCAGTCCTTACTCATTTCTCTCATCTTTTGCAGCATCTTACTTGTCTCAAAAGGAGTGACTTTCAAGGACTTTTACTGGCACATTGCAGCTCTAGGTTCTCCAGATGCCATCAGTAAATTGCAAGTACTTGAACCCAGAGCCCGTGCAGATTTTAAATGCAGCTTTTCAACTCAAGGTTTCGTTTTCACTGCCTCTCCCACAAGAAGTATCTGTGGAGGAAGCCTCAGTCTCCAGGGGATTTCTGAACAAGCTGTTTCTGTAGAAGCATCACCAGGGAACAAAAGCTGTGTGTAAAACAAGAGTCGGTGCTGCCTTACTCCACAGTGCTGTTTCACCACGAGATGCTGTGTGAGAGGCTGATGCTTGGAGAGCGCTCAGCCTTTACATGTGGTTTCTTCTCTCTCATACCACACAAATGTTGAAAGCAAAGCACTGCTTTCACCATACATGAAAGGGAAAGTCAAGGCTACTGCAATTAGCCCAGGTATACTAATAACTGGGGACATAATTGCACAGTTTCAGTAGTAACAAAGTACCAAACAACCCGTATACATGCTTATCCTATAGAAAATAATAGTGAAATATGATAAATCAACTTCCTGTTTTCTACCAAGTCTGGTCATCGCTAACACTTGCTACAGACAAAAGAGACATATCCAGATAACATGCACGAGAAACAACAAATAAGACCAACAGGTTTCTAGTATTGCCACTGGTAGGTTTTGTTCTTTCAGCAGCAAACTGATAGTCGCTGTGTGGCCACCTCTAGAGTGTGACTTGGAAAGGTCATCATGGGTAGAAGCACAGACTTTTCTTAGTATTTTTCATCATTTTTCCCTCCAGGAATTCTCTTATATTAGAAGACCAATTCTGGAACACACAGAACAATGTATGTTATTTTAGAGGAACAGTGTGTGGCAAACAGCTCCTGCATAGTGCTTCTGCCCATGCCTGAAAAGTCTTTACACTTCTGCCACTTAGAGGAGGTGCCTTGTGAGGCAGATCCAGTTGACGCATCAGTTTGCTGCTGCAGCAGCCTGCTAATAAGCCCTTGCCAGCAGAAGCCATGCCTCTTACCTGACATCCTCATTTCCTTGACTTTGTAACTGTTCTGCTGTGCCAGCAGAGAGAGCAAAACCAGCACCCACTGGGCTTGTTTCAGCCACAGAAGCTTGGGAGTGCTGCTCCGCTCCTGGCTGAGCCAGCACGCCAGCCTCGGTGGGTGGAAGTGGCGGCTGGAAAGCTGGGGATGTGTGCTTTCTATTTATAGTGCCACATCTCCGAGGGTTCGCTTGGAAGTCCATAACCTTGACACCAAAGCTACAGAAAGAAGAGAGAGTAAACACACCACGCCAGCCAACACCAGGTAACTAAAGCAACAGGACAACTGGATGTTATAACCCACAAAGACAAGTGCAACCCCTGTTGCTTGGCATGCAAAGCAGCAACAAGGAAAGCTGAAACTTTCTGCATAGAACACCATTAATGTTAAGACATGCAGCACTATTTGGCTTCTCCACACAGAGGGGTAAGCTAAACATACGTGGAACAAACTACTCAATTACATTTGAAGACAGACACTGATGACAATGAGGTCAAACTAGTCAAAATCAGTAATTTTACACATAAATACATCCATTTCCTTACATACCAGAGTACCTCCTCACTGAATATATCTTGCCACATGAATTTTGTTTCTATTACACACTAAGCTGCAGTACAGATTTCGAGACAGACAAGGAAAGGCACTGGATATACGCTATGATTTGTGTTTAATGGGAAGCTAAGGATAAATGGACTAAAATTCTAACGGATTTTAGAATGCATACAGCACATTCAGTCTAGGGTTTAATTTTATTCCTGTGTTAAGAACAGTGATTTTCTTCTTCCTGGGTCAGTGCTGTGAATTTGCATGTGGCTAGCCATAGTTAACATTCAGTAACAACATTTGCATCAACAGCTAAAACCAAAACAGCACATCACTTGAATATTCATGGTATGAGTGATAATAAATGAACATTACACTACGTGTTATATGGGAAAACAACACGTTTTGGGTGTATTTTTAGCATTCTACTGTTTGCTGTGGTATATACTGTACCATCATCAACTGAGAAGTCTTACCATGAAGGCACCAGGTAGCACCACCTCAGCTTATGGGCTTTGAAAAAGAAGCCATGGAATATCAGAAGTTAGATACTGAGAGATGCTACTATACACACTGCTGTTTCAGTGGATTTTAGACCCCCCAGATCTGGAATAGGAAAATGGTAACTGGAAGCAGTAACTATCTGCTTGGTTTCCATCATGCAGAGTTTAACTGGAAGCAAATACTGTTACATTACCTTTGAACCTTCCTTAGGCTGCAACACCACGTGGGGGGGAAGTAAATCACTATTGTTACCTATAGTACTTCCATAAAATCCTCCTCCTGAGACCAATAAAAGTGTTTCCAATCACAGCCTCCTCATCAGTCCAGTTCTCAGGAGTGGGCTAATAATTGAAACCTAACCCAAGAATGAAACCTACCTTTCCTTCTTCAATAAATCCCCTTCCATTACTGTCATGCTAACAGGCCTCTTCCGTTCCAGTGTGCCAGATTCATATTCGTTCCCAGTGTGTGACAAGTGATTTGAATTAACAGCAGGAATTGCAACAAATGCCCCAGATACATTGAAATCTTGATCTGAGAGAGAGACAGACAGAAAGCATCCTAAGACACACGTATACAAAACGGTGCCCCACTGCAAAAGCTATTGGAGGATTACCTGTGTCCGGTTATCACAAACACAGAACCCTTTTAACTATGGCAAGAATTTACCTCCAGGGAAGAACCAGTCTGCGTGCTGAATAATTGGCTCAATAACTGCTACCACATGGACTGAAGTTGCTGCTGCCATTTCAGCAAGAGATCTGCAGAAAGAATTTGTACATCACTTCATACAGAGTTCTATCAAAGTAAATAATAATAGTGATTAATTCATATTACCCAAATGACAAATTATGCTAAATATGATGTCTGAAGACTCCTAAGTACCACACAAAGAGCAACTTCACACTAGATGGAGTCTAGACTAATCAGTACATTCATAGCATTTGAAAACACTCCTAAAAGGACTCGTGCCTAAAAGGATCTCAAGGCACAGGTTGAAAGAACATCTGAAGTAGTTTTTAGGCAAATAATCTGTTGCTGTGAATAGCTGACATGATTTAGAACAAATGCTACAGCTCCATGGAAGTTCCGTTTTGTAGCTTCCCTCAAACAACTTACCCTTCATTCTTTGCCCATAACAAGTTGGGGCCTAAGACGATGGCGACGTTGCTGGGTGTCATTTTGTTAACATCACTGTTCTGTGCAAGCTTTGCTAAAAATTTGATTAAATACCTACAAGAGGGAAAGAAATAATTATCCAGCAGGAATTAAGAGCATTTCTTGTTGAAAGCAGCCAACAAAACCAAAAGAACTCAAAGACAGCTCCCAGTGAAACAAATAAGACAAACAGCCTTCTTGCTTGGTAGCTGGCTACTACGGTTCTACTCCCACCTTAGCAAAATGGAACTACAGAACTATTATATCTTCAGAAAAACTACTTAGATTGTGAGTCCCTACTCAACAGCTATTTTCATATCCTGTAATGGAACTCCCACACTTATAGGAGTCAGCAGAGTTGGTTTTGTTCCAATTCATTCCCAAAAGACAATAACCAAAAGGACAAATAACACGTGTAAGATACATCCAGGTGATTCCTAAGTGGAAAATACAATGAAAAGCCCAGCTAGTGTAAAGATAGGGATGACTACCAGCAGCATGACCCTTCAGTAGGAGGGTTCTGTGCATCACTACTTCATTATGGTCAACAGTGAATTAACTTGACTGAAAGTCTATTGCCACCAATGCACACCAACTGCTCCATCAAACAGGATGTCCTTTTATAAATCTAATTGAATTTGGCCAAGATAGATACCACTGGATTTAAGTTTTGGTTAACCAGCTGTGAAACGCAGCACTCCAGCACCAAAGTGGCTGTGCTGCATGCCAGCGGATGCTCATACACACCTGAAATTCGCATGGTAATGCTTAGGTAATCTGTTACAAATTCTCCATAACTCCTGCAGCTTCTTATCCTGGTCCTGGATACTGAAAGGAAAACCAACCTGTTACACCTTACTTTCAGATCAGAAAATTGTTGTTTCTGCAGTGAACAGGGATGACTGCACAACCTTCCATTTATGCCAAAGAAACACATTGGTTTGTATTCAGTAATGCTCTAACCTGCTGAATTATCTCTTACTACAACAAAAGAGAACTGCTTAAGCATCATTGCTGTGCAGCCAACAGTCTGAAGCAGCCCTCATGTCTAACCACAGGTATTCCACCACATTTTTATGCAATTAGTATTAAGCTAAACCACATTTAAAATCATTTGTTACACAAAATATTTACCTTTAAGAGCAAAAATAACAAAGTAAACTGTGTGAGCTTGGTCTTGCCTTTGAACTCATATATGAAGAACCAAATTCAATAAGACTATGTAGAATGTTTTCCTATATACCTAGTTTTAGTATGCTTACTTTGCAGCTTGTGTCCATTCTTCATACAGACTGTAGGTCATTAAAGGTTCTGGCAACTCTCGCAGATAGGATTTCAAGGCACCTGCAACGCAGAGCACAAAAAGGTGGCTTCTTAGCCAATGCTTTCAGTCTGCATTCCAAATTCTGTCCTCAAATTTGCAATTTCATCTGTTCAATGGGACCCAGGTTCCAGTGAAACAGCGGAATAACCTGACGCTTCCCCAGTACATCTGCTCAATGCTTGACACAACAGGTCTTCCAGGAATTACTGTAATTTGACAGAAATATGGACTACAAAACCATGAATCATCTCTTCAGACCCCATTAAAGGTCTTCATATGACTCTAATCTCCCTTGATCACCTTAACACTTTTATCATGAGGGGAAATACACTTGTATTATTATGATCACCTGAATTTTAGACACCTCTGTCACGCAGACAGGAACACATCACGCACATGAGCTCGCGTACCCTAGACTTCTCCGTGTTAGTTTGTGCAATGAAATAAACTTATTTCCATTTCTAGTTTATCTGCAGAGATCAATACCTTAAACTGCAGCAAGCCAGCACTTAAATCAATAGCATAAACTTGTGTTGTACCAGTTTATACCTGGTTTTGATTCAGAACATTCACGATACCTGCGACAGCATGGGGATCGGAATAGAACTCATCAAGCTGGGAAGTTGAACAGTCCAAGGCAGCTTTCAGCTTTTTTAATTTGGAGGCTCCAGCAGCAATTCTGAATAAGCCCTGCATAGTAAAAAGGAAGCGTTATTTGACCGGAAACAACACGTTAGTACAAGCATGAAACAGCAGTTTTATGACAGCCTCTTTTAGAACAGTTCTAAGCTTCGTGTCTTCACCTTACACCATTATGACCAACCTGGCTCTAAATGTGTTGCTGCCATGTGACAGTGCTTTATAGTTACCTCACACCCTTGGCCCATTCCTAATTTATTATTCTAGCTCAAAGATACTTCCAACAGTGCTGAAGGTTATTCTGACGTAAAAGGTTTATCATCTACACTAACGAACAAATGACTTAAGCAACTTGTTAACTAGTACAGACACCAGCCCATGAGCTTGAGCTCCTTTTCCCCATCCTTCACATGTGGTATGGCATCACCTACCTCCTCTCTCATTCCCGTTTCCAAAAGCATCATTACACAGGCTTCAATGGGGACTGCAATTTCACGACCACTGCGCTTGAGATGCTCTTCTAATGGAGTTCCAAAAGCTGGTTTTTCAGTCCATTTGTCTAGTTGGAGAGTATCAAAACACTGAGCAAAGTATCTAACAAACACCTTAATCATGTCCCAGACAAGAAAAAGAAGAAAGCCTCCAGTACAGTGAAGAAATTATCAGAATACAGTAGGAGTTTTACAGCCCTTGATTGGTAAAGTCCTTTCTATCATGAGTAAAGAGAGAATGAGCCTGCTGGTGTTTAAGAAGAAATACTTCTGCATCTTTCTGGATGGAATAACACACACATCCTCTATGACTGGAAGAGCACGTCCCCTCAACACAAGTGCCACCACATGGCTGCAAGTTACATTAAGTTACAAGAGAATCTTTAGAGAAGACATTTATCCAGGTTGCACACCCTGGGCTGATCTCAGTTTTAGCTGTATTTTACGTAGATAAAAACTGAGCTGTTCACACAATGTTTATTGCTGATTTAAGGAATCAGCACCTCAAAAATGGATGTTAACAGCCCCAACCTCTTCCATGAGCATTACATTAACAGCCCATTGCTGTAAAATTGCACAAATCTTCCATTTCTTAATGTTGCTGAACTCAAAGTTGAAATTGGCACAAGTTTCTCCAAACTGAATGTGAATTTCTTGTTTCCCACAATTTATTTTCTCCCATTTCTGCTGCCTTAATTGAAAAAATGCAGATGTAGAAGGTCACTGTTAGTACAGATGTGTTATTTCTTTTATGTGGAAAAAAGGTTAAGAAAGAAAGACTTCGACAGAGTCCTCTGAGACACACTGCGTTCCTGCAGAGCATTCAACTTACCCACATCAACTACATCCCTCCTAAGGCCTTAGTTCTTCTCCTTCATTAACACTCCACAAGGAGTACGTCATTTTCCCCAGTTTTGCAAATTACAGCAAACATTAGGATGAGAAATCTTAGTAACTGCTCGGAGTCTCAGCAATTCACAGCTAGAAACACAACTGAAGCAATGCCATACCCTGAGACGCTGGACCACTTGGACACTACCTATTCCACCTAGGAGGACTAATCTGTTCATATGGAAAGTCTGTACAAAGCAGCTAAGAAACCACAAAATCTAAAGCAGTCACATCTGTGAACAGAGAACCTTGCCCTGAGCCATAACACAGCCCTCATTCTGTGTGAGCATCATGTGTTTGCGTTACTCGTCTCCCATCAGACTGGCGAAACAGATATTCTACAGCGTCTTTCAGCAAGATGCTCATATATTCAAATGGTTCACCTTTTACAACTTGCACGTTTTCCACAACTGAAGATACCTGAGCCTTGCTCAGCTCAGATTACATTTTGCTCAGACTTTGTTCAGCCTACTACTTCTTCAAAGCAATTAGAAGATTAAGACACAGCAGAGCCAGCGTTTAGGAAACCAACACCAAACCACTATAATACACCTGAACTCCCACTGACAAAGTTTAGTAGCATGGGGAAGAACTGAAGCCTTTAACTGCTGATACTCAACCCAATAATCCAAACACTCCATTAGCTGGCTGTAGTGCAGTACGTACACTGAGAAAAAGGAGTGCATATGAGAAGGGAAAGAGTCAACCTCAAAATAAGGGGAGTTTTTCTGATAATCACTAAGTAATTCAAGAAGAAGGACCCAAAGAAGCTCCTAAATCACAATGAAATCTTCATTGGCCTGAAAAGCCAGGTATGGATCAGCAAAAGGCCACATGGTGTCAAGGAAAAAGTGCAAGCAAATAGAAAAATCCTTCCTTTGCCCTCTTGGGTATCCGACAGCTCCTCAGGATTTTATTAGTGTGTTAAAGTATGGCTGGAGAACTCCAGAGAACACAAAGATGGAATTATGCTTGGGAATGTAAAATTGGTAAGTAGATCAAAATGGCCTTATTAAATAAGTCTGCATGCAAGAGAATCAAGATAAAGGAGGAGAATATTGTGCATAGGTGGCACAGGCAAGAGAAGCATCAGCCAGAGCACAGGTTACTTTACCTTGATGGGCTTGAATTTCGGGTAGGACCTTTTCTATGACTGCTAATGCTTTTCTATGGTAATCTGCTTGTGCTTCTAATAACTGAGAACAGAAGCCACATTTTAAAAACAAAAAGAGCATTAGCTTCTGATGAGAACATAATACAAGACTAGAAGGTTTAGCACACAAAATGTTATCTTTGAGGATTGAGTGTCTATGCACATATGTGCTGCGAAGTCAGATGGGAAAACTACTCACCATAACAAAACATCTGGCATATTCCCCTTCTTTGGACACAAAGTTATACATGTCTGCTGCTAGTTGATCCTTTGAAAAAGAGAAGGATGCAAAATAGGACATCACATTCACAGGGGCATTTCAACTTCTACAGAAAGACAGGAGAATGTATGGCTATGTTGTCTGCAGTGAGTTTGAACTATCACTTCAGCAGCACAGCAAGCCACTAATCCTCCTGCTCTGCTACGTGTATTCTTTCAAGGAACATCTATTCAAAACGCATGTTTTATACAGCAAAGCAGTTGCCCACTGAAGTAACAGTTGGACTGTAGGGCAGTATGTTATTTACAGCCAATATTTGCACACAAGTACTACTAAGAGGTTCTGGGGGCTCAGCTCAACTGTAGTATTTGACAATCAAGAAGTGAAACTGAATGGCAACTGTTCAGAGCTGTAATAGTCAGAATGCTCCTTTTATGGCAGCAGCTTGAATTTCACCCAGCTAGCTCACGCTGCACAGCTACTCAGTGGCCTGAGCACACAGACACCCAGAGCGTTTCAGTCAAGGCTAAGACACAGTTCTTCGTGCCTCAGGCTGAAACAGAAAACAATGTAAAATACCCATCTTAAAAAAACCCCAAACCCTACTAAGTTAAAGCAATTCAGACAGAGCTCAGCCAGCATCAATATTCATCATTAAAATTCTTCCCTGTGAGGGTGCTGAAGCGCTGGTGCAGGCTGCCCAGAGAAGCTGTGGCTGCCCCATCCCTGGCAGTGTTCAAGGCCAGGTGGGACACAGGGGCTTGGAGCAACCTGCTCTAGTGGAAAGCATCTCTGCCCGTGGCAGGGGATTGGACCTGGGTGAGCTTTAAGGTCCCTTTCAACCCAAACCATTCTATGATACAATATACCTTTAAGACACGCAGTTCGTTAACAGCCACATAATCTGTGGCTGCGCAAGGCTTCCAGGAGCAGCCCTATTCTGATTGCTACTGCTGCTAATGAGAGGTGTGTGAAGGACAGACTTGTCGTACCTTGCACTGTTCTACTTTATTTCCAGCTTCATCCATCTCTTCCTTTAGTGATTCTATTTTTGAAGGATGCACTTGAAAATTTGTTCCTGAAGTCTTGTGGGCTTGGTTATACCTGTGGAAAAAAAGCTTTGGTCGGTTGAAAACTATATTAAACAAGCAACTGCATTTATGGCTTCCTTGACATTGGTTTCTTCTGACAGGAAACAAATCCAATAGTTTCAGTTGAAAATCCCCAAGAAATGATACACTGGCCACAGTCTAACATGGGTGCATAACACATTGGAACTACTAATCCCAGAAATTGCTACTTAAATTATCACCACAGTTTAAGACCATTTAAGGGGACTTAAATTGATCAACCCAGGACCCTGCCAATGAGATGGTTCAATATAATGCTGTAAAAGCACTTCATATGGTTACAAAATTAGACTCCTATTATTTAAGATGACAACTTAAGTGAACCGGAAAGCAGCTGAGTTTTGAGCATTTTTCCAATTATATAAAGGCATGAAAGAGCTCCAAAATCTTAATTCTCTTTGGATCTAGTAATTATGAGTCCTTTTTTTGAGTAAAATATAAATTCATCTTTTTTCAGCGAAGTATTGACATGCACACAGGAACACTTCAGAAGCAAGTGACAGCATCAGATCAGATGCCATGAGGTGCCAATAAGAAGCTGCCATGAAGAGGATCTAGTAATTCAAATTCTTACCTTCCTCTTGCAGAATCCCAGTCCAACACCAGCTTAGCAAGCTGTTTCCTCTGCTTCTGAATGTTCGGGATCTCTGTCTAGAAGGAGAAGTCAAGGTTTACCTTCACTTGTGTATCGTAATGAACTACTGTTTGTAGATTTCTTATCCACATTCGATCACTTATGCATGGCTCCTTAAAGCAGTTTTATTATTAGCAGTGAGATAATGCCTTTTTGCTCAGTCTATACATAAATCCAGATGTATTTCCTCAGGCAGGCCGAGGTGACTTACCTCTGTTAGTAGATACAGTGGATCTAAGACTTCTTTCTCGATCTGTACTTCATGCTGAGAGAGCTCCATTGCCAGTTTGTTCTCTGCATCACCACATGTATCTAGCATTTTCCTTTAAGAATTATAGGAAAATTTAATGTGAGTTATTACTGACTAAGGAGGAATGATTCAAACAAAACAGTGGTGGCCCTTTGTTGTCTGCTACCCTTCTGGAAAGCTGTGTTTGCATAAGGCAAGGCAACATTCAATGGCACAAGCCCAAGATGCTCTGTGCTGTCATGGGCAAATTTGGGATAAGCCAGGAGTGTTATTAAACCTCTGTGTTCTAAAATTCCTTAGCCATGACAACATTTGTGGAGGCTTTAACTCATGCAGGTGACTACGCCAGCCCTAAGGGCAGAGAAGTTTGTATCTATTCAAAGCCCATCCTTCCACCTCACCAGATGCAGGAAAACTGCTTAACGCAGCATTTCATTTTCTCCTAAGCCCCTTTCATGTGAAAAAGTCTCAACACCATCATGCCAAGCGATCACATAAGCAGCACTCTCAGGTTCCAAAGCCATGATTTGACCTTTGTTTTAAGCTTGTTCTAAGGAAAACCCCTGTCCTGTAAGATTTTTATCCGTGTTTACATCTCCTGCAAGAGCTCACAAAAACGCACACCAAGGTTTTTAAGGTCATTTTCCACTGTTTCCATACAAATTCCCATCAGCGATGAGGAAACACATTTGCTCTAGGAATTCAGTATATTGACATTCATTTGTTTCAGCCACTTTCCTGGAAGTCGCAAGCATGCACTTTGCCAGGAGAAGGAAACTGGCTTTATTTTAAGCTAGAAGTCATTCATGCAGATTAGCATTAAAGCCATTAACGCCAACCTGCAGAAGGCAGTATTTACACTGAATCGCAAACTTTAAATGGAGACAGTAATTCTGCTAACCCACAAGAACATGAGCCATTTTCTAAAGCTTTGCAGAGAGCAGAGAATTGGAAGCCTCTGGAATGCAACCCAGAGCAAGCCTGAACCTTGCCCCCAGCATCACTCCAGAAGAAACGCTTGCTCACTTTTTCTCCCTTTGGATTAGAGAAGGAATCTAGAAATATTAGTTTCATTAGATTGAAAACAGCCTTTGTGCACCCAAAGTCCTTGATTAGAGCCCTGCAGGCAACAAAATCACAGGCTGCCACTTATAAAGCCAAGCACTTACCCCAGCAGAGTTTCATCGCTTAGCTGGACAGAGCCTTCTTGCATGTTCTGAGCAAGAGCTGTCAGAGGAAGTTTTTTCTATGGAGCAAAAGGAACACTGCTTAGCTTAGTGCTACTCACCCTTTCCAGCTTTCCCAGTACATCCCCTCTTTTTCTTCCATATGGTTTCCATTACGTACACGCACAGCTCATTCTTTGGCACTAAGAAAATGCTAAGTCACAAGAAGTTTCAAGACTCCTGTTCTCAGGTACTTTGAAAAGCATTTTCTTTTCAGTCTTAGTTGACATAACTGACTCAAAATGTGCCTCAACTACTATCAAAGACAAGTAAACAGCTTTAACTTGAGATCTAAACAAGCTTGGCATATGTCTCCCTGCAGAGGTCCATTCTGTGCATTCAGGATGTCTCTACTATTCAATAAAAGAAGACGACTTGAATGCTCATTACTTCTGGTTATAACACTTTACAAATACCTACCTATGGCTTTGCTAAAGAGGGGTAGAAATCAAACGTGTACTGGTAAACATTTTAAGTTAACTGGAGATACCAGTGCACAAAGGGAATTCAAACTATGGGGAGCCTGACCAGAGTTCCAGAGTATCTGCTCTTCTTAGTCAGGTCTTGTGAAAGCTGTAAGTCCTCAGCACACTGCAGAAATATGTGAGTGACCTGACACTATGAAGGCACTCCAATGTTGTGGTAGCGTATATGGCTGGGGAATTACAATTAGTGTTTTACCATCTAATGTCAACACATGAGATGATTCTACAGGGTTTTCTCCCCTTGTATAACTGGAGGCACAGCAGCTGGTCAGTGTTCAGGCCAGACCGCATTCAGACTGGTCTCAGAAGAGAAGCCAAGAGGGTGTTGTACTTACATGTCTTTTATCAGGATCTGTACCATGCTGGCCCTGGAAACAGGCAATTAACCGCTTCTGTGCAATGTGGCAAACAGACCTCACAGTGTCCAGGCGCCTCTCGATCTGGTCGGTGCAGGGGGAAGGAGGAGGAAGAGAAAACAAAACAGAAAACAGAAGTTATTTCCCTGGCCTCAGCAGAAAGCTTCCTCCTGCCCCACACTTGGTGCTTGCACTGTTTCTCAAGCTCTCCGGCTCACAAGTTCAGCTGCTCAGCAGAAGTGCCCCACTGCAGAAACACTCACAGGACTGGGAAGCGTGGAAGAGGAAGAAAAACATTGTCCCTGCTTTTGTCTCAGTAGAAGAGAATCAGGTTGATACCTGCCATTGGAGATAACAGCACATGCAGATAGACACTAATTCAGGGAGGAAAACACTCATTTCTTGATTGTGACCTTGTAAAGTAGAAGGCTAAAGACGTATCTGACTGCTGCTTTACACTGCACCAAACCTATGCACTGCTTTCTATGCTTTTTCCTTCTCTGGCCATTAAATACAAGGACAAAGCTCCACTCCTACATGCTACAAAACAGTAGATTAACAGGATTCAAAAGGGATATGGAGTGAAAAAAACAGGCAGCAATGCACAAACGACTTCTGTTTGTCACACTGTATTCAAAACATGGCTTAATACATAGACTGTGAACATGACAAAGACAATATGACATTAATAAACTGCTCTTTTAAGGGATTTCAAGTATGGAATTTTGACTTATTTCAAGGAACACCAAAAGCAAAGCAAGTGACGAGCACTGGGACAGAACTGCTTATGGCAGCGAGCTCTCTACGCACAGCTCCGAAAGAATGCGGTTTATCTGCATTTTGATGACTCACCAAGAATAAAAGGAGGCTCTTTGGAATGGCTTCCCGTTAAAAAGCAAGGGGGAAAAGGGAGATTTCATCTGCAGAAATAGTCTGAACCACTTCCAGTTTTTGATACAGCTCTAAAATCACTGCTATTACAGTTTCAGCAGGGCAGTAATTCTCCCCAGCTTTCCTATCCATGATAAATAAAGATGAGCTGTCAGAGCAGCAATTTCGGTTCTAAGTTATGATGCCCCACGGATTTAAAGCAGGAGATACACTGCTGGTTTCTCCAGGAGGCAGACTATGTTGTAATGAACATGAAATGCTATAAATTCTCATTTAGAATGTGACACATCCAGGTGAGAATGACATGGGTTTTTCTCCCAAAAGGTTTACTTGGTGCCACTATGCTGAGATATGTATATTCCTAATGTGGTTACAACTGGAAGGATGTAATTAGGTCCCAACAAGAGCAAAGAGTAAAAACTACAGCTGCTAAAAGGGACTGAGATTCAACAGAAGAGCCTGCAGGGTGTGGGTTGGGAGAAGCTCAAGATGCCAGTGGAGAGAGGCACAGAACAGCCAGGACTTGGTGTGGGTCAGCACAGCACCACTGCTGGATGTGTGAGCCCTATCCTGATGCATAAACAAGTGCTGGCCTGGGCTCCCTGTTCCCTTTCAGAGGAGGGGAGCAGCAGCCTGAAGGAGGACCCAAAGCTGGACCTTGGGACTGTGCCACCCAGCCTCAGCTTTTGCAAGGCCAGAGGGAAAGTGAAACAGAACCAACAGAGGAGGGCTGGTGAGCTGAAGGACCACTGCAGGAAGACTGAAGTTTCACTGGCTACATGAGGCAGTAAAGGGACTAAAAGCTCCTGGCAGCTACAAGATGAATCCAAGCTGAGGTGCTCAAAAAGCTCAGTAAAAACCCTTCATGGCAGAGAAAGGTGCAGAGAAGCTGCACAAGGCACTGCCTTTTCATTACAGAGCATGTATCAACAAGCTCAGAATTCAGTCCATGTGAAGATACATGAAAAGGAATGAACTATTTGTGGTCTGCATTTATTCTATTTATTCTTGCAAGGTTCTGTAGTGAAGACTTCTTAAAACACTGAGCATAGTTGGGGTTTTTCACACGTGAAACAGGGACATCCTGTAACGGAACCATCTGACAGACCCCAGCAGGATAACACAGCCATGTGCAGTGGCTTACACTCATTTGGAAGCCTCTGGGGCACACGTATTCCCAACAGTCTCTTCCAGGCAGCCTGAATGCCAAACTCAAAGGGCAGAAACCTGATAGGAGGAACATGACCCCACAACTTCCTTTCTGATCAGCTTTTGAGTTCAAAGATGCTAGAAGAACCATGAATGACATTAATCTCCATTAAGCTACCTTTGAAGTGAAAATGTGACCCACAGGCCATGCAGTCTGCACCCCCAGGGCATCTTCACTGTACAAAACATCTCACAATTGCTTTATTATATGCCACAGGGGCATGCCAGAAAGTGGGTCTATTGTAGAAGCCTTTCGAGTACTCAATTATACTCCTTGTCTTCAGACAGGAACACATTTAACAGAGATACTTGAAATGGAGCACTTCAGAAAGCAGAAAAAGAGCCATGGCAATCCCATGTCAGAGCTGGAGCTAAATATAAAGAACACAGTGAAACATGTTTGTAAAGTGAACAGTACCACGCTTCTCAGCCCTTTGGTTAGATAAGAGCCTTCCTCCCCTCCACAAGCCCCCAAGAGCAAACAAACAAGTGAGTAAATTCTTCCACTTGGGTGTAGCCAGGCTGCTCTGGGCCTGGGAAAGCCTTGCTTGCAAAATTCTTTTGGCAACACACAGCAGTGCTTTTGGCTTTCACTTCTTGTTACTGTTCTGCAGCTACCCAAGAACACACAGGTTCTCGGAGGCAATCGAGGTGCTTTAACATCCTTTACACCATTTCATTGCACACATCTCTCCAGGAACTAAACCCAGGATTGTCAGACTGGGGAGGTATTTGTGCTTCAAGTGAAGCAGCCCCCCTCAAAGCAGGGCAAAGTGTTTCGGGTCAGCTCGTTTCACCATTACCCAAGATGATTTCATGTGCTTGTGCTGAATTCAAGTTTTAAGGCTGCTGCGTTCTCTCATCTACTTTAAACAGCTGGAAAGGGCTGAAATAAAAGTATTTGCATCATGGATTTGGCTTCTGTGTTTCATCTACAGGTCCTGCACTTCAGCATACCAAGATGCTTCGTTATCTATTTGAAATAGCTGTGACGCTTGAGGTCTCACAGAGCACTGAGCCTGACCTCTGTGACAATGCATGTTCTGGCTCTTTATTTTTAGTCTTCCACAAAGTAACCACAGGAAGAAAGCTATGTAGACCAAGTCTGCAGTCAGATTTGTCCTATGTAATGAGTCAACCTTGTTAATGTAACAGTTGCAACTGAGATCCCACCATGGAAGTAGTGTTTGATTAGACGGCATGCCTGCAAAAAGCTGACAAGTCTGCAAACACATCAAATGTCAGCGTGACAAAACTGAGAACAAGTATCACAAGCTAAGCAAGCAGCATTTACACACTTAAATAAAGCAATTCCAGACTTCCAGAGAAAAATCTATTAGCAAGCACTTGGCAAGGGTTTTTTTTGCCACTTCTCTTAAGGCCCAAGTTGACCTCTTGAAGAGAAACAGACATGAAGACAGAAACCAGCTGTGCCTGATCATCGCTTCTTCCCAGCTCATGCTCCTCCAGCAGACAGACTGGCAAGTCATTAGCACTATTAGCTCATAAGCTTCATAAGACAGTTCAGCTAATGGAAAGCAAGACTCTTCCTCCTCCACTTTATCAGGCCAAGGATCAGATGCAGAAACAGAAGTACTAGAGTTTCTCCACTCATCGTGGATCACAGTTTTTGCACATGCTGAGAAGTCAGCCAAAGACCCCTTGTTTTCCTCCCCATCATCTGCAGTATTTTCCCCACATCAGGTACTTCACAAAACTCAGGAGGTTCAAACCCCACAAAGAGCAACTTAAAATACGTAAGTAAGATCCTTAGTGATATGGTTTAGTGGTGGTCTTGGCCATCCTGGGGTAACGGTTGGATGTGATGATCTTAAAGGTCTTTTCCAACCCAGTCAATTCTATGAGAAAGTATACATATTAATTGTGTTACAATACCTGCAACAGGTCTTCACTGAGTACCTCTGTTTTCTCAGCCCTAGGGAAGAAAAAAAGACCATTGTCAGAGTGATTAGCACACATGGGGTCAAAGGCTGAAAGCACTTTAGCAACTAAACCAGTTCAGCTTGAAGCTATAATCCCGTTATGACCATGGCTGCAAGCAGCACCACATTCAGGATGGAGCACTGGCTCCCAGCCCCAGCACATCAAACACAGATGGCTTGCTTAGCACAGGGTGCTTGGGAAAGGCTGACATTCCCAGAATCCTCGGCCCACAGCACCATCCCACTGCTCCAAATGGTATTTCCAACTGCACACGGTTTAACACAAAGCAAACTAGGATCCTGAGTCGCTTCACTTGAATGCAAAGATATACTGAAGCAATTTAATTTCACTTCATGCTCTGATCAGGTAATGCTATCAATGTACCTGAGTGTAAGGGTGTATAAAGACGGGAGAAAAGTAGGGCAGCCAACTTCATTTTGTATTTTATCCCTGCAGAGCTTTATCAACCAGCAGTCAGTGGAAATGGCAGCCTGAAGACCTTCCCTCAACCTTACTGCACACAACTGTCAGACATCTCCCATTACCTCATTTTCCTGATTTCTTTAATACTAAAGGAGGATAGAAGATTTATTACTTTAAACCATCAGCAGAAGTTAACAGTATTCCCAGTAAAGGTCTAACCTCAACAGAAAAGCAGCTGAATACTCACACATACTCCCAGACAAAACATTAACAGTTGTTACAAACACACTCAAACATTCACATACAATTCCACACCTTTTTCCCAATCCCAGCTTACATATAAACTTTGATTTGTTTAATGTTGACACAGATTTGTTTGGCATTGACTCATTTGCTGTAACACTGCTTTATCTTGCCTCTGCCAGATCGATAAAGCAGAGCAAGAGAAGTTTAGCTCACCCGTGATCTCTCCCACTTGGCTGCTCACTGTTACTGCACGTCGATGGCTATAGAGGCCTTGGAGGTACTCCAGTACTCTGCTTTCCTGTTCAGAGTTTCCCCCGCTGCTGTCAGAGTTCCTCATCTCCTACACCAACTTCCTTCTGATCCTGCAATCTGTGTAATAACCTACAGCAAAGCTGGGCATGCACAGAGACCTCATCTTCCTGATCGGGCTTCATCAGCTGAACATGCAAAATGCCCCCAAAGACAACATTCAGTCACATGAAGGGGGGGGGGGGGGGTTAAGGCATTTGACTTCAGTTTCATGGCGCATTATCTGCTTGAACTGTTTGTGACCCATAAGGTGATTAATAATTAAGTACCAGAATACAGGAATGCTCAGAACCGCGGGAAGACAAAAGCCACTTCAATACTTTGATAGCAAATAAACGGCCAGCACTGCAATATCTATTTGTTTGGGAAACACAAGGTTGGCAAACTTCACTTCCACGCTAACAGAAATGTTGCGTCTGATCCCAAGTGTATCCTGCTAGAGAGCAATTAGAGTTAGTTATTTTCTTCTTAAGTCTTTCAAAACCCCACCTGAAATGACATGGAAGAACCACAGTGTAAGAATAGTCCAGTTACAGCAGCACACGCTTAAACAGGCTTTAACCCAAAGTGGCAAGTACTACACATGAGTAAACTGATCTCACGGAAGAATACAGAGCTACCAGATATTTCTGTAGAAACATAGTGCTGTGCATGATAATGGTTTTACACCAAATTCCTCAGCACCCACAGGTTTCTGTCCTTCAACAGAGAGCAGAAGATGAGCACCTCTATTTCTAATACTGAATTTGAGATGCATAGAAAAGGCACTGATTCAAGTATCTGTTGGGTAAAACCCCGACGGAGGCAGCAACTGCCAGGATCAAGAGGCTGCAGATGAAGGGTAGCAGCCTTGTGAAGGAAGCAACTGAACAGATATCTACCTGCCATAGCTTGCTTAAAACACAGCCCAAGGTGTCTTCTGCAAACCCAGGGACTTCTTTCAGCAACAGATGCAGCTTATGAATAAATCAGCCAACTGGAAATTGCTTCGCTCTGATGTTTCAGAACAGCTCCTTGCACTTCCAGCCATATGAAGGTTCTCCGGTTAAAGCAATCGGCATGGAGCAAACATCAGTGTGGCAGCTGAGCAGAGCTCCAGCAGCCACTGCCAGTGCTCAGGCTTGCCAGGTCACTTGGAAAAGCAGCAGCAGGACAGCAGCAGTGCCACGTACACAGGGATTACCCATTATAACAGACCACAGAAGTGGGGGAGCAGCCACCTTCTCCACCTTCATGTTCGGGTTGGTTTGGAAGGGACCTTAAAGCTCATCCAATTCCAACCCCTGCCATGGGCAGGACCCCTTCCACTGGAGCAGCTTGCTCCAAGCCCCTGTGTCCAACCTGGCCTTGAGCACTGCCAGGGATGGGGCAGCCACAGCTTCTCTGGGCACCCTGTGCCAGCGCCTCAGCACCCTCACAGGGAAGAGCTTCTGCCTGAGAGCTCAGCTCAGGCTCCCCTCGGGCAGGTTCAAGCCATTCCCCTTGGCCTGTCCCTACAGGCCCTTGTCCCAAGCCCCTCTCCAGGTTCCCTGCAGCCCCTTTAGGCACTGGAGCTGCTCTCAGGTCTCCCCTTCAGGAGCCTTCTCTTCTCCAGGCTGCCCCAGCCCAGCTCTCTCAGCCTGGCTTCAGAGCAGAGCTGCTCCAGCCCTAGCAGCATCTCTATGGCCTCCTCTGGACTCACTCGAGCAGCTCCAGAGATTCAGATTCAAACACTCAGGGCTCAGTTTCCTCCTTCTGCCTAGAAACCTGTGTAAGAAAACATCAGCACTGGTTTCTACATGTACATGACACAACGAGATTTGAGCTGACTCCCCCATGAGTCTCTCTGGCCCTTGCTCAGCATAAAGAGAAAGTCAGATCAGACAAGGGCGTTTCAGCAGCTCCCTTGCCCTGGCTGCTGTCACAGCGCCGTGACACAGACCAGACACCTCAGAAGGGAAGATCTGAGGCAGCAGATGAGAAGACACCACCTTACCCTCGGTGGCAGCTTTAGGAAAGAAACCAGGCAACCCGGGAGGCACAATTCAAACCAGCTTTCAGAGTACTTACAACTGGATATGTAAACATCATTAAACCTCGGAGCTGCTGATAGTCACAGCCACTGCCTGAGAGGTCACTGAACCTCCCACCCAAGCTGCAATAACCAAGCCACTACAGGATATTGTAAACTCACTTTTAGCTACTGGGAATCACAAACTGCATTTTACAGAAGTTATCCTTGGAGGAATCAATGTTCCTTCCAATATTATTCCATATTGGTGTTCAGTTGATCTTTCATTACACTACCGCGATGTTGCTGGATGCTTCTGAATGGCTTTGGCCATTTAAATACCATCAAATAGTAGAACAGAGCTTCCATACATCTTCAGACCAATTAAAAGTTTCATTTCTCCTTCCCCCTCCTTTTTCCTAGGATTCTATCCAGTAGAGTGAAAAGCAGAGATAGGACAGTAATGCGTCAACAGAAACTGTTTCCATGTTAAATACAGCTTCCCACAGACTACCTATCACCATGTGAAATGCAAACCAATTTTCATCTCTATCTCTAGCCCTCTTTGTACACCTCATTGGTTTATCAAGGATCTAAAGCCTCAGCTGGAAAATCTGGATCTCCCCCTCTGAAGTCAGGGATGGATTTTCCCCAGTCCCTGGTGGCAGCAGTACGGCATCGGTTCAGAAAAGCCACCGATGATGATGATGATGCTGGGTTTGGAAATGGAGAGGAGACCTCACCCTTCCTGCAGGCCCACATTCCAAATTTAATAAGGAAGCCAAGAAAGAGCCACTAAATAATATTGGTTCTCAGTGCCCACAACCATGAAACAGAAAATGCCACCTTGTGAGAGCAGCACAACCTAATCCTTACTGAGCAGGGAAAAGCTACAAGGCTCCTGTCTCCCTCTAAGCAGCAAGTACAACCAGTTCAAAGTTTCCATCTAACTGCAGCTTCAAGGGATGCTGCCAACTAATCTATCAGCAAGCTTGTAGAAAATAACAGCATTTCTTTTTCCCTGCTACCTGAAGTTCTGTCCTTGTTAGGTCTTATTTGTATCTCTCTAGCAGCACAAAGTGATGAAGAAATCCTTCTGGAATCAAGAACCGATGAAGAATCAGATTTAGCTGCAGAGAGTGTTTCCCAAGGGCTTTTATCAAGCCCAGCAGCTGGAGACCCTCCACTGGCAGCTCCCTCTCAGATACCACGACCACAGCCCATCCCAAACTGATACTGAAGCTCAGACTAGCGCAGCTATGGCTGTTTACATCCAGGCAACCAAACCTGATCCAACGCTAACAGTTAATTCTCAGTTGCAAAACGAGGTCCCTCCAAGGCATTACTAATGGGGAAAGCATGCCCTGCCTCCCCAGCCCCTCCCAAGGCCCCAGCCTGAGTTGTTCCTGCAGGAGCCATCCCCGTGCTTCCGGAAGGCTGGATCTGCCGGCACGCGGCAGGGAAACGGGAGCTGCCCAGCATGGAGCCTCCCAGCACCTTCGCTGACAGCCATGGTGTTGGCGTGATGGGGCATAAGCAGGAGCCTGGGGGATGCACAGGGCTTGGCATCGCACCCCAGGGCTGGTCAGAGCAGAGCTGCTGGGCTGGCACGGGCTCTGGAAACAGGAATGGAGCTGGTCCCATGGGAAAGGAAGGTCTCTGAGAACTGAGGTTTTGCTGCTACAGCACGGGGTCAGGACACCTGTGCCACCAGACCCTTGATACACACCAACTGGCACAAAGTTTTCCAATTAAAATTGGGCTCTGCCTTTTAAAAGGCTGCTTTTAAAACCAACCCTGAACAATCATTTGTTACAGCTACAATTAACCCCCACCAAATGAAGAGGATAAAGCTACTGAATTCAGTCAAACCAATACTTTCAAACTGCTTTTCACACCGAGAGAGCGCACCATCCTGCACGAGCAGCTGGCGGCTTCGCCTCCTCACCCTCCTGCACTGGTACAATGGGTTCAGCCCTAAGCCAGCTCAGGCAGCCAAGCTGACTGGAAATTAACTGACAGAAACAGTTACTTCTCAGCCAAATCAGCTCCAAAAATCCACCCCGGGACAACCAAAATGCACTCCTGGGACAACCAACCTGACACAGCTCTGGGGTGGGACAGGCAGCAAAGAGCAGGTCAGGCTCTGAGTACAGCTCAGTTAGTGAATGAGAACCAAGACACCTGAGCAGCTACAGCTTCTCCCTTTCTGATACCCTAACACTAAGGAACTGTCATCTTCAACAAGCTTTTCATTGCCAGATTGATTCTCCACACAACTTTTCTTTCCAAGACAGCAAATAGCATACTTAACATGAAATATGCCATGCCACATCAATGCTGGTGCCATTTTCTATTTGGGGATGGCATGGTCATGAGTAATTACCTTTAACTCACTCCAAGCAAAAACCCAAGAGGTTTGGGAGTGGGAAAAGTGTATTTTTTATTGCAGATACCTCAATTACAACACCTTAGCTTGCAGGGACATTTAAAGTGTATTGGCCCACTCTAAGTGTTTTATGGCATCACTTGTTTTATTTCTCTCCTCCTTTCGGGAAAGGCCCTTCAGCTCAGCTTCCTGCCTGGATCAGCCTAGAGCAGGATGTGCAGAACAGCTCTCACCCCACAGGTTTAAAACTCATCCCCTCACTTTTTCATTGTACAGCTCCTTCACACTCCCAGACCAGAAGCCTCCTTCTGTACATCTGGAAACAGCAGATGAGAATTCCTGAGATAAAAGTGTTTCTCTTCCACAGAGGAAGAATTCACATTTCCCTATATGAAATGAAGAAGCTCTATTAAACCAGCACTGGAGATTTAACAAAATTAGGCTTCATCAAAACAAAGGCTGACATCTCACTGGCTTCACAGTAGGGTCCTGCTCACCACTGGGGCACCCTGACTCAGGGCCTGATCCCCAGAGCAGGTCAAAGCTATGGATCCAGTAGAAATTTCCACTCCCGAAAGGCTAACAAGGAAGCAACAAGAGCAAACCTAACATGAAGAGCCATAAACCCCCTGGACATTCACAACAGAACAAGTGACTCAGTTCAGATGTCAAAGTGGAAACAGAAACCTTGACTCACACACTGTGATGGGAGGAGCAGCTGGCGGAAGGTGATGCCGCAGGAGGGCAGCTCACAACAAAACACATCCACATTCCTGATTTCTGGAAAGATTTCAGTGGAAGCAAGGAGAATCCACCCGAAACATGAGCCAGAGTTAAAGCTAGCCTTCCCTGCTGGTTTTCCCTAAACAAAGCAGTTGTTTGTTACCAGGAGTAACGAGATTAGCTCCGCTGGCTGGCGAGTTAACACTTCAGAGCACCTTCACCGGGCTGGCAGCACATCCTGCCTGCTTTCCACATACAATAGGCAGGATTTGCTGCCAGGAAAAAATGAAAGAATCAGCAGCTCCGTTCCAAAACAAGGAATGCAGAATTAGGTGACAATTTCCCTTCTAAAAGGTTCACTTTTTAACATTCAATACGAGAGACTCCATAGAAAATGCAACTCAAAGGTGGTTCAGCTTTCCTCATCTGACGTCATACTGAATTCCAGGAACAGGCTTCCCTCCCAAGCTGGATGAACCCTGTATTTCATAATCCAAGTTTATGGAACCTGATTATCAAATACGTCAGTTTTAAGACTAAATGAAAGCTTCAATCTGGTGAAAGAGCTGAAACAGCTGAACAAGACCAGAGAGAAACCAGTGATGCCTTTTCAGGGAGGAAGCTCCTGGGTACCATTTACTGGACACTGAAGGGACTGCTGCAGTCAGTACCCAAACATGAAATAAATCAGTGTTTATAGTGGTACCTTCCTTCCTTTTTGCTTGGTTTTGGCTGTAAGAAATTGAGGTGATGCAGGAAACTTGTTTCCTACACCCGTGGCCTTCATAAACACATATATTAAAAGCCACTTTTCAAACCCACTTTATTACAAAGGATTAATTTTGCTTCCTTTGGCAGCCCACGGCAATACTCAGCTTGGTGGAGGAGTCTGGTTCCACCTGCACAGCATTCTGAAGAGGAGCCACAGCAGAAACATGTTTGGCCAAGTATCAGAGGAACCATGTTCCTTACATCACACAAGCCCCAGATTAATCCGGTTTTGACTCAAAAAGCCCAGAATTCATACAGAGAGTCAAGGTGACGAACGGGGATCCTCTGTGTGGTTGAAACCGGCATGACCCAAGGGTAAGTACCAATGTTCTCGGAGTTATTTTTAACCATTTAAAATCAGAGTGACTGTCAGATGATAACCACCACTTTCAGTATTAGTACGCAGGGAACACCACTCACAGCCAGCCACCCATTCAACTGAGTTTGCCTACTATGCCTGTTTTCCACCCAAATTAACAACATACACTTCTGCACAAGTATTAAAATGCTTCTGCTGTCAATCTGGTGCTTTAGCAGCAGAAATCACAGCAGAGGAGACACCCTCCAGCTCACTTCCTATGGACAGTCCTTGGTGCAGAACCAGCTTTCATGCTGAAGTGACACTCAGGTCATTTTAACCCATACAGTTACTAATCCTTTAGAAGTGCTTTAAAACACGGAGCATCACCTCCAAGGCACCAAAATGTTTCATTAATCAAGATCTGTATCGCCAGAAACCCAGGAGCTGCACAACTCCAATTCAGGCCTCAATAAACAGATAAAGATCTCTGCTCCTGTCTTCCTCTTTCATTTCCTCATCGAGTTCCTCCATCAAGCTTTGCTCAGTGCCTCAATCCTAAAAGCTGCAACTTTGATGTTTCTGATAATCTCCTCACCCGGTGCTGAGGCATGAAGCCTGCCTGCTCTAATTAAAGGCAGGCCAGGCTTTAGGAAGATAATCATCTTGGAGAGAAAGCAGGCTGCTCCTTTGCAGGGAAACCCATGACAGACTGTTCACATTAGGGGATCTGAAATTCCTCCCTCGGTGAAATGGATCCAAGGCTCCCTTCCCAAGCGGGGCAGTAAATTTAGCTGTTTAGAACAACCATGGTTCATGCCAAATCCTATTTTAGGGCCACTCTCGGAGGCGCAGTGACTGCAGTGGGGCCCTGTGCCGCCCTACAGAGCTCCAACCCTCCCTGTAAAATATATGCTGGGTTTTCAAGTTAGGTACTGAGAATTAAACCAAATACGGTGCAGTTTGATACTGTTCAGTTAAGCCTAACAGATCCAGAAAGATAATTGAGCCACACACACCAAGAAATAGTTAAATCTAAGTTGAACTTCCAGCAAAACTATGATTGTGGTTTAAATGCAGAACTGGATTTAAAGCAATTGCTTGATGAAAGAAGCGATGTTTCAGTGAGTAGCCTGAGGATGCTGAAAGCTTTCAACTTCTGGATACAAATTCAATTTACAATTGAGTGCTTCCAGTTGACTACTGTCCCAGCGAATCAAATACCTGCTGCTAGCCTGCTGGTTCACACCAGTTTCGCATTTCCCAAGCCAAGTGCACCCTACTTAATATTACTACAAAACTTGAGCTTTTCAAACAAGTTATTGATGTAATTCATTAACAAAGGTACACAAGCACCCTCACACCATGTCTTAGTAAAGAACTGGTTTCAATATTTAACTGCCCACTATTTACTGATATTAAGTTTGTTTTCACACAAGGTCTTTCCCTCCTCCGAGCAAGCAACAACCTTTTACTGATGGAGAATAGCTTTATGTAAAATTAGCTGGGTACGGTTTTGATGTAAGAGACAGCAGAGCAGAAAGCAACCTAAATCATATTGAATTTGTCATTCCTTAACATCTCAGGTGCAGTGTTACAATCCCCGCACGCCAGCACCAACGGAGCTGGTGCCACAATGGGAATCCCACCTTTGTGCTTCTGCAGCAGCCAGAGTCCCACCGGAGCACCAGGTCTGGTTGAAAATTAACCCAGCTGAAAAGCAGCAATAAAGGTGCCTGCAGCCACCTCCCTTCCTAGGGCTGCCTCTGCTGAGCTGCTCACCCCAGCTCTCCACAGCAGCCTCCAGTTGTGCCAGCTCCAGTCACCACCACATCAAACCTATGGCAAGGAGCAGACGTTGGATCCCCGCCTCGCATGATTCCCTACATCCTTTTTCCTTTCAGGAGTCCTATGTGAAGTAGTTCCCCTTCTCCAAGTTCAGGGACAGGTCCTTATAGCCCTCCTCTGTACCACTGGCAGACATAGGCAGCTCTGGCTGGAATTACATGCAATAAATTACTGGATTCCTGTTGTTCTGGGCCACCCCACAGCTGCACCGCCCCTGTCCCCAGGCAGGGGAGCTGGAACCAGCACAGCAAAAGGGGAATCTGTCCCCTTCAGCTACCTGAGAGCAGCTCACACTGATCATGAAACTGCACCCTGGGGCCAACATTTCACTGACAAGAGGTGACATCAGCTGGCAGAGCTGCTGACCAAAGCTGTGGTGTCCTCCCTCCCACCACCCCCTGGTTCCTCACATCCCCCTGGGCCTGGCACAAGCATCTGCAGTAGTCACCAGCTCCAAGGACCGACCTGACTGAAAACTAACTTGGGTGGAAGAAACCCTATTTTTCAATCCGATTAAATCATAACAACAAAGAATCACAGAATCCCAGCCTGGTTTGGGTTAAAGGGACCTTAAAGCTCATCTCCAACCCCCTGCCACAGGCAGGGACCCCTTCCACTGGAGCAACTTGCTCCAAGCCCCTGTGTCCAACCTGGCCTTGAACACTGCAAGGGATGGGGCAGCTTCTCTGGGCACCCTGTGCCAGTGGCAGTAAATGAAAGGACACTAGGGAATGGAGGCTTGGCAGCAAGAGCACTGCTGCAGTTACACACCCTGACCACAGAGTTAAGGCAGGAACTGATGTTCCTAGGTAAGAGAATGGCTCATGAATTTCCTTCGTGTGGGTTTGGCAGCTTCTAGTTTTAGGCGAGGAGCAGCCTCTTGCCAAACCACCTGCTGACATGAGAACTCCTTCACATTTGAGAAGGGAAAAAACCTCAACCACCCACCAAAAGTCCCTTAAACATGGCCTGAACTTTCCATCTAGGCATAAACTAGGGAGATGGCCCCTCTAACTTAAGCCACTTTTAAATGTTATCAATTCTTTTACCAGAAGTCCTGCACTGTCAGGCACTGGAAAACCCTCCAAGCAGCAGGACTGCCTTGTGCAAAGACTAACATCTTACAGTGCAGACATGTTTGAATAGGAAAAATATGCAATACAGTAATGAGCAAAATACACTGAACTGCTAAAAAAAAATAATCCTGGGTGTTGTTTTACACATTTGTTTGCTTTTTTGCCTTTTCGCAGGACCTTTCAGCTACATTTTACCTTGCATACGTGTCAAAAACTCCGATCCAGAAATGCACATTGCATCAAAGGTAATGCTGTTCTTAATTTAATCTGCTGTCCAGACAGGTCTATTTTAAGCCTGGGGATTCACAAAACTGGCAAGAGAAAGCCTTTGAAAAGGAACCAGACTGAATCAACACAAGAAGCAAAACAAGGAAACACAGAAAAGACAGAACAATGAAGTAGGAATAGAAAGTACAAATGCCAGGAGGAGCTGGGAGCTTTGGACTAACAGAAAAACAAGTATAAGGGAATTCAGGGACCTGAAGTTACACAAAACCAACAGGTTAGTGACAAAACAGAGATCATTCTTTGTGCTTACTCCTTCACAGTGAAGCCCCTGCACTGATTTCAGCCATGATTAACACTTAATGCCTGAATCCCCCATTATGTTTCACCGACAGGAAAGCAAGCTTCTGAGCTAAGTCCCACAATTAGCCCGCAACTAGACAACTCCTCCAACTACTGGGTTTAGGGCACTGGCTATACCTATATGGGTTTATAACGCTCAGATACAGTGCATACAGACCCTATTGCTGTGTGTAACAGCCCCACATCATCACCGCCCTGCCATGTGCTGCACATAATGCTTTTTGCTGTTCCAACAGGAAACAGAATGTTAACTCTATTGCTAGATTTCCCAGAAGGAAATACAAGCCCCAAACTAATATTCTGATCAAGGTTTAACAACCTGTAGCTGCACTTGAGCACACACTTGGACCTGCTGTTACAAATCCAGGATTACTCTACCCTCCTGTTCCATTCCTACAAAAAACATCAGTTCAGAACACTTAATCTGCGTATTAAATCAGCTCAGAGCAACACAAGCCAGTTAAATGCTTCACTGAAACAGAAGCTGCAGCAGTTTAGCTCACACCTTCATTTTTCTGCATGAAAATGATACCTTTCTACCTTCATTTTCTACAGAACACGGAACTTTCCATCATGTGGATTAGTATTTCCTATCCATTGCTTGATAGTTAGTTCATAGAAGCCCAAAAGGTTCGCATTTGAGTAACTACGGCACTTTGCAAAGCCGTATCACAGCCACAACTTCCCAAACTGCATGCAAGGAGATTTATCTTCTAAGAAAGGCCAACCTTTATAACTGCATCTTCCTGTCACTGGCTGAAGCAGTCTTCTGTAGCCTTAACTCTGTCACCCAGGACGCGTGTACAACTGCATGCCACAAAGGACGTGCTGCAACAGCATTGCAGCTCTCCACAGTGACCCACTTCTGTGCAAGGCTCAGCTGCACCAGTTAGCAGTTGTCCTTTTATTAATTCCCATTCTGGAAGTGCCCTGGGGATCTTGAGAAACAGCAATACAGCCAGTGCATGTATCTGTATAAAAGCTTCACTCCAGCAATTGCTGGCAAAGGACAACTCATAAGACAGAAGGAAAAACCTTTTCCTCCATTGATCCTTCTCCCCTGAAACTGATTTGGATATTACGCATCCTCATTTGATTCACTCCAGGATGTTCCTGTCGCTCTGCAATGCCATTAACTTCACAAGAAAACAATCTGTGTCAAGGAAAAATAGGCTCCACCTCACTCAGGAGAGCTCGTGACCTCACCCGGTATTCCTGAACACTCTTCCTGTGGAGACAGCGGCACTGTCCGAGCAGAGATGCACAACTACCCCGACAGGCTTCCATCAGCCATGGTAATCGAAGAGTTTTTGAGGCTATCTGGTTCCTAAGGAATACATTTTAACCAAAATGTCCCAATTCAGTCAACAAAGCAACCTTGCAGATAAAAAGGCTATGTGTAAGTTCCCCATATTCTTCTTGTCTAGACACCAAGTGCTGCTTTTAGCACAACAGTCGGTGAGGATCAAATTTAGCTTTCCTGTCAAGACTGGTACCTGCAACCATCAGGCAGCCCTGAAAATGAGGTAATCAAGCCCAGTGGAGCTGCTCAAATCACTTCATGTGTCACCGCCAAGTGCTGTGATGCTCCTTGGTTCTGAATTACAGGAGACCAGCCGCACCTTACCTGGTTTATTAATTGCCAGTGTTAAACTCCTGCAGGTTTCGGATCAGAGCTGTGGCAAATGGAGACAGGTAATTGATGCCTTATGCAAGGCCCAACACAGGTCTAGGGGTTCTCCTTATACACCAAAAATGGACCTACTTCTTTTAAGTTATGAAACCTTTCCTTCTGGAAACAGTGCCTAATATTAGAACATATTTGTAGCACATTAAGACACTTTTCATTGAACCACCTCCTAAAAAACCCTATATATTTGGCACTTCATTTGCTAATACAAGGACCTCTGAAGAGCAGTTCTGGGCACAGATACATTATCATAACCTAAAAATACCATGGGAGTATCTAAGAAATACATTTGCTTTCATAGATTCCAAGTGTCACGTTACAGTACCAGGTTGAAATCACTTAGTAGATCACTTCCACTTATTTTAGTAGATTAAATCATCACTATTTTAGGCTTTTGACTCTAGGCATAAATTGATATTAAAGTTACTTGCTCTGAAGAGCCACCATCAGATGATGTTAGAATGAGGCAATCTCAGCTTCATCCACAAACAGGGTAACACCAGGATTACATGATTTAAATGAATAAATGCAAGAAGAGTTGGGCTGTACCTAAGAGTGCAGGTGCCCAGCTGCCCCTGTGCTGAGCAGCTCTCACAACAGCAGATCCAAGCATATTTTTACCTTCACCCCAAAGCCTCCACCTCAGATGCACCTAACACCCCAGCCAACACATCCTTTCCTACTCTTTCAGCTTCCCTTTGGTCCTCCACACCATAGCTGCCCAGGTCCGGGCCAGGGAGGGTGACTCAGGCTCCGGTTATGTGCTGTGACACCACACAAAGTACTGGGCTTGGCAGGACCATTCTGGCTGCCTCAGAGCCTTCAAATGCTTGTGAAACCACTCAATATCTGCACAAAAAGGACATTTTATCCATCATTTTAAGGCAATGTAAGACTGGGCTTTCCAGAGACAGACAGACACTCCCTTCTTTGGCACAGGGTGCCCAGAGAAGCTGTGGCTGCCCCATCCCTGGCAGTGCTCAAGGCCAGGTTGGACACAGGGGCTTGGAGCAAGCTGCTCCAGTGGAAGGGGTCCCTGCCCACGGCAGGGGTTGGAGCTGGATGAGCTTTAAGGTCCTTTCCAAGCCAAACCACACTGGGATTGTATAATTTTATCAATCCCCTGATTTGTTTCATCAAGCAGTAGCATGAGAACAGAGCCAAAGGAGATGAGGACATGCACGCAGGAGGGCAATTAATATTCCCCCAATCTCCGAGTTTGGAATCTTTTAATTTCTTTTTCTTCAACAAAAATCTCAAGTATTTTACATGCTGCCCACTCAGCAGCTGGCACACAGCCTCTGCCACAGAGTTGTAACTTTTCTCTTCTAACCAAGAGGCTTTAGCTAGCTCCCTACTGGAAAGCACAATGTCTTATTAAGGTGCCTTCAAGTGAATGAAATTTAGCACAACTAACCCAAGTCACTCTTCACCACCAAATACCAGAATTTGTAATTTTGAAAACCATTTTCTGCCTCTATTAAGGGGAAGCAAAATCAGTGAAGCTTCATCTACTTCGGAAGCACCCACTGCTCAGAAAAACAAGGTAATGCACCCAAGAGCCTCATTCTCACCCACTGCAGGCACAGAGAAGCATGATTGTCTCATACAAGATTCACTTAAAGTTACAACAAATAGCTGGAACTATCACACAGTTTGGTTTTCTGAGAAGCAGGGGAGCAGGCCACAGCTCCAACACACTCTCTAGCTGGTGGGTAAGGCAGAACTCCACACAGCAATGACGATGCAGCCAACACAGGGACCACCACACGCTTGTACTATCAGACATCAGGTATGAATGTCATCCGGTGCTTCAGAGGTGTCTTCTGGTGGTATCAGACATCAGAAGCCACCTCTGGCTCCAGAACCTTCCAAGGCAGACACAACTGGCAGCCACAAGCATCTGGGATACACAAGCATCGCACCCTTCCTGCAGATCCTGCTTGTGGCCCCTGATGTTGGGCAAGGCAGATGCGGCCCCGTCAGGGCACTCCAAGGTTTTCATGTGGTCTGGAATCAGATCACAAGCAATGAGGCTTTTTAATCTGAGGCTGAGCAAATACTTACTCATCAATTTAAAAGCTGGTGCTTCCCTGCAAGAGCACAACTGCAACGGGAAGTATCCAGACAGTTTCACACGGTGGTTTTCTGGATACAGGACCCTGCAATGCACCAAGAGCACAGCAGGACACAGCAGGACACAGCAAACAGCTTCTGCAGGGAAATAAGCTTCTTAAAAACAGAGCATCATTTATTAATGGTTTCTAATCTTGAGGATTCCTAACAACCTACACTTTAAACCAACTGGGGAGCATTCTTGGTCCCTGAGGAGTTAAGAGATACTGATATACAGACTGCCTTCACAGACCTTGGAGGAACACCTAAAAGCATGGCAGAAACACTGCTTTGCTTCTTGACCATCTGCTCCCACACAAAACCTCTCTTCTTACCGGGGGTTCCCATACAGCAGCACAGCTTCTCACCAGCAGCACCAGCCTTACAGACCTCACCAGCTCAGAGCCTGTCCTCTGAGACACAACTGAAGAAAGTCACTATGAAGTCCTCAGCTTCAATTCAGGTCATTTTTCCTTTGGCTTTAGCAATCTTCTTTGAAGGTACACTCGCCAATGGGATTAACAGACCTGCTCACAAAGCTTAACCTAGACCACAGCCTGGACACAATTCACATCCCCAAGCTCTTCCGTTTCTCGCTGCATTAATGGCAGTCACAAATACACCGACGGGTGCCAAGTCTTACCACCAGAAGCAGCCCCAAACTGAAAACAGAATAGCTGCATGTTTTCTATAATTGGAAGTTTGTGCTGTTAGAAAAATCAGATTCCCGAGCTGCACAAGGCATTACATTGTGTCCGAGCTCCCCAAAGGGCGCAGGAAACAGATAAATACGCAGATACCAAGGAGCTCTGTTGCTCCTGCTGGGGCTGAGCTGTGGTGTTAAAGGGGAAACTGTTGGTTCTTTGCTTACATCTCACATGGAAACGCCATTTCATGAGGTTTTGTGCTGCTGCAGAGCCCATACAGGAGCCCGAGCGCAGCCAAGAGGTAATGAACAGTTTATGGAGCCAGCTCCAGTGTCTCAGTCAGTATCAAGCTTACCTCCTCCTTGCTCCGCCTGTTCAACAGCCAGGCTACTAGCACGCAGATGTTTAGATAATGCATTCCCTTTCCTATTAGTATACAAGTGCTTTAGCATTCACACACATTTTATTTCAATCAGTCCCTGACAGTTACACAGAGTCCAGGCGCCTGCACATGCTCAGGAAAACAGATCTGCCCTAATTCAATCTCCTCCAAGCCTTTAAACCTGTCATTGAATTAATCTGCCTTCCAGAAAGATCTAAGTCAATTTTCTCATTAAAGAGACCTCGAACTTCATTTGGAGATAAACAGGAAATGTTTAAGATAACTCTTCTAAACACGGACATGAGATTTTGCTTTTCCTTTTCATGAGCACTCAGCTGCAGCCAGATGCCAGCCTAAAAGACCAAGCACAAAGCAGGCTCTCCCCTGCCCATAAATATGAATGTTATTTCAATGTTGTTTACCACTCTTCCACAGATCTCTGCCAATGACAACAAGCATTCCAAGCAAGTAATGCTTATCATGGGTAACCTTTTAAAGGATGCTTGGGTGAGCCATGAGTTTTCAAATACTGGGGTCACAATCGTCATGTTTTCTAAACAAGAGCTAGAAAAACATTAAAGAACCATTTCTTGGACATTAAATGGCCCTGTAGGGTTAATATTACACTGACTTAAGTGGTTTGGGCTTATCAGAGATGAGTGTACTCTTGTTTTACCACCCTGGATGCTTGTAAAAGCTAGCTTACATAAGTACTATCACCAAAAGATGAGGGAGTAAAAGAACCTCTTTAAGTAATGATTCACAGGACAATTCTGTAAAAGACTGGGATCAATGGATAACACTTTAGCAGGGATGAAAAACTAATAATGTGGGGCATCTGCTTTTCCCATGAAGCACTACTAAAAGTTATCACTTTCCAGCAGGTTTCCCCCTGTACAAAGCAAGCGTAGGCAGCTCCTCGCTGAACAATCATTCAGTACCAGGCATTCTAACATAACATTTAACACAATGTAATAGTGATGTTACAACCACACCAATCCCAACTCACGATTTACACGTTGCCAAGTGGCTTGATGAAATCCTAAATATAGTTCAGCACTGCAACTTTTATGCAGGGCAGGAGCTATTAAAAGATACGTTCAAATGCTCCCCTTGTATCACAGTAATGTCATGCATACAGGGCCTGGAAAAACTTATTTGTACACAAGAAGTTGTGTTTAACCAGCGGAAAACTAGTGAAAAAGCTACAGAAGTTAGCTTCTTGCATAAAAAAAGATCTGAGGTGGTTTGTGGCCTCTTTCAGATTTCTAATTAGTCAGATCTGCCTGTCCCTGGTTTAAATTACTGCAACAGCCTAAGGACAGATAGAGTATCTCTCAAGCAGACAGTGAGTATATCCACTCGTCCAGCAGTCTCAACCTGACACGACTTCACCAGCTCTGCACCTTCCAGACCGGTTGGCTGGAGCAATTTTTAACCTGTACATTATTCTGCTGATTGCACCTGAAAGATGGAAAACAAAATTGATGGGCACAACATCCCCAGAGGCAGGAAAGCCCAACTCACAATGTTACACAGCCTAACAAGTGCCATTGATTACCAGCCTGGTGGCTCTGTAAGTAAACAGCGTGATACAAACCCCTCTGTGGACTCATTCCTCACATAAATTACTTAGCTATGCAGTTTGAATGCTTATTAAAGTGTCACTTGAAAGCCTTTAATAACAATGCCCCTGACCATTTATTTTCATTAGACATGACTGCAGCTATAAAGTGGAATAGCTGTTGAGCTTCTCACCAAAACCTGTCTCCCTTTGTCATTTATAAATGGGTATGAAGCAAAGACAAGCACTTATAGATACTGAACAATTACCTTGTTGACGCTGTACATAATATAATCCCGCCTATGATTTCTGAGCCTAACACAGAGCTGATCTGCCAGGAGGAATATCCGCTCAGGAAGCATCCCTGGGATGCTTCCCACAGCAGGAAAGCAGCATCTCACATCACAAGATGGCACATACAGAAACACATTCCACAACTTCCATTTCGGAACGCACTGTACCCAGATGAAGCACACATGAAATGTGCATATGGATGTGCTCGTATCAGTGGATATGAGCCTTCGTCCTTAAAACAGATGAAGGTTTAGAGGAATGAATACATAACTCCCATTAAAAGCAACCCCAGGAGATGGTCTCTGGGAATCACAGGCCAGCTGACAATCAGGAAGTTCAGAATGAAAGTTACTCTTTTTCTTCTCCACTTCCTCCCCTTCATTTTTTAAGCCTCACTACAAGTTCCAAGCTGCTTCCAGTTGTGTGGGCTGGAGTTGGGATAGAGCTCAAAATAAGATTAGCTTTAAGCTAGCTCTTTCATGTCATATGCTGGTATCTGTCATGGTCAAGGTGCCAGTTTATTCTGATGCGTTAGCTCACATGGAAGTGATTTCCCGGCAAGCTGTGCCTCTGCTCCGCTGCAGACCCCAGCCCTGACCTGTCTGTGACTCAATAGGAGATCCTTCACAATGACGTGAGAAAGACACATGCCATGACCCAGAGTTTGTTCCTCTGGCTACAGCTCCCCTAAGAAAGCACTGAAGCCACCTTGGGCAGTCCCTGCAAAGCACCAGTGTAGCTTGCACCAGTCAACGAAACCAGAGGGACCAGACTTGAGCTGCCAGGCTCCAATGAAAGGCAAATGATCTTGTTTCATTTCCCTCTTTCCCCCAAGTTTAAACAGACAAGAAACTGATATTCTGCTTTGCAGGTTAATGAGAGCTTGAGTTGTTCCCCTCAACAGAAACCCTCACTAGCACCTGCAGCACTCACAACAGACCTAACACATAAAAACTCAGTACTTGGTGGCAGACTGAATACTTGTCTTACGGCACCCAACAACATCCACAAGGTAATAGCTGCAAAATATTTAACACATCTATTAATTATCCTGGAATCCTGTTCCACTCAGCTAATCCCCTCTTTCATTAGTTTCCTACATATATTTCATAATTCTATAGAATACTATCCATGCAGACTCACAGGCTTCCCATAAATGCCATTGCTCTGCTTCAAGGAAGCTCTTTCCCATCCCATTTTCCACACTAAGGTGGTACTTCTCTGATCTTAAGTCAAATATTCATGGTAAAAGGACAAAGATGCCAACCTTGGGATGTCATTCACACCTATGGCAAGTTGGATGGGCTAAGTCCTGAATTATCTGAGTTAAATGCCCCTGTTAAGGTGAACAAAACCATGGTGAAGACACAACACTGATGCAGAGCCAAGTTCTACTGACCTCATGGTACCACCCCTGTGCTCCCTTCCCTCAGTCATGGTGAGAAAAAGCTCTGAATGAGTGAAAAAGCAGAAGATATCCCTCCCAAACACAGGACCATGAAAAGCAGCTGCCAGTTAAAGATTACATTGAAAGGTGCATATCCCGGAGAAAGTAAGTTTAAATCATGTCCCAAAGCAGAAAGCCTGCAGAGATGGGGGTACATGACCCCCAGCACAGCTTAAACTGCTCCTCCAAACACCGCTTCAAGGCATTTACACAACCAAAAGAGTTCTTTTGACACAGGATTTGTCTCCTCATTCTGCCCAAGCCTGAAAAGCTAATAAATGAGTGTGTAAAGTCAATGTAAAACTAACTCAGTGTAAATCCACCCTAAAGCAGCCATCTGCAGCAGTACTGGATGGGAAGCACACCACAACTTTTTCTTGTCTTTTTCAATGTTAGAAAAGGGAAATGGTTCACTCCTGGCTTGGTACCTGGCGCCAGAACTGCTCGCTTCTGCTGATGCTTGCCTGCAAGATCCTACTTACTGATGACTGTCGTGGTTCCCACAAGCTCTACAGAGCTTACCACAACCACAGAACGCAGTACCACCCGAAATCCAACAGCCTCAGCCCTGATACTCATAAGCAAAACCAGTTACAGATCTGTCACTGCTAAGCGATGGCACTTTGGGAAATGAAGTAAGACCCCGGAGACTACTGGAATGCTTGGCCCGTACGTGAAGTGTAAGGAGATGAGCAGCACTAAATATTCACCAATTAATTAATAGCACAGCTGACAACTTAAAAAGCATTTTGCTTCAAGAGGTAACTTTGGTCAGAACTGTGAAATGAACCGTTTCCCCTCCACTGTACACTGACTGGTCTAATCAGGCTTCATTTCTTGATGCACTCAAATGCACTCACTATCTAAAACACTGTACCTAAGCGAACATCTAATGCAAATGATGAATTTCAGCCTCTTCACAGACAACAGTCAGATAAAAACATGTTTAAGAAAAAACAATGCTCAGTCACGCACACAAATACACTTTGCTTTGAGAAACATGGAAACACCTCCACTGAGTTTCAACTGTTACAGCTCCTACACGTACGGTCATCAGACATCACAAAAGCCAGCACAAACCTCCTGAGCTTTGTTTCTTCCCCTCCCATCCCCAAACCACCTCCATAAATTAAGTTCCCTGCATTTCATTAGAATGAATGCAGCTTTACAGTGCTGAAAGTTATCTCAAACATAAGCACTTTTCCTTAATTTGGAAAGTGTCAAATATGAAGGTCAGCAACAAAAGGGTGAGTGCCAACTTGTGCTACCAAGACCATGCGAAGGAACCCCTGGAAGGAACAGTTTAGTGCATTCAAAGCCCTTACAAACATGAGGGTATAAATGTTATATATACAGAAACGTATCTACACACAAAAAAGGCAACAAGCACTGGTCAAAGCTTTACTATCACACTCACTCTTCAGAGTCTTCTCACCTCTATTTAATTCAAAGAAAAGTTTGCATGTTCTTGTGTAAAGAATCCATATGACTAACTTGAGATACTTCATTATTCAAAGACACTTAACTAAGAACTAACTTAAGATACGTTATTATTAAAACACACAGCTAAGAGAAGCAATAAAAACGTGCTTGTATTTAATACCAACTAAAATAGGGAAGAGAAACAGTTCAAGTTTATTACCTACCTATTAAGCTTATAAAACTGAATCAGTCAATGTCATTTTAAAGAGTTTTAATGAAAACCAATTACAGGCTCTCGCCTGTATTTTATCACCACTGCTCCAGAGCCAGGCTGCTGAGGCACCCACAGGTACCTGCTGCAGGAGCAATGATCCTGCACAGACAACCACACCCTGGGAAGCTTCACTGTGGGATGGCCACAACTCCCACAGGTTTCAGCTGCTTCCAGTCAAAGGTCATCAGGAGCCTCCCAACCCCTTCCTGGCTCTGAACAGATCTCCAGCTTTAATCCATTTGCCCCTGGAAGCTGAAAGCAGCCTGAGATGTTTATCCTGCTCAGCACAACACAGATTACTTGAAATTCCACTTGGGATTTGGAGCTGTGGGCCCAACACACGCAAAATAATCACTCCAACAATACGCAACAAAAAACTCTCTTACTTTCCATCAAGCACAAATGAATGGGCACGAAACGAGCTGGAAGTTTTGCTCTTTAATAACAAAACCAACACCCCAGTAAAAGTCTCCTACTTATCCATTATTAGCTGACATACTTGACCTGTTTTGTATGTATGCAGGCCCCAAGAAAACAACCACCGTGTTAAGTGAGTGACTGGAGCGGAGGCCACGAAAACACAAGCTCAGATAGAACGGCAGTTTGTACTCTCAGGACCAGTGCATGCTTCCAGATGAAGCTTTTGCTAAAAGCAGAAGAGTTTCTAGGTGGGGGACACAGAACTCTCCTCAGGGGACAGTGAGGTTGCACTGAGGCTTTAGCAGGGAGAAGAGCTGCAGGTTAAGGACCCACCTGGGGTCTGCTCAGGTTTCTCTCCACAGAAGGAGAAGAAAGCCTTTCCCAGACACCTGTAAATAGGTGTCACTCAGACCTAAGAGACTTCAGTCCCTTCTGTTGAAGCTCAGCCGCAGAGGATGTGCTTCGTGCTGTGACGAAGGCCCGTACAGACCGAATCACACCGCCAGGGAACCCGCTGGGGGCCCTTCAGGTAACCCCCCCTGGGACCCGCGCTGCCCCCACCAACCTCGCCCCGCCAGCGGGCTAACAACACGTACAGCGGGGCACACGGAGGGCCCGGCGCTAACGGAGACGGGCGGAACGACGCCACTTCACGGCGGGCCGGGGCAAACGCCCGCCCAGAGCCCGCTCCCGACTCCGAACAACCGGATCCTCTGCCCCTCCCGAGCAGACAGAAGCCTTCCCCGCCGCAGGCCCCGCCGTGCCCGGTGCCATCCCCACCCCGAGAAGCGGCCAAGACTGCGGACGGCCTCCGCCCGCTCCCCGGAGCCGCCGCCGGACCCCGGCGCCCACCTGCCCACGGTCTGGTTGGCCAGCTGCTTCATGCGGTTGAACTGCTTCTTCATGGCGGCGGCCGCTCCCCGGCCTCCCGCCGGACTCCTGCCGCGCCGCCGCCGCCGCCGCCACACCGCCCGGCCCGGCCGCCGCCCCGCCCACACCGCGACGCGCCGTCACTTCCGTCCCCGCCCACAATGTCACGTGCCCGTAGGGGTGTGGCCGCGCCCCCCGTGAGGAGAAGAAGGGGGAGGAAACCCGGATGTCCCGCCCAGAGCCCGGATTTTGGAGCGCTGCGGCGGGAGGGAGGCTCCTCCGCCCGCTGCTGCCGCCGCCGCTTCCCGTCCTCCCGGAGCGCACAGTACCGGGCTCCGGCCCGCACCAACGCGGCGCCATTACCGAGCGTCCCCCAAGACTACCGCTCCCAGCTTCCCTTGCGGTACCACTACCGCTTCCTGGGCGGAGCGGTGCAGCCCGCCCTTTCTCATTGGACGCTGTGGGGATGGATGGGACAGTGAGCCAATAGCTGCTGAGTTTCTGTGGGTAGCCGTGCGGAGGCCGCCCAATGAGGGTCAGCAGGGGGCGGGCCGCCGGGGTGGTGGCGGCAGTGGCGGGCGGCCGGCCGGCCGGGTTTGGCACGCTCCATGGCGGCGGCTGCCTGTGACGGCCTGGCCTCTGCCGGCATCGATGAGGCGGACGAGGCGGTCCGGGGGACGTGCGAGGACGCGTCCGTCTGCAAACGGTAGCGGTGTCCTGGGGCGATGTCCTCCGGCAGAGACGGTGCTGCGGGGGACCGAGAGCAGGCGGAGGGCGGGCCGGCCCTCGGATAACGGGGGCCGGAGGAAAGGGAGAAGAGCCCGTTGTCTGCGGGAGGGTGTCCGGTGTCCGCGCAGGGCCCGAGCGGCTGGGGGGATGAACCTCGGAGCGCGGTGGCGTTCCGCTGTGGGAGCGCGGCCTGGCTCGGGTTTAGCCCGTAGGGCTGCTCCCGGCAGTCCTGCCCTGCTCTAGAGCACTGCCCGGCTTCCAGCTTAGAGCCTGTTTGTACCGCAGCGTGCGTGGTGCTAATAGCGGGGTCGGGACCTTCACTCTGGTTTGATATCTCGGTTAAAATCCCTTGATACTTTCCACAATTCCTTGCTTCTCCTTTTCTGCAGGCTGGGCTGGGAGAGGGGGTCAGTTCTGCTACTCTGCTGTGTGTGGGTGTGAAGCTCCCTTCTGTTATTGCTGCCTTTTGTACCGTCCTTTTGTTACTGGAGCAGCAGCAAATTGTTGGGTGGTTGTGTTTGTTTTCTAGAGTTTACCCTTTCAAATCAGCTGTAATGCCAGTGAGTTCTGTTAGAATAAAATAGCACTGTTGTCTGGGTTAAAGTGGTCTCCAGAAGCTCTGGAACTAGGGCAAACAGCTCCTAGCTTAGTGATGTGTATAGGTAAAGTGCACTTTGTGTGTGCTCTGAAGAGCTGTGGGCAGACAATTCCTGTGTTTGATGGGCCCTCAAAGAGGAAACATTTGAGATTAGGTTCTGCGCCTGCAAAAGTTCATCCAGTAGCGCAGAGGCCATTGAAAAGTTGCTTGTTTAATGTAGCAGCAGCTAAAAAGTTAACTACACTTTATGTAACTTCTTAGTTGAAATAGTTCCATGTATTATTGTGAGAGTGCTGAGGCGCTAGCACAGGGTGCCCAGAGAAGCTGTGGCTGCCCCATCCCTGGCAGTGCTCAAGGCCAGGTTGGACACAGGGGCTTGGAGCAAGCTGCTCCAGTGGAAGGGGTCCCTGCCCGTGGCAGGGGTTGGAGCTGCATGAGCTTTAACGTCCCTTCAACACAAACCAGTTTGGGGTTCTGTTTGATTCAACAGATTGTTGTAACCTGTGTCTCCATCTGCTCACCCAGGCCAGAGACCTCTTCAGCCTGTGTGTGTCTTTTAGAGTAAATCTCAGTGGCCTTATTTCCTAATTCTCTCATTTCCCCCCTCTGCTGGACAGGTTTGCTGTAAGTGTTGGCTACTGGAAGGACCCTTACATCCAGTATTTTGTGAGACAAGCCAAAGAAAGAAAAGCACCTGAAATCAATAGAGGCAAGTTGGCATGTGAATGCGAATGAAGACAGTGCAAATGTGTTCTTAACTACTCTGGAAGAGCACCTGGCAAAACCATTCTGTACTGGATATTGTGGAATGTAGGAAATTTGAATCAAAACTCTTTTTTGCTTTCTGTGTTCTTAATGGAATGTCTTTCTGTGCCTCTGTGCACTAATCATTACAAAGCAATCTGAAGTGTTGTTTTGACCCAGGACATTGGGGTGTGTCTCTGCAGAGTGTGCTCCCCAGCTAAAATCATTCTGCTCAGTTCCAGATGAAACTTGGCTAAAACTTTTATTGAGAGGTATCTTGTTTTATCAGTACATCAGATGTTATTAATAATTAAAATCAAACAAATCTTTTAGGTGTGCTAAAGAATGCATTATTCTTCCTAAGAAAAGCCATTTTTAAAAAGGCTACCTAAAAATCTTAGCAAGTGTTAATCATCGAGTACTAAGTGAAAACAATAATGAAAACCAAACCTTGTTCCCTGCTGCTGTTAACAGGCTATTACGCCCGTGTCCATGGAGTCAGTTACCTGATTAAAGCTTTTCTGAAGAAGACAGAATGCAACTGTCAGATTGTAAATCTGGGGGCTGGCATGGACACCTTGTTCTGGAGGTTGAAGGTAATGACCCTTGGGAGTATTGAGCTGGGCTGCACACAAGGATCTGTGTGGATGCCTGGAGTACTCTTCTGTGATTCTGTGAGGGCTTGTTGGTGTTGTGTTCTGTAGTAGGGTGAGGAGTAATGCAGCCAGGCTGTGTCTTTCCTCAGGTCTTGCTTGGGATTGATTTAGGTACCTTTAAATGTCGGTGCAGTTTTCACTGTTACTTACCGAAAAGTCTGTGACAGGAAACTGACCTCTAGTGGACTTCCAGGAGCAGAGCTTGATGCCACCTTTGCCTGTCCTCTTTCAGCTTTAAGATTTCACTTTTTTTATCCTATATTAAACCAGGAATAAGGTACCAAAGTACAGGATTGTAGAGGATCGATTTACATGTTACTTTATGTATGTAAATGTGAATTTATTTATGTAAATATACATGTCTCTCTGTATTTATGTAACTCACAAAAATGCAGATTACTCTGATACCATCTGATAGTATCATTTGACTGCACACACCTCTAAGTTACCTTCTCGTTAGCATTTACATCTGTTCGTTTGGTGTCTGGAAGAAAGCCCAAGGCAACTAGATGCCTTTTGCTTGGTCACAGTTCATTATATTTCATTCAATAGAAGGAAAAAAAAGAATTACTTTGTTTCTGAGAGGTGAAGCTTTTTTCTTACTTGCATTCCTATGAAAGCTGTCACTACACAGTTTTATTAACTTTCTGTAGCAATGATTTTAAAAGCTAAAGTGGGACCTCTAGTTCCAATTCTTTCTCCTTGTGAAGAGGTGTGGTATCATTAACATACAGAAGATGGGACCCAGTTAACTGAACACTTCAGTGTTCTGGCTGATTCAATCTTCTGTTTAGAAATTCATGAAGTTGACAAGCTAGAACTTGCAGTGCAAATCCATCACAAAAGGATTGCTGCATAGGGAGAAACTTGGCACAGTTTATCCATCAGGGTGTCAGATAGTGACAATGTGAAATGAAGAGGTTTTCCCTTTCTTTGTAGCAGAGAAGTACTGATGTGTGTTTAGTCTGGATGTCTGTCTGAGGACAGGTTGTGGAATGTGGTCACTTTCTGTGTAAATCTGTGCAAAATGTTCCTGATTCCCTTCTTAGAAGAATACACCAAGGCTGCGTGGTAAATGTTGTAATAGTTTCCTGTTGCTGTGCTCTTCTAGATCCTGATAGTACATTGTTGGAATACATTGTTCCAGTGATCTGGTGTCTAGGATTGCTGCATGGCATAAAAAGCTAAATAATATCCTTAATGCTTAGAGTGCATTCTGATGCCTCTGAACTGTTTTTGTCGTTTTAGTGGAGTTTTTCAGCTGTTGGACATTGTTACACTGCTGTTACCAATGCCAGTGTAAACTAGACCAGAATTGTTCAGGACTTAAGGAGGTTATATTTTGTCATGTGCCTGTGAAATTTGAATGTCTCTAATTCTAGAGTCTCTCTCCAATTCTCAGGATGAAAATCTTCTCCCTAAAAAATATTTTGAAGTGGATTTTCCGATGATAGTTGCAAGAAAAATACATCACATCAAGTAAGTATGGTGTAATCCTGTGTTTAGCTGTTTGAAACAGAGTGTCATGCAGCAAAATGCCATGAGTGGCAAGCTACAATTACTTCAGCTGTCTTCTGGGAAACTCATTTTAGAATGGAGGTTTCATTATGCAGGCAAGTCATACGTGTAGCTCTACATCTGCTATTCTCCACTGCAGAAGGTGGTATGTGGAAGCTTTAGGAAGGCAAGCAGGCTTTACTCTGCTTGGGCAGGGGCAGCCTCACAATGATTAGAGGCCATTAATTCATCTTCTTTTACTGTTGAAGACAGTAGTAAATTCCCAGACCTGATGTTCAGTTAGGTGGGATAGCTGGTGTGATACAGGAATATTCTGTTTGAACTAATACATGAGAGCTTATGGAGGATGCTTGGAGAGAGTGTCAGGAATCCTTTCGATAGATTACCTCAGAACTTGAGTCATTGGGTCTAAAACTCAACTGCAACTTAATAGTAAGTCAAACTTGCAGACGTTTGTGTTTCCAGTAGAGGGCAGAGGTATCTCTTGTCTGTTTTTAACACATACACACACACATTTATATGTTAAAAAAATCAAATTGTATTCACACTGTTAAACCAGCTTAACTGCTCAGAGATGCTTCTTCCTTCTTCCCACAGATCAAAACCTCCCCTGTCAAAACCAATTATGGAATCCCATTCAGGGGACTCTCTTCTAATAGGTGAGTCATCCTAAAAAGAAGTCTGCAATGTTCTGCAGCACTTTTAAAACTTTTCTGATCATTTTGTTCTGCTATGTGGGCAGGCTTTTAATGTTTGAAATGCTGTTTGGACAGAGAATTGAGAGGGAAGAGAAACTTCTTTCTTCTCTTACAGACTCTTGCCCATTTGTTCTGTGACATATTAGAGATGTCTTCTCTTGAAGTGGTTTTAGTCTGCCAGAAAGTTGTTGGGGTTTTTTCTCTCTTCTATATAGCTTAAGTTAGGTTTTCTTTTCTGCCACAGAAAAAGGAAAGTGCTACTGATAGTCATGTGTACTGGATTAAAATATCTATGGAGTGTTTTCTTCTCTCTTCTGTCTCATTAAGAGCACAAGTCTTTAAATTTAGCAGAGTCTTCACAGAAGAAAGAACCTGCAGAGTCCATCCTCAGGAACCAGAGTCAGCTGTTTAATTTTAGTAGTAAGAGGACATTAGATTCTGGTTGTGGAGTGTGCTTGACCTATCTTGACTTTAGCCTCATTGTGTTTGAGTCAGGACTGTAACTTGAAAACATCTTTACTTGTGGAAAAAGTCCTGGGTTCTGTTGAGTAATGTTTTTAGTGCAGTATCTGCTATTCAGGCACTGTAGCAGCTGCTTTGAACCCTTTAGGAGGAACTGTGATTATCTGTGTTTACCATACCAACTAACTTGTGTTAGCAGATGTGACCTTAAAGCAGAGCCAGCAGTGTTTTGTGTCCTGATATGATCATACGTATAGGTGCTTTTAATAAGCATGATTCTAGCTCAGGGTCTGGGGGGCTTGAAAGAGCCTTCCAGAGAGTGAGGAAGAGTGCAAAGAGTGAGGAGGTGCTTCTGGGGGCAAGGTGTAGGTGCTTCACCCCACGGCTCTTTGTGCTTTAACTTGGATCAGAGTACTGCCACGCACTGACTTGTTTGTGCATTTTAATACAAATTATGCACATTTTATTGCTTCATATTAGAGGCTCTTAACCTACCAACCTTTTAGATGTCATTTGAGTGGCAGAATTCTTATCATGCATTCAGGTCTCAAAAGATGAAAGCCCAGTGCCCCATCTCATTAAAACTGCTCCTAAGAACCACTGTGTTTCAGCCAGGAGACCTTCTTAGGACATGTCTCTCATATACAATGAGATCTGCTGTGCTAGCACTGTTGAAAAGGCATCACTACAAGGTCGATCAGAAGGGTTTGATAGTATTTGTGCTGCTGAACAGCTGTATATATGTGTAGTACAGCAAAACAACTGCCAAGTTATCAAGTTACAGTGGTGTGTTGTAATCAGAAGCTATTAATAGCAAGTTGTAGCAGCCAACAGCAATTGACATATCACTGTTTGAATGTATTGGAGTGGCTTATTTCTTTAAAACTGTTTCTCTTGTTCTTTCTCAGTGCTGGGTTTTAAGTACCCTAGGGTAGCAATTTTACAGTAACCAGGCTGATGTAGGCTTCACTACACTGAGATCTTTGGGATGTAACATCTTGTCAGATAACTTGTAGCTGGTGGGAGTGTGTTGTGGAATCCCAGTTTGAAGTGGCACTCAAAAACCGCAGGTCAGTTCAAGTGAAATCCATATGGGAACTATCTTGTAAGGACATATTAATGGAACTGCTTCATGTGGAAGTGCCACCAGAAGAAGCTGTGGAATAAGTAGATAAATAGTCAGATGAATAGAGATTTCTTACATATCTAAAGGAGCTTGACTATGGATTCACTCAGCTACTAACTGGTATATACCATCTTGTTTTAAAACTTAGGACCTGAGAACTGGAAGGTGGTGGCTATGGCTCAAATGGGCTGCAGGAGAAATCTAGGGCACTCCAAGCCAGTAGGACTGATATCTCTACTGGGCAAATGAGTAGAAACTCTAACAGACAGACTTAGTGGAGCACAGGAGTAATATAATGTGTTGAGAATGAGCCCACGTGGCTTTTGATAGGGTAAATTATGCCTCACAAACCTATTGGAGCTCTCTGACAGTCAACAGATACATTGGGGAAGTACATTGAATTAATCAGTGCTTGAATTTAAGAAATGTGTTTTGGCAGCATCACTTACCAAAGTGTGCCAAAGAAGTTGCATGGTTTTTGTAAGGGAAAGGAATGGTTCTCATATGGATAAAGAGCTGGGGATGGCGGTTAGGCATATGCTGTTAATTCTCATTATGGAGGGAGATGGAGATCTATGCTTAAGGATATGTTGTTGTTCAACACCAAGAAATAATTAGGAAAGTGGAGTGATCAGTGAGTGGCAGTTCGTTGGCAAGTCCCAACTCTTCAGAGTGGTGAAGAACTGTGGAAGAATCCTGTTTTTTAGTGAGTTGGTGATAAATTCCATGTGGATTAATATCAAGTGATGCACATGGGTGGAAAAAATAGTTAGTGCCTCACATGTAAATGAGACTGTCAATGCTGGATGAATGTTGCTGCCCCCATACAAGATCTGGGTATTGAATAAATAGATAGGTGAAAACAGTGGCTCAGTAATGGGACAGAAATCCAGATCCAAATGTAAGGATTCTAAGAAAAAAGTTAGGAAACAGCACAGACCCCAGGATTAGCAGCGCATGTTTGTGCTCTGTCTTTTCCCTAGGTAGCTGCTGTTGGCATCTGGGAGAGGCAGGACAGCAAAGTAGGGGGACCTTTGGTCTGACCTGATAACAGCTCGTAGACAGCTCTTAGACTAATGCAGTGTCCTGGGAATGCCTCCTGTCATAGGGAGCATAGTGGGGCATAAGGAAGCAGCATTTCCAGGCAGGGGAATGTTCCTTATTTCTGTTAGTTTTGGGGTGAGATTGTCCTGGCCTCTCCCTCTGCCAAATCAGTTCACAGAATCATAGAATGGTTTGGGTTGGAAGGCACCTTAAAGCTCATTCAGTTGCAACCCCCTGCCACGGACAGGGATGCCTTCCACTAGAGAGGGTTGCTCCAAGCCGCGTCCAACGTGGCCTTGAACACTGCCGGGGATGGTTCCACACTGCTTTCTCTTGTATATCAGGAATAATTTGCTTAGATGCTTTGGAAATTGAGTTTTAATATTGATGGACATGACTCTTTGTTCCCTTACTGCTTTTCTTCTCACACTAAATGTTTTCATTTCATGACGCTAGTGCTAATAGACAACTTCATCAGCGTCAGGGCAACATCTGCTTCCTCCTTGCCCTTTACCCAAAGCAGTGACAGCATGGCTTGTAATTCAAGGGTGGATATCTCTGGCCTCTGCCCTTGAATGCAGGAAAATGACACTTGTCATTGAACAGCTTTGGCATTTTCTAGGATGCATGAGGTGTCCAAGGGAGAGCAGGGAATCTGTGCAGTGATTTGACATCGCTGTGGCCATATCAGGTTAAATAGTTTTCAAAGTTCAGTGGCACTATCTGGTTTACAGTGCAGTCACTCGTGCTGGGAAGGTAGCACTCCACCTTTGCTACCTTGCAGGTGCTAATTATGCTTTAATGAGCTATTACCTTTCAGTGCCACTCGTGTGCTTCCTGCCTCATCTAGTCCAGTTGGTTGGGTGAGCTTCCTTTTCCCAACATTTCCAAGCTTGCCAGTGACAGTGCACAGGGGTGTTGGTGACTGGTGCTGGGGATGATCCTGCATGTGCAATACCAGCTAAATGCCTTTGTGTTTTGACACATACCCTGTTCTGATGTTGTAGTTAAACAACCTGAGTAAGACTTTATCATGGCTGTGAGTCTGCAGAATAGGTTGTATGGGCTGGTTGCTTGTAAGGCTGCTAAAGATACCTTAGGATGAAAATCCTAATGAAATCGGTTTGAGTCAATAGCATCCTGCATGCTGTCTCTTGGAAAACCTCCAGGAAATTGTTTCGCTGGATTCTTGTAGCAGAGGAAACACTGCTTCGTGCTCCTGTGACAGGTTATGCAGTGCTGCTTCAGCAGATGTGTTAAGGTAGCAGGTGAGTGCCTGAGGGCTGCTGTAAATCAACATTTACTGGCATGTTTTTGTGGAGAAAAACTTTATTGCAGGCAGGTCAGAAGGCAACTATAAATAAATCCTGCTACTCTTTAGTTACCGAAATGATGTCTAAATTTGGAACACTTGTATTGTTATTTCTGTGCCAAGAGTCATGGAAAACACACATCCAACTGGTATGAGCAGAGCAAAACCTTCTCTGCTGCGTTTCACACAGATAGCAGGAGCGTGCACCTTGGCTGAGTGTCTCTGTTGGGCAGAGGGGGTGGGCTGGAGCAGTGGGGCTCATTTGCTTGCTCTCTTTCACTCGTAGAGTCCCAGACTGGTTTGGGTTGGAAGGGACCTTAAAGCTCATCCAGTTCCAACCCCTTGCCATGGGCAGGGACACCTTCCACTAGAGCAGCTTGCTCCAAGCCCCGTCCAACCTGGCCTCGAACACTGCCAGGGATGGGGAGGCCACAGCTTCTCTGAGCAGCCTCTTCTCCCCTCCCTTTTATTTCTTAAATGAAATTGGAATCTGGTATTTCTCAAACCCTCATTTCAGACAAGTACAAGAGAGAAACTTTCACATAGCTGAACGTGCTGAGTGTGAGCATCACAGAACCATAAGGTAGCTCCATGCTTTAGAAAAGAACATCATGACCAAACAACTTTGCTGAAAACCAACCTGAAGTATTGGTGCCTGGCTTGGAATTAGTGCTTGGAATGTGGGATATTCAATGAATTAAGCCACAAAATGTTGCTTGTATCCCAGCGGTAGGGCAGTTGGCCTGAGTCACAGCAAGGTGGCCATGATGTACATGTTAGTGCAGCATGGGGGTCTGCATCCCAGCCAGGAGGGAAGGCAGCAGTGCTCCTGGCAGCACAGGTCCGCTGGAGCATGTGGGGCTCTCCTCTCTGCCGAGGTCCCTGTGGCAGATACCTTCAGAGGGGTGAGACCACAGTGAGAAAAACAAGTGAGGTTTTAACAGGAAAAGGAATTGATTCAGTTAAAAGAAACTTCTTGTTCATACGAAGAAATCAATGGAGACCACGTGCCTGTGTTACCAGGCCAAAACTTGCTTTTTCCTTCCAGCTGCTCTGTAGAGGCAGGTATTGTAGAACACACTTGTACCAGCGCTGCTCAGTCAGGCTGGCAGCATGTTTTCAATGTTTCATACTCAGGGCATCAAGCTCTGCAATAAAGTAGAAATTGGTGCCAGACCATGTACCAGTACATCATTGTCTGTGATGTTTATGGCTGTACTTGGACTTTCAGCCTCCAGGCTGGGAGCAACAACAGCTCCAGCTCTCACAATAGCAATGAGTGTCTGCTATTGAGTGTGAAGTGATGGAGCTGTTGTAAGTCTGATTTTAAAATCTTCAAGTTATTTGTCTAGTTAAGTATCATCTCTTTGACTTTAGCTATAAAAGGGTATTTTTAATGCCATGTGCAGGCTAAAGGTGGAAGCTAGCAGGAGATCTTACAAGGAAGTTTGGATGAGGCTTAGCTTAAACTCTTTGCTCTTGCTTTTTGTCCTTGTGCCTCTCCTTGCTTTTTAAAATTGACCAGTGTAAATTCCATATTTTCCCCTCACATTTCCTGCAAGAGAAAAGTGTGGATTATAAATGTGAAAATCTACGAATACTGGAAGTATTAAATGAAGTGCTTTCAGATATGTGTAAAGTGTACAATTTTTAGCAATTGTATCAGCTTGTGTGTACTGCGTGTGCTGCTCTGCCTCAGTACTATCTGTGCTCGTGTTTGCCAACAACCATCAATGGAGAGTCGAGGGAAGCTGGCAGCAGAATGTGTGGAGGAACAAGTACATTCTGTCTGAATGGACCAGAGGAGGAGAACCAGGCAGCCGGATACTGGGAATGGGAGTGAAGTGATTGTATTTGGAGTGAAAGGCTTCTGAAGAGAAGAGACAATCTGTTCCTCGTCAGCTTTCTTGGCCTTTCTGCTGTAGGGACTCCTGTGTTAAGGCATGAATATATTTGGCTTTAAGGTTTGAAGACTGTTTCCACTGAACCAAATCATCCTTAAAGAAACCTGTTCCAATCTGGTGTTGGGTTGGTTTCTCCCCAGTAGTTAACTTTGAATAATCGGGCTATGGCTACATGGCTGCTTATGTTCACTTGTCCACAACCTCCATCTCCAACTGTTCATGTACTGGGCTGCACAACTTGGTGCTGAGGTTCTCCAGGTTGCTTCCTTTGGCTGTCCGCTCTCCCACCATGTCAGAGCATAACAGAAGTTCTGTGGCTTGTTCATGTATCACAGGCTTATTTAAGCCAATGTTAGGAATGGTGATTGCTTTTGGAAAGTGTTTTTCTGACCTGCTCCTTCCTGTTCTTCAGTGATAAAAATGCTTGAATCAATGGCGTGCGAGCAAGAGGCATTCAGTTCCACTTCTGAAGTGTCTGTACTACTGCTGTTACTGGATCACTTAAAAACTGTTGTTTATTTCTGGTTATATTGAATGTGTTTATGTGGCCAGGTCAGTGAAGCTGGACAAGAAGATTGCATCCATTTCATGTTAATTGTGGTGCTGATGCTCACCCTGTGCTCTCTCTGGACACCAAACCAACCACTATATAAATACTTTCCTGTGTGTGGTGAGGGGTTCTTGTGTGGCTTTTTTTTGATGCCATTATCATGGCCTTGATGTAATAACTGAAATAGAAGGGAGTGGGAAGTAGTAAAGCTATTACAGAACATGCACATGGAAAAAAGCCTTGACTCAAAATGTTGAATCATTTGCTGCACAACTTTTTTCCCTTTTTCTCTTTTTTTTTTTTTTTTTCCCCTCCTGTAACTCTCTATGAACAGTTCTGGTTCCTCTCTCTGGTCAGAAATGTTGCTGGAAAGATGCTGTTGTCACTTCCTAGTGCTGTTTTCAGTTGGTCTCTTGAGAACTAAATGAAGGTGCATCTCCCCCACTTTGAAGCACCGCTTCAGTTAAGAAGTTGCCTTTTCCCCTCCACCCCTAATGTTTTCTTTCCTCTTTTGTTTCCTCTCCTGCAGTGGAAACCCTTTCATTCTGCCTCTTCAGCCTCTTGGCTTCTCTAGGTCTCTTCATGTAGCTCTTGGCACCTGCTCCTGTGTTACCATTCAGGAGCTGTGTCTGACTGCAGCCGATCCCAAGCCCACCACTGCAGGCACATATGGATTTGCCACTTCAAACTCTCACTGTGGTGGGGTTTTCAGTGTTTAGCTTATTTTATCTCTTGCTCTGTTACCCTTGTATGGTAAGAGAGGAAGCTTTGTGCTATTTTGTCCTAATGGCTTCACTCTAGTAAAGTTGAAGCATGAAAGAACAATGATCTATTCCTGCAGAACTTTGTTTTTAAGTGGGTTTGATGCTGCACGTGCAGAGTGCTTTTATATGGGGGCTGGGCTCATCGAGTGCAATGCATTGCAACTGGTTGTCAGAATTATTGATGGCAAGATGCTCGTGTTGCTGCTGGCTTCCTTCCAGTTCTTCTAGCATGGCAAAGCATCTTTTGACTTCAGTGTTAGTTCCTCCTCCATGTTGGGAAGCATTTGCAGGAGCTCGCTGGCTGTTGCAGCCCAGGGTGAATATTTGTTTCTCAGAATACCTTTTCTAACTGGACTCCGCACTAAATACCATTGCTAGAGCATGCAGAAAGGCTAAATGGTAACTTCTTTTGGCACCAAAATCTGTCTAATACTCATATGTATCTGTCTGTATCATTAATTGATATAGCTGTATCTATTGTTAATATTTGGAACATTGTTACTCTTACTTAGTTTTTCAGGAATGTATATACTTTTTTAAATGTAGTTCCTCATGTGCATACATTGGGTCATTTAAAAAGACTTTACAATCAAAACAACTCCCCACACCTTTAATCTTCACATTTTTCTTCTCTCTGCATTCCTTGAAACCATGGTAACGGGTGGGATAACCCATCTGCATTAGAGTGGCTGCCGAGTGAAGGAGGAGGCTTGTGGCAGAGTCTGGTGCTGATATATCACCATCTGTAAACCACAGCAGGCAGGTAGAAGGGCAGTTAGTGTTCTAGAAGGAAGAGTTTGCTGTTGATGCTAGGTATAACAGTCAAATCTTCACTTCAAGTTCATGTGTTCCTGTGTAATTCTTCGTTGCTAATTTCACCTTCCTTCCTCTTTGTAACCTTTAGTCTTTCAACATTTTCAACTTGCAGACTCTCACAGCCTGGACTCCAGTCGATATTCCATACAAGGAGCAGACCTGCGTTTCTCATCAGAGCTGGAGGAAAAGCTAAAGAAACATAACCTGGATGTACAGTAAGGTTATCTTCACCTTCGGGGGGGTTTATGAGGGCTCATGGAAAGTACTCATGAAGCGAGTCAAGTCAGGCTTGGGCATACAGTAGCTGCATCCAGTGCTCATTATGCCATTTCCATGGTTACCTTTTCCTGAGCCCCTGGAGCAGTAGGAATTGTGCAGACACCTCCTGCAGCCTCATGGAGCCTGCTGGCACTGCCAGGACTGCTCCAGAGCTCCACGGCTGAAGCAAGGTTGCTCCTCGTGTAGCCTCTTCTGCAAACTGCGTTTTCTTCCTTCCTGGAAAGATCAAACATTACAGAGCTATTTGCTCCTTGTTCTTAAAACACTGTGGGGAGTGAAGTATAGCTTCTGTGAATGAGCTCCTCGTGGCTGGTTCTCTTTGGGGTCTGTGATCCTTTCACATGAGTTCAAGCTCTTGTTGCAGAGCAGGAAGCTGTGATTCCTTCTTGCTTTCCCTATCCCTTGCCCTGAAGGGGATGAGTTCCCTCAACAGCCATTTTCTGCCTCAGCTCACATGAGTTTTCTTCCTCTGCTTCATGATTCAACTCTTTTAGAAATCTCTCAAAGAGTTACCCCTTGCTTGAATTAGGTTGAAATTTAGTCAATAGAATCGCAAGTTATTCAAGGGGAATCTCTAACTAGAAATGTATCCAAATGTCATAAATTGCCTTTTGAAAGAGTTGGTTCAGTTGCATTTAGTTTCAGCGCTGAGTGATGGGCAGTACCTAAAGCAGCGAGCATGTTCCACCCCATGAGCTGTATGAGTCAAGATTTCTGGGAGCTCAGCTGCTAAAATGAAGAATAATTCTTGTCAGTCTTCAATTATTTCAGAGTTTTATCTTTGTAATTATTTTCTGTTGCCTCCACTTAACCCCCCTGTTGTTCCCTCCACCTTTGACAAGTGATTGCCATGGAGTCTTTTGAGAACTGAACTCCAGAAGCTAATACCTGGGGGTTTATTGTTCAGGCATTAGGTTTCTGGAAGGGGCAAGATTTAAGTTTTTAGAGTGGATGATGGACATACCTTTCAAATATAAGATATATAAATAGCAGCTATCTGGCTGGGTGGGAGAGAGCATATGGGCAAGCAGAATGCATCAAATTGCCATTTAAATCTTTACACTTCCATCCTCTGAAATCTTGCCTTGCTTGCCTACATTGCTGCTCCTTGTGGGATTTCTCCTGCTTCTAGTGACTTTTTTTTTCCTGTTCATTCTAGCAATTAAAAGAAAACTCCATAATTCTGAGCAAAACTACTCGTGTAGATGTCTATTTTTCTTTCTCTGTGGATGGAGGGGGAAGAGGCAATGTGCAAACTGTAGATTGCATTTTGCTAGATAATAAAGTGGAGCTTATTTTGCAGATACTGAACACATTTGTCTAATTAAAATTCTTCATGGAACTTCTTTCAAGAGAAAACTTTTTCCATTTTTATTCCTAATTTAACTGATCTCTGAGAGAGAGCACATCGTGTATACAGGGAACAGTTCTTCTGCAGAATGACTTTCAATATGCACTCCAGTTCATGCGCACAGCCCAGAGAAGACTTAGAGAATACATGTTCCTCAGTAGTGTGGCTGACTATGGGGAGATTGTTTCCCAGAGTCTCTGTGTGGTAACCCCAGGAGTTCGCTGTGGTTAATTCATTGCCTGACAGAAAACCCAGTTCTGGTCAACTGAAGTGATTTTATTCAGTCTTAAATGTGTAGTTCATAAAAAGGGTAGTTCTTCTAAGAAATTTTGGGGACATAAAATTACTTTGCTTATAATTCTTTATAGATTTTTCTTGTTCTTTTGAAGAGATCGTTCTCTTGTGTTTTGTTTCCAAGTTTGCCAACGCTGCTGGTAGCAGAGTGTGTGCTGGTTTACATGACCCCACAGCAGTCTGCAAGTCTCCTGAAGTGGGCAGCCAGCACCTTCCCAGTGGCCATGTTCATCAACTATGAGCAGGTAAAACAAAACTGGCTCTTTTAGACCTGGGTTATTGCCATCAAGAGTGGGATTTCTGCTTGTGAAATAAGAGTGGGCCATGTCCTTTTGTAGAGAGAGCAGTTTCTGTTGTAATGTGTTTTACCTTGGAGATGGGAAAGCTCATCGTATGCAATATAGAGCTATTCTGAAAGACAGTTTCTGGATTATGTTGAGCCAAAGTAGTTGAGACTTAATCCATATGTGGAAAAAAACCACAGAATATTGGTTTAACTAAGACAGAGGAAGAAGAAATGGTGCTGAATGTTGGATGCGAGTGTGTAACATTGCGTAATTGCCTCTCTGTGTTCTTTGGCAAAGGGGAGCAAAAATCACATCAGCATGAACTCGGCTTCTCTCTATGGAAGTAAATGCTGCTTGGGGGAAGTAGGTGGCTCCAGGAATTAGAAACAGGATCTTCCAAGCTGTAAATCACAGCTGGAGAGCCGAACCAAGTTATGAACAACTTGAAGCAGAGTCAGTTTTCAGTGCCCAAATCCCTAGCATTGTGACCAATTAAACTAGCACTCGGCTTGTAAACCTGAGGTAGCTGAGGAGATTGTGGCAGTGGGAAATGAGACCTGGTGTAAGAACATGAAGCTTACTTTAATGTTATCCTGTACGTTTTGTGACGTGGACAATTCAAGAGTTTAACCAAGTTACTGCTTTTCACTGGGATTGCATTCTTTTCGGAAGGGGGAACACTTTTGTCTCCTTCTCTACCTGAGGTGAACATGACAGACCGGTTTGGACAGATCATGATTGAGAACCTGCAGAGACGACAGTGTAACCTGGCTGGTGTGGAGGTCTGCAAGTCCTTAGAGTCTCAGGTAAAAGGGGCACAGAGCTTTGCGTGGGTTTGGTAGCAAACTTAACCTGTCTGCAACTTCTTCCTCTCTGTGTGCACTGTAAGGCTCAGAGCAATGGCCAAAGCAGGGTTGGTGGAGCAGCTGCTACCTGCTGAAATCCTTTCCTACCCCCTTTACATGATTCCCTGTAATCAGTGCCATGGTTTCCTGTTATCGCTTCGTTTGGTAACTGTACAAGAACTGCAGTAGATCACAACACAGCTCCATCTATCCCACTGTCCTCTCTGCGCAGAGGTTAACAGCACATGCTTAGAAAAGAGTGTAAGAGCTCTTCAAAGAACAGGTCAGGCAGATGGCATAGAAAATCCTTAGGGGAAAAACTGTTCTCTGGCATTTTAACTTGAGTTATCTGAAAACTGTACTGCTTGTTTACTTCGCAGAGGGAACGACTGCTGCTAAATGGCTGGGAAACGGCACATGCCATTGATATGATGAAAGTGTACAGCTTTTTGCCACAGGCCGATGTCAAAAGGTATTACTGATAGCTTGCTTGCAGCCAAAAGTCATCTTCAGACGCCATTTCCAAGGTAGTTTCACATCGACATGTAGTACGGGATCCCCTACTATAATGGAGTGGAGGCTGTGTGCAGATGCTTTGTAGACAGAACATTTCTGAGTGGAGCTCTGCAGAGCCTGAAGGCTAATGCCTGGAGCAGCATTAATGATCCAGAGGGTTATTGCTGCCAGGAGTAGACTGGCAATGCTCATGATTTATTTGGGTGTGATCTAAAGCATCTTATGACAGCAGCTTGCAGTTTGCAGCTAAAAGATGCTACAGAAATGCTGTGTTTGTAAAGTACCTAAGGTGGTTCTTGTGGATATCCAGCCTCCACAACAGTATGTGTGTGCAGTGGAGTCCTAAAATACGCTCAGAACAGGCAGCCACTTTTCATGTCCCCAAGGGAGATGACATCCAGGTCTTTGCTCCAGGCCTGGGTGGGACTACTTACCTGTTTGCATTTTCACTATGAGTGGAAAATGGCCAGGCCTGATCTTCCCTCCCTTCTTTCTTGGCAGCATATTTAGGTAATGAGCCAAGGCAGGGCAGTAATGTAGAGCTGTGACCTGGTTTACTGTGCAGGCAAAGAGGGAGAGGGAGGAGAAGTGTGCCCAACAGCGTGGTGTGATTATTTCTCAACAGATGGATGCATCTTCCATTCATATCATCTCCAGGAGCTAGGCTGCTGGGTCTGCAGACAGAGCTTAGTACACAGAGGGTATAACCAAAGACTGTTGTAACAGTAATCTCCATGGATTTTACTAGGTTTTTTGCATTGAAGAAAAGCTAAAAATGGGGAAACTGCTTTTATTGAGTGACTTCTGAATGTGAAGTGTGAATTACTCGGTCATTCATTAACTATAGCTGGAATTAGCCAAACCACTTACCTTGGCCAGAGTAAGTGTTCACATATGGGGATTTCTCAAAGCGTGGGACTGAACAGGTGAGACTGGAAGTCATAGGTTGTTTAAATGGGAACACTCGCTGTGTGGCTGCACCATATGGCACTTGTGGAGAGACATAACTTGTGCTGTTTTCTTGCAGCACGTTTGTCTACCTTAGATTGGTTCAGCTCCTTCCTCTTGTTCCAGATGCCAAGAGATGGGTTACGTAAACTCTGTCCCTTGGTATTAATGAGGCAAATAATGCTTTCTGCTTATGGAAGTCTTCACAAAAGTGGTCTTCTGCAGCATCTGCATATCTGTGAGGAACTCTTGCCCCACTTTAGATCCCCAGTAGCAGCCCTTCCAAGTACTTAGCATGGAAATTAAGCACTCTGGTATTCAAGTAGAGAGAAAGAGAGGAATGTGCCAGGTTAAACTTTTTAAAGCAAGCGCAGCTTGGGAGAAGTTCTCCCATTTGTTTGGTGGAAGACATTCAAAGATCTTGCTTTAAGAAGCCTAGGCAGGAGCCATTTTAGGAAAACAAATCCTCAGATCTTGTATATGCCATTTGGTTTGTGCTTCAGCATGAGCTCATGTGGGAGAGTTGTTAGAACGGCACTGGTGTACCCATCACTCTTCCAAGACATAATATGGACTTGTTATTGTCTGGAGAAAATGCCATCTTCAACTGTTCACTGTAAGCCTTTGATAAAGATAAATCTCCTTCCATTACAATGTACTAGTATGTCTGCTTACATCCAGCAAGACCAGGTACATGCAGTAAAAGGGGTTAGAAGGCAAGTACTGGGGTTTGTGAGAAGTTATACATATTAGTCCCCAGACATGAATTTCCAGGGCTGAGAAGTTGGAAGCATCTTGTGGGTCGCTTGTTTCATTCATTGACAACAAAGGCAAGGAGTAGTGGTATCTTCATTGTGGACAGATACCTCTATTAATTTACTAGAGGGGTAACTGCCTTATTTACCATAGTTTTCACATGAAAGAATACATTAAAAACTGTACCGAGGCTCCAGCTGGCATCACAACTTGTATTTTATTCCTACAGGATAGAAGGACTTGAATTCCTAGATGAAAAGGAGCTGTTTGAACAACTAATGCAGCACTACTGCATCTGCTGGGCTTCAAAGGACAGCAGTGATCTGGGTAATGTTCTCCAACGCCTAGTAGGTGACCCTTCACACTGAGGTCTGATGTGGGAAGGCTGGGACTATGCACACCAGATAGGTGACAGAAGCACCCCATCACAGGAATGGGGTCTGCTGCTGTGTCACTGGGGCTGTGAACACCTCCCAAGGGGTGTCTCATGGCTGTTTCTCCACAGCCTTTTGAGGGTTTGTATAAGGCATCTGAGTTGCCCAGCAGGAAGCCCATGCAGCAGAGGGGAGTTAGAATCCTTACACTGAAAGATGCCGTATGGGTTACCATAAATAACTGCCTGCTTTATACTATCAGTGCTAATTGAGAGGTTTACAAATCCCAGGCATGTAAAGCACCATATGGGCACACAGTATATGAAATCATGGTGTCCTGACAACATAAAAATAAATCTGCATTCCTTAGCCCAGTCTTCATCTGCACTGGCCCCATTTACATCCACTTGAGACTTAGGTTTTCTGTGCTCCTTTCTCCTGGGGGAGAAAATTCCCTCAAGATTATGGTTCAGGGGGAGGATGGGTGTCTCCAGCCGTTCTTTGTCCAAATAAGAAGGACAACTCTGTTGCAGGCTCAGTTTTAGCTTTGTTTCTGTCTGCAATTTCAGGGACTTTAGTCTTTCTAGAAGACTTCTCTGCCCACTGTTTTATCCCTTCCTCTTCTCATTCTCTACCCTTCCCTTGCTCCTGACAAAGCAATATTCAAAGCAAATTCTATTGTCTGCTCCTGAGCAAATGGAATAGATGTAATAGGCTGAAGCTGTGCAGCCAGACTGAGCAGCAAAGCATCTGATACAGCTGGTAAAACTAGATCTTCAATACCCTGCTGTAATAGAGATGCGAGCCTGTGGTCTCTGCCTGCCTGAATCCACAGCTTTGATAGTGTTGAGCTGCAGAAATGCGGTTTCATTTGATTTCTTACAGCTAAAAGGTGATGCCTGTAGTACAGAACTAGAGGAGGTAAGGCCAAAATGTTCCCCAGCTCATAGCAGCCAGTATTTCTGGGAACTCCAGCATTATTATTTGCTGTGATTAGAGGAATGTTTAGGACAATTTGGGGTATTGAGGTTGTGTTATAGTGTACCTTAGAAGTCAGAAAAGACAGATCTCAAAGGAGATAATCTAATGTCTAATGCGTGGCTGTGCCTTAATCTAAAGCGGCTTTCCTTTATCCGGTGTGAATTCACTGCCCTCCTTAATGGTACTTTCCCCAGCTTTCTCTTTTTAAATGTCATGGGCAGACACTGTGTTGTTCCTTCTGTCACGAAGAGCTTCAGCACTCCTTCAGATTGGCTTGTTCACATTAATTGCTGCATCACAATCAGAAAAGGGCTAAAAAAGTACAGCTCAACCTGTTTCCTCGTTTCCTCCCCTCCCACCAATTCCTTCATGTTTTAGTTGAAAAAAAACCCAGAAATTCTCAAAGCATCCCTCTTCCCATGTCTCGCTGTCCTAATAGTAGTGAAGTACCTGTAGGGTAAGATTAAACACTTGTTTCTCCACACCCACTTCTCAAACAGGTCTTGCAAACATCGCATTCTGATGGGCTTGCTGGAGGGAAACTGAGCCGGGAAGCCGCAGTGACTGCCTTCTGCTGGAGACAAGATCATAGATGTGATGGGACTTTGCATGTGCCAGCTTCCATCTGCCCTCTGTGCAAGCAGTGCCAATGCAGGAGGTGATGGGTGCTGCAGGTGTCACTGCCCTGTTGGCTTTTGGGAGTTCTAATGGATTATTGGCACCCATTGTGAGCAACTGTTACCAGGCAAGACTTTCCCCCTGTTCCCAAATACACAATGATGGACTTCCATAAGATGTCAGTAATTCCTGCTTAAAAGTTTGCCTTCCTTAATTTAAAACTGGAAGTGAAGTGTTCCTGGATGATACAGTTTTCCTCTTTTTGTCTTCTTGTGGATGTGTAAAATGTATTTGTGACAGGAAGCTGGAAAGCGCACGCTGGTGAGCTGCGTTATTGGGTATCTCTGCACTGTGCATAGCTGATCATGAAAGTTAAATCCTGTTCATTTTCATTATGTTGAGGTTTCATTTTTATGCAGTGCCATCGTGTCAGCTTTCTCCAGGCTTTACTGGTGCTGCAGGGCTCTCCCTGTACTGGGTGTGTTCTTGTAGTTTGGAAAGAAGAAAGGGAGGTGTGGGTCTTGGGCAATGATGTACAAGAAGCTGGATGATGTGAAAGTAGGCTTTATTTAACTGGGAAGGGCTTAGCTTGGCAGTTCACACTGGGCTGGTGAAGGTAAGAAAGAGATGACTCTAAATTTGCACTGCTTCTGGTAGTACCTTTACACCAGTTTCTCATTCTTCTTTCTTTTCCCTTAAAAGAAACAAAACAAAATCCCAACAGCAGTGAAAGACCTTTCCTCATTGTTTGAGATGGAATCTTGCGACCTTCCTATGAGAAAAACAATAAATGTTTGGTATTTATAATTTGCCCAGTGTCTTGCTCATGAGATATTACTTATTTGTATCTGGTTTAGTGATTGCGTTTTCTCCTCTTTCACCAAAACCCTTGCCAAAAAGAGTATCTTTTTAAAGCAGTTGCAAGCATAAGCAACCATTTTCATGCTGTGTGTGACTTTCTGTGGTGTGGGAATACCTGGCTTTGGAAATAGTTGACGTGGGCTTGGACTGGAGATGTGGGAAGGGGATTATTGAGATACCAGGAAAAGTAAGGAGTTCTCAGAAGTGACAGTGATAATTGCAGAGGAACAGAAGCAGTAAAAGGAAACAGCCTTCCCTGCACTGCCCTCCTCTCCATCACCGAGTTTAGTGACTGGCAGCTACAGGCCTCCTGCTGTCACCTTTGTGTCAAGCTGGTTTCGTGAATGCCAAGACTCAGAAATACGGTATTTGGTTTATGTTCTGCTCGGTCTTTGCAGAGTGTTCACACAAGCTCTGTGCCCCCAAAGGGAAGGGATGGACTGTGCAGTTATGAAAGGAGCTTATAACCTTTGCTTCCTAGATAACAATATCAATGGTATGCTGATGTCTGCACGTTTGAGATGTTTGGGCTTATCTGCACCCCTCTTCCATGAAGAGGTGCGTGCAGGCTGTGTCTGCAGTAGCGTTGAGCCTTTCTCTGTGCAGATGCGGGAGACCAGGAGGACAGGTCTCATTTTTACACCTTACCATCCAAGTGCCTTCTTGAGCACAGCATCTGTAACCAGGGACTGCAGGGTTTGCCTCTGGGTGGCTTCCCACGCGGTTGCCTGCTCCCTGGATTGGAGCAGACAGGTTCTAGGAAGCAGGGGCAGTTATCCTGGTGCATTCAGTGGCCTGCAGCTTCTGGGTTTGCCTCCTGGTTTCACACTGTGGTTACATAAAACACAAGAGTGTTTGAATATTTCTCATTCCCGCTGTGCAGCTGCTCTGCCTTGCAGCCTTTGATATTCTGCTCCTTGATCTCTGTCCACAAACAGCTCTGATCTGGCTTGCTGGCATTGGCATCCTCTGTTGGGTGCTGCCTGAGCACTTATGGGACATGATGTCCTGAAAAACCTCTTGATTTCAATTAGCATGCAGAAACTGTCTGAAATAGCTGAGTCAAAGGTGCTTAAATATGAAGATGAGAGAAACAAGACAATGTGTAATGTCACAGACATGCTCATAGCCAAGTTTGACATGTTACTTGACAGTTAATCTCTCTGTTAGTAAGAACAAGGGATTAAAGAAACTGAAAACCCACCAACAAACCAGAAGCCCTGTAACACCCTCTGCACTGCAGGAGTCTAGTGCAGTGACTAATGCTTGTTCTGTGGCAACAAGACTATCCTGCTGATTCCTTTTAAGTAAGATGAATACATTTTATTTAGTAGTGTAAAAGCCCATCTCTACTATCAATTTAATTTTGGCAAAACCCCTCTTGGGCCTCTTTATGAGGGGGTGCTGTGGTCTTACCTGCTCTGGAACAAATCTGTTCCCTTTGAACCAGCTGACATCTGAGATGCAACCTTTGAACTGTTGAATTTGTCATGTCAATGGGCCTTGAATGTGGCTCGCTACAGGAGATGGTCCTGTGCTCTGTCAGTCATCTTTGTTGTCATCTCTGTCATAGTTTAATCCTGTCTGTGTTGGGAAATGATGTCTCTGCCAGCATGAGGCAGATGCTGCTGGAATTGCTGCTCATCAATTTCTATTTTAGGTCCCTGTATAATTTGTTCGTCTGAGGGAAGCACTGAAGGCTGTGGCACAGGAGCAGAGCCGGGGCCGTGGGATGGAAGGCACGATGGTGCCCTGTTTGCTCTTCCTGTAGATGAGTCTGTCTTGCATCCGTTCAGCTAAATGGATGAGCACCCAGCTAGGAGACGGGGAGCCATTCCTACAAGAGCTCTTCAAGAGACTGGGTGGCAGCAGTGGTGGAGTAGGTCACCTTGTGCTTCAGGGTTATACAAGGATGAAAGGGGTTTGTGATCCCTGGCAGCCCGTGTGGGCAGTCTGGTTCCTGTGATTACACTAACTGAAATCGATCTTCCGCCTCAGTTCAGGGAGTGTTCGGGTTTGAGAGTGCCTGGTGCTGCTGAATGACGCTACTTGGCTGCAAAGTAAAAGGCTGAGAGAGGTTTTCTAGCCAGGAGAGGTGGCCTTTGCCTGCTGCTTGCTGTGCTTTGTGTGATTCCATTTGTCAGCCACGGCTCCATTGAGCTGCATGGCAAATCTCTGCCTCTCCTCTGTTCCCAGCCCAAACTTTCGCCTGGTTTATTGGTACTGACAGTGCAGGAGAATTCATCCCTGCAAATCCTTTGTTTAAAGGGGAAAAAGAAAATCACTTAAGCTTGAATGAACTGTAAGATGGGAGGCATTGTTCCAGCTGTGGAGCTTGAGCATTCCCTTTGCAACCTGCTGCCCCTCTGGCAGCTTCCTCTGATGCTCCAAGGGTTTAGCCTGGCCCTGCCTCCTGGTACCTGTTGGTTAGGGGACAGCACTGTCCACTTTGCTACTGGTATATGCCATATTGGCCTTGCATCAAGCTCTGGTCTGTGTGTCACAGCCATACCTGTGCCATTCTGCTGCAGATCTCTTGAAAGTACTTGAACAAGTTTCCTCTTTCCCGCTGAATAGAGTTTCTATGTCTGTAAATATAATAACAGCAGGAGATTTGATGTCATCCATGGAAAAAGGTCTCCAAGTCTCCTGCAGTGCAGAGCCTGTGATGTTCCTTGCTGTGTTGTGAGTTGTGGAGCACCTAAAAAGTTCTAACTCCCCCATATCCTTCTGCTGCATTCTGACTGCAAGGTGGGAGATGGAGCTGGGGTCCAGGAAGGAAGGTCAGCCAGGAAAGGTGGGTAACACGTGGGAGTTCTGTCTGGTCATGCTTGCTGTCCGTGAAGGAAGGTGCTGTTAGTCCTCTGCTTCTCCCCTTGCCTGCAGTTGTGAAGCATCTGCAGGATGAGGATGCCCAGTTGCCATGGCAAAGGGAGGGAGCCGAGCGTGGTCCTTGCCTGCCATTGAGCTGCTGTCACAAACTGTTCTGTCAGGTACAAGAACATCCTCTGATCTGCTCCATGCTGAGCCCTGCGTGTTGGTCCTCAGTCTGTCTAAGCTTCAACCACAGTTCAGATGATAACACTTCATTGTGCCTGTGTTCCATCCACGTTACTCGTGTCTGAGCATTGCCTGCTCAAAAGATAGATAAAACTAGTCCCCTTCTAGAAAATTCAATCATTTAGTTCCTTACAGGGATTATTTGGCTCTAGGAACTGACTGAAAAGCAGCTGCTGCCTTAGCACACACCATTTCAAGCTTCTCTGCAGCATTGCCAGTTCCTCATTTCATACTTACAAGGGCTTTGAGGTCTCTGTGCTGCCGGAGCAAAGGGAAATGTGGCTGTTGAGGCCGGAAACGTTCCGTTGTTGTCAGCCTTATGGGATAGTCACAGGGAGCCAAGTTCTGGGTGACTGGGAAGATGTGCGCGTGTGTGAGCTGCCTGGGACCGGGAGCATCCCTCCCTTTGAGAGCTTGCTGGGTTTTAACGTTAAATGCCAAAATTAAGGTTTTGAGTGTGGCTTCATCCTTAATTTTCCCTTCTCAATCCCCAGAACCGCCCTGAATCTGTCCCTGTTTTCCAGCAGGCAATGGTAAGTGTGTGGAGAGCCTTTGGAAATTTCCATCCACGCCGGAGCAGGATGGTAGCGATGGGAGGTGAAGTCATTATGCAAGATAGGCTCTATAAGGGGGCAGAGGTCAGCTCATCCGTGTTACTGCTACGAGCTGCAAATACTTCTGCAGGTTCTCATTCACCAACAGTTGGGTAATCATTCAGGCTCTGGAGCTCCAAGATAAACACTGGCAAGATAAGGCAGTGTCAAATGAGTTGCCTTTGCTTTTATGGCTTATTAAAAGAGCTGACCACGGATGCTGAGGTCTCTCCTCGAAGCAACCCCATTGTGCAGCACTGAAATCCTTTGTGATTGCTTGTATAGACCCCAGTGGGACCTCTGTCCTGAGAAATGTACCTGTACTGGGGCAGCAGAGAGTCCACATCTGCTCCAGTCCTGCACTTCAGTGTTCATAGATGTTAATGGCACCTGGAGATGCTCTTCAGTGTCTAAGTGCTTTTTGAGTTTGGGTGCTATGGTTCCTATGGAAAAGCAACTGAAACGTTGCAGATCTGCAGGGTGAAGCAAGGAGAAACAGAATGAAATGTGTGGGGAGTGGGTGTTGGATAAAACAGGGGTGTTGTGGCTTTCCCACCCAGGGAGATGGACATGGGAGCTGTTCCCTGCCGTTCCTAAAAGGGATTTCTCAGCGCTGTTGCGTGTTTTGTGCCACCGTTTCCTTTCCCAATTGACACAGTTGCTGTTGTCACTCATTTAACAAATCGGTGCAAGCACAAACAAGGACAAAAATAAGTGTCTGCTAATATGAGCAGATTTATCCCTGCTCATCCCCACGCCTTTCCCCCAGCGGAGTTTCTCTGCCGCTTACTGAGCAAACCTTAGTGCCAAGTATTTAATCTTATCCAGGAGGGGCAAAGGGTGCTGAGCGCAGGGTTGTTTGCTTTGCATGTTAGTGGTGCCTCTCAACAGGAGATGGGTGCTGGAGCAGCCCCTTCTAGGGGTGGCACAGAAGGAAGATGGAGCTTAAAATGGGTCTGTAGCAGTCAAGTATGGAACATGTATTGTGCTTGGGAGCTGTAGGGTGGGAAAGCTGGGCTGGGGCAGCCTGGAGAAGAGAAGGCTCCTGAAGGGGAGACCTGAGAGCAGCTCCAGTGCCTAAAGGGGCTGCAGGGAACCTGGAGAGGGGCTTGGGACAAGGGCCTGTAGGGCCAGGCCAAGGGGAATGGCTTTAACCTCCCCGAGGGGAGACTGAGCTGAGCTCTTAGGCAGAAGCTCTTCCCTGTGAGGGTGCTGAGGCGCTGGCACAGGGTGCCCAGAGAAGCTGTTGCTGCCCCATCCCTGGCAGTGCTCAAGGCCAGGTTGGACACAGGGGCTTGGAGCAAGCTGCTCCAGTGGAAGGGGTCTCTGCCTTGTGCTTGGTTATCAATAATGACTTCCTTTGTTGCCTGAACGCGGAGCATTTCCTGTGGAAGGCTCAGGCAAACGTCCCTGCTCCCCAGACAATGACGGTAAATGTTTAAAAGCCAAGGACGTGGGGTTAATCCTCACTTTTGGCTTGTGACCTTCTGAAGCTGTTGCTCTGCTTGGAGTCACCACGAGCAGCCTGAACAGCCGTGGTCTGGGCACAGTGGCATTGCCATCAGCCGCATTCATCACCATGTACATGGCATCAGCATCTGGAAGCAGCTGTTTTCCTGCTGTTGGCCTGGCCAAGGAGGGGCAGAGCCATGGGCTGGCTCCCTGGGCATGTCCCGATGCCCAGTGCTGCTGCCTGGTGACATGGGGCGGCTCAGCCCCCTCCTGGTGCCCTGACACCGTGCCAGCATCACTCCTCCAGCACTTTGAGAGCTGCGGGTAGGAAGCACCAGATGAAATGTGGAAATGTGTTACATTAATCTCTCATAATAAATACCCTGACAAACAAATGAAATCTGGATTCCTTTTGCCTGAATTAAAATCCCTCCCAATGGAACCCCTGTCTGGTTGTGCTGCGGGACATGGTGATGGATGGATTCAATGAACCCGTTGGAAACCGGCTCCAGCTGACATTGAATCAGGTATTTTCCTGTTCCATAGGTCCATGTAAGGGGTTCGAAGAGGAGCCCCAAAGACCCACCAACCCCTGCGTTCCCTATCCATATTGCTGCGCTTTCTATAACCTTTTGTCAATAGGAAGCAAGCTCTCAGCAGGAGAAATGAGCTGACAGGGGCTCATTTAGAGATGCCTGGATTCCCCCATAGCTCCAGCCTGGTGTTTGTCCATTGTGTGGCCAGCAGCAGGACTCCCTGGGACAGGCAAGTGGAAATTTCCTTGCAGTCCCCAGTGTCCTGTGAAAACACCATAAACCACCCGTGCTGTTCTTTACCCTTGCTTACAAGAGGGGAAAATCCATCTATAAACCCAATCCTTAATTACCCACCACAAACACCAGTCACTAAGGGTGATTGCTCAAGGTGAAGAGCTGCAGGGCTCATCCCCTGTGGGATGAGCTGTGTCCTCTGCGCCCCAGAGACTGTGTGTCTGTAACACCGTGCCCATTGCCTGTGGTGGTGATTCCCAGCTCCACGGCCTCTGCTGTGGCTTGAATCTGGCTTTCAGGGCAGTGATCCCTTACTGGGTGCAGTGGGGCTTTGGGAGGTTTTAAGTGTTTGGTCAACATCAGGTTTCAAAGGTGGGCTATAGCATCATGGCGTGGCTTGCGTTGAAGGGATCTTAGAGCTCATTCAGTTGCAACCCCTGCCATGGGCAGGGGCACCTTCCACTAGAGCAGCTTGCTCCAAGCTCCATCCAACCTGGCCTTGAATGCTTCCAGCACCCAGATCCCTTGGCACCCTCATCAGCAATCTTCAATTGAGAGCAAGAGGGATACAGGCACTTGAGGAGCTCTGGCAGGACCTGGGCTGAGGTTTAGGGGCATCAGCTCTGACTGTGGTACAGGCTCCTTCAGTAACTTAAAGCAAATCAGCCACTTCACCTGCTCTCTGGGGGCTGTAGAAGGGGTTTGGTGATGGGTCTGCATAGGAGTGATTTGTCATGGGGGGGGTTCCCCCCCCCCAGAGTTGCATCAGCCATTTCTCATGGTGCTGCTGGATCCCTGCGTGTCCCCATGGTACGTGCTGCCTCTTGGCATGGTAAAAGCCACCCGGCGAAGGCAGCCAGCAGGGCTTCGCACAGGTCCCCATGCTGTGGGCAGCAATGGGAACAGAATCACATCCCAGGTCTTGGCGATGATAAAAAAATACCCACAGGGAAAAAAATAAATCCAGAACCTTGAAGCAAGGAGTTTTTATCAGGGTGGTGATAAAGAGCTTTATATTGCTGGGGGCTGGGCTATCGCCTTTTATTGCCCTTTTTTTTTCCCCTTCTCTTTAAGCAATGCAAATCCGATCCATTTGTAGAGCCTCCCATCCACTACCTCTTCATACAGGTCAAGGGGAGCCTGCCAGCCTTGCAGTGGGACAAGTGCTCCTCATCCCTGCACCAGGACCCACTGGAGACCTGAGCCTGCAGCTCCGGTCCCTCAAGCCTCTGCTCTGCAGCATCTCCTCACTGTGCCTGCGGGACCGGCTGCCCCCAGGGCTCTCCATCCCTGCTCCATCCCATGGCCGCAGCTGAGTGCAGTCACCACCCGGTGAAGCTGGTGATGGACATGGACACCAAGGCCAAGCCCCCGCAGCCACACTGGTACGAGCGCCGGGTCCAGCCCTGCGTGGCTGAGCTGCTGGGCACCGCGCTCTTCGTCTGCATCGGCTGCCTCTCGTCGGTGGAGGATGCTGCGGGCACCGGGAGGCTGCAGCCGGCCCTGGCGCACGGGCTGGCCCTGGGGCTCAGCATCGCCGTCCTGGGAGACATCAGGTAGGAGCAGGCTGGTACCCGGGGCTGTGCGGTCCTTGCTGGTGGACAGAGATGCTCGTGTTGCCCCACTGCCCATAGGATCCTCCCTGCCCATACACTGGTGTCTGCAGCAATGGTGCGCTGCCATCAAGCCCCTCTGTTACTGGGTGGCTTTTTACACGTGCCAGAAGCAGCCCAGCAGCGCCCTGAGGAATGGCAGGGGACGGCAAACCCACTCCTTGCGATGAATCACGGGGTATGGTTGCCGGTAACACCTCGGGTCTGGGGGAGTTTGTTTGGCTTGCGATTGCCACCCTTTATTTTTAGCCCCTTTTAATAGAAACGGTCAAAGCTGAAGCATTCCTGCGGAAAGCTGAGAAATTTCCTTTTAAAAGGATGTCAGAGCAAAATGTTTTGACCTGAGCAGTCTATTCCCCTGTGTATTTGCCGGTGGAAAACCTGGATTATTCCATTCACAAGTGTCTTCAATACCTCAAAAGCAATATTTAGATGAACCTGCTGGTTGAACAATGTGCTGTTTGATGCTAAGATACAGATTTATCCTGAAGGAAGAAGCTGGAACAGCCACTGTGGAGTTTCATTCCCTTCCCCTTGGCTGGCTCATGGATGGGGTGGTGGTTGGTGCTCTAGGCAGGGGTTTATCTGCAGCCAGGTCCTCCTCCAGCTCCCGGTATCCCACCCATCCCTGGGGTGTTTGCAGCCAGAGCCCTGTCCAGCAGAGACATTTCCAGCCTAAGCAACCCCCCCTTCCTGCTCTCGTATGATGGGTCTTTAATTACAGCTGAAGAATAAGATGTGATTATAGTTCCTAGACATTCTGAGTCATCGGCTGCACCAGCAATTATTATTAGGGCTGATTGGTTATGAAACTTGTTCATTAAAGTGTGTCTCATGATAATCTCTTTTAATTAGAAGGTATCTGAGCTTGTCTTGCATGTGGTCTTCAAGATGAATGACTTAGGGCTGGCTGGTAAGGAGGAGAGGTCCAGCCCTTCCTGGGGCCGTGGTGGGCAGGGATGCAGAGGGACCCCTGTGCCTTCACCTTGGCACGGAGCAGGGGCAGATGAACCCTGACAGTCCCAGCGGCCTCCGCCCTCCCGCCAGCTCCCTGGGGATGTGGTGCTGCGGGGCTGGGTACCAGCTCCATCCGTGCCTCCCCTCCCGCAGCAGGGCAGGGATCGCTGCTCTGTGTAACAGGGAATGACCCTGGTCCCTCAGCCTGTGCCCCTGGAGCTGCTGCTCCAGAGCGCGCTGGAGGCCGGGGGGTGCTGCTGCCACAAGCAAGGCTTTTGCTGGAGGAGATGCAGAGGGGTAACCCCCCCTGCACCAGGGCCTTGAGCAGGGTGTGGGTGCCCTCTGCACCCCGCAGCACTGGGAGAGAGCCCTTCTCCCTGCACCAAACCACAGCAGGGCAGCCCAGCCCCTGCCAGCACCGCAGGGGTCAGGTATCCAGAGGAAGAACGCACTCTGCTTTGAAGCAGCTGCTGCAGAGACAGGAGATGTCCGGATTCTGCTCTCCACAGCATCTTCCCATGGAAGGGCTGAAGACTCCTTTGTGCTTCCAGCCCGTGGTGAGCACAGTGCTCAGCCCCAGGGGTGAACCCCTCACTGATGCTCCTCCCTTCTTCACAGCGGAGGCCACCTGAACCCCGCCGTGTCCTTGGGCATGTGGCTGGTCGGGGGGTTGAACATCACGATGCTCATCCCTTACTGGGTCTCCCAGCTCTGCGGAGCAACCATAGGAGCCGGCCTGGCAAAGGTATGGATGGTTTGGGGTACAGGGACAGCCCAGGGGCTCCAGCTGCAGTGTGTGTGTGATGGGGAGGGTGAGGGGGACCCAGTGCTCGGCTCTGTGGGTGACTGCAGGCTGATTGCTCACAGGGTGACACGCTCGGAGGCTGCTGTGTGGGCTCGGGGCTTGTCTGGTGCTCGGGTGTCTGGTTCCTCCTCCAGCTCTTTCACAGTCTGGCTGCAGGGCTCAGACAAGTCGCCCCCGCTGTGGTTTGGGGCTGGCAGCGCAGTGCAGATGCGGGGGGGGGGGGGGGGGGCACATCTGGGGTGATTCCTCCTCCCCGGCAGCTGCTCTCCAGAGGTTTCTGTCCTCACCCATTGTGCACGGAACGGCCCCTCTGCAGCTCCAGGCACTTTCACACCCGGTGTTTGCCTGCGCTCTGGGGTTAGCTTAAACTTGGTGCTGCCCATTCCCCGCATCCGGGCATCCCATGCACGGTGCCTCAGTGCCTGGCTCATTATCGTTATTATCTGGGTTGATGCTAAGAGCCCTCAATAATGAGTTTACATTCGCTCAGGCCTGGCTTTCAGGAGCAAAGCGATGAGATCAGCTCCTCTTACCGTGATGCTGCCCACGCTGTCCTGACAGCGAGCACACGTGCCTTCTAAAGCCCCCAGTGTGGAGCATGGAGGCGCAACCAGGGCTGTTCCTGCACAGGCTGTGGCAGCGAGCGAGCGGTACGGGAACGCCAGCGGAGGAGCCTTCACCATCATCACAGCTGACGATCAGGTCCCCTCCGTCCTCGGGGGTGAGATCATCCTGACCTCCTTCCTCGTCCTCGTGGTCTGCATGGGCGCTGCCAACGGGAAGACCAAGACCCCGCTGGCACCTTTCTGCATCGGCTTCTCGGTCACGGTCAACATCTTGGCAGGGTGAGCTCATGAGTCCTATCTCCATGCACATTCCTATCAGGCAGCTGATGCTGTCTGCTCCTGCAACTGCTGTCACCAGTCAGGGTGCCCCGGGCAGGGGTCAGGATGGGACCATCAGCTGCAGGGATGGAGCTGGTGCTCAGAGCATCCTGCAGTGCCAGGGGCAGCTCATAGCACCCAGCATCATGGTTCCCTGCTCCATCCCGGCTGCTGCATCCTGCGTCAGGGAGGAGAGTGCCTGTGGATGGGATGGGATGTGGCCCCTTGCAGCACAGCACAGGGCCTGCTGCAAGGGAAACTGAGGAAAACCGGTGAGGCTGCCAATGACCCAGGTGCCCCTGTGATGTGCTGGGGGGAGCTGCTGCACTGGAACCAGCGCAGCCTTCGCATGGCTCTGCGATGGGGCGAGAGCACCCAAGGGCAGTGCTTGTCCGAGGAAGCCCTGAACCGGCCGGAGCGGGTTCATCCGCACCCGCTCGGTGCGGCCGGGCTCTGGTGCCGCTGCGGTGGGTACCGAGCGCGCAGCCCTGCATGTTAATGCGCTTTTTAGTTAAGGCAGTGCCCCCTCTAGCGGGATCCGGGGCTGTGATTTCACCGCGGCACAACCCCCCCGTGCAAACATTTCCCCACCTCAGCTTCCTTTCATCTCCAAACGCTGCTGCTCCTCCTGCCCCGCTCCAAGCCGTGCTCCGGAGCATCCCCTGCTTAGAGCCCCGCTCCTCCTCAGCCCCAGAACAGACCCAGCCTTTGTGCTTCCACCCAGCGCTGGGTTTTCCCCTCTAGCTGGTGAGCCCTCGGGAGCACAGGCAGGTGCCTGGTGGGGAGAAGCTGCGGGGTTGGGATGGCCCCTGTGCTGCAGCTCTTTAGGCTGCCATCCGAGCATCAAGCATCCATGCATGAATGGGTGGTCCAGGGTGCTGCTGATGCCCTCAGCATCACCCTACGAAGGGCCCGGTGCTGGTCCTGTATCCCACAAGGGCTGATGTGGCTGATTCATTTCTCTTTCAGAGGTGCTGTGTCTGGAGCCTGCATGAACCCTGCCAGAGCCTTCGGGCCAGCTCTGGTGGCCAACTACTGGGATTATCACTGGGTTTACTGGGTAGGGCCCATGGTTGCTGCCCTCCTTGTCAGCACACTGGTGAGGTAGGTGATGCTGCGGTGGTAAAGAGAGAGGAGCTGTGCAGGATGAGTCCCCCTACCCCAAGGTGCCCCCCCTTCCCCTTCCCCCCCCCCCCCCCCAAGGGCTCTGCCCTGCAGCCTGCAATCAACCCCTTTTCCATGGAAATATCCAAGGGCTTGGAGACTCCTTTCCCCTCTCCTTCTCATGAGGACAGGGAGACATCAGCCTGTGCCTGAATCCATGCATTTGCTACATCCATGCTGTCGTGTGGGGCAACTTCAGGCTCAGGCTGGCACCGGGCTCTCGTCACTGTATTTCTGTTGTGTGCTTGCAATGGCAAAAGCACTGACCCCAGGTTTCTCTCTCTTACCTCCCCAAAGGACCCTGCTTGGTGACGGGAGCACCCGCCTGCTCCTCAAGTGATGCTGGGCATGGGGCTATGTTTGTGCCATTGTTACTGACCTGCCACGGCCTGGTGCAGCTCAGCACAGCTGCTGTGAAGCCCACCCTGTTCCTGCTCCTGCTCCTGCTCCTCACGATCCCACCTCCGCTCTACCTCTCCTCACAAGCCCCAGCTCAGGAGATGCTTCACTGGATGCTGCAGGGACAATGGAAAGCAGCAGCTCTGAGCTGGGCATCCCCGTGCTGGCACCAGGGCCGGGCATCACCGCTCCGCCCCAGGACCAGCTCACCAAGAGCATCCTCTGACCTGCACCAGTGCCCATGTGGTCCCAGCCTCCCCTGGCACCGGCCGTGGGCACCGGCCATCCCCGTGTGCTCTGGTGTGTGTGCCTGTGGCCGGCAGCATCTCCAGCTCCCTAGTGCAGGCAGTGAGAGCTGCTGGCTCCCAGACACCCCGGGGGGAGCCTGCCTGCCCCTGCTCAGGTGATGAGGAGCCGGGTGGAGCAGCTCTGCCTGGGGGCCGGGTGGCACCGGTCACTTTTGAACTTAAAGCAATGTTAATTCCTAGGCCTGATGGAGGTGGCTCCCTCTACCCGGGCACGGGCCTCTGAGAGCCCCAAACGTGCTGACGGGCACTGGCAGGCTCCATCCCCTGCTCCACGCTGGCTCCTGCGTGTCTCCCATTCGGGCATTCCTGCTCCCTCCTCAGCACCCAGCCCATGGAGATCCCACGTTCCAGCACCCAGGATGCTCCCCTATGGGATCCCACTCCTCATTTTGTGCTGTGGCTCCTCAAGCAGGTCCAGGATGATGCCCACAGAAGCTGCCACAGAGGAGGGTGATGGGAGGAGGGATCTTTGGTGACAGCCGATTTATGGCCCCCCTCAGCATCATGAGGACCAGGGGGGGATGCACCCGTTAAGAGCTCGGGGTGGGTCCATCATCCCCTGCCACAGGATGAGTGCTGGGCCCGGGGGGCGAGGGGAGGGGCTGTGTGCCAGCGGGAGCTGCTGCCGTAAGCAGGAGCCGGCAGGAGGAGGGTGATGGAGCTGTGTGGGCAGGGGGAGAGGAGCCAGCGCAGGGCTCTGCGTCAGCGGTACCCGGCCCCGACGGCAGCTCTGCCCTGACTCATCGTGTGGGCTCCAGGGGGGGTTCATAGGGACCCCGTCCCATCCCCACCGCTCAGAGTGATAAAGCAGCACCCGCTGCCGCTGGGAGTGCTCCCAGCCAGGAGCCCCTCAGCTCACCTGGGTTTTGGTCACTCCGAATGCTGCAAACTGACCTTGGGAAATGCCCGTTGCTTTCCCAGCCCCTACAAGTGTGCCCTGGGGAAGGGGCTGTGCTGGGAGAGCCATGTCCCCTTTATGGGGCTGCCCACCAGCCCCGTACTGCGATCCTGGTCCATGAACAGGGCTGGTGTGAGTGCGAATGGGCCAGGCTGCTGCAGGTGGGAGCAGCAGCATCTTTCCAGGGCCAGGACCCATGTGCTGAGCCCTGGGTTCTCCCTTTCTCCTGCAGCCAGCGGATCTGGAGGGAGGAATCCCCCTGGATAGAGGAGATGCTTCCTACCTCTCCTCACAGGCTGCTCCACGCAGAGGCAGGAAAGCCGTTGCTGTAGCAGGGAGGATGTTCCCAGCTTCCCGGTGTCCCCGCGGGGCTGGCAGAGCCCTGCACGCTGTCTCCTCTCTATTTCCAGCTTGGTTTCTATTTTCCCAGCCTGGGAGGTGACCCACACGTGCACACACACGCACAGAGATGCGTCTGTATTTAGAAAAGGACAAGGCTGGGGAGATGCTGAAGTGAGGAAGTGCCAGAATTAAAGCATCCCTGACGCAGGGGGTGTCTGCCTGCATCCCTGCCCACAGGGCTGGGCAGGGGGATGTGGTACCCTGTGGTACCCCACGATGGACAGCGTGCGCCCTGGTGACCAGGGCACAGGCAGCTGCTCATTCAGGGAGGAAAATGATGCAACCCCCCAGGAGGAGACAAAGCGCATGAAGATGTCACTGGGATGGTTGTCATGGCAACGCCACCAAAAGTGCCAAACCAAGCAAGGATCAACCTCACTGTCTCCTCCCCATAGAGAGCCTCGGGGTATGGGAAGCTGATGGGGGAGTCCCAACCTGTCCTGGGCCCTGCTCAGGCTGTTGACCCCTGTGGGACTGGGGCTATGGGTGCAATGGGCACGGTGGGTGCCCATCTTCCCCCTTTGAGAGGAAGCATCACTCCCGGGTGTGCAGGAAACACGCTCGTGGCTACAGCTGCCTCTGCATGGAGCTGATTCCCTGCTGCACCCCAAGTCCCTGCTGCACCCTAGGGTGCTGTTTCTGGTGGGTGCAGGGTCTCAGGGCCACGGTCCCACTGCGGTGGGGATGCTCCTGAGCATCAGCCCTTGTTGCATGGCTCAGGCAAGGGAGGCAGAAGGAGGATGTCCCGTGCAGGGCTGCGTGCGCTCCCCTGTCTTGCTGCTGCTTTGCTCAGAACACGCGGGGTTCCTCCGTCAGGGTGACTCTTCATACAGCATCTGTAACAGTGCCTTGTTTTCCTGGAGTATTATTAAAGAGCTTAATTTATGCTAATTAAATACCAATTAACTCCCAAGCACTTGATGTGTTTTAAGGACATAAAATACATCTCATTCCCCTTCAATCCAATTTGCGTCAGGCCTGGCCATGGGTCTGCACCGTGTGTTTGTCAGCACATGGATCTGCCACGGAGCAGGGATGTGTCCTGGTGTTTTCCAGGCTTTCCACATGCACTGGGATGGAGATGCTGCTTGGGAGCTGGCAGGGGGGCACCTGAGCCTAATGGGGGGACAGTGGTGAGGTGCGGGGTGGCAGGAGCCTGATGCTCACACCCCTGAGGGATGCAGACCCCGGGGGGATCCCAGGGCACCCAAAGGCTCTGCAGTCATCCTGCACATCCTCACCTGGGTGTTATCGGCTGTGGTTGGTGCCAGCGCTTTGGGGACATGGAAAAACTCAGGGTGTGCTCCGGGAAGAGCGTCAGGGGATGTGTGTCCATGCTGCCCTCACACTGCAGCTCTTCCACACTGGATAAACTCCCTGGTTAAACTATGACTGGGGGAGAAGCCGTGCTGAGGTGAGCATCCCAGTGCCACCCATCACAGGGAGCAGCTGAGGTTTGTCCATGCAGGAGGCTCCTGATGAAGACCCAAGTGGACTTGGGCTGCTTCCAGTTCAGCACAAGGAATACACGGCTACTGGGCTGAACTTCCTAATGCCATTCCTTAAGGAAAGGAGCTGGCTGGGGCTTGGAGCAAGCTGCTCTAGTGGTAAGTGTCCCTGCCCATGGCAGCGGCTTGGAAATGGATGAGTTTTAAGGTCCTTTCAACTCAAACCACTTTGCGATTCCATGTTTCTATGTTGCAGGACTGACTCCCTCATGGCCGGAGACCCAGCTCCATCACTGCAGTGATGCCCAAGCACCGCTGAGCTCACCTCCAGGACAGGGATGGTCCAAGCGGTGAGGAAGAGCATGCGGAAGCAGCAGTAACTGTGTGTTAGCAACAACAGCGCTCGGAACAAGAGGAAATCAGAGGGGCCATGCACACAGCGAGGCTCATAAAAGCCTTTTCATTCACTCGTGGGCAGAACAAGGCCTCGCTGTTCCCTCACTATCCCTGACCCCGCTGCCGAGGGAATCAGGAGCCCCTGGGTGTTTTCCTTCCATTCTCCCCTTGGAAGGACTGGGGGTGTCTTAACGTGCTCCCCAAAGCCTCCTACAATAGCAGCATCCCCGAGCAGAGGCAGCACAAGGTGCCAGGAGTGTGGCTGCGGCAGAGCATGATGGATGGATGCTTTTAGAACATGCCCCATGAGAGCATCTGGGAATTCTCACTGTGCTCTTCTGGAAAGGCTTTGCCAGCCTGCAGCTGCAGCAATCACAGCCTTGGAAATGAAAGGTGACTGGGCTCTTATAGCTCATTTTATCCATTGGGCAGAACCACAGCAGGATGCTCTAACCCTCACCAGGCAGGGCTGGACCCATGGCACCAGTTTGCTCCTCCTGGCTCCCTCCTTCCTGTGGGAGTGAACTGGGGGGCTCTGGAACCAGCCTGTGCAAAGAAACCTTCAGATCCCATAAATCGCACCTGCAGCAATGACCTTATATGAGGAGCTGCACAGGCACAGGGAGCAGCGCAGCTCCTGCATCTCCTGCATCTTCCATAGCTCCCACATCTTCCACATCTCCTGCATCTCCCGCATGTCCCACGTGTCCCTCGTGCCCCCTGTCTCCAGCAGCTCCTGTATCTCCTGCAGCCCTCACACCACCGGCAGCCCTGCAATGCTTCCCATGCAGCCCATGCTGTGCCTGGCACGTCTCTCCCAGCCCACCCCATGCTCATCTCCCGGGTGCCTGCACCAGCCCTGGGAGCCCCCCGCTTGCCGCCCTGGTGCTGGTGCCACGGGGAGCTCCCCGGGGCGCCGCTGCCGGGTGCTGTGTGGGCACTGCCATGGGGACGTGGGGACAGCGGAGGTGGGCGATGACGTGCGGAGCCGGTGCCGCGCGTGAGCTGGCATCTGCATGTAGGAGACGGGAGCGAGGCGATGGAGAAGGGAGTGGGAGTGGAAATGTGTTCTGGGGAGGCTTTTGAAGCCATTAGCGGGGTCCAGGCAGGAGGAAGCATCCTGCCCTCCTGTGCCCGAGGGGTTGAGGACCTCGAGGCTGGGCAGCATCCTCCCTGTGTGCCACATCCCTCCCTGTGTGCCACGTCCCTCACTGTGTGCCACGTCCCTCATTGTGTGCCACGTCCCTCATTGTGTGCCACATCCCTCACTGTGTGCCACGTCCCTCACTGTGTGCCACGTCCCTCCCTGTGTGCCACATCCCTCACTGTGTGCCACGTCCCTCACTGTGTGCCACGTCCCTCCCTGTGTGCCACATCCCTCACTGTGTGCCACGTCCCTCCCTGTGTGCCACATCCCTCATTGTGTGCCACATCCCTCACTGTGTGCCACATCCCTCACTGTGTGCCACGTCCCTCACTGTGTGCCACATCCCTCACTGTGTGCCACGTCCCTCACTGTGTGCCACGTCCCTCATTGTGTACCACGTCCCTCCCTGTGTGCCACGTCCCTCCCTGTGTGCCACGTCCCTCCCTGTGTGCCACGTCCCTCCCTGTGTGCCACATCCCTCATTGTGTGCCACGTCCCTCATTGTGTGCCACATCCTTCCCTGTGTGCCACGTCCCTCCCTGTGTGCAGCCGCAATCACTGCACCATCCTCTGCTGCTGTATTTGCTGCTGCCCAAGAACCTGGTGCGGATGCCAGAGCAGCCTCCCCCTGACTTGCATCTGAGCACAGAGCAGAGCCCCAGCACCACAACAAGCTCCAGGGCTTCTGCAAGCAATGACAGGCAGAGACCTGGGGTCTTTCATGGTGACGTCTTCTCCATCACGGTTTTGGGAGCCAAAGCACTTCCATACCTGGCTGCCCCCACATCAGAGTGCAGAGACCCTGGAGCACGGCTGGTGAAGGGAACCGGGGTGAGAAGGGGTGATCCCTCCGCTTCCCACCCCCTGCTTCTGCTTCAGCTCCTCATTTTATTGATCTTCAATTTCTTCTCGCTGCCATCACCAGCCCACTCGGGCTCTCCGGAGAGGAGCCCACAGGAACGTAGCTCCTGGGATTCCTGACATCCTATGGGCAGTGTGTGTGTGGGGGGAGACCTCCGGATCCCCGATTGCCCCCGGCTCCTGGGGGAGCGGAGCCTCCTCTCTGCACCCCCAGTGATGTTCAGCCCCACTTCCCCCAGCACCATGGAGCTGCAGGGATTCCATGTTGGAGGGGTTTACGGTGCGTTTGGATTGATGTTTATTTCCAGCTGGCTGTGGTTTATTGCAGCTTTGGCCCCTTCGAATGTCTGCGGCGAGGAAATGAACAGAAACACGCAGGGCAAAGCCTCAGGCACCGATCTGCGCTCGTGCAAAGGGGTGAGAAGTCTGCCTTCAGACCCTCACCATAAGGTTTGGTGTGCGTGCGGGTGGCGGAGGAGCCCTTGGTCCCACTCTTTAGGCCTCTGCACCCCATAGCATGTCCCCGGCACTCTGTGGTCCCCAGCACTGCGATGTCCACCACCTGCCCTCCATCCCTGCACCCCACGCCGGAGCCAGCACAGCTCCTGGTCACCATGGAGACCTGGGATGAGGATTTTGAACCATCTCGGAGGAACTCCTGCCCCCCCAGCCCTGCACAGCCTCTTGTTCCCTCGCTGGGCTGCAGCTTCGTGTTGCACAGCCCCATGCGGGGGCTGCAGAGCCGACTGCATGACCACACACATGACCATACACCCCATTCGCACCCATGTCCTCCTCCAAGGTCACTGGTGCTGCTCACGGGCTCTGCTGGGACCGTGTGCTGTCCTTGGGACGATGTCCATTGCAGAGACACAAACCTATGCTCTTGAAATGAGCTGAAATCACCTCCTGGCCCCATGGCAGGGCTGGGAGCCCAAGGACAAGGGCAGTTCCCAGTGGGCTTCTCACCTCTCCCTTGGGATGCTCTGGCCATGATGCAGGACCACCACGATCCTTCGGGCAGGTGCCATCCTTCCCAAGCCAAGCAGAGAGCAGGCAGGTCCAAGCTGGCAAAGGGGTCACTGCACCAGGGCACCGCTCTCCTTCAGACCCCCTGTTATTCCCTTGTCCCCATAGTGGCTGATCCCACTGCAGGCAGCAAGACCCCAAGGAGTGGGTTTGGCTTCAGAAACAAGAGTTTCTCCTGCTCTTCACTGGGTTTCTCAGCTTCTGGAGGGCATCAAACCCTCGTTTGGGTTTGAGCACGAGGAACCTCAGCAGCAGGACTGATGTGTGTGGATGTGCCTGGTCTGTGCATCACCGGCTGGATGAGAGGCACGAGGATGAAGGATCTCTCTGGAGCAGCAGGACCGGCTGGAGCAGAGGCTGGGCGGAAGGGGAATGCTAATGGGATCTGTGCTGGCAGCAGGCGGAATGCTGCACAATAAATAGCCATTTTAATTACTGCACAATATTTACAAGATTGCTTCCTCATTTGGGAAATTAAGACAAATGCTCCATCAAAACGATCAACATTGTACAGAGAGGCACGGGGCTGATAAAGAGACACACTGGCTGCTAATGAAGGAGCAATTGGCACCTTGGTGCTGGTGTGGCTTCTTCCTCTTCTTCGCAACCACTGTGGGAAGGATGGCGCAGGGCACCGGCAGCGCTGGGAGCTGGGGGACCACGGTCCCTGTCACTGGGGTTTGGCAGCTCGGTCGTAGAACCCCAGCCTGGTTTGGGTTGGAAGGGACCTTAAAGCTCACCCAGCTCCAATCCCTGTCAGTGCAGGGACCCCTTCCACTAAAGCAGGGTGCTCCAAGCCCCTGTGTCCAACCTGGGCTTGAGCACTGCCAGGGATGGGGCAGCCGCAATGGTCCTGGTGATGCTCTGCAAAGAGGCCAGGGGAGGGTTGGGCAGAGGATGCTGAGCTGCAAAACCCCTCTCACGGACACAGGATTCTCCTGTGTCTGCCCTGCTGTGTCTGCGGGCTGCGACCTGCCCCAGCTCTGCTTTGCTGCCCATCCCCAATGTTATTTCCCAACTCCAGGCCCTAGGATGATATCGTGACTTGGGACATGGCACGGATTTAGGAAAAACATGGAGACATGGAGAAAATCTCTCATGCTGGGGTCGCAGAGGGGCAGGGACAGGGTGAACTGACCATTCCTGGGTTCTGAGGGTCTGACAGGAGTGATGCTGGGCCAGTACTGGGGAGGTGACTGGTTCCCAGCCCCAGGAACCCCTCTCCTGTATGGGAAACCCCCTCCCATCCTGCAGAGCCCCCCAAGCCTGGGCTAGGGCATGGGGGCTGGATTGAGTCCTCTCCGTGATGCACACACTGATGAGCATCCCCCTGCTTGAGGACTGTCCCTGCGGGGTAGGGATGGCCTCTGGGTCCCAGCCCTCCCTCTGCATCCCCTCCCCAGCTCCTTTCCTCTTTTTTTCCTCCTTTCTTCCTTTTTCTCCCTTTATTTTGCAGCTCTCCCGTTGCCATGGCAACGGTGACATCCCATGTCAGCCGGGGGGGGGGACACGGCTGGGGGCTCCCTCAGGTGGGGTTTCCCCTGCGAGCAGCTCTCACTCTCTGATGGTCACCCCCAGGCCCACAGTGGTACCCAGGGAAGGGCTGGAGCAGTCAGAGCCCCCCACGGCACTGCCCTCGCTGGGATGCAGCAGAACTGGGTCAGGCTTCCGAGGACTTTGGGAATAGCAGCGGGATTTAATTATGCTCAGATACCCACTGACATCCAGCAGGTCGTGTCAGGGGAGGAAATTCCACCTCGAATGAAGGGGGGAAAGAGCAGGATGGCTCTTGATAAGCCAAATGTTGGTCCCTAAAGAGCTCTCAGGATCCTAGTGGATGTGGTCCGGACTGAGCTGGGAGTGCTGAGGATTCAACCTTCCACTTGTGCCAGGGGCAGGCAGGATGCTTGGGGAAGCCTGGGTGACATTGACTGCTCCTCCTTAGCGGTGTGGGAGTGACTGGGCTCCATGGGGAGGTTGGGAAGAGGAACACAGGGAGAGAGCTGGGGAAGCTGCTCCAGCACAGACCCTGCCCCTGTGTCACGGCGATGTGAGCAGCGCTGGTGATGAGGATTATGTTCACCTGAGCTCATTGCAGCAGCTCCGGGGCTGGGCTGGCCATGGCCTGGCATCCACACACAGAAACAAGCAGAGATCCCCTGGAAAACAGGGGCTTCTCTGGTGCTTTGTGCCCCTGGATCCCCTCCAGCATCCCATGGGCAGCGGTTGGATCATGCATGATGTGAGGGGCAGGAAGGAGCTGGAGGAGCCAGAGAGTAAGTGACAGCTTCCTGCAGATGGAACCGGTGCGATGTGAGCGACAAACACAGAGGGAGCAGAGGGAGGGAGAAATCAACCTCACAGGGGTGGAATAACCAACCGGCTGTGATTTACAGCACACGGGGACACCCGGCCGATGCTGGGGCTGATGGTGAGCGGCTGGGGCAGGACCAGGGGACACAACAGGACGCCGGCATCCCCGTCCCTCCAACCTGTGACCCTCTGGGGTAACTGAAACCCAGCAGCAGCTGAGGTGCTGCCATCCAAAACCAGCCCCCAGTCATTTAGTTAGAGGGGAGTGAGAGCCTCATGCAAATGGTTTCCATTCAGAAGTTCTTTTGATTTCTAAATTAGCAGCAAGTCTTCCTGGGGCTTTTTCTTCCCCCCCCCCCCCCCCCCCATTTTTTAATTTAAATCATTTCTGGAAGCCCATCAACAAGTGGGCTGTTCTCACCTTCCAGTGCTTCCATTGCTTTTCCTCCCCAGCTCTGCCTGATTTGAAACGTTTGTGGTCCGAGTGCTGCTGGGCCAACCCACTGCTCCATGCAGTGCGTTACAGAGCAGCATCCCTGCAGCTCCAGTGCTGGAGAGAGGCCACCACAAACAGGAGCTCACTCCTGCACTGCTGGACCTGCTGGAGAGGAGCAACCAAGCTGAGGGAGGTGATGCTGCAGATGCAGATGCAGCCATAAGTCAATGACAAAGCAGTGGCTGTGTCCAGCTCTGGGGCAGCAGCACAAGAGGGACGTGGAGCTGTTGGAGGGAGGCCAGAGGAGGCCATGGAGATGCTGCGAGGGCTGGAGCAGCTCTGCTCTGGAGCCAGGCTGAGAGAGCTGGGCTGGGGCAGCCTGGAGAAGAGAAGGCTCCTGAAGGGGAGACCTGAGAGCAGCTCCAGTGCCTAAAGGGGCTGCAGGAACCTGGAGAGGGGCTTGGGACAAGGGCCTGTAGGGACAGGCCAAGGGGAATGGCTTGAACCTGCCCGGGGGGAGACTGAGCTGAGCTCTTAGGCAGAAGCTCTTCCCTGTGAGGGTGCTGAGGCGCTGGCACAGGGTGCCCAGAGAAGCTGTGGCTGCCCCATCCCTGGCAGTGCTCAAGGCCAGGTTGGACACAGGGGCCTGGAGCAAGCTGCTCCAGTGGAAGGGGTCCCTGCCTGCGGCAATGGAATGTGGGAGCACAGGGCAGGACCCCAGCAGGCCTGGCCAGCAGCTCCCACCTTCAAGCTGGAATGATCCCCAGTGGGAAATGACACAAGACAAAATTGGTGAGAACAGGCACCCCCCCACACACAAACAGGAGATCTGGGCTTTATCCCAGGCTTGGGTCTGCTGCGAAGTGACCCGAGCAGCTGGAGACATGGGGGAGCAGAGCTGCTGCAGGAAAGGGAGCAGAGCACGAGCACCGTATTTCAGAGGTACCAGCCAAGTGAGACTCATGCTTCTGTGTGAAGGGATTTGCCCTGTGCCAAGGACAGGCCAGCAGCGATGCCAGGATAAACTGGGGCGGTCAAAGACCAAAGCTCTGGAAGGAACATGTATTTGAGGATTTCCATCCCTCGGGATTTTCCACGTGCAGATGATGCTCCAGAGCATCCCCCAGCGCATCCCTGACCTGCAGCCTGGCCCATGGGGCTCTGTGGGTCAGGGTTTGCTGGCTCAGGGCAGGACCCGCTGGGTGCGGAGCAGCAGGAAGTGGCTGTACGAGAAGAGGTTAATGGCTCAGCTGTGAGGAAAGCCCTCGGAGGCAAAGCTTAATGAAGAAGTGGTTGTGCAGTGGCTCAGCCCCGCGCCTGTAACTGAGCCTCATTGTTATTTAAATGGAGCTCCTTGCGGGGCTGGGTGAATAACTTCATCATCAGATGATTTTTCTGAGCAATGCGATGAACCGTGTGTATAAAACCAGCCATCCCTATGAGAAGGATTCAAATCCAGCTCCTGGGCGGGAGCAGCTGGAGTTTGCCATGGCACAAGCAGTGTTATTTTGCATCCCAGAGGAGGCGGCTGCTGCAGGGCTGAGAGGTGGGAGAGGACTGCAGGGGCTGGTGGCACCTCTGCTGCACTTCAGCTCCCCTCTGCTCGGCCTCCAAGAGCCTGGCTTAGGCCCAGATAAGACCGATCCCAAGGAAGGGAGGGGGATGAAGAGCTGCCCAGCCAGGAGTGTGCCAGGCACCGGTGAGCACAGGGAACATCAGCACAGCGGGATGGGCAATCACCATACATCAGCCTGAGCACATCACTTACAGCTTGGTCTCGTTGCTCTTCACTTTGAATCCTGCTTTTATAATCCAGCAGACAACTGCAATGGTGTTCTTAACCCTGAACTGCTGCCCTGAGCCTGGAGCACCCCGTGCCCACTGGTGAGACCTATGGTGGTGGTAATGTCACCATTCAGTCCACCCAGGTGCTAACCCAGCTTGGAAGGCAGCGGGAAATGCCCATGGGTATGGATCAATAGCAAGAGGTGATGACCACTTCCTACCTTAGAGTCATAGGGCAGGAAAGCCACTTATCAGTCAAATGGGCTTGGAAGCAAACAGCAAAAGCTCAAGGATTTTAACTCTGACTTTGTTTAAGCAACTGTGCAGGAAGGCAGTTTGATGTGGGCCCTTGCTGGGCACATGAAACAGAATTGATTTGTTCTCCCTGAAAGCCAGCAGCAGAAATGTTTAAATAGCCTACCCATGTCTGTGATGTGCTGAACCGTGTACCCACGGTGTGACGCAGGTGCGGGGTACCCGTGTTCTGCCGCTCTGTGGGGGGGTTGGAGCATGGAGCATGGGGCAGTGAAGAGCACAAGCTCCTCATCTCATTTCTTCACCTGCAGCCTGCTTTGCCTGGAGGGCGGGTGGAGGAAACATTGGTGGGCTTGAAAAACAGCAATGAGCTTCCCCAAGCCCTGAACACCAGCACTGCAAGTCCGCTGCTGCAGCAGGGACCGGCTGGCCCCTCACAGCCTGGCTGCACCCCTGGGCTGTCCTCACATCCCATCTTGCTCTTGGGTGCCTGTGGGACCCAGGCAAAGGAGCACAGAGCAGCAACGGGACATGAGCTCTGCTCTTGCAGGCAGCTGGGTTCCCTGGTGTGATGGGGAGATGCTGTCCTGCTGCTCTGGGCTGATGGATCCCTGTTAACTACCATTTACTGAAGTCCCTTCACTTGCTTCTGCCCTGGGATGACTGTGTGGATGCCAGCTGAACAACCTGCACGCTGGGGACCGCTGGGATAACATTGCTTTGTTTCTTTGCCCAGGTTTCCTCCTCTCTGTCCAATATACCTGGGTGCCTCTGCTCCCCGTGTTTGAAACAGCTCCATCTGACTCCCATCCAGCACATCCAGAGCTGGCAGCCACTGCTGGACCAACCCGAGGCTGCTCAAGGAGTCGGGTGGAGGTAAATGAAGACGATTGCTTCTGGCATCCAGAACAGGAGCAGCGGCTGTTGCACCGTGCTTCGCTGCTGGCTGTGCTGCTGCGGCTCTCCCCGTGCTCTCCCCACCCTGGCCACTCGTGTGGGTTTATGTAACGTGCAGGCACCAACGTCTGGGATGCGTTTTCTCACACAGTGGCTGGCTGCGAAGGATGCTCCTGCCTCTGGTGGGTGGGTAACTAGGTCTCTCCTCACATGAATGCAGCTTCTGCTCTTCCTCTCTCCATCCTCTGTGCACGGAGGACGTGAAAGATGCCCAAACTGGGAAAGCAGGAAGGGAAAAACCAGCACAGCTGATGTCGCCCGGCTGCAGGGTCCTGCAAGGTAGCTCTTTTGCTCCCCACAGGGCCTGGAGCAGAACTCCATCCCCAGAGCAGCAGCAATGCTAGGGATGCCCCAGCTGCCCCTCAGGCTTTAGCCTTGTGTGTTGTTACCGCAGCCACGCTGCTCTGCGGGTACCTGCAACCAAGGGCTTTCCTCCAAAGAGAGAAGAAAACAAGCATGTGTGTGGATCTGCCCTTCCCTGGCAAGAACATTTTGGGTGAAAGCTCTTAAACCTCTTCTTATGTCTCCTAGACCCAACAGAGCAGTGCTGCTGCTGCAGCGTACACCCCTGAGCATCATTCCCAGGACACCACCAGCCTGCATCCTCCTCCTATGAGCTTAAAGTGCACTCAGGAATGTCCTCAGAAAGCTCCACATGAGCTCTGCTGAGCCACATGAGTTGTTGCACAGTGTAAGAGCCAGAGCGAAGGCTGGCTGCTCATGGAGAGATTGCTGCTTGGCTGCATCCACAGGGAGGGCACAGCAGGTCCTTGCGCCAGCATCCCCTGCCCCTGCTCCAGGGTGCCCTATCCCTGCCTTGGTCCTGCCAGCATGTTCAGGGGCAAGAGAGCATCTGCAAACGCAGGCGGAGGCTGCTGAGACACCTTGATATTTAATTAGAGTTTGGCTTTTCCTCCACCTGTTTCCTGCAGCGGATTTAGGTCCCTCAGAAACGTAACGCTGAGGAGAGGAGAAAAATCTGTTCTCCAGCTACTTTGAGCTCTTTAGAAAATGCCAATGTGGGCACCAAGGGAGCAGCATCCCTACATCAGTGCCAGGCTGGAGGCTGCAGTGTGCTCGCCAGGAGCTTGCTTATGCTTCCATGTGAGCTGCAGCTCTGGGGTGGCAGCTCCCATCCACACCAGCAGTGTCTGGGGCTCCTGCACATCTGGAGGCAGAGCTTGCTTGGGAAACAGGGAGAATTTACTGTGTCTGTTGGGATTCTGCCTCCTTGCTGGGGGCTGGCGCTGGCTCTCCCCATCGCGGCGCAGAGCCAGGCTGCAGGGCTGGGGCGGTTGCAGCGTGCCTTGGTGCAGCACACCGGGCTCTGTGATTGCAGCGGGTTTCTGACCTGAACCCTGTGATTTGTTCGCTGTGGTGCAGGGGGCTTGCCAGCAAAGGTTTGTGCTGCTTGGCTGCTGCATCCCTGACCCCGCAGCCTCAGGCCAGGCTCCCTGCTCACACGTTTCCCTGCAGCACACCCGGTGCTTTCCCTTCCACAAAGCAGCCTCTCAGTTGCCTGGTGGGAGGATGAGGTCCCTTCCTCAGGATGTGAATCATGTCTCTATGGGAGCCTGCTCCTGCACCCGTTGTCTCTGCATCTCCGGTGCCTGCGGGGCTGCTCTCCCACCCCCAGCAGCAGAGGGAGGCCATTGAGCCTGCGGGTCAAGGTGAGCCTGGGTTGTGCAGTGCTGTGCTCCTAGAGGTATTCAACAGGGAAAACTGACCCTGGCTGCCTGTATCACCGGCTGGGTTTTGGTGCCCTGCTCTATCTGATGACAGGAGCTGATGGAGGGGAAAATGTGCTACAGAACCTGGAAACGGGAATGAATTGGGCCGTGCACTGCTCCCCTGAGAGAGCGGGACCAGAGCTGTTTGTGAAGTCCCCTCACCGCACCTGCAGGGACTTCTCTTGCATGAAGAAATACAGCCGCTTCCTCAGAGGAAGGAGCTCTGGGATGTTCAGCCCCACGTTCCAAAGTGGTCTTGAAAATGCTGCCTTTAATGTGCTAGAGCTCTGAGTGTGCTGAATAATGAAACAGCAAAATAAAGAAACAAGAAAACACCCCCCGAGAGCACGGCCTGTACCTGGCTTTTGTACTTCTTGGAGCAGCAGAGTGAGGAAAGCTCGTGCATGAATACCAACACGGGCATCGGTGCTTGGAGGGGGAAATTAAAGCCGTTTTCTCTGTGGTTCCTGCTGCTGCTGGGTTTCCTGTGCAGCAGCTGTGCGGGCTGGGCTTGGAAAATGGGAACACACAGTGAAAGAAGAACAAAGACGAGGCAGGCAAAGCCCAGGGTTTACAATCAAAATGAGAGGGATTGAGCCTAGCGCGGCTACGCGTTAAGTGCAGCCTGTGTTGAGGGTAATGCGCCGCTCTGCTGTGGGAAAGTACACAGGAAAGGCATCCAAATGACCTGTTATTATTTTCATGATTGCTCCCGCTCCTTCGCATGCAGAAGGAGTTCTTTCTGTCGGGGGGATTTCTATGTGCCACCCAGCAGTGAGCAGAGGACACCCCGCAGCCAGGGCAGAACCAGCCCCAGCGCTGGGACAGCGGGAGGCCTGGGAGGGCTCCCTTCACCCCCTCACGGCACAGGCGCGGCAGGCAGAGAGATGCCTGCAATTCAGTTCTTCTTAGCACTAAAAGCACACGGGGCTGGGTGTTAGTGACAAGCCTGTCTGTTGATGGAAGGACGACATCAGCAGGACAGGTCAGTTATGTCTCATTATTGTAATGAGCCTTTTAAAGCAGCTGCATAATAACAGCTCTGGGCCTATTTCTGGTAAGTCTCCTGGGTGCCTAATTCCATAGAGCTGGAGGAGCGCTGATCCGAGAAAGAGCTTGTGGGACGGAGGGCTGGAACGCAGGAGAGCAGGGATGCTCTGGAGCTGCAGAAGAATGATCACACGGCTGCAGAGCCGGAATTAAATCCTGCAAGTGACAATTTAGAAAGTCTTGCTGTTCCCAGGAATATTTCATAGAATCACAGGATCCCAGCCTGGTTTGGGTTGGAAGGGACCTTAAAGTTCACCCAGTTCCAACCCCTGCCACGGGCGGGGACCCCTTCCACTGGAGCAGCTTGCTCCAAGCCCCTGTGTCCAACCTGGCCTTGAACATTTCCAGTCCATGATTATGTTCCAATTAAAGTTGTGTCCTGCTTGGATTTGGATTTTCATTTCCTCGGCTCCCAGACCAGCAGCACTGGTCATTGGAGCAGGAGGCCGGCAGATCTGATTTTCAGTGTCTGGATGCCAGCAGTGCAGCAGGATTTCCCTTGGGCTTTTACTGTTGTTGTTACCATTATTACCACTATTATCAGTACTTACCCACCTCCCATGGACTCCTGCTCTTTTCCTCACCCTGCCTGCATGGGCAGCAACGCAATCGGAGAGGACAATGTCCCTGCAGTGGGGCTGGCCTGGGGAGAGCAGGGCTGCCCATGCACTGGGACCGCTACCCACTGCCTGCACCGCTGCCTGTGCTGCTGCCCACAGCGCAGCCCACACCAGTGCCCACAGGGCAGCCCACGCTGCTTCTGGCAGTGCTGCCGCCCGCACCGCTGCCCGTGTTGCTGCCGGTCACCCCGCGGTCCCTGCCCGGGTTCCCCGGTGGCACCGGGCAGCCCGGGTCGGGGATGCAGAAGCTGAACGCAACTGAGCCGATGGGAGGAGCCTCTGCTGGCCTGGACCACTGCGCGCTCCGCGAGCGGGCTATGCAAATTAACATGCAAATAAGAGGGCAGGGCTTAGTCTTACAGAGAAGCATCGACGGGAGGGGGCGTGGCTTGTTATGCAGATGAGATGGGCGGAGCTGAGGCTGTATGTAAATGAGGGGGCGGGGCGCCGCCGGGTGTGTGTCCGTGCCTCCCGCCAGCTGCAGATAGAGGTACGGTGCGCGCGGCCGAGCCCCGGGCACAGCTGCAGCGGGCGGACCGAGCCGGGCCGGGCCGGGCCGGGCCGGGCCGAGCCGAGCCGAGCCGGTCAGACCCGCACCGAGCCGAACCGAACCGAGCGGAGCCGGCGGCCGGCAGCCCTCGCAGAGCATGGCCGAGCCGCCGGCAGCGCCGGGCCCGGAGGGCGAGGAGGGCCCGGTGCGGTTCGCCCGCAAAGGCGCCCTGCGGCAGAAGAACGTGCACGAGGTGAAGAACCACAAGTTCACGGCGCGGTTCTTCAAGCAGCCCACCTTCTGCAGCCACTGCACCGACTTCATCTGGTGAGCGCCCCGCCGGGACCCCCCCCTCCCTCCCCGGGCATCCCTTCCCCTCGCCCCCCTGTGCCGCTCCCCGCACCGGGCAGGGCCGCTGCCTCCCGGTCGGGCTCTCACACCGCCTCTCTTTCCACAGGGGCTTCGGCAAGCAGGGCTTCCAGTGCCAAGGTGAGTGTTGCGCTGCCGGGAATGGGGGGGGCACTGTCTGTCCCCCGGTGGGTCCGAGCATCGCGGCTGGGGCCGGCGGGCAGCTCCCGCGGGCACCGGGGAAGCAGCTTCGTCATTTTTTCAATCAAGCGCTCGGTGCTTTGGAGCCGTTTGGGTGCCGCCAGCAGGGAAAAAGGGGCCGAGACTTCAGCTGCGTCCCCCCGGAACAGGCAGAGGGAAGTTTATTGTTTTTAAACGTACTTAACCCAAACCCGGGTGTTTTAACGGAGGAGCGGCAGTGCCAGACCCTGGCTGTGCAGCCCCGGCAGGACTTGAACGGCTTCGGTGTGCTGCTGGTGAAGGGAAAGATAGGCGTTATAACCGAATGTGTTGCAGTAGATTCTGGGTTACTACGGCCAGGATTCTTTGTTCCGGTAGCGCTGGGATGTTGTGGTGTCTCCTCGGGGAATCGGGGCGGGTTAACGGGGCTGTGCCCGGTTGCTCGGGGCTCGCCCAGCTGCAGGTCTCAGGTGCCGGTGATGAGCCCTTGTTATGATGCTGTGGGTCCCACCTGCGTGAGGTTAGGGTCGGGGCAGGGGATTCAGGCAGCGCTGGCTGCTGCTGCGGCTCCTGGCAGTGAAATTCTGCTTTCGGGAGTGTTCGAGGCTGAGTTTTATTTCGGCAGGTGGCTGAATCGCGAGTGGAGGTATTTAGCATGAAAATAAACGCGCTGTAGCTCTGGTATCTGAAGAACAGCTCATCCTGGCAGCTTTCCTCTGTATCCGAAGCAGAAAACAGACCCTCCCCCGGGTATGGTGTGGTGCAGAACCAAAGCTGGTGGGGCTGGGGGGCACCTCTGCCTGCAGGCAGAAGGACTTTTGTCTTGTGTGCTCTCGGGAGCATCTCTGCAGATGCTTCTACAAGCAGTGTAAGCGTTGTCCGGTCTAAATAGCCCTGCATCCTTAGGAGCATAACCTTAAAATACCGAAAGCATCTCCCTGCTGCCTCATAACCCCCCACCGAAAAGACTGGGCTGGTGCTGGCAAGCAGAGGAAAGCAGATGTGGAGACTAAACCGTGTCCTAGTGGTGTTTCTCAAGGTCACAGCTTCCCCTGGCACCTGAGGTTTCATACTTGGGCGGTCATGCTACTCGGAGGAGTTTTGTGCAGCTCAGCTTTTGCTGTAGGTCTTCCCAGCTTCACCCAGGCGTTGATTGTCTGACTTCCCTCATGGTGCAGGCAGCTCACACCGCCTGGATTTGTGCAAACACGATGCCCCCAAATGTGAAGCGTGCTAGAAAAGCTGGGGGGGGGGGTGGCGTTGTGTGCTGGCAGGCAGGGTTTTCCTATGTCATTCGCAGTGCTTCCCTCAGTTTTACCTATAGCATTCATTATCGGGTAACTGGAGCCTTTTCAAGTCTCTCTCCCAGCCATTAGGAGCTGTTGTCCAAACCTGTAATTGCGCACATGCCTCAGGGCTTATTCTTTAAAGCTTTTAACCAGTATTAAGCCAGTCTTTCGTGCGAGGTCAGCGAATGGTACCTGTGATGGTGCTCACCAAGGTACTAACACGCAGTAGTTGGCTTCCAGATGGGGAGAGCTTTCCCCAGCTCGTGGATGTCGAGCAGCGTGGTCCTGGTGTGTGCATCTTAGGGTTGGAGCCCTGTGAGGCTGCAGGAGTGCGGTGGGATTGCCGTGTGTGTGGTCTGTGGCTTACCCTTCTGCCTTAAGAGCCTGCAGGATTGCTTGTTGACACCTCTAAGGGTGTCTGCAATGTACCTTTCTGCCCTATGAAACCACTTTCCAGGTTATTCCGCTGTTACAGACATGAAAGCCCCGTTACTGTGCTGCAGTGGGAAATTTTGCAGGCTGCGCTGTGCAGAGCAGAGCAGGCTTTACCCTGAGCACTTCCCCAAAAGCGGATTTTCATGCACATCCCCTTGTGCAAGGCTCTGAGGTCCCAGCTGGAAGCACTCCCGTTAGCGAGGGTCACTGTGGGTGCCATCCTCGTTAGTGACAGCCTCGCAGGGCTGGTGCCACTCGGTGGAAGGCTCCATGTGCAATGCTTCCAGGTTGGAAAGTCAAGCACGAGCTAGAAGTCGGTGCCGCCTGCCATCTGCTTGGGAATCACAGCTACCCCGAGAGGCTCCGGTGGTTCTGCGGCCCTCAGGACTCGCTTCTCCTTAGGGGCTCTTTCCCTTCAGCCCTCCAGGCTTGCAGTCAGCTTTGACTGCAGCGTTGAGCTCGCTCTTTATCGAATGCAGCTTGAATTCAACAACTTCCCCAACTGTTTTCTCCTGTTCCTCAGAGGGATGGCTGGGAATGCAGCTGAGGCGTGTTCCTGGCTCGTTCCTGGGCTGTCTCCTGCTGCTGTGCTTGCTCTAAGTGGGTTTTCACCTGTGCCCTGGTTTCTTTCTAGGGCATTTGCAATAATTAGTTTGGTAATTAGCTCAGTACTTGTGACTTTTGGCAGGAAGTTGGCAGAAACTGACACTTTGTAGCTTGAAGTACTAACAGATACCACAAATGCCACTTAATTGCCTGCTAATCCGCTTCTTATCCTTGTATACCATCTCCTTCTTAAGCATCTGAGCACTTCCTGGGCTAACATCTCTCTTCAGAGCCCAGAAGCGGAGCTGTGCTGGCCAGCAGCAGCTCTGCCCCAAGGAGCAGGGCTGGCTCTTGCAGGCTGGCAACGAACACTGATGTATTGTGGATGCTGGGAGGGTGAAGCGCTACGGATGTGCCTGGAAGTCCAGCTCTTCCTGGGGGAATCTTTCCCGGCTGTGTCAGCCCATGGTACAGAGCAGGTTTCTGGCTCTGTGGTAGCTGGGAGGTACCTGAGCTCTCATGTGAACTCATAAATAACAGAGAGGGGGTGTATGCGTTCTCCACTTCCCGGGTTTCGAGATCCCTTTGTCCGATACCATTACCAGGGACCATGTGAGGAGGGAGGCAGCAGCAGCCTCTCGCTACTGCAGGGTGCCAAGTTACAGCCGATGGCTTTGCTGCTCGCCGCTCACTTCTCACTCGAGCGCTTTGAGGATGCTGAAGGAGCTGGTTTGAAAGCTGTCGAGAGGGAAATTCTTGGTCTCGTTCTCGGAATGTGCCGCTTCTGGGAGCTGGCAGCTTTCTCCGTCTGCTCTGCTCATGTTCCCTCCTGGCATCCTTGGGGTATCTTTCTCCTGCTGCTCAGGAAGTGCCTGGTCCCCTGTAGATCAGGGTACCTGGTGCATGGAGGTTTTGTGAGGGGGCACCTTGCTGAGAGCTGGGTTTGTTTAACCCAGAGTCACGATCCCAGTGGCTGGGCTGGGCTCCCACCTTGGGAGCTCAGGAAGAGGTGTGCATGTAAAGGCGAAGAGCCAGGCAGCCCAGTTCTCACTTAGGAGCAGAAAATAACCAGCATCTGTTACTGCGCTCACGTGTGCGAAGAAGTAAAGGTCTTGGAAAGAAGAATGTGATTCCTTAAGGGAAACAAAAAAAGCATCGTGTAGTACTGGCTGCAGTAACTTTTCTGGGTGAAATGTTTGCTTCTTACCCCTGGTTACGGCTCAGCAAGCCAAGATGCTCTTCAGAGCTAATCTCTTCCCAAACTTCCTACCAGACACAACTCCTCCTTCCCAAATCCAGGGCTCTCGTTTTGCTTTGTGCACTCACAACTCAACCTTAGGTACCAGACCCGAGCCACTGGCGAATGTTACCCAGGCTTTACCTTCCAAGTGAGTGTTTCTCTTGCTGTCTGCTTCAAACCCACCCTTCCTTCCCCCACCTCCTCGCTGCCCTCCAGACGGAAGTGAAACCCAGCCCAGCTCTGGTCTTTGCTGCAGCTCCTGCTGCTGCGGGTTTTGGGTTCTCACCATCAGCTTCATGCAGGCATCCAGCGTGCGCTTCTATTGACTGTATTAAGCAAGTGAGAAACAAAAGCAAAACAAACTCCAATCATTTCAGAGTTGCCTCCAACCCAGTAATTTTGTGTCAACATATTATGCACGCTGGAGGAATGTTAGTGTTCAAATAGACTAATTAAAAATGTTACTGCAATTACTTTTGCAACACAAACGATGCTAATTATATAATGCTGCAGAAATTGGAAACATCATTTTGGAGGGTGTGGGGTTTTTTTTTGCTCCTTGCAGTGATAATACAATTCCTGGCGCTGGAGCTTGGATCTCCCTCCATTGGGGCAGGTAGGAATGGAAAGGGGAAGTGGGCCTGGTCCCCTGCAGCCATCAGCTGGTCTGTGGTTTTGCAGTGCTGTGAATACAGTTGACTGGGGGGAAATGGGAAGACGTGGCCCCTTTGTGTTCTGGTTGAAGGCTCAGGTCTCATTCAAAGACTTGGTTTAAAGCCTGAGCTGGCTTCTTTGACTCTGCTCTCCCCTGCACAGACACCTGCAGCTCATCTCAGAGGAACGGATGGGGAAGAGGATCTGGTTTGGAAGGAAATCTGGACCTGCAGAAGGTTCTCACAGCACTGGGCCGGTGCCTGTGGCATTCAGCAGGGATCACTTGGTCTCTCGAGCACCGTCAGTGTCTCCTTACAGTGCAGAAGGGTTCTCTGTGCAAGTGGTTTCTCTTTTCCTTCCCCCTTTGCAGTGAGCATGGCAGATTTTTCTTTATCTGCTGGGGTAGCTGTCATCCTGAAATGATGTTAGGGTTTCCTAATGAGGAGGTCTGTTTCCTTCCCAGGGTATCTGTCACTGACCAGTGTCAGCACCAGCCGGCTGGGCAGAGGGTCTCGGGGCTGCCTCTGGGGTGTTTGGGTGCTTTGGGGGTGGCAGGAGGGTTTGCATCATGTCTCACTGGTGTCTCTCAGCTGTGATTCCACTGCAGGGTTTAAACCACCCCAGTATAGAGCTTCTGCTGTGATTGTTCTCTGTGTAGTGAGTCTTCCAGGGGAATCTAATGCCTGGGCTGTCTCTAAGGATACATCTCAGCAAACAGTGCAGGCATTTCTGTACGTCTGCCGGCTCACGTGTATGTGATCCTACAAATCCCTGCGGCACACGGGCTCCTGGAAGGGTGTGCAGGGCATCTTGCACTAGCAGTAACCGTGGGTGGATGCTCACTGGTCTCGGTGCCAGCAGAAGATGCTGGGGCTGCAAAGCAGAGCAAGACCTTGAGGGTTTGATATCTGATGTAGAACAGGAGGTGGGGTTGAATCTCCTCTCCAAACTCAGTGTGAGTTCTGTCAACTGATGGGGTTTTATCTAGAAACCGAAGCTAGAGGAGCTGCACCAGCCCTTCTGGTGGGCTCTGCCCCCCTTCCCAGCACGGCTCCTCGCTCTGCAGGCTGCATCTGAAAAGACAACAGTCTAAAAATGCTCGAGACACTTGTCAATGCCATCCAGTCCCCTTCGGATTGATCAGCAGATGAGCTGCATGATCGCAGTGACTAAGAAATCAACCGCTAGCTGTGCCCGTCATTTAGTTCAGGCCAGAGCTGCTTGGAACGCATCACTGTAGAGCGTGCGGTCAGAAGGGGAGTGTTAAAGCGTGTCCCCTGGTCTGAATGGAACATGTGTGCGAAGGACAAAGGGATGCTTGTAGTGGTGGGTGGATGGGATTTTGGCCAAGAGGAATGTTTGGGTGGGTTTTTCCTGCAGGAGCCAGCTGTGCCGTGTTAGAGCTGTGCATGGACGCACACAGAGCCTGGCCGAGGGCCCGTGGCCCCCTTCTGCCCAGGGTAAGCTCTGGTGTGGAGGCCAGCACGGGGCAGTGGTGGAGGGCGTCCGCAGGGCTGCGCGGTTCATTCCTCCGGTGGCTTCATGAATCATTGTTCTGAGAGCCCATGAATTAGAGCCATTTAGAGGAGGTGAGTAAGAGGCTCCCTGTAGGAGAGGGGTAACTGCAGGTCTTGTGGGCAGCAACCCAAGGCAGGCTGCAGGGACCAAGCCCTGTGGAAAAGGCAATAGAAACAAAAGTGGAGGAGCTGCAGTGCTTGTGCAACGATCCTGGATGCAGATTGGGTTTCCATTGCCGTGTTCCGGTGTTGCCTTGTGTGTCGCCAGCACAAACACCCTGTGCTTTCCTGATGGGGGTGCTGTCTCTGAGATCTGGGTGAGGGGAAGCGGGAGGAGAAAGGGCAAAGTGTTCCAGAGACCCTCCAGGCTTTCCAAATGATGCCGTAGGAAACGGAACGGCCAAGGAGTTGTTCGTCCCCAGGGCTGGTGTCCTGTACCTGGAGTTTCAGCAGGAACTCGTACTGGAGCCACTGCACTCCTTGGGGTGGGACCCCTGCAAGGACTTCCTGGAGGGAGGCGCTGCAGCTGGATCTTATACCCAAGCAGAGACATGGGATGTAGGGTGCCTGGACCCTGCCCCATCCCTGGCAGTGCTCAAGGCCAGGTTGGATGGGTCTTGGAGCACCCTGCTCTAGTGGAAGGTGTCCCTGCCCGTGGCAGGGGTTGGAACTGGATAACGTTTAAGGTCCCTTTCAGCCCAAACCAGGCTGGGATTCCCAATGCAGTAGAAACAAGGGCTGTCCCTTGGGTTTCATGTTCCCTTGGGAAAGGATGTCTGTGGGCTTCTGCTTCCCGCCCCAAGCCAAACCTGTTGTTGGTTATCATTGGCCAGGAGTCCCTCAAGGCAGAGAGGTGATAGTGCTGCAGAGGTGTAAAATGGGTGCGGTAAATGCTGTAGTGCTCCAGACAGTGAGCCAGTGGATGGAGGTGAAAGCCTCTTCAGAGCTTTCGCTCCCGTTGGGGCTAATGTTAGCCCCAGTGCATGGGGCTATCCCTGGCTAAGTCACCAGGAGACTTGACCCTGGCTGGCCCTGTCCTGCCTGGAGCAGCCCTCACCGAGGAGTCTGGTTTTCCACAGAAGCCCCAGGAGGGATGGGTGACGGGAAGAAAGCTGCGCTTGAGTGGAGCTCGGTAGCAGCCAAGCACCTCATCTCGAGCAGTCCAATTCCCAGAAGCAGCGGTGCCGGCTGTAACGCTTCCCGGGAAGCAGCGTTCTTCCTGGGGAATGCTGCACCCGATGCTGCGCAAGGGCAGAAGCAGCCGAGCGCTTGGCTCATGTTCCTGGGATGAGGAGGATTCCTGCGGCTCCACGTGGAGCTGCAGCCACGTGTTCAGTCCTGGTCGGCCCCAGAGCCGTGCATGGGGAGGTGGTTGGAAGCCGTTGCCTCCTACAACAGCTTCTACCCCGTGAGAGATGCTTCCGTGGGTTTGTAGCTGGTGGGGACAAGGGGGGTGAGCAAACCCCTCCCATCCCAGGAACTGGGGTGCTGGGGTGGGTGCATGCCCCCATGTGCTGCGGCGGTTGATGTGGGCTGTGCCTTGAGAAGAGGGGATGTCCATGGTGCACGGCTGCCTTGGGGCAGCACCGCTGTTCTGTTCCGATTACCTTAATACCGGCTGCGAGGGATTTATCTGTCCTGTTAGACCGGCCCCCATTGGAAAAGTGAAATAAATTAAATGTTCTCTTTAGGAGCAGGCCACCTGAATTCTGTGTAATTACAGTAATAACTTGCAGGCAGCAGCCCTTTTTTCCCCTGTTCAGGATTGTTTAACTGTTCATTGATAGGGAGGAAGCATGAGGAGTGCTTACAGGGTCCCACTTGATGCAGTGTGCCAGCCCCCACCTTTGATCCTGGCGGCTGATCCTGATTCCCTGTAGAAGGATCCTGGCTCCCTATAGCAGGAAAGGCACGTTGTGAAGGTGCCAGCTCTGCTGCTGCAGCATCGCTGTGCAGATGGAGCTGCGCGCTGCCGTGGTTGTTCATCTCGGCATCTGCTGCAGCCGTGGCCAGGGGCTGGTCTGCAGCACATCAGTGGCTTTGGTTCCCTGTAATTGTGTCGCTGCTCCAATGCTCATTGCAGGCTGGAGTGGGACTCGTCGTCATCTTCCTGCAAAGAGGTGACTTGAAGCCGCTTTCTCTTCTTGTTTATAAAGCATCTCCATCTGGAAGCCGTCCAAGGCCAGGCAGACCTGAGTGGTGACAAGCATCACTCTGCTGTTAGGTGCTGATAAACGCTGTCTAGATGAAGATCTAAACGCCCCAGTTGCCTGCACAGGGCATTGCTGGCATGTGTCAGCACACAGGGTGCTCGCAGGCTGGTGGGATGGTGTCTGCAGTCAGGAACCACGTGTCTTGGCTGCCCAAGGCCTTGTGGCTCATGGTTGACCTGGGGCATAACCCCAGCTCTGCTCAAGCTGTTGGTTCTGAGGGATTTGGGCTGATTCCTCTGCCGTTTGTAGCCGTCCTGCTCTTCCCAGCATGTGAAAAACCAACCCGACCCAAGCGAGTTCCCAGCATGGTGCTTGAATCAGTGAGAGTTTGGGGTGAGCACCCTTAACCTCATCAGCCTCATGCTAATTTGACTTGTGGAGCACAGGAGCATGAGTCTCCCTGCCCCGGCTGATGTGCATTGATTGCAGGATACCTGTAATGCATTTGAGTTAGATCTGGTTGGGTCAAACGTTTTGCTTCCATATTTGGTCTTGCTTTAGTGCCAGATTTATACATCTTGTTTAAATACAACGAGCAGGACAGGCTCGCTGCTAATCCTCGCTGGCCAGGCAGTGCCTGCCAGAAGAGCCAGCGTTAACAGGCTCCAGTGTGTGCAAGTTACCGGGCTTGCTATGGTGCAGCTCCCCTTAAACTGGCTCTTTTGCATCCGGTGACATCTGTGTTCTTCCTCCTCGGGTGGGAGTGCTCAGTGCTCAGAGCAACCTGAGCAAGAGAACCTTATCTCCAAGCAGAAGGGAAGCAGGTGAACGTTTCTGAGGGGTGGTCGGGGTAGTAGGGGGTAATGAATGGTACTGCAGGGAGGTCCCTGGAGCTGCTGGGCTCGAGCAGGGCATGGGGATGCTGGTGCAGGCAGCCCCGGTGGATGCGGAGGGAGAGCAATGGCAATAACTGGCTGCTCAAGGGGGGCTCTGCCTCTGCTCTCAGTTGGGGATCACATTTAAAAGCTTCAGTTTCCTGTAGTTCCGCTCTGGTCTTCCTACATCTGATATTTAGTCAGCAGCAGGGAAGCTAAAAAAGATTCTGCTGCCTGAATCCCAGCCTTCAGCCACTCCTCCTCTTCCTCATGCTGTGATGCTGGTGCTTGTGCTGGTAGATTCCTCCCCGTCTTCTGTTGCCATGTGAAATAATGCAACAGTCATAGCTTCACCTTTGGAGAGAACAGTTAAATATCTTTATTCTGATGGCCTGAGCAGCAAGTGTATTCAGTAAGTTGACGCTCTTAGCACATGAACAGATGTGTTTTCATGATTCCCAATTATAGGAGAAGAATGAAGAAGGTTGTGAAGAGGAGGGGAAGTTGCCTTGGCTCTCCTGAATGGCTTCACCCAACTTTGCTGGGTGACATCGCTCTGGAGTCAGGAGCCAGTACGGAGATTGTTTTATAACATCAGTCAGAAGCTGGAGTGAGGGGGAAGTGGCCCACGACTTTAATTTGCATCACTGAGTGGATTAGCTCCTGACGCAGTGCAAAGTCATTATTTACCATCTCCAGATCTGGTGCCTTTATCAATGCCATGCTTTGGAGAGAGGCTGATTCAGAGATCATTACCTCGGTGTTTCACTTGGCAGGGACCGTTAACACTTGCCTTGTAAGCAAAATGATGGTGCTTGTCATTGGTGCTTAATATTGTGCCTACCCAAGAGGCTGAGTAATTTGTTTTTAGGTTTTTTTCCTTCCTTTGCATTCATTACACCGCTTCAACTTTAGCTTGGCTTAGGAAAAAACACTTGGAAACACTCCATAACTTGCCATTAACCTAGAGGAGGATTGTCTAAGTGATAAAACCAGTGCAGCCTGTGTCCTGCTCACTGGGATGGATGCACCTTCCTCACCACGCAGCACAAGGCTGTGCCAGTGTGGTCTCTGTGGTGCTCACTGCTTTCAGCTGCTGTGGCTCAGGGTAAGCCAAGGCATTGTCACCTTTCCCAAGCTGATGGAAGGCTTTGTGCACAGCTTGAAACATTCCTCCAAAATGGTTATTTATAGACTCCCCAGAGCTTGACATTGCTTTTGCTGTGGAGCAGCCTTTGCTGTGTTGTCCTGATGGAGATGAGCTTTGTTACAGGCTGCTTCAGCCTTGATGTGCTTTGGGGAAACTTTAGGTTGCTTTGGGAAAGCAACCTTTATAGGAGGGGTTATCCACATCTCTGACTTGGTTTCTGAGGAGTCTGATGGAATAACTGTCCTTTTGGGGGATCTGATCTGAGCAAAGTGCACTTCCATGGAGAGAGTTTCTGAGGATGATGGAGCTGCCACATCCTCGCGTGCAAGGGGAGGGAGCAAGGGGCTGAGCAGGACATCTCTGCTGCAGGAGATTGCTGCTGGCTGCCCCCGGCATAGCTGTGAGACTGAACTAATTCACATCAAGTGTCTAAGGACCGTCTCGAGGAGCGCAGTCCATTAAGTTCCAAATTTGTCTTACTCGTTTGTCTTTGATGAAGTGGTGCCTCAGGGCCAGAGTCCTCTGGAAATGAGGCTTGTAGGTCTGTAGCAGCAGCGAGTTCTTCTTCTGGGTAAGACAAAGTGACCTTGAGGAGCTGATGCCAAGAGTTTGCTTCTGGGGTTTCTCCCTGCTTTGGACATCCCTATCTACAGCTTGGTCTGATACCTTGCCCTGCGAGTCATCCTCTGCAGAGGATGGCACATGGCTGTCCCAGAAGCCTGATTGGAACGGACCTTAAAGCTGATCCAGTTCCAGCCCCCTGCTGTGGGCAGGGACACTTTCCATTGGACCAGGTTGCTCCAAGCCCCATCCAACCTGCCATCACTCCATGCTACCCGCACGCTGGGTACCACGGGTGGGTAGAGCATGGCACATGAGCAGCTGCGTGGTACATGACAAGGGCAGAGCTTCTGACCTGGAGTCTCCCAGGGCTTGTGCAGGGGGGAAAAGTCTCACTTGCTGGGTCATTGAGAGACCGAGTCTGGGGTTTTGGCAGGAGGAAGGGCTTTAATTAGCTGCTGCTCAGTAGGGCTGCTCTTAGATCTCAGAGCAAGATGCTGCTGGACTGGAAAAAAGCACCACTAGCTCATTTGCTTGGGAAGCCATGGTGGGGATTTGCATTTTGGCTGAGCACGAAACCCTGGCAGAGAATGTTTCTAAAATAGCTTCAAACTCCAGTTGGAATTTCTTCCTTCTCGGAATCTGTGAATATCTGTCTCGGTGCCAGGAGGTTTGGAGTTTGGATTCCTTTGTTTGCTGCTCTCGCTCTGCTGTGAGGGAAGCGAGCACTTGTCTGGGTTGTGGACGGGCAATGCCATCAAACCCTGCCTGACAAATGGCTTGCTTCCCGCAGCCTTGGAGCAGAATTAGATTCTCCCCTATTATATACCTGAAAGGATTTCTCCTCGAACAGCAGCGCCTCTGTTGACCCGAATCCTCGGGGGACGTGTACTGGGGTAGGAGCTCTGCAGCGTGCTTTCTGAATCTCGGCTCTGCTCAAAATCGGGTGCTTTGAAATGCATCCTGGAAACTTTTCCTGGCTCCTGCCCGTGTTGTGCTTGCACACGGCGGTGCTGAGCGTTGTCACTGCAAAAAGAGCAGAGCTCTTAACCTTGGGCTGGCTGTTGCTCCAGGCTCTGCATCTGCGTTACCCCGTGGCTGCGGTTGGTGGTGGGTGGCCGTGCATAGGCTGGGTGTTTGAAGGCAGTGTCACCAGGGCTTTACCTGGGGCAGGACCACCCGTCTCTGCTGTTGTGCTGCTCAAGGGGCTGTCCCCAGGGCCCCTGCTCAGCTGGGCTAGGGGGTACCTGGGGCTGCTTTTCCCTCTGAGCTTGCTCGAGAGGCTTCTCTGCATGGATCTTTCTGGAGGGTTGGTTTTGTTTGGTCTCGGGCTTTGTTCCAAGTGGTTCCTGTTCCTTTCCCAAAGAGAAGTTAGGAATCTCCAATGGGTTTGGCCTCCGTGTGCCATGCTTCAGGAATCAAAGCTCCTTCTGCCTTCACCTGGCTACAGGTTGGCCAAAGAGCAGGTGATGGGGCAAGAGGCTTGTTAGGTTGGCTTTAGCCAGTTTCGCAAGTTGGTACAAGAGCTGCTTGCTTGTGTGGGTAGGAAAAGATGGGATCGTAGCACTGGATGGGGAGGGAAGCCAAGCAGCTAATCCCAGCACTGCAATGGTCCATGGCACAGTGAAGCTCCCTTCCCAAGCCACCTGCCCTGTTCTGGGCTTTGGAAATTTGGAAGAAACTTCATTTCTCTGATGTTACTATTGAGTGAGTCCATGAGGAGGAAAATAAACGGCTGTCGGAAGGGCAGACTGACTCACTTTCTCATTCTCCTGTAAATTTCCATTTTGGTTTCAGTTTAAGCTCAGGTATGAGGGGAGTGAAAGCTGGTAATTTGTGACAAAAACTTCTATTTTAGATCAGGGTAGAAAAACTCCCTTTCTAATTGCAGAAATTATAAGGCTGTGCTTCTTGTAAAGGAATACCGCATCCAGCGGTTACCTGCAGATTGCCTTTGGGATGCTCCGCTCTAGGGCCACCAAACTGAGATTGACACCGTGCTTTAGTGCTGGTGATGCCATGACTGGCTGCAGGGGTGGCCCCTGCTCTCCCACAACCTCAGCTACCACCGTCTTGTGTGCTTTTGCCCCCACTGTCACTAGTGTTTGATGGCTTCCAGCTCTGGCCCTGGAAGAGGCAGAGGAGCTGGTCCTCACCCCTGCAGTATCAGCTAGGATTCTATAGGCTCCATTTATCGCCCCTTCAGGTGATGGGGTGCTCCATCATTCTCCACATGGAAACAACTTGGTGATTTTCATCATCCTGCCCTTTCTCAGACCTCTTCCCATGTGTGGGGCTCTGAAGGCAGTAAGCCTTTCCTGAAGCCTGTGTCCGCTCAGCCCTGGTGCTCTGGCAGCATAGGAGACTTGCCTGACTATGGGGCACAGGGACTTGATTTCATTCCTCAGTGTCTGGGTGCTACAGACCCTGCAGCTCAGCTGCGAGTTCCTTCCTTATCGCTGCCTGCTTGGCTGTCATTTTCCTTCCACCGTGTCAGAGTGAAACAAGAACACTTCTGTAAAAAGCAAGAGGAAATTCATGTGAATAAGCAGTGGGTTCGAAATAACGTGGCTGCTCTGGTCACTTCCGAATGGGGAAGCAAAGGGGCTGCCAGGCTCTGCTGCCATCCTCTCCCCTGCACAGCTGGGGTTGGAAGGGACCTTGAAGCCCCTCCAGCTCCAACCCCTGCCACGGGCAGGGACCCCTTCCACTGGAGCAGCTTGCTCCAAGCCCCTGTGTCCAACCTGGCCTTGAGCACTGCCAGGGATGGGGCAGCCACAGCTTCTCTGGGCACCCTGTGCCAGCGCCTCAGCACCCTCACAGGGAAGAGCTTAGTCCTGATGTCTAATCTAAACCCCCCCTGTCAGTTTGAACCATTGCAGTGGGCTCAGCTGGGTGGTGCTGCCTGCGGCTGGTTAGTGTGGGAAGCAGCGCTGGGGCAGGGAGATGGAGGCTGGTGTCCCTGGGGAGCATAGGGACGTGCTGACTGGTGTGGGTGAAGCAGGAGCCCCACGGCATTGCAGTGGGACCAGTTTGCATCACACACTGCTCAGTGCTGTGGAAGCAGGGCAAGGGGCTGCTCTCAGATGTCTCTGGGGTTTGACAGTGCTGCTGACAGGAGCTTCTCAGCCTCCCCAGGGGTGTTTGGCTGCCTGGTGGCTGTTGCTGTCTTTGGAGCAGGATCCCTTCTCAACATCACGGTGAGCGATGCACAAGGGGAAGGGTATTTCCCCCCCTCTCTAAAGACACTCATTCCTTGAATGTATTTTTGGGTGAGCAGGGTCTGAGCTCCCACAGCTCCTCTGTTCAGCAGAGCCATCCGCCCCATGTCCACCTGTGCCCTGAATTAGAGCTGCAAGATGCTGTGATGGGTCCATATGGACTCCTAAAATAATAGCTGTCAGCTCACTGCTGACTTGTATAGGGAGCTAAAGCTTATGGCTTTAGGAATGACAGTTAGCAAACAAGTGCTGGTGGGCTCTAGGCAAGCTGCAGGTGTGTGTATCTGCATCTTAGCCACACAGGGTATGTGCTTTGAGATGGTCTCTCTCAGGACCACGATCTGCTGTTTTGAGGAGCTGTTAGTACTTGTCCATTTATTACAAGGCCAAACCTGAGCTTCCAAGAGAGCTGGAGTCAAGCAGTTTCTTTTAACACTTCTGTTCATAACATTTCTGGGGCAGATTCGTGACCCTGGAACGTGGAAGCACTCAGGAGCGTGTGCTGGGGCAGATGCTGCTGGGTCCTTTCGTAACAGAGGGGTCTGTAAATGAACCCTGCTGCTTGCATTTGAAGTCCTCTTTATTGGCTATTGGGTTTGATGTGCTTGTCTAATGAGCGAGGGCTGATGGATGGCTAATAAAGAACTCGTATCTCATCTTTCCACCGCTGCGGAGACAATTGGCCTCCGAATTGCTCTGCAGTGGCCTTCTGGAGGTGGCTGCCTGTCAGGGCAGCTGTTCCCCTTTGATCGGGTTATTGCACATTCAGGTCTTGTCCTGTTCAGGTTTTATTTGCTGCCCAGGCCCTGCTGTATGGGGACTGCCAAGCCATTATAGTGAAATGAGCAGCCTAATTGGGAAGGCTTGTGGCTCAGCATCGCTGATCGCATCGGTGGGAGCGGGAGCTGGCGGGGAGCTCTGGTGCTGCTTGTGCCTAGGAAGAACAACAAACCCAGGCTGAAAGAGCTGAGAGAAGTGGTGGTTTGTGATGTCCTGAAAAGCAAAACCACTTTTCCTTTGTTATTGGAGCTCTAAATGTTTGGGGTGTGCAGCTTCTAGCCCTCTCAGCACGGTGGATGGAAGCAGATGTTGGAGGGGATGAGCTCCGGGTGCAGCCTGTGGTGGGTGATGCTCTGCAAGGATGGCTGGATCCCATGGTAGAGTCTGCTTAGCTAATAGCCATGTGTTTGTATTGTGAAGCTTGGCTGGAAGCTCTGGTGTCTGTGTGGCCAGACTGGGGCTCCTTGTCTGATGCCGGGTGCTGTGCACTGTGATGCTGTTCCCGTGATGTCTGAGCTCAGCTGTGCTGTCAGGAGACATCCCGACACAGCCTTATAGCTGTTGTTGGAGGGGGAAGAAAGGATGTGATAATTACCCTGTCTCGTGTGGAAGAGCTGGGGAGCAGTGCAGGATGCTGCGTGTCTCCTATGAAGCCTCTGGCTCCCACGCCTGCCATAATGCTGCCTGCCCTTTGGAACTGCCACCCCTGGTCCCTGCCAGCTGCTGGTGACCTGGGCAGGAGGTGGCAAATCCCGGCAGGATGCTTTTGGTGGCGTTGGTCCTATCCTGGAGCATAGGTCCTATCCTGGAGCATATCATAGAGCTCCTTGGTGCAGGTTTCGTAAGCGGGGCTATGCTGAAGTAACACGGAAACCATAGAGGAACTTCGTGTGAATGGCTTTTTCTTGCTGTCAGATGGATGGAAACCAAGCTGAAAGGTTAAAGAGCAGGATCTGGGAGAGCTTTCAGGTTTGGGAGTGCTGGAGTAGCAGTGGAGGAGCTGTTAAAGGCATCTCTGCTGAACTGGGATGTTCCTGGTCTAGTTTGCCTGGACAACAGCTCAGGATAACTGTGATTCAAAGGCTTCAAATGCCTTATTTCTTAAACCTCCTACAGGGCAGCTCGAGCTCCCCAGGCAGCGTGCGCTGATGTCCAAGCGCTGCCTGCTCCTTCCCCATTGACTTCTCCAGAGGCGTGTGCATCTCGCCCCAGTTTTTGCAACCGCTTTTGTTGCTGCTGCCTTCAATATCTGTCTCTCTCTGCTTCTGCCTTGACACGTAGTGATTTATCCTTCTGCGAAGGTCTCTGAGCAATCTAAATGGAGGAAGGGGTGGATCGCTTACAGACACAGCACCACTTCACATGCGAGAACAACTATTTTGAGGCAGTATTTTGAGGTTTGACTCAACTTCAGCAGCTTCTCTGCAGGGAAAGCTGGATTGATAGTCACAAGTGGTAGCAGGTCAGGTAGTCTATTTTTAGAAGTGCCATTTAATTGATGTTATTCTTGCGGCTCCTAGCTGGATGGTTAGTTATGTTCTGTCAAAGTTTGTTAGCATAAGCCAAGTCTTATCGCATACATGTGTTTTATTAAATGATCCATGACGGGGTCTTGGATCTTTATGTTTTATCTTGGTTGGAAGGAAGATGAGTAGTGTGGTAAAGTGCTCAGCATCTCTGTATTTTAATGCTAAATAAAGGCTACAGGGGTCTCGTAAATCAAGTCTGTTGCCCCACTGTGGTGTGTGCCTGGATGGGTTCAATGGCATCACTCTCTGATGTGGCTGATGCTGCTGCAGGCTCTGCTGCCCTCCTCACCCGCTGCATCTCTGCACTTGCTGGATTCGGTTTCATGCTCTCATACTCCATCTCAATTGTGTAAAGGAAGCGCTCTCTGCAGCAGAGAGGGTCTGTAACTAAATGCTCTTTATTCCTGGAAGCTGGTGATTAAAATGCTTTTGATCTGCCTTGCTCCTGTGCTCTGTAATGGGTGGTGTTGATGTATAAGGAGGCACTGACTGGCGGGGCAGCCTATGTGGATGTTGACGTGTGTATGGAAGGTGCCTTTTCCACTCGTCTCTCGATGTTCACCCTGGTTTGTGTCTATGGGGGATGAAAACCAAGGCAGCCCTGTTCCTCACTGCTCTGCGCGTGGGATGCCCACGAGTGCTTACAACAACACGCTTTTCTCCTCCCAGTTTTGCAGACCTGTCCCTGTGGGTATCTCTGCAAATGGATGTCCCAGCATCCGTTTGCATAGCATTTCCATAACACCAGCAGTGCCCTTTGGTGACAATGGAGCATTTAGGTCCTTCCCAGTCACAGCAGATCTGGCTTAAGGCATGGCTTTTGGACCTGGGAAGCACTGTGGGATCAGATCCCTGTTTCATCTGCATCACCTCAGGGTCTGTCAGTCTTGGTCAGCAAACTTCACTCCCACCCCTTAAAAAGAGGAGGGAAGGATAAATATATTGAGGGTAGCAAGGTCTTTGGCTGACGTGCTCCTCCCGGTTCATCCTGCACGGACTGAAGATGAGTCGGTTCATTTCTGCCGCTGGCTTGACTGCTGCATCCATGTCATCAATTTGTTCGGTCTCGTACGAACACTGCTCTTTGCCTTCTACCCCTCGGTGGGTTGGTGATGGCTTCAGGTGTTCCCTCAACTGAAACACGACTTCTGCAGCCTCTGAGGCTGGAGTAAAGCTCTCTGAGAACTCGTCTCCCTTGGGGAATGTGGTCCCTGGTAGCAAAGCCCTGACTTCTGCGTTGGAATGTGACTTGTTCTTTGTGCAATCTGCTGCAGAAGGTGGGAGCCAACGTACCGGGGTTGCGCGCTGCATCCCACTGATGCAACTGGCTTTGTTTAGGGTCTTGAGTACGTTGGAACATGCTGGCTTGAGTGAATAGTTTTAATTAGTTCCATTCTTAGGCTGTCGTTGACTGCGCTGACTCACTTCCAGCTCTCCGATAACTTCAACACATGACTGCATACCAAGGCACAGGAGCAGAAATGAAACCGAGGGAAGATGGCAGCGCGCAGGCTGGGGCAGGTCCTGGTGCCCGTGGGAGAGCAGGAAGCTGCAGCAGCACCGGGTGCTGTGCCTCGAGAAGTCCCCGTGTGTGCCCTGGAGCATCAGCTCGAGTATCGCTTCCCCAAAGCTATTTGTGGAGCTGGAGGCTCTCGCTAAGCAGCTTGAGCTTGTCTTGCTTTGCTGCCGGCAGAGCCTGGGCACGGTGAAGCCTGGACATCCCGGGTCCAGCTGGGCTTGCTCCTGGAAGTCCTGCAGCAAAGGGAAGTGGCCGGAATATGCTCACCCTTCGGTGACTGACTGAGGTTCGAAGCCCCCAGTTGTTCCCCTGGGCAGCAGTCAGGATACTTCCCCTTGCAGGGGACTTCTGTGCTGTGCTCAGCATGTCCTTGCTGCCACATGTAGCTTTTGGCTCTGAATTGCCCATCCTCTTCCTCCTGTGCCAGAGCACTGCTTTTCTCGGTACTCCCCATCAGTACCATGGCGTTCACCTCCTTTGCTCTCTGAACTGGGGCATTGGGGCCAAATTAGACTTATCCTGTTGCGATAAAGCTTCCTGTGAGTGGGTCAGGGCTTGTAAGGCAAGATGGAAGTCCCTGTACAGGCCCAGCGATGGCTGGCACCCTGGCAGCAGCCTACAGGAGCTCACCGCCTTCCTCATCCCGGCTCTCCTGCCATCTCCTTGTGTCGCTCCACAGCCTTTCCTCTTCCCTCTCTGCTTGCTCAGCTCAAAACCAAGATGCTGAGTGCAGTACTGAGCCCAGCTTGCAGCCAGGGCTGGAATGCTGCTTTGCTGGTGTCCCCTGTGCTGCCGTTGTTCTGTGGCAGCCCTGGCTTTCCAACAGCCCATCTCTGCCCAGTGGTGAGACCAGGCAGCAGCTCCATCCCCAGCCCCTCTACAACCTCATTATGGCTTTGACTGTCACCTCTTGTGATGCTCAAAGGGGCAAGTCCCCCACGCTGGGGTTGGTGTGGAGGTGCTGGGGGCCCCAGTGAGGCGGGAGCCATTCCCTGGCACTGCGGCACGGTGGAAGGTGTTCATGAGTGGGAAGGCTGAAGGGGGGAGAAGCTCATTGCTGTTCTTCCTAATTGCTCTCCCACTTCTGTACTCAGGCAAAAAGCTGTCTTGAGCGGTGTCCCTGGGGACGCTGCCTGGTTCTGTCAGCAGCACCAGCACCCTCCCCGCAGTCGGTCAATTTGAAAGGCATCTCCTCTGTTTTGACTTGGTCTGTCTTTCCTTTGACGTGAGAATGGTCCATCTGCCTCTTGATAAGGTGGAGGATGCAAGGGCTGGAGTGAAGCCTCCTGAGCGGGGGTGAGAAGTGCTTGGGGCTGTTCCCATTGAAGCTGATGGGTAGTGGGATGGTGTAGGAGCAGGACTGGGTCCTCACATGGGATCACCCATGTGGGAGGCTGAGCTGGGTTTGTCTCTGCTCCCAAGTGAAAAGCTGATGTAGCAGCCGAAGTTTGGAGTGCTGAGGACAAGGTAACTGCCCATGCTGGGTGAGAGCAGCTCACGTCTAGAGCCTCATGTCAGCTGAGCAGCACTGGTTTGTGGTGAGCCCTTCTTAGGCAAGGGAGGTCAAAACGCTGCCCTGAGGGGAAGTTTCTGCTGCAGCCCCCATGAAGGCGGCAGCTTTGACTGCTGCTGGCTCTTCAGTCGTTTATTTTTGCTTAAAGAAATCCCTGTTCCGGACTTGCTGCTAGAAACTGGCAATGGGATTCGCAGGAGGTTCTCTGGTTGAAGGTGTCGGGGTGTGCAGGAAGAGCTGCCTTGCTCTGCATGGGCTGTGGTTGCAGAAAGCCTCTTGTGCTGCAGTCCTGAGGTCGGGCTTGGAGATGGAAGCCTGGGTTTCAGTGCAGTGATGGTTCAGGGCTGCCCTGCAGTGAAGCCGTGTGGCAGGGGCAAACCCAGGGATTCAGCTGGTGCTGAGGCTTCAGGTCCCAGGGATGGGTGAGATGGGGTGAGGGCTTTCCACGGGTGGGCACATCTCTTGCTGTGCACAAGGCCTGTTGCAGACGGAATGCCTCTATCCGGTATGAATGTGATGCTGTTGCATGCAGGAGCTGGGTCAGTCCTTTCAACATCTGCTGCCCTGCCTGTAGCTCTTACCATCCACTGCATCTTTCCTGTCCAGCCCCATGGGCTCACTGGCACTTGCTTTTGTGTGAACCTGGAGTCCTGAAGCTGCTAAAGTGGATCCCCAAAGCGAAGGTTTCTTTGGCAGCTGAAGGTGGATGGTGAGGTGGTGCCTTCATGGTGCCTTTGCACGGCTGTGCTCCTGCCTCTTCTCAACCAAACGTGCCCAAACCTTTGTGGCACCAAATGTGAATCTTCAGTGAGCTCTGTCCATGATTGCATGGAAAGCATTTGCAAGGAACAGGGGTGCTGCAGGAAGGAAAATTACTGAGTCCTTGGACATCAGCTTGTTGGCAATGCTTGGTGCTTCCTATGCTGGCAGCTCTAGTGTGATGGATGGTTTCACATCGCTCACTTTGGTGTGCCCAAGGCCCAGTGCGGTGCTGGTGCAGTTCTTGCTCTGTTGCTGTTGTGGGGGTGGAACTCCTGTGACCACATTTGAGAAGTGTGAGCTGAATGCATGGCAAGCTCGTGCCCTCGTTGCACGTACAGCAGCCTGGCTTCTGATGCACATAACTCCCCTGTGCCATATGGATGCTGCTGTAAACACATAGTGCTCGGCTCTTGTATGGGGACAGCCAAGCTCTTCAGTCTTAACTCTGTTAGAAGCTTCTCGGTGGTTCTACCAGGTCTGCTCCGCATGGCTGAGACAGAAATGAGCCAGAATCACTTGTCTGCGTGTCAGGCTTTGAAAGAGTGCATTTGGAGCATATTTGTTGTTGTTCTCAGCATCGCTGTGCGATGACGTTGGGTCACTGTCAGTGTAGAGCTGGTTGAAAAATGAATCTCTAAAGAGGAGTGGTGAGACTCAAGGGTTGTGTTTCATTCTCGTGATGACTTTTGGATTAAGGAGCTTTTTTCTCACTGAGAGTCACCTCACAAGTTTGACTCGAAAGTTGCTTTCAGGCTGATCCTGTTGAAGATTAAGATTGGTTTTTTCTGATCTTTATCATAGGATCCCAGCCTGGTTTGGGTTGAAGGGACCTTAAAGCTCATCCAGCCCCAGGCAGGGACCCCTTCCACTGGAGCAGCTTGCTCTAAGCCCCTGTGTCCAACCTGGCCTTGAGCACTGCCAGGGATGGGGCAGCCACAGCTTCTCTGGGCACCCTGTGCCAGCGCCTCAGCACCCTCAAGCCCTATCTCATGGGGCTGCTCAGGAATGCACTGGGGAGTTGATAATTCCCAAGGGAAATGCTCGCGCCCATCCCGGGCTGCTCCATGGGGAGGTTTGTTCCATCCGGAGCAGGAATCTGCATGCGGCAAACTGGGGTTCTGCTGCCGTTGCTACGGGAACGGGTTGGAAACCTGATTCAATTCCTTTCCTCTCTGCTCCCTCCTAGTTAAGACACTGGGATGGAATTTGAGTTGTGAATACAATGGTCTCTCAGGTTGTGCGGGGACTTCAACAACGTCTCTGGCTAATGAAAGAGCTGCCTCAGCTCCCAGGGGGTTCAATGAGACTGTTTTTGTCTGTTCCTCAATACCCACTATCAAAAGCAAAGTTCAGCAGCTCCGTGTGCCCCGGGGCTGCTCACTCTGCCACCTGCCTGGATAATTAAGACCTTTCAGGTTGCCATAGAGGGTATTTTGGCTTCTAATATTGCATCTATTGATAGCTGGGGTATTTTTTCTTTAATGCAGTGAGAGGTGGGGATGTCTTTGTAAGGTGCTGGAGGCAGGTACGGGAGGGGAGGCCTTCACAAGCCTGTAATTTGCAGGATGGAGGCGATGAGCTGAACTCGAGCTGGTTTGTAACGTTTGGGGGTTTGAACAAGGATTGCCCAGAATGTTCCTGTCTTGCTAGAGGGGCCTCAGGAGGTTGCTCAGGGAGTAATGGGGTTTAATGTGGGCTAAATCATAGAACCCCAGCCTGGTTTGTGTTGGAAGGGACCTTAAAGCTCCTCCAGCTCCAACCCCTGCCACGGGCAGGGACCCCTTCCACTGGAGCAGCTTGCTCCAAGCCCCTGTGTCCAACCTGGCCTTGAGCACTGCCAGGGATGGGGCAGCCACAGCTTCTCTGGGCACCCTGTGCCAGCGCCTCAGCACCCTCACAGGGAAGAGCTTCTGCCTAAGAGCTCAGCTCAGTCTCCCCTCGGGCAGGTTCAAGCCATTCCCCTTGGCCTGTCCCTACAGGCCCTTGGCCAAAGCCCCTCTCCAGGTTTCCTGTAGTCTTATGGGAGGAAGCATCTTCAAAGGAGCCGTTCCCTGGTTACATCAGCCCACTTACTCTTCTTGAGCTTGGCACACATGGGCGACACTACAACTTTAGTAGAACAACACTGTAAAAGAAATCAGCCTTCAGTGCCAAGAGGCTCTGTCAATGCTCCTGGGGGCTCACTTACCCTCTTGCTTTCTAAACCGCCATCAGTGGTGGCGGTGAAAATCCCACGTGTGTGTTGGAACCTCAGTCCAAGCCCTGCCCCGAGTCCTGCTGTGCTTCACCAGGCTCTAACCTTGGGGAAAAGAAGCTTGAACAGCATCAAAGCGTGCTTTTAGCAGTTTCCTTTTCACTTCTGGATGCTTCTGGCTGGCTGTGTAAGCCTGTAGCTCTCTAAAGCCTGTTTACTGCAGGGTTGGAGGGCTGTTAGATAGGTGCTGGGCAGCTCGCCAGTGTCTTCCTGTGAACATGGCCATGAGGACACTTGCATGGGGGGACCTGTCTGCAGGCTGAAGTTGGAAGCCTGGAATGAGCTGATGCTTGCACAAGAGGAGCACAAGGGTCCCACTTGCCCGGGTGCTCGGGGCTGCAGGAGGTGAGGGATTAATTCCATTAGCAATGTGAATATGCTGGGTTCAGCCTTTGCCATCCACATAACATCGTAATGAAACAGAATTATAATGTAACTGTGATTAATGGCTCCGAAGTTGGAATAGAGCTGACACAGGCAGGCAAGTGTCATGTTGGGCCACGGCCGAGCAGCAGTGCCCCAGTGGTGATAGAAGGGAGGAAGGTCCTGGAGCTGCTAAAGGAGCAAGGATGATGTAAGGCAGGAGAACAGGCAGTACAGAGAGAGATTCAGCTGTATGAATGTGCTCTGTTTGGGAAGCACATTTCCAGTGAATTAGGATGCTGGCAGGGTGTAAACCAGATGAATTTTTTGGGAAAACACCTTTTTGTGGGTGTGTGTTTGATGTTCCTGGAATCTGAAGGGCAGAGAAGTGCTTTCCTGGGGGTGGCAGGCAAATGGGTTTGTGTCCTGGGCTGAACCTGCTGCTCGTGTAGCTCCCGTCTCCATCAATCCCAGGGTGAGCAGCCTGTGTGTTTGCATTGTTTCACAGAGGGACTGTATTTGTTCTAGCTTGAAGAGCTGCACTGGGGGTCTCGGGGGTCTCCTGTACGTTTGACAGGCTTGCCCAGTGCTTGGGGATGGGAGCAGGCAGGAGATGAAGGAGGAAAGCGGGATGAGCCTGGGGTTCCCTTTGTTTCAAGGCTCCCATGTCAAAGGGAGGGCTAGGAAAACAGAGCTGGGAGAGGTGTGCACTTGTGCCATGCTCTGGTAATGCTTTGAGAGGGGATGCTCTGGTAATGCTCTGGAGAGGCTGGTTACAGCTTGGAGATCCAAAGTGAAGAACCAGAAGTCTGGGATGAGGGGGTCCTGTATCTGGCATCCCTTGCAGCATCCTCTCTGGGTGCTGGGGTGCGTGGCGTGGAGTGGGTCATTCCCAGAACTGGCAGGGCTCGGAGCAGCACCATGGACCCCCGGAGAGCTTTGAGCAAGGAGCGGGCTCTAAGCCAGCCTCTGCAATAGGTTGTGCCTGTTTATATGGAATAACTAATCTTTCCAAATATTTATTACTAATCCCGTGCTGAGGAGCGGGTGCCGCGCGTTCAGGAATGGAAAACCGCCCCCAGGCAGCTGCCAGTCTCACATGAGGCTGGATCTGAGATGTGGTTGATGTGGCAGGGAATGTCATTGCCATCCCAGGGCTGTCAGTGCTCCTCCAGCCCAGCCCATAGCATGCCAGGGAGCAGAGTGGGCTGGGGGGACCCTGCAGGTGGTCAACCATGGTGCAGGTATCAGGGGGAGACTGGAAGGCAGCATGAAATGGGGGGGGGGGGTTCAAATGAAATCTGGATGGGAAGGCACCCTTTTTAGAGGTTTTCTCATCCCAAATGCTTTGGACAGACACAGGTTTGTGCTTGCAATGGCTTTTGGGTGGCTTTGCGGGGAGCTTTGAAGGCAGAACAGTGGGGGAGCATCCTTCAGCAATGAGGAGCTTGCTGTGGGGCCATGGGCAGCAGCTCCCTCCACATAACCCCCTCTAGGTGGGTCTCTGCCCACCAGCTCCAAGCCTGACCAGTGATGGGGCTTCATGTATGTGCCTCCTGATTCGGCACCAACAGTTCTGGGCATCCTTTAGGTTCTGAGGAACATTCATCTCCATGCAGGGGTGTGCAAGAAGCTGCTGCACAAAGCAGTTTTGAGGACATCTGTGACTCCCTTGGTTCTACAGGTGCTGGGAGCCATTGCAGGATGGCTGAGGTGGCTCGATGGGGGGGATGCTGCACTCTTGCTTCTTGCGAGGAGAAGGGGGAACTTGAGATGCCCAAGGGCTGGTTGTGTGGAGGGGTAGGATTTGATCAGCCTGGCCCTGTAGCATGGCGCAGGTAGAAGGTGAGCATCTCCTTCTGCTGAAGATGAGGTTTTCATCCCCAAACCACGCTGAGGGATGCCGCGGCAGCCATGGCACAGCCAATGGAGCAGCCGGGGTGTCTGTCAGGCTGGCAAAGGTGGGCACGGGCTGGGGGCTGCTGCGTGAGCGGCTGCTGCCACTTCCAGCAAGCTACTGGAAGCTTCTGTTCTTCCCCCAGCTCTGCAGGCAGCTCCTTAGGGCTCGGCACTGAGGGTGCTCCCTTTATCCTCTGTGGCAGAGGGAGAACAGGAGAAACCAGTGGGAACTGGAGCTGCACAGGCAGAACTCAGCCCAGTACTTGTGAAATCTGCCCTATTTCATGTCGGTGAAGTACTGCATCACAGCTGGGAGAGATTTCAGGCGAGCTTAAAGGTTTTTATTGTGCCATTTAGTATCTTATGTATGGCGCGTTTCCCTCTATTGCTTTATTAAAATAAACTGAATGGAAAGCTGCCTGTGGGCTGCTGGTGATGGCCCACATTTATTGTGCTGAGGATGGAGGGGATGCTGTGCCAGCTGCAGCAGCACAGGCTCAGTGTACAGTGGTCCCCATCAGTGAGGAGGATGCTCTGTAAGGTACTTGGACATCCAGAAGCCAGGAACCTCAGGCTGACGCTCCACAGGCTTTGGCTGAAGGGGATGGAGGCCAGGCTTAAATTGCTTATCCAAATGCCATTAAAAATGCAAATGGATTCTTTCTTTCCCTGGGCCAGAGCGGCATTAAAAAGGAGGCCACATCGTAAACATTAATAAAGTTGTATTGGCCAGCAGGGACATGGTGTGGAGAGGGAGCCAAGGGAGCTCTTTGCTCCATGTAAATGAAACGGCTCTTCTCTTTTCCTCTCCTCAGGCTGGCAGCCTGGGTGATGCTTTAATCCAGCACAGTGCCATGGAGCTGTACAGGATGGCTGCTCAAGAAGAGCAAACTTAGTTCATGGCTTGAAGTTCAGTGAGTGAAGCAGGAGCTGAGCATACCAGCCGTGTAGAGCAAGATTCACCTAAACAGCAGTAGCTTTAAAGCAAAGTTAAACATTAAGCAGGTTATTTCTTCCTGCCCCAAAACGTGTTTCAAGACTTCCCTTAATGCGAGTGCCGGTGCCCCTCAGCCGTCAGCTCTCCATGGCCATTGTGTTGAACAGGCCTCTGCGTTCATCCTACCCAGTGCTGAATCCCAGACCTTCCCTTGGGAAAACGTGGGTCAGGGACACCCAGATCCCCAGGACAGAGCTGCCTCCCCCAGCAAGGTGACTCCTCCAGCCCGTGCTGTGCTGTGCATCGCCTGTCTTGCAGCGTCAATAAAACCTTGTTCTGAGCAGCTCTGGCTGGAGAGAGACGAGCGAGCAGACGCAGAGCATCTACATGTTGGAGATGTTATTTTAATACCTTATCTGTAGAGCATCAAAAGGAGTGCCAAGTACACTAGAGATCTTGCCAGCTGCAGCCCTTTGAAGGTCTTAAAGGCTGTAATGTTGCAGTGTAATAACACATAGTGCTACAAACTGCCGTGAGATAATGGCCTGTTTTCAAGGGAGGGAGAACAACAAGCCCCAGTGTGATCTGCATCCCCTCCTGCAGCAGGGCGGCCGTGCCAGGTGGGGGCTGGAGAGGGGCAGCACTTGTCTTAGGGTCAGCACGGAGGGATCCTGCTGCTTGTGGTGCTGTTGGCAAGCCTTTCCTGGGAAGTGAGCATCCATCTCCTTGGCTGCAGCCAAGGTGAGCCGGGAAAGCGCTCAATGCCATGGTGAGCATCCTGCCTCATGTGAGAGCTGGCTTCATGCCCCTCGTGCTGCTCCGTGGCAGCCAGGCAGGGTCCAGTGCTTGGTGACTCGCTGTGGGCAAATCCCCATGGATCCATAATTAGCATTAATCCGGTGTCCCCAGGCCTTGGCTGGGCTCTGCTACATTGGCAGGACAAACAGGACCAAGGAGAGGTGAAGATGCAGCAGGAATCAGGGCTGAGCATCCTTCCTTTCTGCCCCAGCGCTGTGTGCTGCTGGAGCTGCCCTGCTCTCACCCTCTGTTCACTAGCGCTGTTTTCTGCAGAGGAAGTGGCTGGATTTCTTATCAGCACATTCCCATCTGCAGCACAGGGAGCAGGAAGCCTGCGAGACTTCCCAAAATTCCCCTGTGGAGTTTAGGACTGAACAGGCTTGAAAAGAAGCTGTGGCTGCCCCATCTCTGGCAGCGTTCAAGGCCAGGTTGGACACAGGGGCTTGGAGCAAGCTGCTCTATTGGAAGGTGTCCCTGCCTGTGACAGGGGTTGGAACTGGATGAGCTTTAAGGTCCCTTCAACCCAAGCCATCCTGTGATTCTGTGGTTCTGTGACATGAGCAGTGTCTGCTGGGGTGACAACAAACTCAGGTTTTGCTCTTCCCTTGCTGTGTCCTCTCGGCGCACTGTGTGGCTTCTGCTTCCCGAAGGTGAAGTAGCTACTGACTTCCTTGTTAGCCTTAATGGGGCAATTGCTGATTGAGCAGCGTTTATTTGCCTAGGTGAAGATGTTGCAGTGAGGGGAAATAGCTGCTGGTGGCTGTTTGGGGAGGCACCTCAGTGGGAGTTGCTGATGGAAAGCATCCCAGCTATCACAGGATGTCCTGCCACTGCCTGCGGCTTCCTGGGGCATTTGTTCCTCCTGCCTATGTTAGCAGTGATCTTAAAGCAGAGACAGTGAGGACCAAGCAGGACTTGGTTATTTTGTTCTTCCTATTTTAAAGTAGACTTGATGGATGTGGAGCAGCTTGTTGTTGAGGCTGTTGCTTGCAGGGGGTGGCTGCTGAGCCCTGCTCTGCCCCTTGGACTCTCCTCCTGGCCTCCGTGATGCTGCTGAAGGCTTGGCCATGCAGAGCTGGTGCCTGCTGCCATGCTTGGACCACAAACCCGAATCCCTCCTCTAAACCCCAGGGGAGGCTTTGGGACCCACACTCCTCTCATGGCAGAATCAAACGCTGAAGGCAACTGCTACCCGGCTTCAGAGCTGTTGCAGCTGAGCCTGTGTTCTGCTGGCATGATGCAGGAGGAAGTGGTTGCAATACCAAGATAAAGTCCAGTGGCTGCTCTCTGGCTGGGTGCAGGGGGAGCAGCACAGACCCACCTCCCAGGGGCTCCAGGAGCCAGCCTGCCTGCCTATGGCCAGCCACACCGGAGTGTTCTCTGGCTTCCCCCCCCACAGGAGCAGGGATGGAGCTTCATCTCCTGCTGCATCTCAGGGCCTGTGAGACTGTCTCATGGGCTTGCAGGCTCCAAAGCATGCTGGATGAGCTGGGGAGACCTGCCCGTTGATTTAGGTAGAAGTGGAAGGGCTGAAGGACACTCTGGGTCTGATCCTTGGGCTGTGGCTTGCAGAGCTGGGGCAGAAGGTCCCGTGCAGCACTGTGCAGGGGAGAAAGGCCAGAGGGAAACTGGAAAGTGTCTTGAGGTTGTCTTGAACCCTCCCATTTGCTTTTTGATGGGTGGCATGCATGGAGGGGATGTTAATGTCTGTGCTGTTTGTGCTTGTGTTCAAGGCACTGTCAGGGTGGAGGGTTCCTGCCCTCTGTGATGCTGGGCTGGTGCTGGTGAGCACTGGGTGATCTGGGGAAGGCAGCAGAGCACAGACACAGCAGCGTTTTGCTGCAGGAAAGCCAGGACGGTGGCACAATCGCACGACACAGTTACAGCACTTAATAAATCCCATGTAGGAAGCTTCACCTTGCAAGGACCCTGGATAACTGCTGCTTTCAGCCGTACTCAAATTGATCTGCTGCTGTTCCTGGGGGTTCAAGGAACCCTTCAGACATCACTTGGTGTATAGAGAACAAGCTCCCAAGATGCAGCCTGCTTGGATGAAGCCGGAGGCAGCGCAGGGAAGTCATCACTCTTCCTATCAGTCCAAACCCACAAGTGAGTGTTGCTGCTGTATGCACGGCGATTATATTGCGCCCTTCCTGAAAAGCGAAGGGACTGTGCATCAGCTCCGGTGCGGTTACAGGGTCAGCGCTGGGACCGTGTGGGGTCTGGGTGCTGCATGGTGCGTGCAATGAATGCAGGGAAAAGGAGCTCCTGCAGTGATGCGAGGAACGAAGCCCCTTCTCTTGTTCTGAATGGGTTTACTTTACGCATCTCCCCAAACTGGGATTAGCCTGATTTATTTCAAGGCTGTTTTTTAGGAACAGAGGGAACACGATTATAGACCATGCTGGTTTTAGCAGTAGACAAGTGCCTCCCAGACTTGGCAGGAGCTCTGCGTTCGTGTTGATGCTGCTCTTGATGTTGTCTTGGTGAAAGATCTTCAGTTCTTCACGTTTTAGGGCCAGCTTTGAGCTCCAGCCTGGGCTCACCTGGTTATGAGCGTCTGGAGATAACGTGAAGGTGCTTGGGAAGGCAGAAGTGATGCTTCTGGCCAAGGGTGCTTGAGAAGTTTCTCACCCATGCACAGGCTCGGCTCTGTACCCAAAATAGAGCCTCTAAAGGAAACGAGTGCTTTATCTTGCACTCTGTGCTCAGCATAAATTCCTCTCGCTGTAGTGTTCGGGAACAAAGCGCGGCTCAGTCTGTCCCTGGATCTCCAGTGCCATGGAAAATTAATGTTGATATCGGGATTCTGACAGCTCTTGGCCAGAGGCTCATGAGCACTGTGAAGTCCTCATCCTGCTTTGATTCCATCTATGGGTTTCAGCGTGCTGCAGGTTCAGGAGGAAGACATGGTCTGTTTGGAGCATTTCTGTACCCCACGCCGCTGTGGGGCCTTGGGGCAGTTGATGTGGGGACGCCAGTGAGAGGATGGTTACGGGTCAGCTGCTGACACGTCATCATAGGCATGAGGCTGACCCTGGTCCCATCATCCTGAGATGCTCTGAACCTACACAAGCTCCATGGTTTATACAGGAAACTGGTTTGATGCTTGCCATGTGTAGAAAAGGCTCCTTCATCCCCTTCCCTTAGCTAAGTGTCCCGGTTCCTGGGCTGGAGCTGCCTGTAGGGTTGCTTACCCACGGCTTGTGGTGCATCACTGAGGCTTACGTGACACCAGCTCTTTTAGGCAGATAAAACTCTAACCGTAATGGATTTGTGCAGATCATATTGCCCTCACAGGGCTTGGAGCAGCGGCTGCCCTTGCAGGTCCTGCTGAGCTCCCAGTGGGAACCCAGAGAAGCGAGCCCAGGTCTCCCTGCAGCCACTATGAGCACCTCCTGACCCCCCCCCCCCGTGTAGTCTGTGACACCCGGTTCCTCCCCACAGGCTCCTCTGTAGCGTTTGAATGACACCTTTTGAGAAGCTGCCGTGTTTCTGCCAGTAACTTTGAATCCCATTTGGGAAAGCATCACTGGGGGTTGCCTTGGTTATGTCTGACAAGCCTGGCAGGTGCTGCTGGGGTGAGCATCTTGGAACGCTGGTGGGGCAGAGACAAAGCCAGCACTGTGGAAAGGGAAGGCAGCGGGGACAGAGGATAGAGTGGCTTTTCCCTTGATGCCACAAAGGTTGTGATGGGGCAGAGGAGCCGATACCTGCTCTGCTGAGCAGTGCCTGGGCACCAGGCTTCAGGATGAGCCGGAATTGGGGCAGGGTGATGGGACATGGAAGCGTGTCGGTGGTACATGGGGTGAGGATACATGCACCAGCAGCTGTTTAAAGGCTGAAAGATCCTTCACCAGCCTGGTGCCCTTGGAGCCTCCTTGCTCGCTGGAGGTGAAGGTGGTGTTTATCTGAGCACTGCTATTTAATGGCTACCCTCGTCTCTGCCTTTGGGAACAAGACACAGTTCAGATAGGAAAATTGAAGGCAGCGCGGATGTGAGGAAGGAAATGGGAGTGAAATTCCCCTCTCTGTCTTGGAGATAAGTGACAAAACTCAGCTTTAACTCAGTTACATTATTAGCGCTTTGGGGACTGGCTTTTTATCTTCCTTAAATAGGATTAATACACCATTACAAACACGCTGTCTTCAAAGCAGGCGAGCAGCCATCTTCCAGGGCTCTGCGATGCAGCAACTGGGATGCTGGTGGGTTACCTGCACCCCGACCGCCCCCTCCCAGTGTCTGACTTGTTCTCTGGGCAGGATGGACCCCGCTGGGATACCTGCCCATATTTCTGCCTGCTCTCAAGAGGCTGGCCCCGAGTTTCAATTACAATCTTAAATTACCAGGTCACTGAAGTCGAAGTAGGTCTGCCAGGTTTTTAATGATCTCCTCTCTCTTGTCGTGTGCAGGGGTTTGGGGTTTTTCCAAGCCTCCTTTCCATCCCTGCGCTGAGACCGTCGGTAACGGAGCACATGGCAGCGGTGGGTTGTGTAACTGGTGCAGGCGAGGCAGGTTCCGAGAGGAGCTGGTGCTCATCCTCCAGGGACTGCAGCAGCTTTCCACTGCCTTCCAGCGCCTTCCGACGAAATCCAGAACTAATTGCCAAGACTCTTTAATCTGGTCCCTCGGGGCCTGGATTAATCACAGAGTACTTCTTACATCGCTCGCTGGTGGAGATGCTGAGGGTGTTCTGTGGGGTGGGGATGCATCTGGAGCTGTTGGGTGGGTGTTTGTGAGCAGAGCTGGCTGCAGGCACTGGGCTGTCCCCAGGCCGTCCCTAGGGACCCATGTCCCCTTGCACAGAGACCAGGCTCTGAGGTGGATGCAGCAGTTTCCTCGATGCTGCCTGTCCCTGTTTGTATAAGGTAGAAAATGAGTTTGTCCATCGGTCCTGCATCTTGAGAAGCCTCTCATCTTTCCACCCTCAGCCAGTGTCTGGGTGCTCCTCCTCTAGTGCCTGCCATTCCCACCAGCATCCCTGCTTGCCTCCATGGTCCAGGAGCTGTAACCATCCTGCTCCAGCCCAGCACGGGCTCACCCCTGAGGCCATGATGAAGTCCCCTGTGTGCAGCATTGTGATCTGGGCCTTTAAGAAACAGGTTAGAGGAGATGTTAACATGGGAAGAAATAAATTCCAACTTGCAAAATTACCTGTTAGTGTTGCTGCAGCGTGTCACCTGGCTATAATGAGAGATTAGGTAGGGAATGGCATGTTTCCCTCCCGTTCATTCAGGGCCGGTGTGTGGGCAGCTTCCCGGCTGGTGCAGTTCTGTGCGTGGGTCTCTGCAACAGCACCTGGCACAGGAAGAAGGAGCAGAGAAGAAAGGTGTCTGTGCCTCATGCAGGGAAACACATTGATGGCTTCGTTCTCCTTGCTTTGAACTCCTCTGCTGGCCCCGGCTGCATCCCAGGATGCTTGGAGAGCAGGAGTGGATCAGCGTGGTGCCTGCACCGTGCGTGGCCCACGTGGCTGCCCCCATCCTGGTGCTGGGCGTGCAGTTCTGCTCACTGCAAACAGCCTCTCTGTACAGGCTCCTGCAGGCAAGACGTTCTGCTGGGGCTTTTGTTGGTCTCTCAATAGTGTGCTTGTGGTGGGACTTGGCTGTGTACCTGCAGCACCATCCCTGCCTGCATGGGGAGTGGGAGGATGGAGCAGCTCCCGTGGGGTGTCTCTGGATGCTGGGATGAAGCTGCTGGGGTGCACTGCTCACTGCTCCAAGCTGCTTTATTAGCCCAAAGTACATTGGAGAGGAAGCAGCAGCTGGACTTGAGTCCAGCCAGTGAGCCCTGTGCCAGCAAGAGCTGCACAAGCCAGGTCAGCAGCAGTACCCGTGTGCTGCCCGGGGCAGCACTTCTGAGCATCCCCATCCCTGCAGCATGGATGTGGCTCGAGGTGTTTCTCTGGCACATGTGGTGGGAGAAGGAGGATCTTTCCCCGATCCCAGTTCTAACGCTATCACCATCCCCTTCCCCACCCACACCCATTGCATTGCCAGGGATGATTGATGTTCCTCATCCCGCATGGCTACAATACATTCATTGTCATGCAGAGGGTGTTGTCACTTCATTACTGGTATTCCATATAGAACTGCAGACTTGCTTCAGTGTTTCCTTCGTATGTACACAAATCCCTCTACAAGTGCGTGGCTGAGCTCAAAGTATGTGACCCTTTAAGAAAAGAAAGGACTACTGAGGATGTCTCTGTCGGGAGTGAACAGCAGAGCAACCATCCTGCCCCTGCTCTTCAGCACAGCCCCTGTGGGCTGCTCCTGCATGGCAGGCACTGCATTCACTTGATTTCTGTTGGCAGGGTCTTACCTCGGGAAGCCACAAATGCCACTGCTACCCCCAGCTCTGGCACCTGAATGCTGCCTGGTGCCGGAGGGATGTTCCCTGGCGCTGGAGGGATGTTGGATGGAGCAGGGAGGGAGCTCTGCTGTAGCAGGGGAGCATTTGACCCTACACCTCCTATAGGGTCTCTCAGCCCTCCATTTGCAAAGGGAGCAGCAAGGTGTCCTTGTACAGTTCTGCAAGGCTGTGTTATCTTTGTGGTTTTGTGTTCTTTGTGTTTTCTTAAGTCCCTAAATTATGTGGGGAAATCAGTGCCCAGAAGCATTGCTTGTGCTTTTAATGGATCATAGAATCCCAGACTGGTTTGGGCTGGAAGGAGCCTTAAAGCTCATCAAGTTCCAGCTGCTTCTGTGGGCAGGGGCACCTTCCACTGGAGCAGCTTACTCCAAGCCCCCTCACCAAATGTGGGTGCTACTGCTGAGGGTTGGGGCAAAACTGGGGTGTGCGGAGTTCATGTGGCCCTTGAGCATTGGAAACACCACGAGAAAGTGGAGGAGCTCAAAGAGTGAATAGGCCATAACTGGGTTATGAGGAAGGGGCACAGATAACTGATAGCATGTGGGTATGTGGTAGGGATGAGGGTAGTGATGCTGTTGCTGGATGTGTTGAGAGCTCCCTTGGGTGTCCTGCCTGCACTGCAGTAGTGTGAGCAGGGGCATGGGCAGCAGATTCCCATCTGCCGGAGGTGCAGAAGGGCTCAGCAGCTGCACCCGAGCCAGCCTGCTCTTGGAGATGAGGTGGGTGCTGCCATGCTGAGCCATGGGTGGGAGATGCCATGGAAATGCGGATGAGCACCAGAGCGTGGAGACAGCACAAGCTGAGGCTCAGTCATCCGTGAGCTGCAGCAGAGGAGATGATGGCATCTGCAGGAGCCTTCCAAATTACCCAGTGCAAGGAGCAGTCCAGATCCTGCTCAGGAAACCCCTCGGCACCAGAATGCATTTTCCTCCCTATCTAAGGCATCACTAATGCAGGAACATTCCCGGATAGTCCCTAAACTTGTGTAACTCCTGTAGGAACCAGGGGCAGGGTAAAGCCAGCCTGGCACAGCCGGCCTTTTGCTCAGCACTGGGGCTTGTGGCACATCCTTCCGCCTGTTCAGAGCCTGATGCCACTGCAGAAGGCCTGGGGGCTTCACCAAGCTGCTGCTGGCACAGCTGGCTCCTGCGGCACATCTGGCAGAGCCGCAGCTGCCTCCTCCTGTGCCGCGCCGGCCGGGAGCGTGCACGGGGCTGAATTATTCAGTGTGCAAGTGAGTCTGTTCCCCGGGGCTGGGAGGGAGCTGATGAAGTATTTAACTGCTCCCCGAGCCGGGATCAGGCTCTAATGTAAAATTAATGCCTTTGTGTCTCTGGAAATAGCCGCAGCCCTGGCCTGGGTGCGGGTCAGCATCGCCGGCGCTGGGACGTGGGTCCTGGAGAGCGGCTCTTCCTGCAGCGGCCTGGGTCTCTTCACGAAGCTGGTGTTGACCCTTTTCCCCTCCCAAAGAGCAAGCAGTAGATGAGCAATGGGGTTGATTTTCTTAATACTCAAAGGGGCTGCAGGAAACCTGGAGAGGGGCTTTGGCCAAGGGCCTGTAGGGACAGGCCAAGGGGAATGGCTTGAACCTGCCCGAGGGGAGACTGAGCTGAGCTCTTAGGCAGAAGCTCTTCCCTGTGAGGGTGCTGAGGCGCTGGCACAGGGTGCCCAGAGAAGCTGTGGCTGCCCCATCCCTGGCAGTGCTCAAGGCCAGGTTGGACACAGGGGCTTGGAGCAAGCTGCTCCAGTGGAAGGGGTCCCTGCCCGGGGCAGGGGTTGGAGCTGGAGGAGCTTTAAGGTCCCTTCAACCCAAACCCTTCTGTGATTCTTGGAGACCTGGGAACACCCCCTGCAGAGTCAGTGGGAGATGTGAGCAAAAAGCCCTGAGCTGGTACCGGGCGTTGGGGCAGACAAGGAGCCTGAATAAATGAGGATGTTTCAGCCTGCCCTTTCCCCAGCAGGGATTTGCACAGAGGATTCCTCCTCTTCAGGCACCTAATCCCTGCCACTGAGCTTCCCGCATGGAAGGCTCAGTCTTTCCCGCAGCCCTGGGGAAAGGCCTGGGGCGCCGGGATGAGCAGGAGCATCCTCCTCTCCCTGTGAAAACAGGGAATGGCACCAGCCAAGGGGCACCCGGGGAAGGCATGGCAGGCCCAGATCCCCTGTCCATGCTGCATCCCTTTCCAGCAGCCAGCCTGGGATGAGGAATAATGGGTGCAAGTCCTGCCTGTGTAAAAGGGTCTTATGTGGTCCCTGCCTTGGGAGCCACTGACGGGATGTGCTGCAGAGCGGAATGGACAGAGCCAGTTGGTTTTATAATGGCTGGAAGATTGTATAGCTTTAAAAAACTGTATCCTGCTGCTTTACAGCAGAAATACCAGGAAATGCAGCTCTATCTCCCTGGCACTGAGTGACAGCTTTCCCAGCACTGATTTGCAGGGCTGGGCTTCTTCATATCTGTAATGAAGGTTTCTTTGCACCGTTCGTGCAGAATTAACCGGTCTGAATAAGAGTTGCTCCCTTGGATTGAAAGTCTTTGTCGCTGTTCAGGGAATCAGAGTCTTCGAGAGCCATGAGGCTGCTGAGACCTCGCAGAAGGGGACTTGGATGGCTCAGGCTTTCCTTTTATTTATTATCTTTCCACTCCTCAATCCCCCATCCTCAATCCCTGGAGCTGTTCCTGGTGGGTTTCCATAGCGGAAAACCACTGCCCAAAACTCCCCAGGCACAATCACCGCATCTCCCTGGAGCTGATAATGGGAAAACCGCTCAAGTCTGATGAGGAGCTGAAGATCTTTGTTGTGTTGTAAGAACTCCGGAAAGCTTTCATCCAAAGCTGGGGATTAAATCCAAATAGCATAAATTTTAGCTCAGCTTCAATCTGTGTGCTCTCAGTGATTAGAAGCTGTAAAGCACTGTCAGGAATTCAGGACTTCCCCTCCTGGAAGCCTTCTTTCCCCTTATTTTGTGATTACCACGCTCCGCTGGCTCTGCTTGATGTCGCAAGGCTCATTTTGTAACGTGGGAATGGAAAACTGTGGGCAAGTGCTGGCTGCGGTGCATTTCGGTGCAGCATCGGGGCAGAGCCAGGCCGATGCGTCCGACCCCGTGGGTTTGCCCAGCGTAGGCGGAGCGACACAAAGCTCCTTTAAAAAGCCTTTTTAATCGCGTTTTCTCTCCAGTTTTGGCAATCCTCTTTCCAAAGCTGTTTCCTGAATCTCGAGCTCTTTAGGCAGGGAAATGTTACCCGAAGGAGAATTTCCACAGGTTGTAAGGGAGCAGCCACGCACTGAGATACGCTCGAAATAATCTTTGAGCTTTGTGCTATTGGAACCATCTGCCAAAGCACGGCTCTGTCAGCTCTCCGGGGAGGTTTGAACTCCTCCCTGGGTTTGCTTTAGAGATGAATCTGGCTTGAACCTTCTTCTGTCTCTGTTAACTCTCCATCTGTCTGCCTTATTCGACATATCTGAGACGGGTCTGGGTGCCTCCAGCCCTCTGCCTTGCCCAGTGGAGGTGGGCAGAGGGCTTCCCTTCCTAAGGAACGTGTGTTCTGGGAAGGGATGCGCTGGGGGGAGGCATGGGAGGTGAATTCCCTGAATAATTCATTTTGTGAGGGACTCGGGGAAAATGGATTAGCCCTTTCTTCAGCACATCAGGGCAGGGAGTTCATGCAATGAAATTAGAGCAACAAATGGAGATCAAATAAAAGGCAACTCCGCTTTATGCAGCATGGAGTTGCTAGGCAGGGTTCATTCCTGCAGGAAGTCATTTGTCACAGCGTCTGGGTTTGAGGAGGGCTGGATACCTTCCTGCCAGCTAACGATGTTCCATGTGGGAGATGAGGCTAATCGGATCCCGCGGGGCAGCTCCAAGCCGATAGCGTGCAGGGGTCAGGAAATGATTTAGCATCTCCAGCCAGCCTGGCTCTGCCTGCCAGCACCTCGCAGCTCTCTGCTCTCCTGCCATTGGTAAGCCCCGGGCTGTGGGCTGGTGCCAGGGCCCCGTGCTGGTAGCCAAGGGCTCGTGTCAGGGCTGTTGGTGGCAGCTCTGGGGCTCTCCTGGGCTGCGTGGAGATGTGGTCCCATGGGTGGCACCAAGCTGCTGCTTTGCCTCCAGTATCTATGACCCCTCACAGCCACCCAGCACCTTGCAGTGGGTCCATAGCAAGGGCAAGGCCATTTTCCCTCTCGAATATGCTTCTTGCATCCCCAACACCTGATCCAAAGCAAGGTTAAAGTGGAAAAATGGGACCCCAAAATACTCCAAAAGACCTGCTCTGAGCAATGTGTCCTGGCAGTAACAGCACAGAGATACAGCTCCAGCGCTTGGGTCCTGCTGCAGTCCAGGATGCACTCAGCAGTGTCAGGCACTTGGAGCTTGCAAATAAAACACGAGCCCTGACACCCTCTGGGCTTTCATCTTCCTGGGAGCCCCTATGCTCCTGTTGGGCTGGCTCCCCGGGTAGCCTGCTGCCAGGGTAAGGAGCTTAAAGCTTTGCTAAAGGGCTTTTCCTGGGCAGGAACTGCTGCACTGGGAAGGATTCTGTATTCTAAGAGCAAACCTTTCAGCATTGTTGTCTCTTTGGGCAAACTGCCCAACTGTCTGCTTTTGGGAAGGCATCGGAACGGAGACGGAGCATGTGAGGTGAGCGTGGTGGGGAAACTCTTACAGCTGTTTACATCTTGTAAACAGGAGAAAACGCTCCGCTGGTGAAGGAAGGGGATGTGCAGGGGCACAGCAAATGGGTGCTGTTTGCTGTCAACAGACCTGGGGAGACAAAGGCAGTGATAGCTGTGATGCTCATCAGCATGGGCAGGGCTGCTCTGCTCCTCCCTGGGCTATCGGTCATGGGAGGCCCTCACAGGGGTGGGCTTTGGCCTCACAGCTGGGGCTGCTCCCTGCACAGGGTGGGCAGGAAGAGGGGGACCTCGCTCCTTCACAGCCCCTGAGGAGTGCTGGACAGTGCATCCCTCTGCCCAGGGCCGCCCTGATGGGCATAAATGCTGGTCCTGTCACGCTGCAATGTCTTTTCCTGTTCCCTTCCTCAAAGAGTTTTCTGCTGGGAGTGTTGAAGGGATGAGAGGATTCTCCATTCCCGCAGGGCTGGCTATGCTATGGGGCAAGCTGCGGTGGCTGTGAGGAAATTCCTGATTAGTGGCTCTGCCCAGTGCCTTGCTGACACAGACACTTGTGATGGGTCCTGTGTGTTGAGCAGCTCCCATGCCATAGCGTGATGTGCAGAGCCCTGTGCAGCTCCCTGGGTGCACGGTGTTGGATGTTTCCATCATCTCTTCCCCATGCTAAGGTGATGTGCGTTTAAGCTGGCTGGAGGTCATGATGCTGGAGGTGCCTGCTCTTCCCTAACTGCACACTGGATAATGGCAGGGTCTGTCCTCTCTGATGGTTCACTGTGACAGTGGTTTTATCTGCTCTGTGCTGTTGACCTCACCGGACCAAATGTTGGTTGCCAGCATGGGGGTAAGACCTTGCCTTGCATCGGGGACACCCACAGAAACCACAGGGCAGGCAGTGCTGGAGGGGAGTCCTGGCCAAGGTCAGCGTGCAGCTCATCCTGCCCGACAGCGTGGGCCTGCAGTGACAAAAGCCCTTAGGAAGCAGGGGAATTCTTGCAGCAGCATCGCCATGCAGCGCAGTCAAGGGCTGGATTTCTCCCTCCTGCCATTGCCGAGGACTTTGCAACAGCTTTGTCCACTGCAGTGATTTGCAGCGCTGTTCCGAACACGCTCCCGGCCACGCGCTGCTGGATAAAGCTTTAATTCACTGGCCTGGCTCGCGGCAGCCAGTGCTAGCGGATGCTCTGCCTCTGCTGTGCTCCACCCGCAGCCCTCACTGCCCCAGGAGGTCCCCCCATGCCGAGGAGCAGCCAGACGTGTGCACTGCGATGTTCATACTCCAGGAACACGTTTCGAAGAGGTTTTTCTGCTTGGCAGCATCTGTGATCGGCTTGGAAATTGCTTTATGGTTTTTCTCAAGGGGTTTTCTCAGTGGTTTAGGTCAAGAAGCCCTGAAGTGTTCAAAGCATTGCATTGCAGCTCATATAAGCAAATGAGAACCAAGTCCCTATAAGTCATTTTTGTGGCAACTGAATATCACAGAATCAGGGAATGGTTTGAGTTGGATGGGACCTTAAAGCTCATCCAGTTCCAGCCCCCTGCCATGGGCAGGGACACCTTCCACTAGAGCAGCTTGCTCCAAGGCCTGGCAGAGAGGAATGGCATTAGGAAGTTCAGCCCAGCAGCTCTATATTTCTTGCACTGAAGTGGAATCATTCCAGCTCCACTGGGAAGCTCTTGCTGCAGCCTGGATGCTGGCATCAGCTCCCGGCAGCGCCTGCGCCCAGCGTGCTGCGGAGCTTTATTGAGTTTATCCCCACACTTCAGGACAAATCTTTGCTAATAGAGTTCTAATTTCTTCCTTCCTGCTTCCCAGATGCCTCTGTCTCTGTATCCAAATGACAGAAATGGTGAGCAATGTTTTCAAGAAGCTGTTTATTTGCTGGAAAGGCAAATGAGAGGCCCTGCAAGGGGAGGGTTCTTGGCAGCTCTTGTGCCTCTGAAAGCTTCTGGGTTTGTTCTTTTCACAATGAAAAATGGAAAAGGGAAAAGGAATTTAAAGCTGGAGGTAGCAGGGCACGATAAGGGGATTGTGAGTTCAATAGCGAACGTCACTTGGCCTTTTTCTTGTTCCTTGGAAGTCTGATAATGATGCAGCTGAAGCCTGCACCGCTCAGCCTGGGTTATGTGCTATATCTGATCTTCTCATCACTGTTTCCTTTAGCATAACCATGGCTCTTGGGAAAGGGATGTGGCAAGTAAGAGAGCCCTGCGACAGAGCTGAGTTTGATGCCCTGGTTTCCCCAGACAGAGGCAGTCTTTGCACATCTGTGCTTTGCTCTCTTATTCCCTTTGCTCCCATTGTGCATGGTGTCACCCCTTGGAGCTGAGGTGCTCTGAGCACCCTGTGCCAGCGCCTCAGCACCCTCACAGGGAAGAGCTTCTGCCTAAGAGCTCATCTCAGCCTCCCCTCGGGCAGGTTCAAGCCGTTCCCCTTGGCCTGTCCCTACAGGCCCTTGTCCAAAGCCCCTCTCCAGCTTTGCTGAAAATAAGGTGCTTATTTTGCATTTAGGGAAGAAATTAGCCTTTAAGTAGAGTGCTTTGATTGCAAAACCAGGGCTGACAGTGTCAGATTAGTGTGTGCCGTGAGGGTTCGGTAGTTGAAGGGATGTGGATTTAGTTCTGGATACTTAGGCTTGAAAGTCTGGGTAGCAGCATGTTGGGATTAACGTTCCCAGAAGGGTGACTGTCATCGACTGCGTGTGTTGAGGAGAGGGAGACGTGTGTCTGCTGGTCTGGCAGAGGGAGGCTGCGGAGCTGCTGAAGCGAAGCAGGGCTGTGGGAGGGAGATGCCCACCTGTTCCATCGGTACACCATTCCATTTTTGGACACATGCACTTTCAGCTCCAATCCCCACAAATGCCAGATTCTCCCTCTCTTCATACCCGGGGTGACCTCGGAGCGTGCGCTGTGGATGACAGCAAGCTCCAAGTGAATAGAAGGGCTCCCAGCCCTCCCTTGCTCAGCACTTTGCTTCTGCCTTTGCTGAAGTGCCTGGTCCAGTTGGTGCTGCTCAATGGGTCCACTTGGTGCTGCTCAATGGGTCCACTTGGTGATGCTCAGTGGGCCCAGTTGGTGATACTCAACAGGTCCACTTGGTGATGCTCAATAAATCCAGCTGGTGATGCTCAATAGGGTTTAAAACCTGCCACAGCTTTAGAGTCCTGAATATCCTAAGTCAGACATAAGAGCTCTTTGTTTTCCTAAGCTCTGAAATGTCGTGGTGCCAATCCCTTAACGTGTGACTGACACTGTCACTGTCTTCTCTTTGCAGTTTGCTGCTTCGTTGTGCACAAGCGGTGCCATGAGTTCGTCACCTTCTCCTGCCCCGGTGCTGATAAAGGCCCTGCCTCGGATGTAAGTACCTGCTCCAGTGCTCTGGGTGAAGGCACAACATGGTGTTTTGTGGACCATGGTGTTTCACAGCAATTTGGAGACAGTGTTCTTGGCAATGGCAGTTCTGTGCTGTTACTTCACAGGCATCTCGAATTCATTGTTATTCACAGCCGTGGGGGCTCTGAGATTCTGAGACACCTAAAACACTTTCAAGTCATCCAATAACTTGCTCTGAGAGCAGGGAGAACGTGTGGGAATGCAGAGACATTTCTGTTTGGGGTTGAGTCTGCAGCTCCCTTTTGTCCCTCGACTCACAGCCTCAGTTTCCACACTGGTAAAATGACATTTCCAGGTTCTGCCACCTGAGCTGAGGTTTTAGGTTTGGGCTCAATTAAGATGAATGAAGCAGTAAGGGCTGAAGAGCTGCTTTAAGGCTTTGGCTGATGTGTCCTGGGCTGAAGGCGCCTCTTCTGGCAGGGCCTGGTTCGGTCCTGATCGATTCCTTTTTCACAAGTGAAACACCTGAAAGCATTAGCTCTCATTTAAGGTGCTCACAGTGCTGCTAGACTAGAGGCAGCCTGGGCAGTGTGCCTGAGCTCGTTCCTCCTCAGCTCATCCCTTACTCTGAAGGCATCCCTGCCCCACATCACTATTTCCATGTTGGTCCTGCATTGCCCCATGGTTCAGCATTACCTGCTCCTCGCTGCAGGGGTCTCCTCACTAAAAGCAGGCGCAGGTTTTCAGTCTGTTCCATCTCATCTTGCAGGTTTAATTCAACCGATGCATCTGTTTGCTCTTCCCAAGGGGGAAACACAGCCCACAGGCACATTTCATGCCTGTGATTTGCATCATCAGCGTTGCTGCGTTTGCTCCGACTCCCTCAGAAAGCACAGCCCAGACCGGGCAGCCCCATCGAGGACAGCAGGATTACCGGGAAGCACCGGTTTAGGTGTGCCTGTTGGAAAGCAGCATTGCTGTGCTTTAGAAGACCAGAAAACCACCCAAATTCCCACTAAGTCAATCCCCATCCCGGTTGTCACAAGGCCTTAATTTCCCGGAGCATCCCCGGGCTGCGAGTGGGATTGCTGGAGCAGCATTGCTGCCTGCGGCTCCTCTGCCAGCGCCTCTCGGGTCTGTCTGGCAGTTTGTGTGTTTTCCCGTGGAAACTGGCTAATTTGGGGAACTGCTGGGAGGGAAGGGAGCGAATTGGGGAAACGGCAGCGCTCCACAACTCTCACCCTTCAAAATAGCAGCAGTGGGAGCAGGCGGTGCAACAGGCAGTGAGGGTTGTTTAGCTGAGGCTAAACACACAGTGTCAGCCGCAGGGGTGGTGATAAATGGGGGCTTTGGGGAGGGGGGTCAGAGCTGGGGGCAGCCACTTATAGCGGGGGAGAAGGAGCTGGTGTCTGAGCTGAGCCCTGGCTCCCATCCCTGGCTGGGCTGTGGTACCCAGAGGAGGTGATGGCACCGGGCAAAAGGCCACCAGCTCCATGGCTGGAAGAGGCCCCTTGCTGCTGCAGCAGCCCCGGGAGCAGGGTGGGTGCTGCAGGATGATGTGGTCTGAACCTCTGGGTCTGAACCTGCCCTGGGGTGATGCAGAAGCAGCAGGAAGGTGCCAGCCAAGGTGACCACGGCAGCGGGAGGTGGGAATGCTGGAGCCACTTAACCTTGCTCAAGGAAAATGAGCTTTGGCAGCAGGAGAGCAGGGAGGGCTGTGATCCAGATGCCACCTCTGGAGCGCCGGGCAGCCTGCCCGCCAGCCTTGATCATCATCATCTGGGCAGCAGCAGGTACTGGCATTGTGCTTTGCCTGGTTCTGCGCAGCTCTGGCTCAAGTGGTTGCAATGCTTCTCTGCTTCTCCCTGTCCAATCTAGAGCAAGCCAGGAGCAGTGAGGAGCCCTTGGGCAGCCTGGGCCTTCCCCCCAGCACAGCCCTTTGATCCTGGGCCAGCAGCTTTCCTGTGCCTTTAACCTGCCCGAGGGGAGACTGAGATGAGCTCTTAGGCAGAAGCTCTCCCCTGTGAGGGTGCTGAGGCGCTGGCACAGGGTGCCCAGAGAAGCTGTGGCTGCCCCATCCCTGGCAGTGCTCAAGGCCAGGTTGGACACAGGGGCTTGGAGCAAGCTGCTCCAGTGGAAGGGGTCCCTGCTTGGGGCTGGAGGAGCTTTAAGGTCCCTTCAACCCAAACCAGCCTGGGGTTCTACACATGCCTCCTGCCCTGTGGCTGTCCAGCTGGTGATGGGTTACTGTGGGCAGCCTCTGCCTGAGATGGGAAAGGTCTAAATTAACTCTAAGGTGTCACATTTTAAGAGGGGCCACTTGATACCAGGGCGCAAGAAAGGCCTTTAACCAGGTTCTCTATTGCTTGCTCTTACCGCTGGGTGAGGGTTGCCACTGCAGCTCACGGAGCAGACAGGTAAAAGCCACCAGGCTGGCATGAACTGATTTGTTTCTCCTCCTTTCTAAAGATGAATAGAGGAATGCAGATGCTTGGGAGTTAAAGCAAGGAGCAGAAATGGCCCTTTTGTAGCTGTTCTTTTGGCAGTTCAGTAGAGCCCTCTGGTTTGTGCCCTGCACAACTGTTCCCTGGGCTGTAACAGGGGATTCGTGCAGAGCAGACATCGTTCCTTCAGCACTGCCAATCAAGTTTCTTACAGTGCTATAATCCTTAAGGAGCTTTGAATCAGGAGATGTAAAACTACTCCAGCAAACAGCAATGCCCTGTCTGCTTTGGGAATGCTTCGTGTTGAACTGATGATGCAGAGCTTGAGCCTTCCTCTGCTCTGCTCTTGCCAGTAACCACAGCATGAATCCAGAGCAACTGATGCTGTCAGGCACTGGTGGCATCTGGGTTGTGGTGGTGATAGCTCTGCCCTGTCTCATTTGGTGCAGCGGTCTGGTGACCGCCTTTCCTTGCACAAATAATTAATACCCAATGTAATCCTGCAGAAAGAATGAGCTTAATTTATTGCATGTGTTTAAACCTCGCAGTGCGCTCATCCTCAGAGGCCCGCGTGACTCTGCTGAGCTGGGGAGGGAAGGGCTGCTCAGTGAGATGGCATCTGCAGGGGCAGGAGAGGCTGGGGATGCAGGGGAGAGATGGATGCTGCCGTTCCAGCCGGATCCCAGCCTGGCTGGAGCTCTCAGTGCCAGCTGGCTGCTGGGTTTCATCCCTAGAGCTGCTCTTTTCTGGTATTCGACTCACGGAGCCAAGGGAAAAAATACATCAAAGCCAAAAAGGATTTCTATCTTTGCTCCTTGATCTCTGTATCTTGTGGCACTTAAGAATCAAGGAGAGAACGGTTTTGTGTCCTGTAAAGTGCTTATGGTGCATATGGATGCTTAATTTTAAACACCCAAGTAATACTGGTTACTTGAAATGAGTCTGTTTGAAGTTAAGTACGTGCTCAAGTCTACGGGGTGGTTCGTGCATGTGTCAAGCAGCCAAGGGGTGCTGGCACTTGGTGCTTTTTGGAGCATGACCAAGTAAGTGGAGAGCGGTGAAATGTCGGTGGTAACAGAAAGACTTGGACTCATCCTGCTCTGGAGCAGGCTCTGTTTGATCTGGTTGTGCATGAACCTCCTTGAGGAGAGCGCGCGTGTGTTTAACCTCGCAAAGCCTACTGAATAGGAAGCTTCCATCTAGGAGGGGACTAATTACACACTGATAGAGGGCCTCTGAGGAAAAGAGCATGAAAACTAATTGCTTCTTGCAATGGGGAATGAAGCTGGAGCTGTAAACGCTGGTACTGAAGACACCAGGGCTGCTTTCATGCTGGACTGCTCTGAAGTCGTGGCAGGACGTGGCTTTTCCTGATGGCTGGAGATGCGATGTGGGTCAGTGATCTGGGTGGTGCTGTTGCTGACGAGTGTTCCTGGTACGTGGTACAGGCTCACTGAGGGCAGATTTTACCGGTTCCTTCCCTAACTTTGTCTGAACCTGTGTTATGCTGAGCTTTGAAGCACTGGTGATGAGGGCTGCGTGATTTACCCGCACCACGTTGTTGGGCTGGGCTCCACGGCTGTGTGATGTGCATGGGGTTGGAACTAGAGGATGCGTAAGGTCCCTTCCAACTCCATTCCAGGATCCCACCAAAAGGCCTGAGCTCCATGTACCCTTCACATTAACGTGCTCTCAGGTCCCTCCCCAGCCTCCCAAAGTGACCACTGGTGAGCTGTTCTGCCCAGGAGGACCAGTGTCACTCTGTGGGTTGTCATGGCAACCTCTGATGCTCCCATGCTCTCCTGTTCACAGGAGGCTGAGCGAGCGTGACCATTCAAGCAGAAGCTTCCTCAAGTATGGCAAGGTCTTCAGGAGCTGAAGTCGGGCGTGTGTAATGTAATGCAGTTGGCAAACCTAATTATAGTAGGAGCTATTAGTAGAATGCATAATTATTTAAATTGTAGACAAAATAATCATGAAAATGACCTTCTTTGCCTTATCCTGGTAAAGGTCATCTAATCAGGATGCGTTAATAAATCCCAGAGCTGCTGTGGGTAGGTAACGGGCCATTGTAGCTTCATTGCAAATCTGCATTTCATTTTCCCACTGTTTGCAGCTTTAGAGGGTTTCTGTGATGCTGTCACCACGGTGCCTTCGGTCTTTCCAGGCTCTGTTTGCTGGAGGCAGCATCAGTTTGTCTCTGTCCTGGGCTCCTCCTTCCTCAGATAGCTCCGGAGATGCGTGTTTGTGCAGAAGGAAGTATTGCTGCCACTCTGGCTTAGGGGAGTGTGGGTCATACAGGTGGTGTTAGCCTGATGTGGTCTTCCCAGCATTGGTACGTGGTCGTTCTGCCCATGCACAGCATCACCAGATCCAAGCCGGCACTTGTAGCCGGATGCAGAGGCTCATTCTGCTTTCCCAAGTTTGGTTTCTTCTCTTAGAGGATTTGGGAGATGTGGGCTGGCAACAGTCAGCAATGAGAATAACCGAGGATGCCTAAAAACTAGCAGCTTGTTCAAGATTCCCCTTTCTGGGGTTATCTCAGTGGGAAAGGGATGCCTGTTGCCGTGTAGTCCCTTTGCACAGGGTTTGCCTGTTGAGGGTGGGATGTGCAGCCACTTCCCCTTCCCTCTGACATGCCCATTGAGCCAGGACACTCCTGAAGACCCCAAGCACCCTCTTGCCCAGGTCCTGCCTTAGGGAGCGGGATCCTGATCTTCCACGTACCCCTGGGATGCGCCGGGCCTGGTGCATGAGCCGATCTTCACAGCCCTGCTGCAGCTTGCTGCTTTCCCTTGTCTTGCTAATGAAGTTCTCCGTCTCATGGTGTGCCATCTGCCCCTTGCGCGAGGGCACATGCTCGCTGCTCCTGCCAGCCGCTGACAGCTCCCGTGGGATGAAGATGTCTCTGCCTTGCGCCCTCCCAGCACCTTCTGGTGCTTCCCTGGGCGCTGCTGGAGCGCGGCTTCTCCTCCTGCCAGCCCGCACATGTCTTCAGCCCCGGCACTCAGAAGCTGCTCTTGTTTTCTTGGCACCTGTGTGCGTCTGTTTTGCCTGTTACGGTTCCAGCCCCCCTGGTTAAAGGAGGGGGCTTGGGATGGCTGGATTGGAGCTGGGTTTGTGCAGAGCATCACCATGAGGAGGATGGTGGGGTAGGAGATGGTACCAATTGGGGGTCCTGTGGGCATGGGGGGCTTCTCTGTGCTGCTTCAGGCCACCCTGAGGCTGCAGGGAGCAGGGAAGCACTGCGGCAACCCCGTTCTTTCAGAGGTTATGCCATAATAAAATGACTCTCGAGGTACGTGAAGGATAACAAACATTTCTGAATGATGCCGAGCTGCTAACGCTGCTCAGGGGAAAAAAGCTGAGTTTGGCTTTTTCTCTTGTGCTGCTGGGTAAAAGAGTGCGTTTTATTCAGTGTTGGCAGCAGCAGAAGAATAATTGTCATCCATAGCCCTCTGCAGTTGTCTGACTAGCAGATGAGATCTTCTGTCAATAAAAATGTATTCACTTGCTGGAAGCTGTCATGGGAAGCTGTCAAGGGCAGGTTTTATCCGGGGCTGGGTGTTTGACATGGAAGCAGCCCAAGCTGTGATGCTGCTGCTGTGTTGCCGGCTGTGCTCGAGGACCACTTGTCCTTCCACAGCTGGGGTCTGGGCAGAGGAGCTGCCTGCACTGCTGTGCCCTCGGGCCCTGTGCTGGGAGGCTGAAACAACAGCAGTAATGCTGGTAGCGCTTGCTGGTGCAGCGGTGCCAAACTGTCTTTAGGATGTGGCTCCTGAGGAGTTCAGTACTGGCAGAAAAGATGCTCCAGTGATGGACCCCAGACCTTTGTCCTCTAGCCATGACCAGGACCTGTGTTCTCCTCCTGTGTGTAACCTCCTCTCAGTGCAGCCCCTATGGTTTCTTTTCATTGGAGACAAGACCCACTGCTCATTTGCTTGTTCCTTAGCTTCCTTGCGTGGTTTTTGCTGGGATTTGGAGCTGTTTCTCACCAGAGGTGTTTCTCCAGCGCTGTGCAGGCTGGGTGCGGGAGGTGCATCCTTGGCTCCTGGCTGTAGGGTCCAAACAGGATAGTGCCAGTGAGTGCTGCTTGAGAGCCTGTCCTTGCCAGCAGCACAGCGGCCCCATTTCTGGTGACCACTGTTGTCTTCAGTTCCCTGGAAGGAAAGAGAAGCTTTTCTCTCCTTCATCACCTTTAGAGTCACTGTCAGGCCACTTCTGCATGTGCTTGAGGTGTTCCCTGCATAACAGAGGGGATTTTCCCAGGGGAAACGCTGGAACAAAGAGCGAGGTTTCTGGTTTTACATCTGCTGCCTGGGTTTCAGTAGGTGCAGGCACTAAGCTCATGCTGTGTTCTATTTGCTCTGCTATTATGCGGCTTAAAATTGCCAGAAAATTCACTTTGAAATAGTCTCTTCACATGAACTGCGTTGATTCTTCTTTGGAAAAGGCAGTTTAAAGCTTTCTCTGCACTGAGATGGGGAAATAGGGGCAAGTCATCCTGCAGCAGACTTCTGTGGCTGTTGTGTGGGGTCCAGCAACTGTCAGTACAAAGGATTAAAGCAGCATCGGCCATCAGCTGGGCTCTTGGCTTCCTGGGGACCGCAGGCAACAGCCCCTGATGAAGGGCTGGTGATGGGACCTGGGATCTGGGGAGGGGTTATTTGCATGAGGGAATAGAAGACATTTCAGTGCCCTTCATGTGTGACTGACTGTAGGGGTGAATCCAAGTGAGCTGGATGCGCTTTGCAAGTGTTTTATGGCTCAGACTGCTGGGTCTGAGGAAGGGTCTGGGCCTCCCCCTGCATCCCACCTCCTCCCTGCACCAGGAGAGGCAACACTGATGCAGTGCAGAAGTGACTAAACCCAGGCAGCATCCAGCCCAGGGTTTGCACCCTGGCTATGACGGAGGGCTGCTGCCCTTGCCAGGACACGGACTTGGCATGAGGAATAGCTGAAGCCAAACGCCCTTGCTTGTTGTGCAGCGTGGTGCTGCTCTGCTCCGCTCTCCCCCCTTGGCTTCCCGCTGTGTGCTGAGCCACTGCCCAGGCAGGCTGCTGCTCAGGAGCAAAGGGATCCTGGCTACCGTGAGCAGCACATAAATTGTCCTTCTGATCAATGCCACCAGCTGCCTGCCGGCAAGGAACTGGGGAGCAGCAGCTCCTGCATCAGCATCTCCATCAGTGTTTGGCAGGAGGTGCCTGACATTGGTGTGGTCCTTCAGCGAGCTCCGTGGTGGGTATGACCCTGAAGAACGGTGCAGGTGACTGCTGAGCCTGGGGACTGTGCTCACAGTGCCTCGGGGGCCAGGGCTTGGCTGCTTGCTTATGAATCACGTTTCTTGTGTTCCTGGGAGAGCAGGAGAGCTCGGGCTGCTGCAGGCAGCACACACAGGCCCCCATACCCAGCACAGTAGGGTGGGAGCAGCGAGAGGTGTGTGGGGTTCTGGGGAGAGCCAGGTTTGCTCTGCAGGTCAGGGCTGCAGTACCTCGAGGATGCGATACTGCACTGGCTCATTTCAGACCTGAAACCTGCTGTCGCGCTGGGAAGCAGAAGCCACCCCTAATGGGTCATTGCAGGGTACCAGGTTGAAGCCAACAGCTTCTTTCCTTTCCTGGCTCATGTTCGCACGCGTTCGGGCTCACATCCTCAAGACACACATCCCTCCCCTTGCAGCGTCACGGGTCTGTGGCAGCGCTGATTCAAAAGGTCAGAGCCTCGCAGTGCAGTAAAACTCTCCTCATGGTGTTTCTCAGCTCTGTTGAAGAAGGGCTCCTCTGCCCTGCTCCTCTGTGCTGGCGGGATGCAGGAGGAACACTTCTCATTTTCTTGGCAAACTTCTTTTTCAATCATTCTTGGTGTAAGTCTCAGCATCTGCACACACAGGGACCTCGTCATCCCTGTCTCTGGTACAAAAATAGGCTCTTTGTAAAATGACTTGAGCCTGGGTTGAAAATGATATCCAGACTTTCCAGTTTCTGGCACCTTCTAAAGCCCCGGTCAAGGTGAAACAGGGCCCTCACACCAGAGAAGCAATTCTGCCTCTCTGTGCCTGGCTGCATCCATCACCCTCATATCCTTTGGGCTCTGGGTGCTGGGTCAATCCAGAATACAGCCCTTGGGGTGGGAGCAGAAGGTGAAGCCCATGAGGGGTCCAGCTCCCTCCGAGCAGGGCTGGGATGCTGATGGAGCAGTTTGGAAGATGCTGTTGCTGCCGCAGCATGGCTCAGTGCGCACTTTGCTTTTCTGGCTCTGGCTTTTTTAACTCCCATTTCCAGTGGGAATTTAACATCTTTCACATGAATTGTCTCATTTTGCATTAAGCTTGTGGTTTGTTGGGTTGGTTTTTTTTTTCTTTATGAATGACTAAAGCTTTCATTTGCCTAAACAGGAATATCTGTTTCTAGAAGGGAACACAGAAACTGGAGCGCTCGGGGGCGATTCCTCCCCGTGTCACACGCTGGGGTTTAGCACGTGGCTTCTGCTATTGCTGCCCCCGTGTCATCAACCTCATCCTACTGCTGCTGGTGATGGGACGATGCCCGAGCACCCCGGGGTGTCCTCTGCAGCCGTGCCCAGGGCTCTGCAGGGTGCAGAGGACTCAGGGGGGACCTGATGGCTCCCTACAAGTGCCTGACAGGAGGGTGGAGCCAGGAGGGGCTGGGCTCTGCTCCCGAGGAACAAGGGATGGGACAAGAGGAACCGGCCTCAAGCTGCCCCAGGGCAGGTTTAGATGGAGCTGAGGAACAATTCCTGCCCCAGAGGGTGCTCAGCATTGGAACAGGCTGCCCAGGGCAGGGCTGCAGGCACCGGCCCTGCAGGTGCTCACACACCGTGGAGACGAGGCCCTCAGTGACACAGGCCCATCCATGGGAGGTGGGCAAAGCTGCTTACGGGGATGTCCCTGAGCTGCTGCACAAGCAGAGCTCAGGTCATAAAATCAAGTTTTCAGAGGCTTACAGCACGTCCAGTGCAGGGATTGCGCTAACCCCCTAAGCCTCTTAGGGGGGGTGTGTGCTCGTCCTGGTGTCCCTTTGGGCAGCAGCGCTCCGTGGTACCTGCCTGCAGCACTGCGCTCATCATCATGGGCTGCCCAGCTCCAGCCCCCTGCCTGCAGTCTGCCCACCAAAGCTTTCATTTCCACACCTCTTCTAGCCTGAAACCCAGGCTGAAGTGTTCTGTGGTCTGTTACATCCCTGGGGAATGCCAAGGCGCAGTGTCACGCGGAGAGCTGTCCTTTTGGTAGCTGGGGGTGTCCAGAAGCCAGGTTAACCATGAACCCTCATCCTCTCTGCCTTCCAGCTGACACACGAGCTACCAGACAGAGCTGTGCTCCGCTCCACATATAGGAGCGCTTTGCTTAGGGTAAGCTGTAAGATGATTTCAGTTTCAAATACAATAAACTTGCTGAAGCGTGTGCCTGATCCCTGGCACTCAACAGACTGAATCAAATGAAGCTCCGCTACTTTTCCGCCTTCCTGGTATCACTCAAGTTATCTGTGGTGCTGTGAAATAATGCAGAATATGAAGTGATTAACGTGACTGGAAGGCTCAGCGCAGTAGTGGTAGGAAAATGAATTGGAATGGGGGAGGTGATGTATTGGCAGCTCTGTTATAGCTCAGTTCTGCTCCACTCTTTATTTATTTAGGTGGCTCGCAGGGCCCTGTAAAGGTGTCTTTCCTAACACCTGGGCTCCTTTCCAGGCCATTAGAAAGCCACTGAGCTCAAATGGCCAAGCTGGGAGCTGCGCCTCGTCCCTAACCCTGCAATTAACCTGAGATGAGATGAAGCCAACAGCTTCTCACTATAATCCTCTTCCTCTCCTGTGTGTGATGCTGCCAGCACCCTACTCTGCAGCGCTGAGCTGCTCTGGGCTCCCTTGCAGGAGCAGCACTGCCTGCCCCAGTGTGCCCGTGGTCCTCATGTGGTCCCTGTATGGTTCTGACATAACCTGGTGTTGTCTTAAAGATGCTCAGTGTTGGTCTGAATAACTGAGGTTTGATCAGGGCTTCCAGAATTGTCTTGTCTTGCATGGAAGACACCAAGAAACACCAAATCTTTGGTCTGCCTCAGTCATTTCTTCCCATGGTTGGTTCGATGTCCCTCTTGAAGTCGCTTCGGGGCTTGGAGCAAGCTGCTCTAGTGGAAAGTGGAAGGTGTCCCTGTCTATGGCAGGGGTTGGAGATGGATGAGCTTTAAGGTCCCTTCCAACCCAAACCATTCCATGATTCTGTAGATCCTTGCTGGAGCAGAGGAGCCCTGTTTGCAAAGTGTCTGTGCAGGATTGCAACCAGTGTCCAGGATAAACCGGTGCCTCCTGGTTTGCATGTTCTGCTGTTGCAGAAAATCTGCCGTTGGCTTTAAGAAAGCTCAAAATATCCAAGTAGTATTTTACTGAGCAGCTCAGTTCCCCCGGAGTGTGCTGGGGAGGGACTGGCACTGGAGCACAAAGGTGCTCCCTGGGTACCCTGAATACAGATGGAATAACGGGTGGCTTTTTCTGCTTTACATGGAAGTTGAGTAGGGTCCAGCCCTTGTGCTGGTTCTTAGGCACCAATTTCACCTGGTGCTTGCTATGCTAAGGCCAAGTTATTTAAAAGCAGTGAATCGCCAGAGAAGCCAACGCGTTGCTTTCTCATTGTTATGGCAACACATCCAAAGAGTAATAACGCTGGATCTTGGCGACTGTTGGAAAAGGTCCACATCAGTCGGTGGCAGTTGAGTGAAGTCCATTAACAGCACCTCCGTAGCCAGCTGGCGTGTGAAACGTGGAGAGCGGTGGGGCCCTGCCAATGTTTAATGCAAGTTCATAATCTTGATGGTGTGTTTTCCTCCCAGGATCCCCGGAGCAAACACAAGTTTAAAATCCACACGTACTCCAGCCCCACCTTCTGTGACCACTGCGGGTCGTTGCTCTACGGGCTCATTCACCAGGGGATGAAATGTGACAGTAAGTGATGGAACGGCAGTTGCAGCCATGGGGGGCTCTGGCACCCCAAGGTCCTGGGCAAGGGCTCCCCCACATCATCTCTCCCCCTACGCAGCATCCCCACATCATCTCCCCCCTCCCAGCATCCTCCACAGCATCCCCACATTTTCCCCCACAGCATCCTCCACATCTCCCCCCCCAGTATCCCTGCATCCCTCCAATCTTCCTGCATCCCTTCTCCAGCTCTCACAGAGCTGGCTCCGACTGACACCCCGTGGCCATGCTGGCTGCAGTGAGACAGCCTCTGCAGAGCGTTTTGCACTGCAAACCAGGAGAATTATTGTCCAAAGAGGAGGAAATGGGGGATGAAAGAATAGGGAGAGGATGGAGAGGGAGAGATCAGTTATTTTCCATGTTACTCTTGTACGTTCCTATTTAAAAGGACTGTGAATACACAGCTCTGCTTCCGCGCTCGTGCTGCCGGCGGGGAGCAGCACACTCTGCTGCTCGCCATGTGCTGCCTTTCCCATAAATATAGAAGCTTGCTGACTGTTGTGGGAACAGTGTATTCATTATCACCTTTAAAATGTTACCAAGTGGAAAGGAATTTCTTTAGAATAAAAAATTACAGATATATATATTTATATATTTTATACATATGTAACTTTCTATGCACGTGTATATGAATACACATACACAGGTGATATTTAATGCCCCCTGTCAGCTCCTGGTGAACCCACTCAATACCCAGCACTGCATGGGTGTGATGGAGGAGAAGTTTGACAAACCGGGAAAATTCAAGTAATTAGAGTAAGGGCTGAAATCTTTTAATCTTCATTGGTAAGACCCAGAGCTGGGGGGGGGTCCCTGTGTCCTGGCAGGGCTCTGCCAGTCTCCAGCTGCATTTGAAGCTCCATTTGCTGCACGTTTACCCCCGAATCCCTTAAAGCATCCCCATTTAAAGCGAGGACAAGTTCTCCCCCATCCCCTCAAACCCTGTGAGCCGGGGCAGAGGTGACCCCAGCACCGACTGTCCCTTTCTTCCTGTCCTCCCCGCAGCCTGCATGATGAACGTGCACAAGCGCTGCGTGATGAACGTCCCCAGCCTGTGCGGGACGGACCACACCGAGCGCCGCGGCCGCATCTACATCAGGGCTGACATCGAGAAGGACGTGCTCACTGTTGTAGGTAAGTGTGAGACCCAGGTGAGGTGGGACAAGGCTTTTGGTCTCCTCCAAGCATGCTCCTGCCCTCTGGCAAGCCCTGGCTGGTGCTCCGGGGGCTCCTGGGTTCAGTGGCTTTTCCAGTCGGAGACTTCTCAAACTGCGTTTTGAATCATGTAGGATTCCAGCATCCCTAGGGAGGAGTGGCAGAAAGTTCCTCTGTTTAGCTGTGCCGTGCGAAAAAGCCCGTGGTTTGGATTGTGCTGGCCCTGTGGTGGTGAACATTCCCTGCTCTTCTTCCTATGCCTTTTAACTGCACCTGGGCCCATACAGGTCTTGGTTGGCGTCTCAGTGGTAGGAGATGGGGCTGGTGGAGGCAGCCAGGCAGTGCTGTGCTCTGCTCTGTCCCAGGGACCCAACAGCCACCTGTGGGGGAGCCCCTTGTCCCTCATCCCAGTTTCCTCTGTCCTGGAACTCCTCCATTCTCAGCCTGTGGCAGAAAACAGGATTATCCCATCCCTAAAAGCTTTGAGTTCCTAGGGGATGCTGCTTCCCCCGTGACCTGTAAGCACATTGTGAAACATAAACTGGGCTCTTGTAAAGCCTCTTGTTCCCTGCACGGAGAGATCAGGCTGGAGATGTGACTCCCTGTCGGGTGCTGGTGTCTTGGGTGCTGGCAGGGGTAGGAGGCAGGCAGAGCTGTCTGTGGGCACAGCTTGCACAGAGCTGGAGCTCCGGAGGTCCAGTTGGTCTCTGCAGGGTTCCCAAGCTGTTCACAGGATGAGTTCAAGCCATGGGGTGTGAAATGACACCTTCCTGCCCACGCTGCAGACGGGGTCCCGGGGGTGCCAGGCTGATGATGCTGATAACGAGGACCGGATCCTCCAGCATCGCACCAGTCTGGTTCCCTCATCCTGCAGGACAGCTGGGCTGGCAGCAGGAGATGCTGTGACATCCACAGGGTTTGCTTCCGTGGGATGGGGTCAGCTCTGGGATGTCCCACTGAGCTCAGCACCGCTCTGATGGGTGCCCGGGGGAGTGTGAGGCTGTGGGGCTGAGCTGCTGCTCTGGGATGCTCCTTGCTGGGAGGGCAGGCTCAGCGGAGCCAAATGGAGACAGCTACAACCTGTGTGATCCCGGCCAGGGGCTCCAGCCTCCCAAACCAGCCCCTCCTGCCCCTTCTCTACTCTGATGAGGGGTGGTCTGAGCCAGTCCTCGGGGTGCTGGGTGACCTGTTACAAGGGCCTGTAGGGACAGGCCAAGGGGAATGGCTTGAACCTGCCCCAGGGGAGACTGAGCTGAGCTCTTAGGCAGAAGCTCTTCCCTGTGAGGGTGCTGAGGCGCTGGCACAGGGTGCCCAGAGAAGCTGTGGCTGCCCCATCCCTGGCAGTGCTCAAGGCCAGGTTGGACACAGGGGCTTGGAGCAAGCTGCTCCAGTGGAAGGGGTCCCTGCCCGTGGCAGGGGTTGGAGCTGGAGGAGCTTTAAGGTCCCTTCCAACCCAGACCATTGTCTGATTCTATGATCCAGGAGTGCAGAGAAGAGCCAGGATCATCTCTGGCCTAATGAACCACCAGAAATGTTTGCAAGAACAACACGAAGTTGCTGAAAATATTAATGAAAAAAAGTGCGACACTAACACATTAAAAATGTGTTCATTTGGGGTTTGATTTGTCCCTAAAGGGGAGCTTCAATGAACCACACAGAGCTTCCTTTCACAGAACCCTGCTTCCCAGGCACCTTCCCTCCGGGGGATGAGGCGGGACTGGTACCCAGCCTCCCATCGCTCCTGCTGGCACCGGAGCCGTGTTCCCATCGCTCCAAAGGGAAGGGAGAAACTCCCCCGGCCCCATTCTGTGCAGCTGGATTTTCCTTTCCTTCAGCTGGCTTTGAAAGGCTGTTTTATTTCTGGCCCTTTATGGAGGTGTTGGTGATAACATGTCATCTGTTGGCTCTTCCAGAAGGCAGGAAGCGCACTGTGCTCCCCAGCTCTGCCGCAGAGCTGATGGAGGAGTGGGAGCGCTTGGAGGAGGAGGAGGGAGCGCACTGGGGGTGCAGCCTGTCCATCCCTCCTGCCCTCCAGGCTGCTGAGGGGCTCAGGATTCCTGCTCCATAACTTGGAAGGAGATGGAAAAGTCTGCTCAGACCAGAGCACACGCGGGCACCCAGCCCATGGGAGCTGTGTGCTGTGGGGACACAGGCTGGGCACTGCTGTTTGTGCTGCAGGGAGGGACATGGACGTGAAAGTTAATGATGGACCTTGTCCAGCGTCTGGATGGGGTTTCCTGGCCCGGGAGCTGCACTAAGGGGTGGATGAGCCTCTGCTCCCATGGTCAGTCCCAGTGTTCATCAGCATGTTCCAACACTGTGTGCTCTCCCTGCTCCAGGCCTGCCCCTGTGTTGGCATGGAGCAGGCAGAGACTCAGCCAAGCATGGGCAGGGCTGCCTATACTGACAGGCAGAGCTTGGTCACACCGGACTGAAATTGGGGTGCTGGGATCTCTGTTTTCATATGAGCATCTCTGCTGGCGCAAGCAGGAGGTGCAGGATGCTGCAGTGGGCTGAAGCTGTTGGGCTCTGTGCCCAACGGACTGTCTGTGGTGCCTTTGGTCCCAGTAAAACACAGGGCAGGATCTTCCCTCTGTCCCACCAGGGCTGGAGACCCTTGCCCAGAACTTCGGTGGGCTGAGCCATGGCGAAGAGCATCGCAGCTGTGGTGTCCAACGTGAGAGGCCCCTGTTGCTGGCCCTTGGAGCGAGCAGTGTTCGGCTGGGCAGGGAGAGATGCCTGCAGGCGGCAGCACAGGCACAGCCAAAGCTTTTTGTTTCTCGTTTTACCATCGGCTCGAGGAATCTGTCAGGATTTTGCCGTGTGCCTTTTGGCAGCGTGGTTTTCTATTTAAAACCTGCTCTTTCTGAAGCAAACCTTTTCCTCACGATGTGAAACGCAGCTTTTTGCTTAAGCAAAGTGCGTTGATTGACTTGGAATGACCTATTTGGTGAGCTAGCGGCCTGAAAAGCTGCATCTACTTGCATCCACCTCTCTGAAGATGACCATGGCCGGTGTTTTTCCCCCCCTGATCTGTGTGATCTGAGACCTCCTCTGTGCACTGGCAGCAGGTAGGAGACGCTGTGGGTCCAGTGTGGTGAGCACTCCCCGTCTTCAGCTCACAAATGAAGCTCAGCAAAGAAGAAGACGTGTTTAAACCTAACACAGACTCACACCATGAATCCCACTGCTGCAGGGCGCGGGTTTGACCCCACACCCACCATAGTGCAGGGATGGAGCAGACCCAGGTCAGCCGTAGGCTGTGCCAGGGCTGTGCTCATGCTCTGCTAATGCACAGCTCTTGGCACAGCACGGGCCTGCCTACGGCACGGTCTGCCAGATACTGGGATTGTGAAATCATAACAATAACATGCGAGGGATCCAAATGTCAATGTTTTTAACCCATTCTTGGTTCTGAAGAGCCAGGATGAATCTCAGAGCTGGAGGGTAGGAGGCTGGCGAGAGCATCCATATCGGTCCTTGGGGGGCCAGTGAGGCTGCGGGCAGAGGCAGGGGTTGAAATTCAGTAGCCAAACCCCCAGATCTCCCAAAATCTACAACATGTGCCCAGGACAGGCCAGGCTTTGGCTAATAATAGGGCAAATAAATGGCACCTTCCTAACACCTGTGGCTTGGCGCTGTTGGCTCAGCGTGTCCCCCAGCTCCGTGCTGGGAGCAGGGCTCACAGCTCCACCAGCCAAAGGTGGTTTCCGAAATGCAGGAGGTTTCTGAGGGCTTGTTGATAAGGGGACAAACCAGCCTGCATCTCATCCAGGAACACTTGGATACGTGCTCTTGGCAAGCGCTTCTGAAGCATCGACACGAGCTGTGTGGGGACTGTGTGATCAGCATCCTGCGCGTGAGCGAGGTCCTGAGATGGAGCTGGCTTTGCCTCGGAGCCTGATGAGCCAAGATCATAGAACAGAATCCCAGGTTGAAGGGACCTCAGGGATCAGCTGGTCCGACCATGTGCTGGATGTCCGGCGTTTCTGTGTTCAGGCTGGCTGGTGTTGAAAGTGCTTATTTCAGTGCTGAACAGACCAGACCCAGGGAACCGGTGCAGGAGGCTGGAAAACCTCGAGTAGCTGGCTAGAAATGGCTGATTGTGTTGGCAGCTCTGCTTGCGAGTGTGTTGGTTTAAATCAGGATAGAGCATCCCTGCAGTTGGTGCTGTGATGAATTGGGTCCCATGTATGTCCTCGAGGCAAAAGCCTGAGCTGCCGTGGGTTACCTTCCTGTAGGCCATACAGGGAGAAGCCTGTTCAGCACTTGGCTTCCTTACATTAACACCACAACATTCATAACGTGATATTTGGAGTCTCTTCCACTTGTGCCAAGGTGCATGCAAGTTGTGTGGTGTTTGGGAGGCTGTCGGAGCCTCTGGAGCCAGTGGTGGCAGCTGGGCATGGGGATGGCTCTGTCGCTTCTCCTTGAGCAGCAAAATGCGATCTCTGCTTCCCTCAGCCACCATGTAAACCACGGCAAACTCTTCCTCGTGGCTTTGTCATACCAAGGAGGTAGCGTGGGCTGGTTATTTAGTTTGAATCATAGAATCACTGAGCCCCAGACTGGTCTGGGTTGGAAGGGACCTTAAAGCTCCTTCAGTTCCAACCCCAGCCACGGGCAGGGACCCCTTCCACTGGAGCAGCTTGCTCCAAGCCCCTGTGTCCAACCTGGCCTTGAGCACTGCCAGGGATGGGGCAGCCACAGCTTCTCACAACTTGAGCCACCCGCACCTTGAGCTGCTTGACAAAATAGAAGTCATCTTTTGGGCCTGGTAAACGTGATGTAGGTACCTAGCAATGCTCCGAGATGACTCAAACTGCCAAAGCAAGTTAATTCCCTTTGGATGCTGCTTAACGATGCTGTCCTCTGTCGCTGTGTCAGTGTGTTCATTGCTTGTCTCAGGGAAGTGGTGACCTACAGGGACTAAAGGCAGAAAAAACATGACAGGTTTATACTGTGCATTCAGGGGTACCTATGGGAGATGGAGACTTCAGCATCTTCAGGTGACTTTGAGCCATGCCCATGTGAAAGCGCAGGGTTCCTGTCCTTGTGCAAGGGCTGCTGGAGCACTGGGACAATGTTGGGTTCCCTCCTCCCTCTTGGGAGTCCAGGGTGGCTCCTGCAAAGCCAAGACCTCACTGGGAGCTGTGGAATGAGGCTTCATCTCGGGGTTACAGCAGAGGCTGCCGGGACCGGAGCATTGCTATTTACCAAGCTGATGAAGTACAACATTGACCAAAACTGAAACCAATTACTCTGTGATTAGATAAACGAGCTGGAAGTGTGTTAATTAATAATCACCAGCCCAGGAAGACGCAGCCATAATGAATCCTGAGCCTTTTCTATTGCAGAAGCATGTGCAAATAGATGCTCCTGCAGAGCATTAATTCAGTGTTTTAACACATGAGGGTGTTAATCCCAGCGCTGGGTGCTCACTGGAATGTGGCTGCTCCCAGCTGGAGCTGGTGTGTGCTGCTGGAGGGAGGAAGATGAGAGCTGCAGGGCAGCCCAAGAGCATCCCCTCTCCAGGTGCTGTCCAGGAGGTGTTAAAGGGGGTGCGGCAGGCATGGCGCAGCACTTTGCTGGCTGAGGCTATGGTGAGGTGGTCGGGCAGGGATGGGGTGTTGAGCTCTGACCTCTCCTTGCAGTGAGCAGGGCTTTCGGAAGGGTATTGTCCTCGGTGAGCAGCGGGAAGCCGAGCTCTCTGCCCTCACTGTGTGGTGGTGGCCTTGCTTACTCGGAGATGAAGGTGAAGGATCTGGCAGCCGGTGTAAGCTGTCTCTGAGAGCGGGGTGGGAGTGGGTTTTGTTGTAGGCTTTCTTTTTTGAACATGAAAGTGAACCCCCATATGGCGCTGCATATTTAGCAAAGAACTTTCTGGTCTTTATTTATCCAGCATACTCATCTTGCCTTCCCTTGGGAGCCTGGGAACCTATGGCATTTGGCAGCTCCGGTGCTGCCTGTCCCGCTTCTCCAGGGTGCAGCTCCTGCTGGGGCTGGAGGAAGGGCCTTACCCTGCTCGCACAGGCACTGTGAGCTCCTGCCCATGGCCACAAGAAGCTGCTGGAAAGGGCTGTGTTCCTTCCTGCTTTGGACATTTGTTCCAGTGCTATTTCTCCCCGTGTTTTCCATTGGAGATGTGGGTGTCTGAAATCAGTGTCTCCTCCCAAGCCTGTTCCTGCAGTTACGGCTGGCTGAGTAATTAAAAGATGTTGTCTGAATAATTTGTTTGGAAGCTATTGCACATATTGGACAGGAAATTATTCAGATATCACTCAACCAGCTCTACCTGCCCTGGCCCTACAAGCTGGAGCTGGTGCCATCTCCTTCCCTGGCAAGGGATTGGTGTCCCCAACCCATTGCTGCACTCCCTGGGTAAGGGAGAGTCTCTTCCTCATAGAACACCCCCTGAGCATCCTTGCTGGTGTGCAGAGGATGTGCCAGCATGGCCCCAACCCTAAATCCCCCCTGGATCCAGGGAAGTCCAAGGCTTTTCAATGCCTCCTCCTGACTACAATCAGAGCAGCTTCTCTTCAGCTTGGTACCCAAAGTGATTTAAGACCAGCTGCTGTAAATGGGATTGTAATACTCTTACTCATCACTATTAATAATGATGTTACTACTTCTTAATGATGCACAAAACTGTCAGAATGTGACTGATATGAAAGTAATTTCCATCAAATTTGACTGTCACAGAAATGCTGGGAGCGGTTGGAGAGGAGCGCGTTCCTCCCGAGGCGAGGTATTACTGCTGCACCTCTGGGGGCTTTTATTTCTCTTTCACTTAATTGTTGATTTCTGCTTGAAAAGCCAGAAAGTTACTTAAGGTCAGGCAGAAGCGTTTGGGGTTTTTTAAATGAATAGATAAAATTATTCCCATTAATGAAATTCTTAGGCCTGCATGCTGAGATAATAACAGAGGTAATCAAATCTCATGCTTCAGGGCATAAACTGATTAACTGTGAGGGTCAGGAATAACTTTTTCTGTTCCTTAAAGAAGCAAACAATGGCCTGATAAATGTTGAAGCCTTATTCGTCTCTGGAGGACATTGCACTGGTGAAACATGCAGCACTGAGTCAGTGTGAGATGGTTTTGCATCCTCTCTCTGTGAGGGGACATGGTCTTGTTTGATTCCCACTGGCAAGTGGCTTCTGAGAATCATAGAATAGAATCATTGAATAGTTTGGGTTGGAAAAGACCTTCAAAGCTCATCTCATCCAGCCCCCTGCAATGAGCAAGGACACCTTCAACGACGTCAGTTTTGCCTGGTTGAGTGGTCCTACATGACGGCAGCGGGCTGCTTTTGGTGTGGAGATGGGATATTCCCCCAATGCTCCAACATCTCCCTATGCTGCAGATGGCCAGGGTCACTGAAAATAGGGGTTTGTAATCATTTTCAAGCCAGGAAGGTTGTAAAAGGAGTCAGGCAGTGCCTCGGCGGGACTTACCGCGGGGCTTTTCACTAATACACTTCTGTGTTTTATCATTCAAAAGCATGGTTATAAAGATTGCCTTTTTCCCTATCAAAAAGGCTCAGATAAAAGCTTGTAACAATGATGAGAAAATATGTATTCTTCTCCTCTGTGATAAGGGGTGAGGAAGGCATTTCGGCCCTATCAGTGCAGAGCCTTGGCAGGGCCCTTGGAAATGAAACCCATTACTTGGAGATCTCCGCCAGCAGATTGGAAGCCTGTCTGCTCATGTGGTACAAAGCTTGGAGCAGAAGGTTTTGACTGCGAGTCCACAATGACCTGCAGAGTAACTGCTGAGCATCCTCTGAAGTGCAGAGTGGGGATTGATGTCCAGGCTTTGGGGAAGACTCATTAGATGGCCCATGCAAGTGATTGTTAGGATGTTACAGAACTGAAGGCTCACTGTGTGTCACAGGGAATGGTTACAGACAGAGGAAGGTGTGACTGTTGGGCTGGTGGTGCTGTGCAGGTTAGTACAGGGATGAGGTTGGTGCAGAGCAGGTAACACACATCAGGGGCTGTTGCTTCACCAGCCCTGGTGCTGCTGTGGGTTTCTACCCATGGAGAGATGGATGGCCCAGGGCAAAGCTGACCCGAACTCAGAGAGCAGCCTGTGCAATACATAACACATTGGCAATAACCAATTGGCTTGAAAGCCACTCAGATGGCTGGTGTTTTATTGTCCTCCAGAGACAGGCTGATAATGCTGGGCTGGGTCAGCCTGGAGAAGAGAAGGCTCCTGAAGGGGAGACCTGAGAGCAGCTCCAGTGCCTAAAGGGGCTGCAGGGAACCTGGAGAGGGGCTTGGGACAAGGGCCTGTAGGGCCAGGCCAAGGGGAATGGCTTGAACCTGCCCGAGGGGAGACTGAGCTGAGCTCTTAGGCAGAAGCTCTTCCCTGTGAGGGTGCTGAGGCGCTGGCACAGTTCATCCCTGCTGGGAGGATGAGCTGGCTGCTGCCTGAACACCTTACAGGAGGAGACTGCCCCGGGGACCACAGCCTCCCCACGTGTCCTCTGCCTCTCGCACTTGAGCACAGAAAGCTGTTTGTAAGTGCTGATGCTGCATCTGCATCCCTGACCTCATGGACCACTGGTGAGCCTCCATCTCCCAGCAGAGATCCGACCTGCCCCAGGGACCATGGATCCGCAGTGAGGTTGCTGTATATCGCTGCTGTGGGGCTGTCAGGGATGAAGTCATTCCTTCCCCCTCTGCCAGAGGGGCGGGAGGTGGCTCTGGCTCTTCAGGCCTGTCTGGGGAATATCCAGTGCTATGGAATCGATAGAGCTGCCAGGCACCTGCAATTGGGCAGCAGGCAATTCCCAGCAGGCTCCCCTCTCTGTGTCTCACGAGCTGCTGTCAAGGGTGTCCCGTTTGATAAATGAGCTGGTTTATCCATGCAAACTGGAGCTTTGGCTACGAGTTTTCTTCCACAGAGCCGGAAATTGGGCGATGCTTCAGGAGGACAGCAGCAGATTGCAGATTTCGGAGCATTCATTTGCTTTTCAAACCTATCTGGCTCCCAGCCTTGCCTTGGGAACGCCTCACTGGTGATTTGGGAACAGAGCAATTGTGTTTGCTCCTGCTGACTCTCTGAAAGGATCTTCTAACATCCTGCAGCACTGCACACGCAGCCGGATTAGGGGGTGAAGCTGCGTCCCCAGTGAACCTCGCAGCAGAGCTGAGTGATCCCATGGCAGTTTGGGCAGTGCCACATTCCCTGTTCCTGGCACAACCCATGTGCCTGATCCCGAGGTGGGCACTGGCCTGGGGAGCTGATGCTGTGCCGAGGAGGAGCTGGGGGCTCTGTAACCGCAGGGCTTGGCAGGAGCAGTGCTGCCTGCACAGATCTGGGGGGGTTTGGGTTGGAAAGCCTGGGAAAGGCACCACAGGAGCGGTGAGTCCCGGCTGCAGTGCAGGGGAGGGAGTTCCTGCTCTGGGCTTCCAATGAGCAGCCTTTCCCCCGGTTACAGCCCTGCTCCATCATGTCCCATTGGACTTTCCATCTCTGGTGTCTTTATTGGGCTTAGAGGGAAGATAAGACCCTTCTCCCAGGAGACAGACTCTGACTTAATCTGGGGAGAGATGCTTGTATCAGCCTGATCGTATTCAGGTTGTCAAAGCTGCATCCCAATTGCAAGCAGTCGAAGTTGCCCACAGGTTTGCTCTCCCCTCTTCTGCTCCTGCTCCCTTGGACATCCCCTTGGGACCATGGCATCTGAGGCCGAGGGGATCCAGAGGGAGAGCTCTGTGCTCAACCACTAGCCTGGTGCATCCTGGTGCCAGCTGCGCCATGTTCTGTTCCTATTTCCACTCTCCATGGAAAGTGCTATCCTGATGCTCCTACCTCTCCCAAAAGGATGCAAATCAGTGTAATTCTGCTTACCAAAGTGCAAGAGCAGCTTTAAACTGTTTAAACCCAAGAGCAAACAACAAGTCATCCCATCAGAAAGGGAAAATGATCTCTTTAGTTGCTCCTAAAGCCTCCCTCATCCATTGGAGCTGTGCTTGCTTCGCGTTGGTAACTGCCCGTCATTCCCCATGGAATGGCTGGGTCTGCACATACTCAGCTTTGGTTCCGGTTTTAATCACTGTTTTCACACTTGCTCTTGGCGCACAGGGAAGTTGTCAATTGTTGGGTATTTTTGTACTTTGGATACTGAATTTAATCCTTTCTCTCTTCCCCAGTAAGAGATGCTAAAAACCTAGTTCCTATGGACCCTAATGGCTTGTCAGATCCCTACGTGAAGCTTAAACTAATCCCGGACCCCAAAAACGAAAGCAAACAGAAGACCAAAACTATCAAGTGCTCCCTGAATCCTGAGTGGAACGAGACATTTAAATTGTGAGTAGAAGAAAAACGTTTAAACTTTCCAACTCATTCTTCTCACCCCTAAGAATTAATGGGATTGGGTTTGCACTGATTTAATTATTCAGAGGCATTAAGCCGATTCAATGAGAAGTAATTCTTTTTGGTGCTGTAAGTGGGACTCAGAAACACGCCAGCTTCTGCCCTGACCCCTGATCAAAGCTGAGTGTTTGAGGGCAGGAACCTCATCCTCCGTTTGAAATGGATGTGGTTGGGAGACTAAATATTAGAGCATTGAACAGTCATTGAGGACCATCCTTTCCGTTTGCATCCATGGTGGTGTAGCAATGGCTTCTGGAATTAAACCAGCCCTTTCTCTTTGCTCTCTTCCAGCCAACTGAAAGAGGCAGACAAAGACAGGCGGTTGTCTGTGGAGATCTGGGACTGGGATCTGACCAGCAGGAATGATTTCATGGGCTCCTTGTCCTTCGGGATTTCTGAGCTGCAGAAGTCGGGAGTCGATGGATGGTAAGGGTGGCGATTGCTTTAAAAACACAACGGGCAAAAGCAGCTCTGATGGGTTTTGTACATGATGGAAGATGTGACAGCCCATTGTCCTTTACCAGCATCCTTCTGTTCAAGAACCAGCAGTCGCTGTGGCTCCCATGGAGGGTGCTGCTCCAACAGGATATGGGTGTCCTGTGGGCACTGGGTGCCTGGGTGTCCCTGCATGGGCTGGCTTTGTGTCACCTCCTGCGTCCTCCTGCCCCTCAAAGCATTGCTGGAGGTGGGGTTTTCCCTCCCATGGGCAGGAACAACCACGGGTGGCTCTGCCTGGTGTCCCCGCAGGCTCTCACTTCCCCAGCATTTGCCAAGGCAACATTTTCCAGCATTTTCTGGTTGAATTCCTTGGTGTCTGAACTGGGCAGGAGAGCCCGGCTGTGAGCTGGTGAACGGAACACGCTGTGACTGTGATGTGTGGCGGGGACAGCCCTTCCATAGCACTCAGGCTAGCAGAACCCATGCCAAGGGGCACTGTTCGCCAGGAGGAGAAATGCTCCAGTGTGTAATTACCCGCGTTCCCATATGGAAGATGAGCATTGTGGGTTTGCGACACCGCACTGAATGGGTCTCTTCATTTCCATTTTATCTCCCCAAGCAGGACACATGCTGCTTATTTCCTTGGGTTTTTTCCCCAGCCAGTGATGCCTGAGAGCTCTGTTCCCTTTCCATGTCAAATGTAATAATTGGAAATAGATATTATGTCTTCTGGAAACCGAAACCCGTGCTGTTCATTTGCATGACACCAGTTGAGCAAACACCCCTGACTCTGTCTTGTCTTTTCCACCATGGAAGGAGTATGTATCTCTTTTAAAGCAGGGAATGGAGAGGAGAAATAGGGGATGGGCTGGACACCCACATAGGACCGGGCCCTCCCTGGATCCCGCTGCCTCCATGGTGTTCCTAGGGAGCCCTGGCCCATCATAGGGCTGCAGCAGGGTCTGGCTGTGATGTTGTGTGGGTGTCTGCGAGCCTTCGTTGTCACAGACCAGGCCCTGATGGAGATGTGGCTTCTCCTCTGGAAAACAGGAGAAAACTGTTACTCCCCCCCAGATTCCCCGTCTCCTGCAGGGATGCGTGTGTCGGTGCGCTGCCACAGCCTGGTTGTTTTCCCAGCCTTTTAAAACTCCTGCGAGTGGAAATCTAAGTCACAGCGTTTGGCTGGAGTGCGCTCCAGCAGGAGCTCTGATGTGTGTTTCATACCTAAACAACTGCAGCTAATGGGGAAAACAAGCTTAAAGGAAGAGCCTGCCCCTCTGTTATCCCCTTTGTCCCTTCAGGGCAGTCTCTGGATAACACCCACCTAATTCCCAGGTTCAGGATGGAGCCGAGGCTTTGCCCTGGGCTGTGTGAGACACCTTGGATCTGAGCAACGCTTCCATGATCTCTGATAGCTGCTGCTTGACCTCTCCCCCTGCCTCCCATCCTGACCTTGACGCCTCCCTGTGTCCCTCCAGGTTTAAGCTGCTGAGCCAGGAGGAGGGCGAGTATTTCAACGTCCCGGTGCCTCCGGAGGGAGAAGAAGGAAACGAGGAGCTGAGGCAGAAGTTTGAGGTGAATTGATTTCTCCTGCGTATCTGGGGGTTTTCTTTGCTGCCTCCCGCCATGCCCTTCGCAAGGGACTCTCCCTGCCACCTCGGAAAGGAGCAGTCACGTCTGGTGGGTGAGGAGATGAGAGCGATGCAAACGATGCTTTAGCATTTACGTCAGGTTGAAAATACAGCAGATTATTGCGCAGCGCAGTTCTGCGTAACGCCCTGTGCGCTGCTAAGGGTGTGCTTGGTCCCCTGCCCCTGCTACCGGGGAGCAGGAAGGAGTCCGACACCATTTCTAAATCGTTTTTCCTCGCAGCACAGCAAACACTGCCCTTTCATGTGCGTTGTTTCAATGTCTTTCTGTCAGGGCCACGCAATCCACCGTTTGTGGTGGCCAAAAGTGCAGCTCAAACGGGTTGCACATTATCATCAGTTAACGTGTTTCTAACACTGAATTCCAGTTGAAGAGGGATGAGAATAGTGGATGGCCCAGAATGACCTGATGTAACCATGCTCCTGATGCCAGCACGTGGTACAGCAGATGCACCCTCTGAGGTGCCATATAACAGGACTTGTTCATCTGTTTTTAATGTCATACTGCTGATTATGAATTAATATCATCAACTGAGGTGAATTAAGATATTAATAGCATTGGATTTGGATCTGATCTCAGGAAGGAAACCTCTCTGAGCCTTTACACATCATGGCAGCCCCTGTGCCCAGCCGGGTGCCCTGGGGCCGGGATGGGTTTTGAGGAGGGCAATGGCTGGGTGGGGTGGCACATGGCACCAGTGATCCCTGTGGTGGCCCAGATCCTGCACATCCTGGGCTTCACACCACAAAAGCACTGCGGGAAGCTGCCAATTCTGCTCCGTCTTTATCAGCAGCTTGCTGGGACAGGTTGATGGATGGGAGCCTCAGCCGCTGCTATAGCACAGACTCAGGTGTAGTAAATTCACGCTGACAAATGGAGCCGGGCAGCGAAGGTCAGGGGTGCTTTTAACACAATATGTGGGCAGCATTTGCCACGGTTCAAACCTGGAAGAGGTCTTGAGATGGTGTGAGCCTGTTAAATACAGGTTAAAGGACTTTTGTACTCACTTAGAGACATCAGAGACACTCGATAGCCAAAGCAGGACACGTCAGTTGCGGTGATGATCTTCACCTCTTCCTGACTCTTATTATGGGCTCTTCCCTGGAAACCCCTTTCCCCTCCCGGCCAGGCTGCCTGCTGAGCCCGCTGTGCCAGGGATGCTGCGCTGTGCCTGTGTCCTCACCTTGTCTCCTGGGGCCATCCTGTGCGAACGACTGCAGGTCGGGTGTGAGACCGAGGGTGGTTGCAGCAGCCCCTCTTCAGACACTGCTCGGGAGCAGCTGCAGGCAGCAGGAGGGACCCGAGGTCACTCTCACCCTTGGGTGGTGGAACGCTGTGCCTGAAGCTGGCTGGTTTGCTGCGGTGAAGTGAATGGGAATCCTCTTCCTTCTCCCCTCTTTGTGTTGCTCTTTTCCCCTCTGCCCAGGGCTGAAAGCCTTGCCCTGCTTTGGTCCATGCTCCATGGGGGCCCATGGCCAAGCCCAGTGCTGCTGGGCTGCGGATGTGTGGAGGAATATGGGCTCGTCTGAAACAGAGCTGTTCTTTTGGGTGCCATGTAACGGAAACATAATAGTGCCCTTGTATTTTATTGCAGCTTGTTCTCACAAAGGTTAATTTGGTGTCAGGGCTGATCTGATGACGTTGCTTCTCAGCCGTGATAGAGTATTCAGGAAGCTTTCATGGAATATAACTGCTGCTAAGTACACCTTCCCTTTGAAGATGGCTTTGAACTACAACAGGGTGAGGATTGCTGAAGGCAGAGTCACACAGCACAGGGCTGGCTTGGGGGAGACGCAGAGGCTGCTGCTGTCGGGTGCCCCAGAGAGTCCTCATTGCCTTTGGTTGGTGTCGGAGCTGCTCTGCGCCACCTGAGCTGATCTGAAGTAAAATGCTCTGATTCAGCATCCCCTTCTTGTAGGGACATTGCGGAAGCCTAAGGATTACAGTAAGGAAAACTGCTTGTACACGGGGAGAGGTGACTGCTGCCTTGTCAGTACATGGCTCTTTCCCATTGGAAAGCCATCACATCCCGTGTGCAGCTCTGCTCACACAGCAGCGGGTACCAGCAGCTGCTGGGAGGTTTCTGCCTCTCCCCTGGTGCAGAGCTGATGTTGGCAATTCCCGGGGACTATTCCTTTAGTTTTCAGTGCTGGAGTTCTTGGGATGCTTGTAGGCGCTGCAGGTGACCTTGAGCAGAGGTTTCTACAGCACGGAGAACCCTGCAAGAACCAATTAGCAGCAGCAAAGGCTTGGAGATTACTTGTGAGGCTCCTATCTGGAGGAGCGGCGAGCAGCAGCCAAATTGAACTGCTGGAATCGGGTTAATGGAATTTCATGCTAGACTGAGCTCGGCGCAAGCCTCATCCCATCGCCTCTTTCTAAACATTGAAATTGTGAGATAGCTTTTACAAACGGTGGCTCAGCAAAGGAGAGAGCCCCCAGCCCAGCGAGGAGGCACCGGGCCACCGATGAGACTCAGTGTTTAAAACTGGGGGGGGGTTTGTGATGCTCCTTAATAGGCAGTTGTGATGCAGCGGATGCTGGGGGAGCAGGAGCTGTGCTTTCTATTCTGCTTCGTTCCAAATGCGTTTGTAGCTTCCCACGTTCAGCCTCAGCCGGCACAGGAGAGCAATTCTCATCAGTATCAGAGAGTAACGGAGGTGGAGCTGAATAAAAAGTCCTGTGTTTTACCTTAATATAGTTCTATTCATCTGCCCTTTTCTAGTGGGGTGAGAGACAGAAGCCGGTTTTGAGGGGGAAAGAAAAAAAGCTTATTTAAGCCTCCGTTCTGCACTTTGGATGACCTAGAGCACATTATGGGGCAGCTCCAGGATGCAGAGGCTGCAGTGGGGGTGATAAGGTAATGGGCAGATTTGATTCCCAGATCCTTTTGCATAGATTTAACTGGGAACCAGCCAAATAAACAGGGCAAAGTGTTGGGGCTGGTGACTCCCCCAGTGCCCTTCTTGGCTCTGTCCCTGTCACAGTTACAGAATGGTTTGGGTTAGAAGGCACCTTAAGCTCATCCGGTTTCACCCCGCTGCCATGGGCAGGGACACCTCCCAGTAGACCAGGTCTCTTGCAGAAGAGGTTCTTGTAGCTCAGGGGAGCTGGAAAAGAGCTGATGAACGCAGGGTTTCAGGAGCACTCACTGGTTTATAACGACTTCTCTCCCCAGTTTTCAGTAATACCTTCTCTTCTCTCCCCATCCCATCTCCATCTTTGCAGAGAGCCAAGATTGGAACAGGGTCCAAGGCTGCAGATGAGAAGACAAGAAATGCCATCTCCAAATTCGACAACAACGGGAGCAGAGATCGGATGAAACTGTCGGATTTCAACTTCCTGATGGTGCTGGGCAAAGGGAGCTTTGGGAAGGTGGGACACAACATTCACCATATGCTTTCCGTATTGGACCCATGTGCTGCAGCCATGGGGATGCCCCAGTGTGATCTGTCCTTGCTCTGACTGGGAGCTCTGGTGTTAAGGTGATGGGAGCCCAGTCGGTTGGCTCTCTTATGGACTGTGTGCTGCCATGTCATAGTGAGGAGGAGCTGAGATGTCTGATGAGACCACCACAGATCTCAGGGGTTCTCTGTGGGAAGCGATGCGTGTGCTGTGCCTTTAAAGTCCTCTTTGATGTGGCCATTTTTTCCTCCAATAATTACAAATATACATGAACATTTTAATTAACTTTCCAGACGGGTTGTGAGTGGTACCAGAATTTCATTCTTCGAGTAATTATGGGACTTGGAGCCTGCCTTTTTCTTGGGGTCTTGCCAACTTTGTCATGATTTCCATTAGGAATGCCAGCGCTCAAGTGGCTGCTGGGGCTCCGGAGGAAGGGGGCTGCGTCTGCTGTGCACCAGCACTGTGTTTGCTGCTGTGATGGATGATGGCCCAACACTGCTCTGATGAGGGAATTGCCTTAATTGCAGGGAATGTTGCTCTGCCTTCAGGCGGGCAGGGAGGGGATGCCAGGGGAGTGATGCTCAGCCATCATCTCCTGAACATGAGGGTGAAGCCGCCTTTCAGAGCTGGTTCCTGCTCCCTGCACTGAAACAGCTGTGACAGGAGGAGGGTGGGGAGCTCCTGATGGTCCCCAGCATGTGGAGCATCCACCAGCGATGCTGCCAGGGAGGAGGCTGCTGTTACTCTGTGTTTTACACCTTCGCTGTGCGTTAGCACGAGGAGCAGGAAAGCTCCGTGCGTTGTGTCTGTGCTGCTCTCCCTCAGGAATGTGCTCACATCCCAGTTTCCACATCACTTTTGCCCCCTTTTCTCTCCCTCTCAACACCTAATCCCTTTTAAATCTGTGCCTGGCATCTGGAAACTCTGTAGTTGTGGTTCCCCCCCCCCTTTCAATTTGAGAAACATTAGCAAGCGCTTCCGTCGGCATCGTGGCTTATATAAGGGGATGTGTGACAGAAACTGTTCCCTGGAACAGAATGTTATAAATATGCTAATTCGTGCTAATTAAAACAGCACGTTGGTTTCTGTGGCTTGATGCAGCCTCACCCTCACGTGTGCCTGCGCCTCGCCGGGCAGCATTCCCTGCGGATCCCCTCCCGGTGTCCCACTGCCTGCCTCCGGGGTGGGGATGCTGAGGTGGTGCGGTCAATGGTGCCCATAGTGCCCTGTGCAGAGGACACTTTGCTACCTGCATGTTGCGCATTCACGGAGGTGCTGGATGTGTTGGAAGGAGCCAGAGGTGCCCCCATCTGTGCCATGCGGTGGGAGAGGAGCCCAGCTCCCCGGTGTCGGATCCTGCGGGTCCCCAGCCCTCGGCACCCCGGGTGGTGTCCGCGGCAGCACCGTCCTCCTCCAGGGCTGGCACTGCCTGCTCCTGTGCTGGCTGCGTGCTGCCAGCATCCCTCCTGCGGGCCCTGCTGCCTGGCTCTCTCTGAGCGTGATCCTCCTGCATGAGGGAGTCTGCCTCAGGCATGAGCTTATTCACCCCTGGGCATCAGCACCTGGGTTTACTGACCGGTATTTGTCTCCCTCCACCACTGCTGTGGTGTCCAGGATCAGGAGTATCCATGTGTTGGTGGAGTTTGATAAACTTGCTTGTTCTATGCTCAGCATCAGAATATCTCCGGTTACTGTGCTGGAGCATTCCCAAACAAGGACTCTGTAGTACAGGAATAAATCATAGTCACAGACTGGTTTGGGTTGGAAGGGACCTTAAAGCTCATCCAATTCCAACCCCTGCCACGGGCAGGGACACCTTCCACTAGAGCAGGGTGCTCCAAGCCCTGTGCAGCCTGGCCTTGAACATCAAGGTTCAGGGGCTGGATGATTGCATTGGAAATTGTTTGGAAAAGAGCTCAGGGGCAGGGGCTGGGCTGTGCATGGCCCTGGCTCAGCGTCTTCAGCCTCGGGACACAGGGTGACCCTGGGGGCTCCTTGCTGGGTTTAGGTGGCTTTGGCCTGGTCCCTGCTGCTGCCCACCTGGCATGGGGTCCATCAGTGCCCCCAGGAGCAGTGACTGGTGGCAGTCCTCCGGCACTGGGCTGGCACAGGGATGGGAGATGTTCCCGACTGGAGAAGGCAGCGCTTGGCACAGCCCACCCTGGGCTTGCTTCGCTGTAATATAAATAGAGGAAAGTTAAATTATGTGGCTTGCTCATATTTTTGCAGCTAATCAATCTGTCATGCTATCAAGCTGTCGATCTTTCCCGGGGGTTTTGTGGTGTATTTCTGAGCAGGGCTGATTATTTTGCCTATGCGGTTATGGATTACATTGCAATGGGAGACAATTTCCATGTCCTGTTGATAATCTTTGAGCTGTAAAATGCTTTTCTCCCCTCTCTTGGTATGAGACGTGGCAGAAGGGCTGGTCTCGCTCTATAACTTGCAGAGCTGTGCCCTGTCCCTGGGCACACGGTGGGGTTTGGGTGCCCGCTCCCTCCTTCACCCATGATTTTCATGGCATTTCCAAACTGTGCAGAGGGCATTCACTTGTGTGAATCTTCCTGTATCTACAGTGAGTGGGTCCCAATCTTTTCCTTTGGCCTTATCATGAAGCTGGCTCATCGGTGGCTGTCCTCCTCCTGTGTCCTTACCTGTCCCCGTGCTGCAGTCACACAGGAGCTGTGATGCCAGCATGCAGGAGCCAGCGGGAGCCAGCCCCTGGCACACGCGAGCACAGAGCAGGCTCCTCCACACACAGCGGGATGAGCTGCGGCTCCAAGCTGTCACCCTGGCCCTGCACCACCGGGCTGCCACGGGCAGGGTTGGAGCGAAACAGTGTCCGAGACGGTCACACAAGCCCATGGGCTGTGAACAGCCCCATCTTCTGCTTGGAGAAGAGGCCAAGCCTGCTCTTCGTGCCTTCATGCAGGGTGCAGGAGGTAGTTTCTCTGTTGGCTGTAGACCAGAGCCTGCAATCCCCTCTGTGTGCAGATTGCCAGTCCCTGCAACACCCTGACAGCATCTGGAGCCGCCCGCTCTGCCAGCCCAGATGTGAGAGATGACGTGAGGGTATCGGCATCCTCTGCGCTCGCCAGACACCCGCTCTCCCTCTGGGCCTCCTCGCTGTGGGTGCAGCTGGGTGCAGGCAGCTGCAGAGTCCTTTTCCTTTCGCATCTCAGTGAAGCAGGGCTGGATGGCTCAGCTGTGGCTCGGGATCGCCACGTCATTGGGAAGCTGCTGCGGGAAACATTCACAGTCCATGTACACCCCGGAGCAGTGGTTTGCATTGGTTGTGGTGCACCAGCCAACCTCTGGCTCTCGCTGTGCTGCAGAGCCCAAGTGTGCGGTGGTGGTGGTAGCCACATCCCTGCTCCTGTGGGGATCACACATGGATGTCTTGGTGGTCCGTCTGGGGCAATATAGCATATTGTGAGCTCAGGGATTCCCCGGTTTAGTTACTCTGGAAGGGTTATGATAGCAAGGTAGGTCTGTATATAGTTGATGTTGCATAAAGTGTACTTACTCCTAGTTTTCTCTTCCCATAAACTGCATTCCTGGAGCAGTCACTTCCCTTTTTCCACCACCTTTGAATGGGAAAAGCCCATCTGCTTTTATCACTTAAAAACCAGTCCTGGCTTTTAGCACCTGCCCATGGTGACTTGCAAATCTCAACTTGCGTATAAATGGTGAAGATAACTGGAGGTGATGGACTGAAAGGGGTTGTTTGGTTTGTGCATGAGGGCAGGGGAGCTGCAGTGTCTGCTGCCCTGGCTGCAGGCAGGGCACCCGGCTGCCCATGCTGGTGGGTGCTCTGAGCTCATCACTGGGTGCAAAGGGCTGTGGCAAGACCCCTCAGGGAGCTGTCAGTGGCAAGGATGAAGCACTAATACAGTCCCAGTGGCAGTGCTTTACTGGGCTGCATCACAACAGCACTTTGAGCTGTTCTGGGCTCCGGTTCTCAACTTTCCTCCAACATCAGGGAGTAAATAAATGAGCTCCTGAAGCCGCTGAAGCTGTCACTGTGCTGCTCAGCCCTGCCAAGGGATGAGCACGGTGTGTGGCTGCTGCAGTCCCAGCCCTGCTGATGGAGATGGGAATGTCAGAGGCGTCTCCAAAGCACTTGGCGCTGCGGAGCCCCAGTGCCTTTCCCAGCTAATCCTGAGCCAGCAGCGTGTCAAGGACAGCCAGGCCCGGATGAGCCAAGTGCCTGAGCGAGCCAGAGCCGCGTGTTCCCAACAGGGCTCTTCCCCAGCATGGTGTTGTCTCCACTCTAACAAGTGGGTGAGCGTTGAAGACCTTGGGCTGTGTCCCCTGCTTTGTCCCCAGTCCCTGAGCTGTGTTCCCTGCCTCGTCCCCAGCCTTTCCCCTCCTGCCTCACTGCTCCAGGGCTGACACAGCGCTGCCTGCGCCCCAGACCCCAAACTGGGCTGCTCCGCGCCGGGACCAGCTCTGCCCCAGCTCCAAAGGGATGCTCAGGGCTCCGTGGGGAATCTGTGTATGTTGCAGCAGGGAGCACAGGGCTCTGTCCCTGTGTCTGCCTTGGGCTGACAAGAGGGTGAATTCCACCATCCTCAGTGTCTCAAAAGTCACATGTGAGACCCGTTCACGTTTCCTCTGCCCGTCTGCTCCAGCCTGAAATGCGTTTCAGTTCCACCCCAGTGATGCTGGCTTCTCATGGTTTATTTTCAAAACACCCAGACTCGTGTTGCTGCTGTGACTGGAGGCTTTCAGCAGACTTTGTTGAATGGAAAGCAATTCACTTCCACTGAGCACTCGAATCTAATGTGATGAGGGAGTGCAGGGAGGAGAGATGCAAGCAAGGTCAGTCTGTTTTACAGCAGCCTGAGGAGCAGCTTACATTGATGGAGCGTGGTCTGAGGATCCTCACTGGGGCTGATGGGATTAACAGGGCAAATTGCACCAGCAGAAGCAGTGCATCCCATTTATTGTGATAAATTAACCCTCAAATGGGTGAAACTGGTTTAAAATGGGAGGTTGGATTCTGTCGGATGAGGGGGGGCTTTGCCTGGGTGATGAACCAGCACGTAGCTGGGTTTTGATCACTGTGTGCAATGCAGAGAGGTGTGAGGAGGAGAAAATCTTACTGGGTTTTCTTACTCTTGGCTATAAACTGACTCTTTCCAACTTGCAGCTTTTACCACTTCGTAACGTGATGGAGTCTGCGTTCAGACTCCTGACACCCTGCTCCGATGCTGCTTGCACTTTGAGGGTGCTGAACTGAGGCACGACTCAGGGGTGGAAGGTGACAAGAGGTGATCAGTGGCTCAGCCATGAGCAAACCCTTTTCTGTGTTCCTTGAGGTGATTATGGGATGAGGATGTAGAAGCGCTACTTGTTAGACTTGGGGTTCCTAAATACTCCTGGATATACCACTGGTAGCTTTCTGCATCCCTTTGGGGTTATAATGGGAGCTGCAGGATAAACAGCAAGGTGTTAAGTTCAACTGTTGGCCATGGCAAGCTGGAAGTGTTGCAGAGCCATGTTTTCCTTTACCCACTGCTGTCCTCTCCCCGTGCAGGTGATGCTGGCGGAGAGGAAGGGCACAGATGAGCTCTATGCTGTTAAGATCTTGAAGAAGGACGTTGTAATCCAGGACGATGATGTAGAGTGCACGATGGTTGAAAAGCGCGTCCTGGCTCTCTCTGGGAAGCCGCCGTTCCTGACCCAGCTCCACTCCTGCTTTCAGACCATGGTAAGTGCTGGTGCCAGTGCTGCAACCCTGCTGCACCCTGAATGCTGGGCACTTTGCACAATGGGTTTTAGTAACTGGTGAGTCTATGGGCAGAAACCCTCTTAGAGAGCCGGTGTCACCAGTTACCCAGACCAGTGCCTCTCTGGATGGCTGCGGGGCACCCAGAAGCCGTGGGGATGGAGCTATAGAGACTTCTGCCCTGGTCATGTATCTTTGCTTCTTGACAACTTACCTTTGCTTTCATTCATGTTTCTTTCCCGACGCACATCACTGCCCTTGCCAAAGCAGCAGTGTATTTTCTGCCTTGGCAACCTCACAACTTGTCCAGTTTCCTTGGAAATGCATCTCCATGAACAACATGTCCCATCCCTGGCAGCGCTCAAGGCCAGGTTGGACACAGGGGCTTGGAGCAAGCTGCTCCAGTGGAAGGGGTCCCTGCCCGTGGCAGGGGTTGGAACTGGGTGAGCTTTAAGCTCCCTTCCAACCCAAACCAGTCTGGGATTTTATGTCCATGTGTTAAACTGGAGGCTGTAACATACAGTACCTGCACCCCTGAGGTTGTTTCATCAGGAGCTGTTGGTGGTGTTGGACGTGATTCCCCAGCCCCCCAAGTGGCCCTCAGCCTATGTCTGTTGCGATCCGATAGCAAAGTGCTGTGCTTTTCCTTTGGATTCACTCTTCGCAGAGAGCGAAGCCTGATAGAAACCACAGGAAATTCAGTCTGAAACAGGCGTGTGATTGAGTTTGTACAAATCAGAAGCAGAAAGGGGCAGCGGGAAGGGGACAGGGGACCTTTAAAGCAATCTCTGCCCGGCCATGAGTGACCTGTGAATGAAAATGTCCCCGTACATGTGAGTGGGAAGGGAGAGGGACTCTGCACGGTCCTTTAGAGCCATGACAATGCTTTCCAGGAGGATTACATTTTAATATTATCCCAGGAATTTCATTTACGGAACACATTCAGTGTATTTAAAGCCCGTGGACCGGCTTTGCAGCACAGCAATCAGGCTGTGGCAGGAGAAGCTATTTCACACAGCATCTCTGGCATCTCAAGTGAGTCAGCGCAGGATTATTCCTGGCAGACCTATAGTAGCTTAATAGTAATCGTATTTGTAATGTAATCAAAATGTATAGCAGGGTGTATTATCGAGTGCTGGCACAAAGCACTTTGATTTCTGGGAGCACAGCGCAGAGCACGGCTCTCAGCCGGGGCTGTCAGTGACTGGTGGGAGACAGAAAAGCCCCAGATCTGCATTTGAAAGAAGGGAAGATGAGCAGTGAGAGAGCTCCTGCCTGGGGCCGATGCACCAGAGAAGCCCCGTGCTGGCCTGGCTGAGGGGCCCTGCAGTGCTCTGCCCCAAAAAGCTCCTGGGGGTGTCCCTTGGGGCTCAGCAGTGAAGGGCACAGCAGCAGCGGTGATGCTGAGATGAAAATAGCGGGTGGATGGGGAATGTGGCTCTGACTCTGGCTCCCAGCATGGGCGCAGGCAGGAGCTGGACCAAAGGGTGGGTAATTGGGAGGAGGGTGTTGGAAGGAGCCCTGGGAGTTGCATCTTGGCTCATGCAAGGGGGTATTTACGTATCCGTAACTTGCTGTTGCTCGGTGAGTTCAGATGCCCCAGACCTGGACAGATCCCATCCTTTTCTGCTGTAGACAAGAGCTTTCCATGTCCCTCCTCCCTCCAGCCCTTCGGCTCGCCAGCCATCTGGCTGCTTTATTCATGACAGCTCTTCTCTCTGAAGCACCAGCGTTCTCTTCTCCACCCAAATGAGGAAAGCTTGAATCCTGCTTTTAGAGCTCAGCTGCCTGTTTCAAGAGACCATCTCTTTAATATTCTTCCTACTTGAAGTCGATCGATATATTTAGGAAGCAGCTGCAGCGAGCATAGCATTGCTTCACTTTCCAGTTGCTGTCACAGGGGGACAAGCGTGGCACTGGCTGCTGAAGGTGACTTTGCCCCGTGCCTTGCTGCTGCACTGGATCCACACCTTGGCAGAGGCTGCTCATTACAGAGGGGTATGCTCCCAAATTCCCACTCATAAGCCGAAATCCCTCCTATCCCATCAGTGCCACATGTTTTACACAGCCTGATTGCCCCTCTGGTGCAGTCTCATTACCTTTGAGGCTGCCCTGCTGTCAGGGCTGTGCATTGGGGCTGTGATGGGTGGAGGAGCTGATTACCCAAGTTATTCCATAGCTCTTGTTGTGCTAATGATCACATTTGCATATCTTCTGGGCTGCTCATCCTTGCTGTCTGAAAAGCAGGGAAAGGTTTGTTTAAGGGGGAAACGAGGAATGGGAAATACAATGAGTTAATGTGAGGGTGCCCAGAGAAGCTGTGGCTGCCCCATCCCTGGCAGTGCTCCAGGCCAGGTTGGACACAGGGGCTTGGAGCAAGCTGCTCCAGTGGGAGGGGTCCCTGCCCGTGGCAGGGGTTGGAGCTGGAGGAGCTTTATGGTCTTTATTACAGCAGATGTCTGCTGGCAGGGAGGACCCACTCGGATGGTGGTCCAGAGCTGCTGCTTCTTCTTCCCAGAGGAGCATCCCGCAGTGGTCTAATTTCATGCCTTAGGCAATCTTGCAGGGTTTTCCTCACAGGCAATTCCCATTAGAAAAAACCATCCGAGGGAGGTGGTGTTCCAAGGGCACGATTCCCCAGGGAAAGCTGTTGGTGAGTGGAGCTCCTACTTGCCCAGGGCTCCCGGGACTTGCAGGGCTCTGTTTGGGGTGCAGCACGATAAAATCCAGCTTCTTTTGCACTATTAATCTGATTGTGTGGGAATGCTCAGGTCTTGCTTCTTGCCTTGCCGCTCTCAGCGTTGATCATCTCCCACAGTTTCTAGAATTCCCAGCAATGTTTTGAGGACTGGGCTTACATCCAGCACTCCCAATGGATGCAGGAGCCATGCTGACTATTCCACACCGCCGCCAGCTCACCACAGCTCTAGGGCGGTGCAGGGTGCAAGCTCCAAGCATGGTGCAGAGCAAAACACATCCCTTCAGAAGCTTGCTTGGTCAGGTCTGCACCTCTGTGGCTATGGAAGAGGAGGAATGCTTCCATCTGGAGAGAATTAACGCAAGCAAAGCTCGGTTTGCACATCACAGGCAAAGCCAGTGTGTGCTCCTTGGTGGCTGTGGCTGCATCTGCCTGCACATGTCACAGGCACTGACTGACCTGTTCTACCTTTAACAGTTACTCCATTAACGACGAGTGAACATTAAGTGCAGCCTCAGCCCAGGCTGGGATGGGGGGTGGTGGGGGTGATGCAGCCTCCTTCCACCTTCCCACCTCAAGTTGGGAGCTGGGAATGCCGCGCATCCCTGCTGGTGCCTGGCCAAATCACACCGGTCACTGCCTGCTCGTGGCAACTCCTGACTCTTGAGCATCCCTTAGCTGAAGCTGTGCAGAGCCTGGGCAAATACCAACAGGGAGGTGTCTGCTCCAGCACCCTGCAAACGGCCTCGGTGAAGGATGAGAGCAGATTCGTCAATGGAAAGTGAAAAAGCTGGTTTAGGAATTCCTCCACTCGCCTTCCCCTTCGGATTGATGTGCAGAGGTGCAGAGCTAAAGACCAGAGCATTGCAAAGCAATTGGCACATGCGTCTGATGGGCTCTGGGTGAGCACCAGCTCCACCTGCACCCCTTGGGGAGGGCAATGACGACAGTTGTATTGCCATGAAAGCTCCAGGCTGGAGCTGCCAGCTCTGACCCCTGCGGATTCCCTGCTCTGATAATTGTGCTGCTAACTGCTTGCTTTTGTTTTTCCTCTAGGATCGCTTGTATTTTGTGATGGAATATGTGAACGGTGGAGACTTAATGTACCAGATCCAGCAGGTTGGGAGGTTTAAAGAGCCACATGCTGTGTAAGTTCGGTAGCCCTCATTTGACACCTTAGGGTAGGTATTTGATGTACCTTTGTCGTGCAGCTGGAAAGATAGCCCAAGCCACAGGCATTTGTGGTGCCTTGACAGAAAGGGTAGGGAAAGGGAGGCCAGCAGGAATCAGAAGGTGCAGGATGACTCTGCCTGGTGCTAAGGGTGCTGGCACCTCCAGCTCATCTGTGGGATACATTGCAGTGGTTGATAGGCAAATAATTGACCTCCATAAAAGCACCAGGCAGGAGGATTGGAGGCTCCTGGGAGACACCGGGAGCATGCCTCTGGTCTCCCCTGTACCCTTTCCATGGCATAAGAGGGACGTGGGGTCTTTGGCTGCTCTGCTGGGGTTGCCAGCCTGGCTGTTAACGGGCAGCTTTTGGCTCCTGCTCCCTGTAACGTGGACAGAGCAGAACGTGTTTGTGAAAGCCTTCATCTGCTTAAACAAAGACACAGCGAGAGAGCAGAGCCTGGTGGGTGTGAGCTGGTGCTTTGGGCCCTTGGCAGAGCCCTCCCAGACCCAGAACGTTCTGTAAAGCAGGCAGTGCCCTGTGTGTTGCCTCCTCGGCCTCCCGAGATGACAGATAACTTCTCAAGCCCCATTGCCAGCTCACAATAGCGAGCAGCTCTCACTTGATGCGAGTTTGTGTAACACAAAGTGACAGCCCCTGCTAGCCCACAGCAACCCGATCACATCCCTGCCCGATGCCAGCTTGTGTCATTCTCCTGCGATGCTTGTCTGGTGGGTTTATGCCGTGCTGTCTTATCCTTTGGTCACGTATGCCCCATGCCTTTCACTGGGTGCGGTTGCTTTGGAAAGGTTTTCATTTCGATTCATCTCCTTTAATGATGGGTGTCCCTTTCGATCCTTTCATTGCAGATTCTACGCAGCAGAAATAGCCATCGGCCTCTTCTTCCTGCAGAGCAAAGGCATCATTTACCGGTAGGTGAGCAAGTTCCTCCTTCCTCACTCCCCCTCAGGACTCCAGCCACAGCCAGAGCAGTGTCAGGACCATGATGCTGTGCAGGGCTCTGTAATACTCGTGCCATGGATAGGGCCTGGCAGCTGCCACCCAGACCGGGGCTGTGAACCTCAGAGTGTCACTGGGTTTGGAGCAGGTCCTCATCTTTGTCCCTGTTTTATAGGAGGGCAGCTCTGGTTCCTCTCTTGCTCCGTTTCATGCATTTCAGTCCATACAACACAAATACTGGCAGCGTGGACTGATGCTGAGTCACTTGTTCTGCTGCAGGGCACTATTTTCTTACCATTAACACCAGAGTATGCACTTATGAAGCCTTATCTGCACTTATCTTAGTGTTAATGATGCTGGACCAGGCTCTGGTTAAGCACTAAAACTAGTGTACCGCTCCTCATCCCTGCTCCAGAGTATTCCCAAAGCCCGAGGTAGAGCAGAGCATCCTAATGAGTGTCAGATACCATTAAGTGCTTTGCAAAAAAGAGATGCCAGCTGTGAAGTTAGGAGATGCTCAAGACTGTTCTGAAGATGAAAGAAGTGGAGCAAACCTGATGTGAGCGATGTTTTTTGCCATTAGCCACTACAGAGAGATTCTAGGTCTGTCAGTCCCCAGTGCCACTTCTTCCTTCCTTCCTCCGAATCCGAATCCAGGCTGTGTCTGTCTGCCTTTGGCCTGTCAGGGTTCTGAGAACTGATACAGTAATTGGATAAAACAGTGTTAGAAAACAGCAAGTTGTAAATTGCACTGTTTCTTTTCCTGGGTGCTTACTGCACATAAGCCTTGTGCACTGTGCAGCCCCACAGCATTGCTGAGCAGGCTGTTCCCAACGGGGCCATAGAAACCCAGCCTGGTTTGGGTTGGAAGGGACCTTAAAGCCCATCCAGCTCCAGCCCCTGCCCCGGGCAGGGACCCCTTCCACTGGAGCAGCTTGCTCCAAGCCCCTGTGTCCAACCTGGCCTTGAGCACTGCCAGGGATGGGGCAGCCACAGCTTCTCTGGGCACCCTGTGCCAGCGCCTCAGCACCCTCACAGGGAAGAGCTTCTGCCTAAGAGCTCAGCTCACTCTCTCCTCGGGCAGGTTCAAGCCATTCCCCTTGGCCTGGCCCTACAGGCCCTTGTCCAAAGCCCCTCTCCAGGTTTCTCACCTGCCTGGGAGCTCACTGTCGCACTCAGGCCAGGGAAATCTTGCACCATGCTCCAATATTGAACTGGAGACCTTTGGGTAACGCTTTACTGCATAGAACGTAAGCCAGGAGTGTCCCACATCTCAGAACCGTGTGGTAATTACATGGCTGGTAATGTACAAATTGCACATGAAATACTGAGCACTGGCTATGGAACCATGTGGAACCATATGGAACCTCGGGCTGGAACCCCCTCCCTGGAGGAGCCAGGGATAAGATCAGGAGCTCTGTAACTGCCTCTGCAGTTTGTGCTGAAGAGCAGAGCTCCCACAGGGTTGGGTCCAAGTAACAGGTATTCTGTGGCCGAGGATCAGAGGGAAACGCAGTGATCGGTGTTGCCATGGGGGAGCGCAGCGCAGGTGATGCAGGATGTCTGCTGAGCAGGTGCTGCTGCATCGCCGGGGAGCGTTAAGTACACTTTGATTTCCATAGGTGCAAAAAAATAGCTCTATTAAATCTGCCTCCCTGGTAGATGAAAGTGCTTCCCTCAGACACTTAAAAGCGATTTGCCCAGCATGGTGTTCCTGTGGGTTAAAAGTAAACTAAACCCTGCATCCTGACAGAGCCCCGGCTTATTTGTGCTCATTTCCCCCAGCGTTACCCTGCAAAGAGCCTGGGTGTGAGACAAAGCCAGAGCTCGCCTGTGGGAGGGCTCCTGGAGCCAGCAAACTGCATCCTTGCTGGGTGGCTTCATGCGTGGTCTTTGGTGTCATTGCTCTGCTTCGCTTTATAGGGACCTAAAGCTGGACAACGTGATGCTGGACAGCGAGGGGCACATAAAGATTGCAGACTTTGGCATGTGCAAGGAGAACATCTGGGACGGGGTGACCACCAAGACCTTCTGCGGCACTCCAGACTACATTGCACCTGAGGTAGGGTTTGCAGAGGCAGCCACTGCTCTTCTGTGTGTGTTCCAGCAGCCTGGCTGATGCTCTTTCCTATGGGATGACCTTGCTTTGGGCAGCTGATTGGAACAGGGACATTAGTTAATTCACCATCAGCCTGGGAAGTCCATCCCCTCAGCACTGGCTGTCCCCAAGGGCTACCTAAGGAAGCAGTGATGCTGGATCTGCCTCTCTGTTGGCTATCTGCCCTGCTTCTGCCTCCGAGTACAGCAGATCCTCCGTGCTGCTGTCCCTGCAGTGTGTTTGTCCTCTCTGGGTGTTTTTCCCTTGTCTGTGCTGCTGGCATCACCACGCCTGTCTGGTCCTTGGCACACTCAAACCCACCGGGGGCTGCTCCTCACACGCTTCCTTGCTCCTGGAGAAGAAGAGCTCAGGAGCTCAGCCCATGTGTGACAGCGCTTGCAGCACAATGAGACCGCTGGGAATAATGGAATTATCAATGGATAATATTTCCATGTGAAGGGAAAACCTTTAGATCTCTCCAGCTTGCTGCTCGCAGTGGAGGGCTGTGTCTAGTGAGGGGAGGCTTCTTGTCTGCGGCTCTAGATCACTCCAAAGTGACTTTACGTTTGGTTATTACTCGTGATGGAGTCACACATGACACATGAAGTGCTATGGGGTGCCATTTTATGTCAGGCTTGTGAAACTCAGGTGGGTAACTGTTCCCAAATGTCTGTTCCCTCCCAAGTCTTCTCCCTCCACTGAATTTTCAATGATGAGATTTAATATTTATTCATTTAAATATTTTAGAGAAAGAGGTTCTCTTTGCTGGGACATGGAGATGCTTGTGTGCTGAGCTGCATTGTGTCTTGCTGCAGCCACAGCAGTGTTTAATTACTCACTCCAATGTGCGTTACATACCCATATCCTACAGAGATTGATACTGGTGTTCTGCTGGTCCATAGCTCTGTCGCTGTGTGATTAATACTCCTTCAAAGCAGGGCAAATGACCAGTTCTAAGGTGTTTGCCTGAGCATTCACTTCCACTCATTCTCTTCTCCTTGCTCAAAGTTTTTGCTCCCCCCAAAGGAAAACAGGAAGTGGGAAATGAGGATGCAAATCACCACAGTGCACAGGGATGGTATTAAATCTGCTGTAGTGGGTCTCGAAGAGTGAATTTACACCTCGCCTGTTTTGTGGCTGGCAACAGGGGGATGCCCTTCTGCTGTGCTCTCCAGCTGGGCAGCCAAGCCTGCAACACTCCAGGGTCTTCCTGCTGGACCATGCTTCCTCCCTTAGGAAGCTGCAGTGCTCTCAAGCCAACACATCTTCAGGGTAAACATGTCCTGTGATTTGCTTGACCCATTTTTAGGGCTTTTTCTATTCTAAGATACAGCGCTATGTGCCAAGGGCACAGGTACTGGGTGCAGATACCCCATTCGTGTAGTTCCCTCTGAACAAAACGTGTTGGGTTCTGACCTCCCCCAACATACCGTAGTGGCTTCAATTTGCAGAGATGCTCTCCTGCAAGGATTTCTCCTAAGTGCTGTTTTCCTGTAAAGGCCTTTTTGGCATGAGCAGTTCACACCTCAGTTTCCCAGAGCTCTTGTACATCATCTAAAGAGCAAGTGGGAGGAACTTCAAGTGTGCTCAGTCAAGGAAGTTCAGAGCTTGAAAGTCAGCATCTGATCTAGACGGGAAGGGTCTGGCCAGACCACAGGATGCTGTCAAGGCAGTTGGGGTTGTATCACTGTGTTTGGGCATGTGTCTGGACCAGGACCAGGGCAGAAAAGATTGGAGCTGGGTGGAAGTCACCTGTTCTTAGGTGGGGTGGCAGCACTTGCCCTGCATCCTGATGTACCCCCTGGCTGGATCCCTTTGGATACTGCAGTGGTCTTTCTAGAGTTATTGAATGTGAAGACTTGAGGCTGAAGGCCCATCCCTGGCAGTGTTCAAGGCCAGGTTGGACAAGGACTGGAGCAAGCAGCTCTAGTGGAAGGTGTCCCTGCCCGTGGCAGGGGTTGGAACTGGATGAGCTTTAAGGTCCCTTCCAACCCAAACCTTTCCATGATTCTGTGATTTGCCCGCGGGTCTGGAGCCTTGCCTGGGGACAGTCCCCTGGAGCTGGATTGCTCGTGCGTTCTCCCATGATTAGCATACGATTTGCATTTTTGCTGGAGTGCAGGAATCTTTGCGGAATAGAACCCTGCAATTAGGATGAATGCATCATGTAATTGTTTTGCATTAAGTAACAGATGGCGGAGCCCGGGGCCTGTCGAAGCCTGAGCACTGCAGTGATGCCCAGCACCAGCCGCACAGCAACTAAACCGGAGTGGAAGACCCACGGAAGACCGGCTCCTCCTGTGGTCCCCATGTGGGACCTCTCACTGCTCCCCCCAGATGTGGATGGAGGGTGGTGGGACCCCCGTGCTTAAGGGGAACAAGTGGGCTTGCTGTGAGCTTCAGTAGCAAGGGACTAACGCCTCCATGGGGTTCAGCTGTAGGTTCCCCCAAAGCACCAACACACACGGGTGAGGGCACCCACTCTACAGCGGCAGGTTCACCAGGTGGCTTTGCTGCCGGTTCATACAATGGTGGAATTTGGGGTATTTCGGGTTTTGCAGGGTGAATCATGGAAAATACAATTCGTGGTTTGGTGCCTTACCCAAAATAAACGTTGGTATTTTTAAATCTAAAACCTCCGAGTTAGATCCCGGCTCCAGCACAGCCACGCTGCTGGGTGAGGGTAGGGCTGTCAGTTATTAGGCTCTTTGTGAGGGATGCTCCTCAATAAATATCCAAAAGCAAACTGGCAGCCTGGGGTGCAGAGGGGTTTGGCTGCCCGTATGCTGCAGGTTTGTTTGAAAGGGCCATGTACCACCCGCACAGGGATAAACTCCGTGCTGAGGTTTCAAACCAACCGCACTGATTTTAGTGGGGAAGAGAAATTCCAAAGGGGATGAGGGTGAATGGGAACGGCGCCTGCTCCAATGGGCCTGGCTGTGCCCAGGCTGGAAACCGCAGCGAATATGCAGAAGTTCCACCTAAATCCGAGTGAATCTGTCTCAAATCACAGCAAATATTCTATTTGTGTTTCTAATATTTAGTGCACACTTGAGACCTGATGATGTTTTAAAGCTGCTGAACCCTCTGCCTACCGCATGCTGTTTGTAATTGCAGCTCCCCCTGGTCAGGGACTGATGTCTCAGTAAATAACCTTGTCCTTCTGACCCGGACTACAACTGGAAATGGGCTTGTGTTGTGCCAACAGGTTAAAAACGGGAGCGTAACCCTGCTGTTTGTGTTGTTTCAGATTATTGCTTATCAGCCCTATGGGAAGTCTGTGGACTGGTGGGCATTTGGAGTCCTGCTCTATGAAATGTTAGCTGGCCAGGTAATTGAGTTTTAATTGATTCCTATGGGACTGGGTTAGGTTCCATTGCGAGCTGTGATTTGTTCTGTTGCTGGCACACGGTTGGGGGGTGTCTCCTCGGTGCTGGGGATGGTGGATGCAGCACTGAGACACAGGGCACTGTGCAGTGCAGCCAGAGCTGGCCTTGTGGCCGGGGATCACAGAGCACATGGAAGCTCAGAGACCAGGAAACGCCACTGAACCTCTGTTTGCTTCGCTCTAGGCTCCCTTTGAGGGGGAAGATGAAGACGAGCTCTTCCAGTCCATCATGGAACACAACGTCGCCTACCCCAAGTCCATGTCCAAGGAGGCTGTGGCGATCTGCAAAGGGGTAAGGGCTGGCCCGTGTTGTGCTGTGGGGGAGAGGTGCAGCCGTGGGTGCAGGGATGTGCATGCACCTCCAGCAGTGTGCAGTCCTATGTGCATGGTCCCAGCTTCTCCTTGCTCTGCTCCAGGGGAATGTGGCAAACCCCGGCTGTGTTCTGCTGTGCTGTGCTCCTACAACACAGCTGGTGTTAATGTGTGTATATGTACTGAAACCAAGTAAAAATATCACCTAGATCTGTTCTGTGCCATGACACTGAGCAGAAGCTCAGGTAGGACCAGAGGCCTGGTTTTGCGCAAGCGAAGGTCAGGAGGAAATGGGAGCATTGGCTGGGACGTGGGGATTGAAGGCATCTGCACAGAAATCCTGCTCCCTGTTAGGTGCCAACAGGGGAGCTTTGTGCATCTTTACTCGCAAGGAAAAATGATGCTCAGAGAAGATGACTGTGGTTTCTAACCAGTTTTCCTAAGATCAGGTACAAACCCTTCATCCTGCAGCATTTCCCACGTAGCTGTGATGAGCTGTCCCTTGGGGCACCTCCGGTTCAGTGCCCCAGTACTGCTGGGTCAGGGCAGTCTTTCCACTATAGCTCTCAGTTTGCAGTGAAGCTCTGCATTGCCCAATGCCCTGAGCTCTCTATAGGCTGGCCCTAGGCAAGACTTAGATGCAGTCTGCACTGATTTGCGTTGTGATGAATAAAGGCTGGCTAGGTCCTGATGTTATTGTGCATGTGGTTATTGCTTGGGACCGAGCCTCATCTCAGCCAGGCAGTGTCAAACGGTGCTATAAATACGTGTTTGTGTAGGAATTTAAAAAATGTTTGCTTTTAACAGTTAATATTTAAAACATCTGAGCATTCTGTGCCCCAAAATAGCGTTTCCATCTACAAATGACACATCTCGCGCTTCACGCTCCCACTGCGGCATTTCAGAGCCTCTTCCCAGTGTTGCCAGGCTTCAACACTGGTGTTAAAGAGGAGTATTCGCTTGTCCCGTGGGAGAAGCTGCTGCAGGTGATCCCGTGGGCACAGGGAGGGGGATGCTGTCCAGGCATCCTTCGAAACATAGGAAAATGAAGTCCTTGATTCAGAAACATGGTGATCAAAGGGGGAATTTCCACAGGCTTTCGGCGCCATCATTTGTGTCATCGGCCAGGACATAAGGGAAAAGTCCAGCAGCCAGGCAGGATGGAGGAAGGATGCTTTTGGTGACGCTGTGAACACCGTTATACCCACGGCGCCTGAGGGAGCGGGGGCTGGAGCAGGGTTGAGTCTCACTGTCAGCTTCATTGCTGTTGCATCAGTCAGGATGGGGATGCTGTAAATAGACGAGAAGAGCCCATGACTGAAACATCTGCTGGGTGTAGCTGCAGTGGCTTGTCTCACTTCGGGAGCTGGGAGGATGCTCAGCTGTGCAGGGAGGGCTCGGCTCTTATGAGCTCCTGTGGGTTTTTGCAGGGAAGTGGCAGTTCCCTCTGTACAACTGTTCTTTCAGGAAGTGCACCCAAACTCGTGACATTCCTCGTCACCGCCAAGCTGCTACACCAGGAAGTTCAAGTAGAAATGAGTGCAGTGTTTAAGAGCTGTCAGTAAGGTGGAAACCAACTGGTTGTGTTTCCCCTGGAATACAGTGACACAGGTCTCAATGAACTGCAGAGGCGCTGAGGCTGCTTGTGTTGTACGCGGTGGGTCTTGCAAGAGGGCACAAACCCAGCGCGGTACCAGTCCAGAGGACAATCAGTTGGAGAAGCCTCAGCTCCTGCGTGTGAAGGGTTTGGTATTTCAGTGCTCTCTGAAACAATGGTGGTGTTCCCACACGGTTTCGCTCCACGCGCCGGTGCCAGTCACCGCTTACTGCTGCACAGCGCAGAGATGAGAACCCTTTGATTCTGAAAGCCTTGTGTTGCCGGAGCCAAGAAACAAGCATTCATCAGGGATCGTTGGCTGGGAAGCAAACGGAGAGTTAACCAGGACGCAGCTCCTTGACTCGCAGTCAGCAGCAATTACCAGATCAAACGGAGCATCTCCCTCCTCTGCTGTCAGCTCCGGTTTTGTCTGAAGGCTGTGTTGGAGCTGCTGGTCCATGGCGCAGGTAGCTCAGCGCTGCTCTCTTGAGCTCTGCTTTGCTTATCGGGAGCCAGGCTCCCATTCCAGGGCACTGGCACAAGCCATCAGCTGTTTTCCATCCCCTATGGAGGGGTTTGACTGCTTGAGCAAAGCAGCCCATTCCAGGTGAGCAGGCTGTGAATAGAAGCTCCCTTTTTAGTCTATCCCTGGTAGCAAAGGCATTCACTGTCAGGTTTTGTGCAGTGAAGATCCCATGTATTTTGAGTGGTATTTCCAGCAGTGCATCTCTCACGTGTGCCCGTGTCAGTGGCTGTGGGTAGAAGGGCAGCTGGAGGGTTGGGAGCATTGGGATCCACTCCTGGCTGAGGCTGGGATGGGATCAGGCCCTGCTGTTATGGTAGCATGGCACAGAAGCATGCCCAGGTGAAGGGACTGGTGGTGTCCTGATGGGAAGGTCCTAGTGGAGCTGCTGTCCATGAGCTGTGGGGTCTCACAAACATGGGCAAAGATCACCTGCGTCACCTCTGTTCCTCTTGGTGCTGTTCAACGAACACGCAGCATCCATGTGCTTTCCAGACAGGAAGAACCCCAGCTAAAGCTGGGGTTTGGCAAAGCAGTTGAATCCAGACTTGGACTTTCCCTGTATCTGAGCTGCAAACATCAGGTGTGATTTGATCTGAAGCATCCTCATCTGCAGAAGCCTGAAGGGTTTTCACTGCGTTAGTATGGGGATTAAATCAACCTGTTCCTGTTTAATACAAACAAAGCTAAATGATGATCCTACGTAAGCCAGGAGAATCAATCTGCATGTTTATGGGGTCCTATATATCAATAACAGATGGTACCTTTATGCTCACATGCATAAAAACACAATAGGAAAACAAGAAAACGTAATTTCTGGAGGCATCTGTAGAAATACTGTGATGTGGCCGTTGAAGCTAGAGGTGTTGGTGTGTTCAGGAGCAGCACTTCACAGCAAAGCCTCACAGATGGATTTCTTTACATGTTTGCTGCAAACAAAGCTATTTGGATGGGATCTTAGGAAAAACATCTTCAATGAGAGGGCTGTCAAGCACCGGAACAGGCTGCCCAGGGCAGTGCTGGAGTCACCATCCCTGGAAGTGCTTGGGGACACAGGTTAGTGGTGGCCTTGGCAGTGCTGGGTTAATGGCTGGACTCGATGATCTTAAAGGTCCTTTCCAAAGTAAACGATTCTATGATTCTATTTGATGTGACAGCCATATCGCTATATCAGTTTGTTAGCATGTTCCAGACTTTCACATTGCTGTCAAAAAATTGCTTTATCCTAGAATCACAGCCTGGTTTGTGTCGGAAGGGACCTTAAAGCTCATCCAGTTCCAACCCCCTGCCATGAGAGGGACATCTTCCTCTAGAGCAGGTTGCTCCAAGCACCATTCAACCTAGGAAAACCTTATTGAGTCATAGGAGGCTTTCTCACTGCTAAGGGGGACCCGACTGAATGGTCAGGATGCTGTTTAGAGCTCGCTGAGGAGATGCAAAAAGATGCTCTTGCTTCGGTGAACCTAAGTCAGCGTGAAGGGGATGCAGTGAGAGCCGAGGGACTGTGAGGTTCAGTGGGGCCGGAAGTGGGCAGGTACCTGCCCATGTGCAAGGTGATGTGAAAGCTGCCTTGCTGTGCTGCCTTGGCGGTGCTGGGCTCCCTGCCTGCTGGTGGCACCACTCTCCTCTCCTGGCAGGGGACAGTGGCCAGATCCAGCCCATCCTGCTTGTCCCTGCTGCTCTTTCAGGAGACCAGGACACAGAACATCTTCCACCTTACCAGGCTTCTTACACTGGGATTTGTTGATGGTTTCCCTTATGCAGGGCTGCCTGCTGCAATACCAAGACAAACCGTGTTACTTACCCCCAAAACATAAAACAGGGGTTAGAAAAACATCTCGCTTTGCTTTTTTGCTGCCAGCTGCCCCCTGCCCTCACTTGCAGCCCACCAGTGCGGCTCCAGCGTGGCTCCTCGCACAGGATGGGCTCTGCAGGCTGATGCTGATGCCAGTCACATCCCTGCCCTGCGGAGAGGCAGGTCTTGCCATCTGGAAAATCACTTGTCCAGCTTGGGAAGCCTGGTGGGCCCTTGCTGTGTGCAGATGGGATTCCGAGGGAGTGCTGCTGGCTCAGGGAAGCCTCGCTCCATCAGTCTTGGAGCTGCAGGTTGCCTCGCCATGGATGCAGGGCTATTTGCTAGCGCCATGGTGAGCAGCTCTGCTCTTGCTTCACATTTGTTGAGGTTTTTTCTTTAAAGGATGTTTTTTTATTATTCTGGGGGGTTTTAGCAGGGTTTTCCTTGGTTTCAGCTCCCCGCCATAGCATTACTTTTAAAGATGAGCTTCCCTGAGCAGGTTTGGTTTGTGCACCCATGGACGGCCGGGGTAATGTGTCTGGGGCTTGTTCACCCCTGGGGCCCAGTGGGCTGCCCAGTGCTTGGGCTGACGTGTCTGTTCATCACAAAACACTTATAAAACCCTTTCCTTTGGGGGGCCAGATCCGACAGAAGTTGGGCCCCAGGATCCAGAGTCAACCTCTGCACAGCTCTGGGCTCAGTTTTAACTGCCCTGCTTTTAATAAAGCAGCCCTCTCATAGCGAGTGTACAGCTCATATTCTCTGTGCTTATCAATGTCTTGTGACTCGCTGGAATCTCCATCTGATCTCTGGACACAGCTCAAACAATGCCCCCAGGATATTAATATTGTACGGCTGCCCTTAATTCCCATGGCCCGTTTCGCTTCTCTTATTGAGCCAGTGGAGAGGAGAAGGTTAGATGATAAACAACATTAATGGACTGTTGGGCCTTTTCCTCCAGCAGCAGGCTGCTGTGGCTGCAGGGAGTTACCTCTTGGTGAGCCAGTTTCCTTCCCAGAGGAGCAGGGGATGTGCTCATCCCATCCAGCGCTCATGTGCAGCCTGCTTAGTCTGGCTCACAAGCCGACGTCAGCCATCCCTGTCCTGGAGCTCCAGCTTCTCCCTCTGTCCTCTGCCTCGAGCAGCAACCTCAGGCAGAGGAGGTGGGAGCCCCTCTTGGGGTGCAGGCCCTGGTGCGGGGTGTCCTGGGGCAGCGGGTGCAGGCTGCCAGGAGCATCACTGCCGTTGGACACGCTGTGACTGTTCCTTCTCTTCCTCTCCCCAAGCTGATGACCAAGCACCCTGCCAAGCGCCTGGGATGCGGCCCAGAAGGGGAGCGGGACATCAAGGAGCACGCGTTCTTCCGCTACATCGACTGGGACAAGCTGGAGCGGAAGGAGATCCAGCCTCCCTTCAAGCCAAAGGCTGTAAGTGTGCCCGCGGGAAGCGCGGTTCTCCCATCCCTTCCTCCATGCCGGTTCTCTCCTACACAACATCTCCCACTCGTGCTGGTGGGTGCGCACCCGCATAGGTGCAGCGTGGAGGCCCCGTTTCTCTGCTCAGAGCACCGTGTCTCCTCAGATTCGGCACGTGCCAAACCCTGGCTGTGAAAGGATAACGCTCAGATGCTTCATCTCTCTGGCTTGCAGGGGTAGCAGCACCTCACGTTCAGCTCATGGATGTAATTCCATTGCCATGCTGTCTGTCTCTTACCCCAGGGGTCGGTCTTTCTGTTGGTTTCTTTCCCTCCTTTCTTCTCCATCTGAACAGGTCTCTTTAATCTAAACTTTATTTCAAGCGCTATAGCTCAGCACCATCCTGTCTGAGTTGGCAATGGAGCTGGATTTCACTCTCAGTTTCTCTCCAAGGTTAAGCAGTGGAAGGATGGAGCAGGGCTTGCAGGTGGAGGAGCTCTGCAGTGAGGATCTGGATGCTCTCTGCTATCCCTTTGGGATGGGCTGTTCTAGCCAGAGATGCTGTGCATGCATGTTGTGGGGGGAGATGAGCTTCAAGCAGCAAAACTGAGGCAGAGACAGGAGTAATGTGAAAGCTGGTGGTCAAAAGAGACACAAAGGCTGATTACTTGAGTGCTCCTGGGCCCGGCCATCATTGCAGTGACCCTGCAGTGCCGGTGCAGGGGTGCAGCAGGAGCTGAAGAGTGGGTGTTAATGCCTGCACAAAGGGTTCATGCTGTGCAGTGAGGTAAGGTCACAGCTAAGTCTGGGTCTCCACAGTGGTCCAGGTCCCTAAGGCACGAGCCCATTTCTTGTGCGTCCACCTCCTGCATGCCTATTGCTGCTGTGCCCTAGTTGGGCACTGGTGTTTTACAGCCGACTGTGAATCTGAAGTTAAATCTGATTGACGTGGCTGATACACACTGGTGTTGATGCCCAGTGACCAAGGGCTTGGAACTAGAGAAACTTTAAGGGCCCTTCCAACCCAAACCAGTCTGTGATCCTGTGATGGCATGCTCTCTTAATCCGTCATAGTGGATCATAACTCGGAGTCCAGAGATGCTCCCTGCGTTTAACAGAGCCTGCCCCACTGCCCTTAACAGCCTGGACACATCTGCTTTTCCTTGGCTTTATTTAAACCTGTCCTTTTGAAGGGACCCCTTCAGTGCTTGGAAAAACAGGGAAAACGTGGAGTGGGAAAAGATGGAGTGGGAACCCATTTGGTGCAGGATGCTCAGCTCTTTCAGCTCTCCTCCCTCTAAATACTCTCTGCTGCAGCAGCCTTTTCCCTTCTACAGCTCTTTGCTTGGCTGATCAAAGAGGAATAAGCCATTAGCTGGGCCTGGCAGGGGCCTCCTCTTCCTCCTGGTGTGCAGCATGGATGGGGCAGCAGGAGGTCTGCTCCTTGCCCTGGGGCTGCCAGTGATGCTCTGCCTGCATTTGGGCCTGCCTTTTAGTTTCAAATATTTTTATCAAGTTTCTATTCAATTATATATGCAAATGTTATTTTTTAGACAAATATTTCTACAAGTGTTACTTTTTAGACAAGTATTTATAAAAAAGTTATTTTTAGACAAATATTTATAAAAATATTACTTTTTTATTTATACAAATGTTACTTTTTAGGCAACTCTTTATGCGAACTCCTGCAGCTACGCGTTTGCAAGAAGCTCTATGGGGCGCTGTCCTCAGAGCCTTTCACTTCCATGGCTGAGAGCTGCCTTGGTGTGGTGCAGTCTCAGGCTGCCCTCTGCATTAACCAAGACAGCAGTGTCCCAATTTCCTTGTGTCAGGAATGTGGAGATCCAGTTGCTGGTAGGCAGCTGGTGATGGTTATCATAGGGCTCTGCATTGCTGCTGCTTTCCTCTCCTTCGGAAGGAATAGAATCTTCAAGCCGTTACACCATGTAGGAAAGGCATTACTGGGAAGGCATTAGCTTTGATATCGAAGGATAATGGTGCAAGACTATTTGGGGCTGTTTGTACACACTGTGATTTGCTGGCTGAGGGTGAGCTATGACCTTTGCCCAAAGGATGCTGACACACATGGCAGGGATGCTGCTCTGCACCGGAGCCCATTGGCAAGGCTGGGCAGGCACCGTGGCTTTGCGGTCCTGTTCTACAAGAGCCCATTTCTCCTGGAATCCACAGCTCCCGCTGTTTCCCACCTCCGTGTTCCTTTGCTAACGGAGCTGCTGCTGCACCTCCCTTCCACCCTGCCCTTTCCTCCCGAGCAGATTCCCAGTGCCGCGGTTTGCCTCGGGATGTGGCACAGTGCTGTTGTTTGGTGTTTTGGGGTTAACTGTTGGATTCTACCAGCAGTGCTTTCTTACTGGTTTTATGGTTTAAACTGTGCAAATTTCATCCCGCTTTAAATGTCTGATTTCTTTAAAACCCTTTTGACACTGGACCTCGGAAGGGGGGTGGGAAGCTGCTGCCCATCACTTCTCACCTACCGGCTGGCACTGAGGAGAAATCGCCCTTTGATAGGACAGGGAGATTAGCAGAAGGGTAGGCGCAGTTGCTGTGGGATTTAGGTAGGATTAAGACAACTCAGGTACCTGCTGGTAGCTGATATTTCAGCAGCAGTGCATCCGTGCTGGAAAACGCTACTCCTTTCACGCCAGCTGTGAGCGCAGACCAGAGCGGCACAGGGATGGCAATCCAGGCTTGGGCACCTTCGCTATGTATTGGCCGGGTCAGAGGAAGCACATTGCTCACTGCTCCTGAGCAACGCTCACACAGGGGTTGAGCCCTACTGCAGAGGGCGTTTGTGCTCTTTACCTTGGCTTTAATCTTTTTCTTTCAATCAGCTTCTGTAAAGGTGTTGTTAGGGAATCCCAGCCTGGTTTGGGTTGAAGGGTCCTTAAAGCTCCTCCAGCCCCAACCCCTGCCACGGGCAGGGACCCCTTCCCCTGGAGCAGCTTGCTCCAAGCCCCTGCATCCAACCTGGCCTTGTCATTCCGCGGGATGGAATGAGACACAAACATGGGCTCAGCGTCTGCTCACAAAAGCCTCCCCGTTCAGCCCTGCGCCTGGCTGGGATGTTACGTACGGAGCTGAAAATGAATTCCCGAGAGCTCGTGTGTTGCTTCCTGCTTTGTGCTTGATTAACCTTTATCACAGAGACGGTAACGAGACAGATCAGGGGCTGGGCTGTCTTTGGCATGCAGAAACACGGCGGGTTTGACATGGGGCTGTGCTTGGCTGCTCCGTGCTTTGGCTTGTGCATAACAATTCCTTTCGCGGGGCTGCGGTTCCCCCGGGAGCGTGTTTACACTTGCCTGCTTTCCCTGTCTCTCACCGAGATAATTATTGGTTTGGGTATCTAATTACTCCTTTACTTTCCATAAAGCCTGGTGATTTGCAAAGTCTCCTCATTCTGAAGCATTGAAATCACATGGCAGCGCACAGGATTAGTCACAACAGGACAGGGCCTTAAAAAAAAAATGGCTTTTAATCTAATAATTTTTAATTGCATAAATTAACTTTGCTCTAACTGCTTTGCATTAATTAATATCGAAATGCCATTTATAGACCTGGATGTGTCAAAACGCTGCTTCCCCTGCGTGAGCCTTTCGGTAGCCTTAGTTGCAGTCTCTACGAGGTGAGTTTGAGTGTTTGCCTAAGTAATTCCCTAATTAGATGAGATTTAAGGATTGAGGAGGCCAGCAGCGGGCAGGAGGCTGCCGTGGGGAGGCGGTCGGATGTGTTCAGGTTAAACATCTCCTCTCGTAATCAAGATTTACCCCGGTAGCCTCAGGGTCCCATAAAGACTTTGAGTCTCTGAGAGTCCCCTCTGATTATTCAGCCGATTATTTCCAGTGTACTGGGAAGAAACTCGGCTTTGTTCGTTGGAGAGATGAAAGCCAGGGTCCTACATCAGAAAGCCCTCGCAGTGAATGCTCCCAGCCGTTGCCTGGAGCAAGGATCAATGTGCTGGAGCATCCTGAGCAGGGATACGGGATCTTAACCAGGCGCTTACCAACAAAGGCACCATCATTGCCGCTGACCAGTGCAAAGGGGCTCTTGGTGAGGCTCCAGGTTCATGCTGGGCCCAAATTCCCCTAAACATGATGCATCTCTTGCCAGAGGTGTCTGCAAGCCCTGATCCTCCCTTGGGTAGCAAGGAGCCAGGTTTCTAACCCAGGAAGGCCAGAGATGCCTGTGAGGCTTGTGGGATTCTGGCTGTACCCTGGTTTGGGCCCAAAACCTGGGAAGTGGAGGGTATCTTCAGCCCACTGCTTCTCCTTGGCGCTGGAGCAAGGGCTCCATCACAGCTGGAGGGCATCCATCCTTGGCTTCTTGTGATTTTTGATTGCATCTCGGGATCAACGGAAAAAACTATATTATGCCTTTTGTCTCTGCTTGAAATCAAGCTGGAAACTGATAAAATAGAAAGGCTATCTTCTAGCTGACAGTTTTATTTCTGCAGCTCGGAAAGAAAAGTCATTCTGTGCTGGCTATAAATATTAGACAGGACACATTGGGGATTTATATAAGACAAATTCCCACCCTCCCCCTTTCTCCATTCAGGATGGAGTGATGCCTGTACATTAATAGAGTACTAAAATGAGGCAGAGTTTTCACAACGTGGCTTTAGATCAATGTAGAACTCCATGCAGAATGTCCCCTGCCCTTCAATGGGGAGTTTCATTTCGGAAGCTTTAAAGGGAAAATAAAGCCTTTTTTCCTTCCTGCTTTCCCTTATCACTCGTGTGGGCCAGACCTTGTGTCTGACACGCCTGCAGCGTTGGGCCTTGGCCACTGCAACACAACCTGCCACATTCCAAGAGCCGGTGGCATTGGGGCATCACGGGGCAGCTCAGGACACGCATGCAGAGCAGCACAAGTGCATGGTGACAGCCTTCAGTCCTTGGCTTTGGGCTTGGATGTGGCATCTGTAAACCCAAAGGCAATTTCCAGCCTTAAAGTATTTATTTTATCCATGTGAAAGCTCCCGAAGTAAATGCTCTTTGGTTTTCTGTCCAGGGCAAGGTCTTACGCATTCAAACACTACGCAAACCTCACAAGGCAGAGCATGGGATACTGTGGATAGATGCAACTTTTCACATTCTCCATCCGTGTATTCAAGTGTTTTGTGCCTTTTCCTTCCCGGCAGTGCCGCAGGGAGGCGTGGGCGGCGAGGCTGGGGGGGGCTGCTGCCCCATCCCATGCGCTGCTTTCTCCACCCACCATTCATTCTTTTCTTCCCCTCTCATAGTGCGGACGCAATGCTGAGAACTTCGACCGGTTTTTCACCCGCCATCCGCCCGTCCTCACACCTCCCGACCAGGAAGTCATCAGGAACATTGACCAGTCAGAATTCGAAGGATTTTCCTTTCTTAACTCTGAGTTTTTTAAGCCCGAAGCTAAGAGCTAAGTAGCGGCGTACATCTCGTGCCCGCATCCCTCTCATCCAGCCCCAGCTGCTGATGTGACGTTTTCCATTGCAAAACTTGAACTCATGGGTTTTTTTTCCTTTAGTGCTACTACTCGCGTGACCATATTTCAAAGCCTGAAGGGTGATGTGGGGGGTGATTGCAGGGTGAGTGATGCACGCTGCAGTTGTGCTTTTATGGCATATCATTTGGAGAAGATGGAAACGGTTCCCTGGCGGATGGAGGTGGAACGGAGAGGGGTAAGCTGTGACAACAAGGAGAAATCTCTTCAGTATCTGTCTTGATTCCTGCTCTTCCCTTTTTCTAATATAATCACAAAAACTTCTTGTTTAGCTGACTGAGTAGCCAGTGAGTGTTTTTAATGACCCCTTCACGGTGTGAATGTGCAGCGCAGGCGCTGCCACTGAGCCCCTGGCTCTAAGCAGCTCCGCTGCAGAGCTGAAGCCAAATCTGGCTTCTTTGGTAGCTCTGTCCTGCTGTTTGCAGCACCCGGTGCCAGCATCGCCTTATACGCACACAGCCTTGGGCAAGTGGTTCTCTGTGCCGGGTCTTTGCAGCATGAGATCAAGGATTAGGGAAGCCAGATCTGCTGCTTGCAAAGATTTCTCCTGGTTGTGCAGCTTCTAAGTAGCATGGTTTAGATCCAGAGCAGCACCTCCAGTGGTAACCGGGATGTTTGAAAGAGCTGTTGCGATGCTTTGAATCCATGGTCACCCTGGTAAATCCCACGCAACTTTGGTCTTCAGAGCAAAACCTTTCCCTTTTTCCAAATGCCAAAGCAATGGATTGAGTTTGTTACCTGCGCTTTAAAGGTGTCAAAAAAGGTATTAGCACAAATGGGATGCTATTTAACTGTGAACAGTATTGTGGGTTCTGATCTGAAGCTTGTAAAGGATTTGGGTTCAACTAATGCTCTTTTAAAAAATGCCTCTAGGTATTTAAATCTGGTTTTTCAGTCTAGACCCAGGTTTTGTTTCTGGCATTGAGGAAAACATTCCAGGAAGGGTGAATTTCTCCTGAAACAATAACAATTATGCAGCTTCCCTTCATACTCCTCTGCAGATGTTCGTGGGCTGTCACTGTATCGATCTGCTTCGAGTTGTAATGTGCCAATTTTACTTTTTTTCCCCCCAAATACTGATTATAAAATAAAAAGTGAGAAATAACATCACAGAAACCTGCATGTGTTTGGCAATAACGAGTTTCTACAGTGCTGAGCTCAGGGATGCCAGGAGCGCTGAGACCTGGGGCTGTGCCATGGATGCTTGGGGATGCACAACCCAGAGCAGCGCAGGCAGCAGCGCAGGCAGCAGTCCACATCACAACGCAGAGCCACAGCCCCTTCATCCTCTGCAGCATCCCCAAACTGAAGTGTGATGTACTGGAAGCATCTTCCAAGCAGACACTGAATGCCTGCTTGTCCTCTGCACCAGCTCATCCTGCTCCATCACAGGCAGGGAAAGGAGCTTCTCTCGGCCATCCCTTGGAGGAAGGATGCTTTGGGGTGTGAGCACCCCCTCCCCTGCGGTGCTGCAGAGCTCTGCCCCTTGGAGATCTTCCTAAATGCCTTGATCAGAGACCACTGTGGGATGCACTTCACTCGCTGCAGTGCATGTCGGTGACTCACAGCCGCTGCGCTCTCCCAGCTGTTACGAGCAATTGCTCTTAACAGGATTAGGATCTGCTGTTAAAAGCAATTGGCAGTTTGAGCTAACGAGGAATTGAAGGTTCCCGTTCACCTCCCTTCGGAGCACGTCTGGATTCCCCTCCTGGCTTTGGAAATCTGCTTCTGCTGAACGGCTGCGGCTCTGAGCTCTGTGGGATCATTCTGAAAGGCACCGAGCAGCAGCATCAGCACAGCAAGAGCTGCTCCCCAGCTTCCTTCACCCATACAGCCCTGGAGCTCTGGCATGGGGAAGGGGCTTGGATGCAGCTGTGGTGATCAGGGAGGATTCTGATCCCCTGGGATGCAGGATGCAGGCGCGCTGCCCTGGGCATGGGGAGCTGCGGTGTCTCTGCCGCACCATCCATCCCCTGCTCCTCGACACCTCCCAGAGTCCATTAGCCCCATGCTGGAGGTACTTTCGGCCTTGAATTTCCCTTGCCTTCCCCTCTCTGTTTGCCGGATCCATGCAGCCGTTCCCCACCAGCTCCCAGGATATCCATCATCTTTGACAGGGGCCAAATTGCCACCAATTTCAGGCAAAACTCAAGGTAAGAACCAGCAAACCCCACTCTGGAGGCTGGCAGCTGGGCCCTCCCAGTGCTGCGCTCTCCTGTGAGCCCTGCAGCAGTGCAGGGGGAGATGGGCGGCCCTGAGCCCCCTCCCAGCACATCCCAGCCCTTGCCAAAGCAGCAGCAGCTTTTGGGCACTCAAGGGCTCCAGGCTGGGCACTCGTCCTGCCCAGTGCCACCAGCAGAGGCCACTCCAAAGGGCTGGGACCGCAGTGGCAAATGTGGATGTTTCATTCCCCGTTGCAGCATCCCACAGCATTCCTGCTCAGGAGGAGCTCCTGGCTCGGCCAGTGTTGGTTCAGGTGGATGTGGCCTTCAGGAACTGTTTGGTCAGCTCAGCATCCCTCCAGGAATGGGATAGGAGCCTGGTGCCACAGTCAGCTCCTTCCACCTACACAAGTGGGGATGCAAGAGATTCCATGTGGGACAGCTTCGAAACAAGCTCTTGGCAGCGAAGGGCACTGCCTCTGCTCTCCCATGGCCCCACAACCCACCAGTCCCTCTCACCCTCAGGGGTGCGGGCTTCCACTGAGGTGGGCTTACACTTGTACTTCAGCTGCCTCACCCTTTGCCTGGCAGAACTCTGCGCCTGAACTCAGCTCCTTCACCCCATCCGCTCTTCCCTGGTCCTGCTCTGTGCCTGCAAATCTGCATCTTCTTCCTTCTCTGTGTTGGGAGAGGAGCCCTGCAGGGACTCTGATGGCTCCCAAGAGCCACTTGCTGAAAGCAAAGGCAAAAACCCAGCTCCAGGATTGGAACAGGCTGGGACCTGATGGCACAGCCTTGTCCTGGCTCTTCTGGCTTTTCTCTCTCTGCTGCTTGAGCTCCAGCCCTGTTTTCCTCCCCACCTTGCCTCCTCTCAGCCCAATTTGGTCTTGCCCCCGCAGGGCTGAAGCTGTCCTGATGGGATGTCTTCTACAGCATCTGGAGTCTCCGTGCAGCTTTGGAGGTCCTGGTCCGCTGCTGGCATCTGGGCAGGACACATCACCCACTGGGTGCCTGGCCAGTGCAGAGCAGCGGGGGGGGTGGCTGCGGTGGAGGGAGCAGGAGCAGGGCACAGCCAGGTCCCGCGTGGTCCCTGCCATGGCCCACATGCGTGCCCGTTGGTGGAGCCGGTGGTGTGAGTGTGATGGGCTGCCCTTCAAAGGCAAATCTGAAACAGAGAAAACCCAAAAAGCCTTTTCTCAGGTTTCTGCCAGGCACCACTTTTGCGGCAGCGCCCTGCCAGTGCCACACCGGGGAGCGGCACCTCCTGTGCTCCCACCTCCGTTCAGCTCCTGCACAGAGACCCAGAGGAAAAGATGGGGAAGGTCTTTTGTCCGTGCTTGCTTTGGTAATGGGATGAAGCAGAGCACATTCCCTGCCTGTGCGCTGCAGGGGAGGTGTCCCTCCGCTGCCTCCCTTTATGATGAAGGATCCTGGGTCCTTATATTGTGTCTTCAGTGCTGCAGTTCCCCATTCAGCCAAGGCACCGTAACCGCGCCGCAGGCAGAGCATCCCTGAGTTGGGCAATCTCAGATACACACACGTTTATAACAACCGCACAAGTGTCCCCAAAGGATGGGCTCTGCAGTGCCTGTAGCAGGTTACCAGCACTAATCGAGATGATAACTCTTTGTTTTATTATTTATTTATTAGCTTGGATGTAGCTGCAAAGTTGTTGTTGTTCCGAAATCGCAACGGTGAAAGGTTGCGTCTGCGGAATGTTCGTTCTTTGAGGTTTTAAGCTACTGTGTATTTTCTACAGAGAACCCTGGAGCAAATCGCATCCCCAAATCAATAAATCACTGTGCTGCTTAATACCATATCATAGCATAATTTTTAACAATCCAGCTTAAGCAGAAGGAGCTCCCGCAGCTGATTATTTTGTGCCAACACTGAAGCCCTATTGAACGCTTGCTTCCATTTCAAGGCATGTTGCTTCCTCCAGGCTCCTTCCCCCTGTGCAGTGTGGATCTGTTTGCAGTGGTGGTTTTGCATGCTGAGGACCTGCTCTGTTGCTCTCTCCCGCAGACTCAGGAGCAGAGGGATGCTCTGCTGAGGAGCGCCGTGCTCTCATCACCTCCCTTTCCTTTCTGGTTGTGTGTTTGAAGCATGTTCAGCTGTTGTTCCTCTCTTCTTGCCTGCGGTGTGGGGTTGCTCCTGTTGTACAGGGGCTGCACTGCCAGGCTGGGTACGTGTTCCTCATCGGCGACAGCTTGAGGAGCTGGTGTGGAGATGCTGGGTTCTGGGGTGAAGCCGGGCGCAGCCCGGCTGCCTCGGGTGCTCCATCACCCTCCGCTCGCTCGCGCTCACCCCTTTGCTGCGTTTAACTCTGTGCTTTCCGCTCAACAGAAGGACAAACGCGACACTTCCAACTTCGACAAAGAGTTCACCCGGCAGCCGGTGGAGCTCACACCCACGGACAAACTCTTCATCATGAACTTGGACCAGAACGAGTTTGCTGGATTCTCCTACACCAACCCCGAGTTTATCATTAACGTGTAGTCGCGGCGCGGCCGCCCGCCCTCTCCTCGCAGTCCCCAGCTCCAGCCCGCCTTGTACATACCGACATAGTCTTCCGGGATTAGCAGTGCAGACATACGCACCCTCACGTGAAACGCGCCGATCGCTTGGTTTAGGAGGCCTTTCTATGTCTGTGTCACTTGCTAGCTTGGTTTCCTTAGCTGGAGATGTTTGGGGTTCGAGTTAACAGTCAGTAATACTTCTAGGAGCTATAGTTGGTGGTGACTAATAGAGTTTTTAAACAGAAATATACCAAATCGCTACAGTCTTTGTAACCTTTGAAGCGGGCTGCTGAGATTCCAGTGACCCTAGCTACTCACAAATCGTTTCTGTTGAATGCTGAGCATGGTTGATATCTTAAACCGTTGTGCTGAAGCTTGCGATGACTGTGAGCTTGTCTTAGAGGAGCCTTTTGTTCAAGACATGGATACATTTGATCAGTGTGGAGAAGTCTGCTTATAGACATATATTTTTAAACGCGGTGTACATACCGAAGCCGTCTTCCTCCCTCGCCTCCCGCCAGCCTGCGCTCGCCATACGGCCTTCCCTTCACTCAGGCATTACGGCTCCCAACCAGTTCCATGCCAGTTCTTGTAAATCAGAGCAAACCCTTTTTCTAAGCGAAAGGTGGGATGGTTTTTTCTAACATCTGGAGCAGTTTGCAGTTTTGATACGCTCTGTCAGCGCGCTCATAGATCCCTCCCCTGGTTTTTTCACAGGCGCTGTCGAGATGTCACAGCTCTGTAAAAGGGTATTAATATTCTACCAAAACAAAACGCATTTATATCCTCGGTTTACAATTCACCAACTGAAAATGCGCCTGCTACAAAAGGGCTGCACTGAGGGCTATTTCTAAAGGTAACTTTTCTACTTTACACCCTCTGCTGTTCTCCTCAAGGCTCAAAGAAGCATCTTGAGTTACCTGATTTCAGCCAAAATTCCTGGGGATTTTACTGAGAAATCCAGGAATTTCTGCATCATTCAAAAACCGATCTGAATCAGAAGAGACAATTCCAGCAGCTGTTTGTAAGGCGGAGCTGTGCTGTGTGTGCAGGCAGGGGCAGGAAGGGTAGGGGCAAGCAGGAGCTGCCCATCAGAGGGTAAGCCCTGAGTGCGAGGAGCATCCTTCGAGTACTGGCTGTTACCCCCCTCTTATTACACACCAGTTCAGTTGGTTCCCAAAACACCCCACCCCTGTATATATATACTTGAACCACTACTGGTTCTAATGTAAATACACATCACTCCATGCCTATAGGGGAAGATGGGGGTGGAATTCTATGAATCACGAGGAATCCTACAAAGGAAAATCTGGTTTGTAGATCTTTTATAAGCACCAAACTCTACTTTTGCGATCATTTTCTTTTAATGATTCAATGAGGTAAAAAAGGCCGCCAGAAGCTCAGGCCAACATCCCTCCTTGCGGGCAGCGGCCGGGGTCCGTGCCCTGTTACTAAACACAGCGCCCTGTGGGTGCTGGGGATGTGAGCTGGGAGCCCACGGCCTCAGGCACTGTCCTGGGCTGGAGGAACCAAACCGAACCCCATTAAAACTGCAAATTGTGCCAGACTGACGGGCGGGTTTATGAGATGCTCTGCCCCAGCTGCAGCCTCACGTGGGCTGGTTTCTGGTGAGGGCTCTCGTAACACCAGCACCAGGCTCAGAAGACGCGTCGCCATCCTCTGCAGAGCACAGTTGATGTTCAGAGCATGTCCGTTGCTGTAACTATCAAACCTGTTGCTGCAGAATTAGTATTCCCTCAGTGGTGAGTGTTGTTCATTTCCGTACCTTCAGCTCCAGAGCCGCTCCCGGGGTCGGTCCAGGAGGATGCTGCAGGGTCTCCGTGCCGAGGGAGCCGCGGGTACGCGCAGGGGCTGCTGCGGGAGGGCTACGTCTGTTCCGTTTAGGACTATCTGTGTTCGTGTCAGGGTGGCACTTGTGCATGGAGCAGGCGTTGTGCTGCCGGGCAGCTCCGGGGTAAGGTCTGTGCTCCAGGGAGAGCTTAGCAAAGGCTGGATCCTGTCTGCAGGACTCACGCAATGAGTGTGTCTGACGCTGGCCGTTCTGCGGCTTGCCAAACTCTTACTCCGAGGTCCGTTTCCAGATGACTTGTTTCTTTGTGTAGCGGGATATGCCTGTCCCTGCACAGACGTTGAGATTTGTACCGGCTCTTCCAAGGAAGGGCAGAGTGACAGTGGTTGACTCACTGTTTGCTGTAATTCGATGATTTAATCGTTGCTGTTGGATGGGGAAAGCAGTGCTTCAGGAAGATGCTCACAGAGGATCAGAGATGCTGAGAGGCTTCAGGAGAGTCCCGGGTGCTCCAATGCATGGATAAAGCTCAGTAAAACGATGTCTGTGGGGGCACCCACAGCTGTGTGCCCCAGCACAGTGCTGGCGAGCAAGGGGACAGTGCAAGCAGGCAGCGGGTGAGGCTCATGGGGACAGAGGAGGCTCACAGGGTGCACCTGAGCCTTGTCGCATGCCTGGGGATGGGGTTTTCTGCAAGTCTGGTGTCCCACACTGAGCATCCCGGCTGTGGTGGGACTGGGAGCGGGGCCCAGCAGTGACAGAGTGGGACCCAGAGCCCTGCGTGTCCCCAGGGCAGGGCAGAGGAGGCAGGACAGTCACCCACCCATGAAGGATGTCACGTCCTGGCTCTCTGCTGGGCTGGATCACACCTGGGCGCTGCAGGTAAGTGGGGTTCAGGTTCCCCCTGTGGTTCCCAGTGGGGCAGGTTGGGTCAGACACACAGGGGCTGTGCTGGCCCCTTTGCTGCTGCTCAGGGGCTGCTCCAGGCAGCAGAACCTGCACAGATCCTGCACCCAGGCCGGGGGCTTTGCAAAGGAGACCAGTGCTGAGTGAAGAAGACATGGATGGGACAGGAGGACTGAGGTTCCTGGAGGCAGAGAGGGAGTCACCTGAATTTACCCACTGGCTAAGAACTTGTTTCCCCAATGCTGGCATTTGGAAATGCACCAGGTATTTCTTGGTGCAGGAGCAGGTTTCCATTCCTGCCTGTGGGGATGTTAGGGTGCAGATACCCTAAGGTGCTCCCTGGGCATGCCCTACTCTTTCACTTGGCTGCTTTGCCAAAGGGAGAGGACCGTGGATGTTTGTCCATGTTCCTGGTGTAAAGCACAGCCCAGCTTGAGCTGGGGAGCAGTGGGGAGGCTGCCGGGTGCCCATGGCAGTGGAGCACGGCTGCAGAGCCAGCACGCTGCAGTTCAGGGTGAGTCTGTGCAGGGCTGTCACCAAGTGTCAGCTCTCCAGAGGGTGCCAGGGGATAGCCCCAGGGCAATGCCAGAGATGGGGGACTTGCTGCTGCTGTCTCCCCTGGCTAGACATGTGAGCATCCCTTGGTAAGAGAGCCATCACTGCAGGAGGTATTGATCCATCTAATAAAGGCAGGTTTGGCCAGCCCACAGAGGCAGTGTCAAAGACGGGAAGATGAGCGAGCGCTCTGGCAGTAGATCTGCTCTGGTGATTGAGTCGCAGGAGCTCTAATGCAAGCGCAGAACAAGGTTTCCAGCTCCGAGCGCCTGGATCCAGCTGCTCAGAAGGAAGGGCTCACATCTGGAGGGGGGAATTAACACATTGACAAGTGCTGCGGCTTCTCTGCTTTTGCACAAGTGGGCGAGCCACGAGCCTGCAACAGCAGCAGAAGCAAACAGCATCCTGCTCCGTGCACGGGAGTGTCACCCGAGCTGTTTAGTTCTGATCACGTTCAAAGTGGCAATTAAAACAAGGAAAAAACATACAAAAAAAAAGGAAATGTTTATTGTTGAACAGTTTGTGTTCGTGAACTTGATTTCACCTGCAAGTATTTGATGACTTTTCTACATCCTAGACTACCTGCTGTGTGTCGTCAAAAGATTCTCCTAAAGACCTCCTTTTAGATGGGCATATACTCTTTATTCTATTTGCTGCATGTACGAAGAACAAAATAAAATATCTAATTTTAAAGAACCCCTGATGGCTTCACTTCCTTTTCCTGCTGGATTCCAGCGCTGGGTGGGGGGGATATCCGAAGGGCTGGGTATGCCAGGGGGTCCCCGGCCCTTGAGTGCTGGTTCTGGCTGTTGAGCATCAGTATGGTCACCCAGAGGAGCCCCACTGAGCCCCCAAACACTGAGATGCTGCGGCTTTTTTTGTTAGAAAGATGGATATTGGTGCAACTGGAGGGTGTTGGTGAGTGGAACCTGCCTGAATGTGGGTCTGGAGACCTGTGGCTGCACTTAAGCATACATACAGACCAGTGGGGAGGAGGAGGGAAGGAGTAAGTTGTTATTGCTAATTAAGATGAGTTAATTAACACATTGCAGATGCTCTTCCCACCCTCTATAAGCACTGGTTCCCACTACCTGTCCCTCATGGGGGTGCTGGGTGCAGGCGCATCCTGGGGCAGAGGAGCTGCACAGTGATACCTGCTCTTCCCCATCCAGGAGCCCTGCTTTGTGAGGACATGCCCATGTGGAAGCTGGTGAGCACGTGGGGAAGGGTCTTTCCTTCTCCCTTTGGGTACTTCAGCTAAGCCTTGGGCAAGACGTCCTTGCCTCTCCTGCCTGGTGAGGCTGATGGTCACTGGGGCCCATCCCGACTGATGTGGGATGGGAGGGAACTGCAGGGCTTGGCCAGTGTATCTCCAGCATCCCTCGTCCTGCTCTGTCCCTCTTCCTACCTGAGCACAGCCCCTGCTGTCGGCACTGCAGGATCCATGATCCATCGGGAAGGTCTCCCATGGCCCCAGAGCAGGTTTTCGTGGTGCCCGGTCGATCCCCTTACCCAGACTCACTACATGCCCATCCCCAGCATGCTGGGAATGCTGCTGAGCGTCAGTTCTCCTGGCTTGTATAAATGAAACATTTGGTTTTGTGACACTTCCCTTAATTACGGGAGCTAATGACAAAAGCATTGTGACAAATGACTCAGCTTCTGATAGTGAAGTTAATTAATGCTGAAGTTTGGAGTCTCCATTGGAGTAGCTGGAAAAACCCAGTTGAGCAGTTTGCTTCCCCCCTGTACCACAGGCAGCAGCAACCCAAGTCCCCCCAATGTGCCAGGTAAAATCCTCCCCATGGCTGTGAGGGGATGAGAGAAGAAAGGCCAGGCACCAGCGGAGCGATTGCCTCGGAGCCGTCCCTCCATCCATCAAAGGCATCGGGAGGAACAGAGCCTCATTAATGTGTGAATTGAGTGACCAGAAGCAGCTTCGCGTTAGGCTCTGACCTTCAAGAGCCGTCTCCCTGAAGCCATCTTTCATCTCTTTCATTTGCATTACAATCCTGTTTGCCTCATTATTCGGTATCCGCTGCTGCTTCAAAGAATTTAAATCAAATCAATTAAATTGTGGTGGGCTGGAGCAGCAGCAAACCCTTTGTGGAGGCTCAGCACAGCCCGGCCGGACTCGGGCTATAGAACGTCTTTAATCTGCTGCTATTTGTTCTCTTATTACTTCTGTGGTACCACTGCCTCATGGAGACCCTTTGATGATCTTCTCCTTTCCCACCCCATCCCATGCAGATGTGCTCTGTGTAGAGGCTGCTCTTTGGATGACCTCGGAGAAAGGATTCCTCAGCTTCCATCCTTCGCCTTGGGATTGAGATGAGGATGTTTCCAGCAGGGCTGCTGGGATGGGGAGCTGCTGTGTGGGCAAAGGTCCTGGTTCACTGGGAGGCCGATGCTGCCCTGTCCATGGCCACCCCTGCACCCGCTCCGCATCTTCCCAGAGCAAAGAGAAATCCATAGGAAAGGATTTCTGCTTCTCTCCCCTGCTATTCCTATTGCTACTGCACTATCGGGAGTCCCTCTGGGAGCTGCAGGGCTGGTAGGGAGCCACAGGAGCTCGTGCCACGCGCTCTGGGGCTGGTGGCGCATTGGGCACTGCTCACTTGTGCCACACGCAGAGAACCTCCTGATGTGGTAGCACAGCACCCGAGGACACACCGGCCCCACCGCTGGATCCCGTTCGAGGCAGGAGATCGCAACCGGCACGCCCGGAGCGTGTGCAGATATAAATAATCCCTTGTGGGAGTGGGGAAGGATGAACGCATGTGCCGAAGGCTCTGGAGATCTTATCCCCCTGCAGTCCCCAGGAGCAGGGAAATGGAGACTAGGCAAGGCTGGAGCTCAGCATCTCGCTGCATTGCTAATAGCCTAAACTCGCCTTGTCGCACAGCCTCTCTTCCTTCAAGGAAAAACCTAATCCAGCTAGGGATTATTTCTGACTACTTTCTTTCTGTCACTTTGCCAATTTCAATGCAGCAGAGCTTTCATCCCTGCATGTGGAAGGACAAAGCCCCACAGATCTTGGTTCAGGATGGGTTTGCCTGCAAGGACAGCTTTTTAGTCTCGCACAAGTTGTACGACCTTTGCTGCATGGGCTGGGTTTTGGTGTTTGTTTCTACCTTGCCCAGCTCCAGAGGGTCTGTGAGCGGGAGGGCGATGATGATGGATAAGGGGGTGAACAGCAAGGGGTGACTGGGCAGGAGCTGGAGGAGTCCAGGAGGGAGCACACAGCCCTCTGGAGCCTGAGCTGCAGAGCAGGGTGCTGAGGACCCCAAATTGCTGTTGGCTGCAGATCTGAGTGGGCCCCCTGCATGTCCCCACGAGTGGCTGCTCCTGGGACTGCCTGCTCCGTGCAAGAAGTAGTAAGAGCTGTGCAGGGCTCCGTGAGGGGTACCCCCACCACCAACCCCTACAAGGGCCAGCATGCTCCGACGTGGACTTTGGTTCTGTCGGAGCTCGCCTTGTTAAAAGCCTAGGAAACGGCACATGTGCACTGTGCACACACCTACACACGCTGTGTTAAAATAACACAATTAAGGCTGCAAAATCCCCCACCCGGGATGCAGTTTGCAGCCCCTTCGCTGTAGGTGTGAGATATCTTTGCTGCCTGGCACCGCGCAGGACGGGGGCCGGTGTCAGGCTCTGCCCCACGCGCTGCCGGGGCTGGGTGACAGCTGTGGGAGCAGAGCGGGCTGTGGGATGAGGGAGCAGGAATGGGAATGCCACGGCTGAGGCATTGCAGACTCTCCCTGCACCCTGCCCCGAGCAGGACCCACTGGATCCCTCAGGAGCAGCATCCTGGTGCAGCCACGCATGGGGCTCATACCGGTGTCCAGACAAGGTGTCACCAGTGACTGTGTTGTGCCACTGCCAGCACCACCCACGGGTTGTTCAGGATCTGAACAACTATAACCCCTCCTCAAAAAACACGCAGGAAAAATCCCTGTGATGCTGCTCGAGTGGATGCTTCTGACCACAGCCCCCGAATCCCCCATGCCTGCGTGTGGCAGGGTGCTGCGGGAGGATGCAGTCAGCACTCCCTGCCTGATGAGTGCATGCAGTGATTTAAGGTTGAGGAGGCTACTTAATTGTCACACCGCTTAATTTCTCAGTACCCGAGTTTTTTGTAACATCCATAATTTTCTGTTTGTATTTTGGGAGTAAATAACTAGTATTTACATGCGCGTGCATACAAATGAGCACTGTGCAAGTGCACGCTATCAGGTAAATCACAGCTTTCCTGTCTCACCCGTAGCCCTTAAAAGACTATTAATTTAGGAGGTGAGTATATTATAGGGCTTATTTGAAAGGTCGCATGAGTCATAAGCTCAGCCGAGCGGCTGCAGAAACGTTGGAGATAAGAGGAGGAGGCAGCAGAGAGGCGCGGGAGAGAGTGAGGGGTTTAACTGGTGGTGGGTTTAACTGGTGAGGGGCTTAACCGGTGGCAAACGATGCCGGGCCGTGATGTGCCCTCCGCGGTGCACCGGCTGGTCCTGCTCTGACCCGGCGCCGGGGCGGGGAGGCCCCTCGGGCTGACCTCCCGCTGTCTGCGGTGCGCGGGGCTGTGGCGCTGCTGTCAGCCGGCGCTCAGCGCCCGGTACCGGGGCGGCAGCTCCGGTGCCGGTGGCGGCTTCGGGAGTGCTGGGGGAGCAGGGGCGGGTTCCGACCGGCACCCCGGGGGTGGGGGTCCCGGTGCCAGGGGCAATGCCGGTCTCGGCACGCCGGGGTAGGGTCTCTGCCCGGCCCCGCTCCCAGCATCCCGGTGTGGGGGTCCCGGTCCCGGTCCGTGGCGGTCCCGTCACCCCGCTGTGGGCTCCCCCTCGCGGCGCCGCTGCGGGTCCCCGCCCCCGGGTCATTCGCGCCCGGTGCCGGTGCCCGCTCCCGGTGCCCGCTGCCCCCGCCCCTCCCGGCCCGGCCCCATCCGCGGGCGGTGCCGCTTTCCCGTCGGCGCTGCCCCCCCCCCCCCCCCCCCGCGGCCCGCCCTGCGCTGCCCCCGCCGCCCCCCGCCGCTGCCTTGTCCGGGCGGCGCGGGGGGAGGCGCCGGGAGAGGCGCCGCGCTCCCGCCGCGGGCGCACGGCGGAGCCGCTCCGCGCCCCGCGCCGCCGCTGGGCCATGCCCGGGAGCCCGGGGGCTCGGCGGCCCCGCGCTGCGCCTCCGCGGGGGCCCGGCGCGCCGCGGGCCGCGGGGGCATGAGGCGCCGAGCGCGGAGAGCGGCGGCGGGCGGCGGCGCCGGCCCTTCCCCTGCTAGCCGCCGCCGTAGGATGAAGCAGCATGAGGATGTGTGACAGAGGCGTCCAGATGCTCATCACCACGGTGGGAGCCTTCGCAGCCTTCAGCCTGATGACCATCGCCGTGGGCACCGACTACTGGCTCTACTCGCGCGGCGTGTGCAGGACTAAGTCCACGAGCGACAACGACACGAGCCGCAAGAACGAGGAGGTGATGACCCACTCGGGGCTCTGGAGGACGTGCTGCCTGGAAGGTACCGAAGCACCCCCAAAACCCGTCCCCGGCCCTGCCCACAAGTACTTCGGGGGGGGGGGTCCCGGGACCCCCAGCCCCAAAGCCGGACCCTGGAGGGTGCAACACGGGGGTGCTCGGCCGTGGCACCGCCGCGGGGGGCTCTGAACGCGGGGTCCCTCCGTGCCCGGGGACCGGCGCTGTCCGTGGGGACCGGCGCTGTGCATCCTCCCTGGGAGGCGGGAGCCTCAGGCTGGGGACCGCGGGTCCCTCCCGGCCCCTGGCGCTGTTTAAACGCGAAGCGCCCGGGGGGCAGAGCCCCTCAGCTCTCTCCTCCCGGGGCTCTGCAGGGGCCACGTCCCCGCTGCGCACCCCGAATCTTCACAGCGGAGCCCCCAGCTCTTCCCCTCCCAGCAGCAGAGCGGTGCAGGGTGCACTGATGCTGCTGCTGCTGCCCCACCGCAACGTGTCCCTAGGGGACTGCACCCCACAGCCAGGCACCCACCTCCCCGCTTCACCCCATTGCTTCACTCCAGGCGCGCTTTGGGGGCGATTTCGCCCCAGAGCTGCTGGTTGAGGCGATGTGAGCAACAACAGGCTGTGCTTGAGCATGAGCTTGGCTGGAGCCAGGTCCTGGTGGTACCTGCACAGCAAAACGGGGCTGCTGGGATCGCACTGGGCCATAACTTTTGTAATCAGCAGCAGCAGTCGGTGTCCTGTGCCCTGGGGGGACCGTCCCCGCTGTCCTGCGGGCCCCGGAGCGATGTCTCCATCAGTGGGGGCAGCGAGCCGCGGCACGGAGCTGCTTCCTCCACATTGGAAAGTTCTCGGTGAGTCACAGCCAGGGATGCAGAAATACCCGGTCTGGTCCTGGTGCTCGCTCCTAAACCCCATGAAGTCAGTCAGAGCTTTCTTACTGATTCAAGGAGGGTTTGGATCATGCTCTAATTCCATAATAAATTATTTGAGATAATCTGTCAGCCCTCTTGGGCTGAGGGAGCCAAGGAGGCAGCAGCCAGGGCTGTGGGAGATGGGATCGCTGGAAGCAATGAGTGATTTCCAAAATCCTTGGGGTTGCTAGCTGCATTTCTTTTTCACAGCGAATGCTTTATGCTTCCCTCCTGCGATAAATCACTGCTCGGGAAGGAGCCGGGGAGGCCCCGCTCTTCTGGGCACAGCACGCTCAGAAAGGGCTCAGCGGTGCCATGGCAGAGCTCAGCACTGAATCACAGCCCATCACCCTGAGCATGTGCTGGCCATGGGGCTCATCATCCCCAGTCCCTGGACTGGCACTGTGGGAGCAGGGTGGCTCTGCCCGGTGCTGCGCCGGTGCTGCTTGGCCATACCCATGGCACAATTGAGGCCTGACTCCGGGCACAGGCTCTGTCATTCCCTGTGTGTGCAGGAGTGTGCGGGTGGGTGATGGAGCTGGGGGTGAGCAACAGGGCTGTGGGTGGGTGACAGGGCTGCGGAGGAGCGATGGGCGATGGAGCGGCGGGAGCATGCAGCACTGGGCTGGATCAGTCCCATCAGTGCTCGGGGTGAGCACAAGGAGCTGCCGTGGGGCTGCAGGGACGTGGCAAGGATGCTCATCACCCTCTGGAATTCTGCTGGGGAAAGGCACTGGTGTTGGTGTCTCACAGGCTGCTAACTGCCGCGATGCTGGGAAGGGAGAACTTCCACATCCGAGCTGTGCAGGGCTCCTGTGTGCTCTGTGCTGGTGCTGCTGGGGGGCTGAGGTCCCCCAGGATGAGGGTCAGTGCTCTCTGCACTGGGAGCTGCTCTCTGTGCTGAGCCCCTGCACCCTTTCCCATGCAGCAGGTCCTGCCTGCTTCCTGCTGTCAGGCCCTGCCGTGTCTCTGCTTTCTGTGCGCTCTCTGCATCTGGCTTGAAAGACGGGCAAAGGTAGCACTTGATCACCCTGTGCTAGGACTGAGCACGGTCAGTGCGAAGGGTGGGCTCTCCTGCGGTGCAGAGGATGCTCTGAGCAGGGAGCTGTGCTCCCTGTCCCTCGGGATACACCTTGGCCTTGAACTTCCCGCTGCTATCGGGGGTTTAATGTGTGTGGGGATGGAAGCACTAAGAGCGAGCCCCAGCCGCTGGCCTGGCGGGGTGCATGGATGGGTACTGAGGTGACGGACGCGGGGCTGCTGCACGCTCCGTCGCAGCTGCTCGTTCAGCCCGTGTCAGTCACACACACGGCGCCTGCGCCGGAGCCAGTGGCACAGAGCACGTGAGCACCGGAACCCATAGCACAGAGTGGAGAAATCCTGAATGAAGCCACCGCAGAGCGATGGAGAGACCGGCACCGGGGAGCACGGATCAGGGGTGATGTGGGACCTGGAGTCTTGCGGGTGCTCCTGGGCTGCTGTGCTGGGAGAGCCCCTGCTCCAAACCGCAGCGTTTCAGTTCTGACTGTCACCTCTACAGTGTGTGGATACTTGGCATATGTCATCTGGTGCTTCTGCTCCAACATGGCCAGTGTTTGCTGGTGTGTCTGTCCCCTGTGGCTGTTTATTGTCAGTCCTTGTCCCCTGTGACTTCCTTGTTAATAGGAAAGGTAGGGAAGCGCACGGCACTTCGGGGAAAAAGCTCGTGTTGGGAAATAGCTGCTTTGGTTTGTGTTGTTTCTGGGAAAGGAAAACAACTTCTGCTTTCATCAAGTTTAATTAAATTCAGCATGGTTAAAGGCAGGGAGCCTCCTTGTCCTCACTGCTGCACGGTACCCACTGGGCCTGGCTCCATGGCGTCATGTGGATCTGAACCAGGCAGAGATAGCAGGAGGATTTGCACAGGGCTGCTTGAAATCCCATATTTTAAGAGATATTTCCATCCCTGGCAGTGTTCAAGGCTAGGTTGGACGGGGCTTGGAGCAAAAAGGTGAGGAAAGGTGTCCCTGCCCGTGGCAAGGGTTGGAGCTGGATGAGCTTCAAGGTCCTTTCCAGCCCAAACCATTCCATGTCTCTGTGATTCTATGAAATAATGCCTGGTATTTAAGTCTCACATAGCCACAAAAGCTGGTTTTCCTTCTTTCTTCATGCTGTTGGTCTGGTTGTGCCCCAGCCCCCTTAGGTACAGCATCTCACAGGAAGCTCCCACACATGGGGTCCATCACGACCCGAGCCCCTTCTGTGCTGCCCAGTGCCAGGGTGTTATCTCCTACCCCCAGACTGCAGCTTGCTCTCCTAGTCTTGGACTTGGCTGCATAAAAGGGCCATCACTGAATGAGTCCATGGTACCAACCCACCTCCATCACTCCCCAGTATTGCAGTCAGTCTTTTCTCCGCCGTTTGTCTCTTTTACCAGCAATTATTCCATGTTTTCTTTAATATCCTTGATAAAGATATTGCCATAGTTCAGCGCTACCCTCGTAGCAGGCGATTTGTGTAGAAATATCCCATCGGATGACAAGGTACAATCCCTGCAATCTGCCTCCCAGTCCCTTTAATAAAGCACTGTTGATTCTGCATAATACCAGTCTTTTTCCTTTTTCAGGAGAGCTAAATCAAATACCCTGTGGAACTCTAAACATATTATGTTACTGATTTCCTTTATCAACTGGATTTGTAACCGTATCAGGAAAAATGTGAGGAGTTTGATGAGTCTGTTTTCCACACGGATGTTTGACATTTATCTCCCCATTGGGGTCCTCCTACTGCTCACCCATGGGCGATGCTGCTCCTACCACTGCCCGGCGCCATCCCTCATGGCATTAAACCAGCTCATCCCATCCTCTAGAAATCCAACAGAGTGCCAAGGTTTATTAAACTCCATTTCAGGCCTTCAGACACCTTCTCAGCCTATTCTCTGAGCGCTCTTGGGAGAGAGTTCTCCAGCCTGACCAGCTTCATGTTCGCACTTCATGTCGCTGTTCAGCATCCTCACCAGCTCCTGCAGGAACACAGGAGCCTATTTGTCTCCAAGTACAGAACAGGAGTAGCTGATGAATAAATAATTGTGTGTCACTTCTGCTTCATGACTGACAGTTGCACTGTCATGATCTGGTGGTGGTTTACATAGGCAGTGGAGCTGGGACTACAGCTGGCTGGAGAATTCCTACTTGCTTTGCTTAACCCTTTTGGTGGCAGGTTTATTTCAGCTGATCCCAGTAGCTTCTCTTATCAGCTGTGTACATGTCCTGACTGCTACTTCCAATGCCAAAAGCCCTGGTTTTAACTTTCTAATTACATTTTCAGTTCCCTTTCAGCAGGCCTGAAGGATGCTCAGGGTACCCCTTGCTCCCAGGTACCACTCCTGCTTCTGCCTTTCCATTTCCTCCCAGCTGGTTTTGTCCATGGCTGCTTTTGGCTCTACTGAGCTGGTTCACAGCGAAGGCGTTAAACCGGGCTGGAAGCAGCTGCCCCTGGACCGCCACCAGCTCTTCCCCCGCTTCCAGCTCCTCTCAGTCCTTCCAAGCAGAGCATTTCCCCAAGGTGACAGCAATATTGTTTCTGTTAGAAAGTTATTATCTTTAATTTTTAACGCGCCAAGCAAATGTCCCTGAGATTGCAATCATCCATGATCGAGCACTTTTGCTCACCACTCATTATAGGTGGGTATTTAAGGAGCTGCTCATCCTGTTCCTCTGTCTGGTTGGCGTCTGTAATAGATTCTCATCAACAGCCCGATGTGCAGTCCAACACTTCGGCAAGGCGCTCGTGGTCCAGGCGCTGTGGCGGGGTCTCTGCGGTGCTGTGCCAGGCTCTCCGTACGCAGCCATCCTGCTCTCCCTGGCTGGCAGCACAGCTCTGTCCCGGGGATGCTCGCCAGCTCCGTCACAGCTCAAGGGGATGATGCCATGCCGAGATGGGTGGCACGGATGGGGGCTGCTGGCATGGGCTGGAGGTGGTGGAGTGGGAGACAGGACGGGTCTATGACAGCATGGAAGGTTTGGGCAGATGAATGGGGAGGGGTTATTTGCTCTTCATGTTGTAAGAGCTAAGAGGCGTTGTGTTAACTCATGTGATGTAAAGAAGACAATGGAGGCATCTGAGATAGAATAGGATCATAAAATAGAATGGTTTGGATTGGAACAGACCTTAAAGCTCATCCAGCTCCAGCCCCTGCCACGGGCAGGGTCCCCTTCCACTGGAGCAGCTTGCTCCAAGCCCCTGTGTCCAACCTGGCCTTGAGCACTGCCAGGGATGGGGCAGCCACAGCTTCTCTGGGCACCCTGTGCCAGCGCCTCAGCACCCTCACAGGGAAGAGCTTCTGCCTAAGAGCTCAGCTCAGTCTCCCCTCACCTTGGTGGAGGATGTACTGAATAAGCTTTAATTCCTGTCCTGTAACGCCGCTGGCCATGAGGCTAGCTGGAGCCTCGCTCCGCTCCAGACCCATGTTCCTGTGGCATGTGGCCAGACGTTAAGAGCCACAACAACCCTTCTGGACAGAGAGGGGTCCCGGGCCGCTGCCAGCTGACACCGTGCCTTCGGAACGTGTTGCTGCTGGGAACGTGTCCGGGGAGGAGCTGTGTGCTCAAAGCTCTGCTTTGAGAAGCCATCGCTTCAAACGGGGGGCGCAGAGCTCACCCTCCCGGGATGCTGCGGTATTAGTGTGGACACAATTCCCATCTTCTGGGGTGGGGTGCAGAGCTGGTTCCCACACTGCCTGCGAGCAGCACGTGATGGGTAGAATGTGTGCTGTGAACAGCTCAGAAACAGGCATTTTATTGCTGCATAGGCGTGGTGCAGAGCCTGTCATCTCAAGAGCTGTTAGTGGTTAATAGAGGTGGAAGTCTGCATCTGAATGAGGCTCGAGTGGGTATTTTTTTCCCATGCAAGGTCACTACCTCCATTACGGCTGTGGGTAATTAGTGTTGGCTAACGAACCCTGGTGCTGGGGCTGGCACTGGGACCGCAGCCATGCGCTGGGGGAGGATGCCCATGGATCGATCCCGGATCCTCCAGTCCCCGGGGAGGTGCCAGCGGATGACGTTTGCTGAGAGCAGCCAGGGAGCGGGGACTGATGCTTGGCTCCGCTGCTGAGTTACGTGGCCCTTGGTAGATCACTTCACTTCCCTCCGCATGAGTTTTGCCTTTTGTCATGTGAGGCCGTGCGGGTTCTGATACAGCTCCAGGCAGGCACACAGCACTGTTATCACTGGCCATAGGGTCAAGCCCCTGCCCTGCCCACCAGCACATCCCGTTGGACCCTGCTGTGCTCCTTGGCACAGCGGTCCAGGTAACAGCCTGGGTGTGGAGCCCTGCGATGCTTTCAGCAGCCCATGCTGTCTCAGATGAGATGGGGTGAGGCAGCCGCAGCATTAAACTTGCTCTCGGTGGCTACTTTGCACATGGATTTCACCATGGGGTTTTTTTGATGGACACAATGAGCTCTTCATGAATGGGCATTAACCTCCTTTTCCATAATTGCTCTGAAAAGGTTGTAAATGTGCTAACCCTTAAGGACAGGGGGGTCTCTCAGCTGCTGCCCAAGGGGCCGCACGTGGCAGGGGGTTAATCCCTGGGTCCCTTTGCCAGCCTCTGGCTGAGTCATGGCCCTGCACTGCCGGGTTGCAGATGCAACCTATCCACGGTCATTGATGCACATCAGTGCGGTAGGTCTTTGAGTTAGTCAAAGACATTGAGGGGAAAGGTGCCCACTCCGAGTCACCCTGAAGCACCCGCAGGGAGACAGGGAGTGAACAGGGCTGTGCATTCAGAGCGGGTTTTCACCGTGTGCCTGTGATGCTGGAGGAACCAGGGAGGGCTCCCGCTGCCCTGCTCCCCTGCGGCTCTGCTACAGCGTCTAAAACTCGCTTCCACATGGCACCTGGAAGCAGACTCCTTGACGCGGGTGTTTGCATTCTGGGTTAGTGCTTGGCGTGGAGAGAGTGGCTTCACCTCCCTTCCGAAAGGTCCACGGCTTTGCTCATCTCACCTTGCAGGAATCATTTGCACGCTGCGTGAGTGCATTTGACAGGCTTGAAAATACCCGGATTTTTCACAGTCATCGAGGGCAGAGGCAGGAGGAACGCTTGTGGCTGCTGGATGGGTGATGCTGCGCGAGGATTTCCTCACGTACTGCCTGCTCCTTATCTCCTGACACCGCAATCCATGGGCAGACCCGGTGCTGTCGGGCTGCAGAGGATGGCTCCGTCGTTCCCATGTCAGGCTCTTTGTATAACAGAACAACACATCTCCAAACAGATCCATCAGGAAATGCCAGGGCAGGCAGGGGACAGCAGAAAGACAGCGTGGGAGAAGCCATCCCCTCGCTGCCATCCCCTCACTGCCATCCCACCGTCCCCGCTGGGCACTTTGTGCACTTGTTTTATGCCAAGTGGTTTGCATGGAAGGAGGAGGATCAGGCTGGGACAGGAGCTGGGAGAGGAGCCCCAGGGTGGGCATAGGGAGGAGGGGGGATGTGTGACACCCCCCCTCCCCAAGCCTTTCTGGGTGCTGGGAGCCTGTGGGGTGCTGGGGTTGGCAACAATACACCCCGGGGCACCCGGGCAGTGATGAGCAATGACAAGAGCCATTGTTTGAGGGTGACATTTGTGTCTGTGCTTCTCGAATGCTCACATTTCCAGTGTCACTGATGGTTTGGTAATTGTCCTCTAATTATACCTTTACTCTCTGGAGTCACAAGGGGAGGGAAAAGCAGCCCCCAGAGAGGCTACCAACAAGCAGCTACCCTTTTAATGTGTTCCTGATTTTAGCTGATTAAAATCAGTATTGGCTGATGCTACGGCACCCTCATTGAGGTGCCCAAGTCCTGCACAACTGCCCCAGGTCCCACGGGTGACACTTCCCTCCTCCTGGAGAGGATGGGCAGAGAGAGCAGAAGCTCTTCAGGACGGGCTGGCTGGTGCTTGCCTGGGTGTTAAAGACCGACTTCCAGTTCTTTTTCCAGCTGTCAGAGCGCTTTGATGCATCTGCATCATCGGTTGCATCACAACCGTGCCATTGCGCGAGCGATTGCAAGGCGCTGTGACAGTCACCGGCTGCCTCCCCCCGGGGCTGACGCCGAGCCCGGGGCTGCTTTAGTGCCTGGGAAAGGTCACTGTCACTTCGGGAGACAGCCCAAGACCTCACATTGGCTTTTCCTGCCATTTGGAAGCCTCTCGCAGCCCCGAGGCTCCTTCCCTCTGTGCCTGGAAAGTCTCTTGTTCCTCTGCATGCTTTAGCTGAGGGTGACAGTGTTTTCTCTACCTCAGTCTTTGGCCTTTCCTCCAACGTGGAATGCTGGACAAGGGCAGGAGTGATTCAGCCTTTTGTAGGAAGTAGGAGAGCTGCAGCCTGAGGTGTGAGACCTCTGAGCCTGGGTAGGAAGAGGGAGCCAGGCTGTCTGCTTGTCACTGAGCAAAGTGTGCTCCAGCAAGAGCACGGGGATGGCAGTGGGGCCGGGGGAAGCATGTGTGCATCTTAAATAGCTTTAAATCAAAAGGATAGATTAAAATACTATCTACTCTGCATATTGCCCCAGCCCCATTTCCAGCGCTGCTGTGGGAAGCACGGGAGCTGCTGGTCCCCACTCCCAGGCAGCATCACCAGCTTGGTCCTTTGGGACAGAAGCATCCCCGCAGCCAAATGCCGTTCCCCACTGAAGTGTTCTGTGAGGCTTTCCTGCCCGTCCCAGCTCGCTGAAGTGACGGACATGACATCTCCTCCACCCTGAGCTGTGCTCCTGCAGCACGGGAGCATCTCGGAAGCAGCCCACGTCTTAAGCAGAGGCTTTACAGGATACACAGGTTCAGTCCCTTGATTAGAAGTGATGTGCATTGTCAATGTGGACACATCTCCTCCCGGAGGATGAGGAGAGGTCCCCCAGGAAGCAGCACCAGAGCACCCCATTGGCACTCGGGAGCTCTGCTCCTCTGGCCCTGGGTTTCGTGGTGCTGAGCCCCGGCGGCAGCGCGGCGCTGGCAGCGCTTTGGGCCGCTGCACCATCACCTCCCGCGCAGAGCCTATTTCCAGGGCTGTGAATTCCCGGCTCCGCGCGGCTCCAGCTGAGCACCCAAAATGAGCAGACGCTTGTGATCTGCAGCCCCCACCGCCCATCTGCACACCGGGGACAGCGTCACCGGCCCCAGCAGGAGCCCCTGGAGCCGCTGAGATGCTCCGGTGCTGCCGGAACCGAGCAGGAGCCTGTGGAGGGGGAATTGCTCCTCCTTAGCAGCAGGAGAGGTGGATGAGGCCAGGGCTGCACATTGAGCGCTGACGGTGGATAGTGAATAGACAGGGGGCTGAACGTCCCAGGGGAGCTGCAGGTGGGATGGGAAGTGATATGGTAGCAAATACTGTAACCCAGCACAGACAAGCTGGCCCCAGGCTGCCCCATCCCCACAGTCCAGCCTTCAGGGCACTTTTCGTCATCTCCTTCAGCCAAAAGGAGATGCTGGAGCATCCTCCAGGTGTGTGCCATGAGCATTAACGAAGGTGGAGCTGCTGAGCTGCAGCTGGGCCAGAGCCATCAAAAGGCTGTGAGGATGTGCAGTGAGGGCTGAGCAGCGCTGAGGGTGAAATGGTGGGCCCTGAGCTGGAAACGTGCGAGCAAACCTGCAGGGGAAGGCCCAGGTAGGTGCTGGGAGAGCCGGGGCAGTGCAGAGGCAGCCACTGTGGTTTGTGTGTGCCTGGGGGACTCAATTGCCTCTGGCAGGGACAAACCCCCAGCTCGCTGTGCTCTGCTGTCCTCAAAGCTGATGGCAAAGCATCGCCTGGCTTCAACAGCAGCAGGATGGGCTCTTCCGTGTGGTTTAATGCGGAACAGGAAGATGATGGAAAGCCTTGGCTTCTGCTGCCCATCCATCTCATGGTCCTTTATGCTCCTGGAGTTAATGCAGCAAAGTGTTCTGTGCTTTCACTCAGGTTTGGGAGCTGGGTGAAGATGAGGCTGGGTTGTGGCCAAGGTAATGGCATAGGCGGCTCAGGGGCAGTTTGCACAGGTCTGATCCATCTGAAAGTGGAGCAGGTTTGTAGCTGGGAGTGTGGTTCTGTTTTCTGCCTAAGGGTGGCTGGAGCTGAGCCTGCAGTGCTGGGGCTGTGACACAGGCAGGGGAAAGGAGAGCATTAGATAGAGGAGTTCCATGTGCTGCTGTGGGCAGGACAGTGTTTAAAAGCCCAAGGAAGCTTGTTCCAGTACATTTGGTCTCTTGGTGCTGTGAAATCCCAAGGCGATGGGTGATGGACAGGATGCACTCTCATCCTGTATCTGCCCTTGCTGCCACCCCAGGCAGGGAGTGCACTGTCTGCACGGTGTTTCCAATGGCAAAGCCCTCCCAAAGGCATTGGGGCAGAGCGAGGGCTGTAGGGTGGAAATTGCTGTGGGGACCATGAGATGCTGCGAGAGCTGGAGCAGCTCTGCTCTGAGCCAGGCTGAGAGAGCTGGGCTGGGGCAGCCTGGAGAAGAGAAGGCTCCTGAAGGGGAGACCTGAGAGCAGCTCCAGTGCCTAAAGGGGACCAACAAGAAAGCTGGAGAGGGGCTTTGGACAAGGGCCTGTAGGGACAGGCCAAGGGGAATGGCTTGAACCTGCCCGAGGGGAGACTGAGCTGAGCTCTTAGGCAGAAGCTCTTCCCTGTGAGGGTGCTGAGGCGCTGGCACAGGGTGCCCAGAGAAGCTGTGGCTGCCCCATCCCTGGCAGTGCTCAAGGCCAGGTTGGACACAGGGGCTTGGAGCAAGCTGCTCCAGTGGAAGGGGTCCCTGCCCATGGCTGGATGAGTTTCAAGGTCCCTTCAACCCAAACCAGTCTGGGATTCTGTGATAACTTCTGGAAAGCTTACCCAGGCATAGGTAGGCATCTTTTATGTATCAGGCAAGGTTTGCATTGCTCACTCCCTCACCAGCCCAGTCCTCTCCTAATGCTCAGTCTATAGCACAGTCCCTTCTTGTTCTCCCAAAAAATCCAAGAGTGAAACTACGGTGCTACTCTCGAATGTCGCTTTTCCCCATCTGGGGCGTTGGAAGCAGCTTCCCGGGGCTCTCTTCCCCTCCCGCAGATGGTGAGGAGGCGGCTCTGCCTCCCGGCAGCAACGAGCTAAATCCGTCCGTGCTGGATGTGCTCCGGTCCTTGGGATAGCGCCTGGGGCTGCGCCGGACCGCGACCCCCTGGATGAGCCCAGCGCTGGAGAAGGGGAGCCGGTGGCTGCAGGTTGCCAGCAGCCTCCTCCTGCAGCAGCAAACACGCAGCACGGTGCCCACTGAATTCCCTGAAATAAATTGGCTTTGATGGATCGAGTCCCTTTCAGCGCATCAGCTGAAAACTTCAAATATTTATATCGTTGGGGAGATGTGACAGAAATATACATATATAAAAAGGCAGGTGCTTGAGTGGCAGTCACGTATCTGAAGTTCAAATACCTCCAAATCAGTGCCGTGAGAGAGGAAGAACAAAATTAATACCTCTTTTTTCAAGGAGCCTCCTCCCAGGCTGAACGTGCTTTCGGGATTGACTCTGCGGCTCTTAAAGCTATTGCTGAGCTGTAACCAGGAAGCGCTCGCCCCGCTCGTGGCCTGTCAGAAGCATCGGGCTGGGAGGTGCTGCGCTCCGCTCCGCCGTGACTCACCGCGGCCGCGGCAAACGGGTCTATTTGTCAAGAGCCTCCTTTCAGGAGTGACCTTTTTATTGCCTCGTGCGGCGCTTGGAGCTGCAGAGTTGCCTTTTGGCAACGGGCTCGTCTCGCTGGAGCTCTGACAGCGCTTCCCGGGCCCTTCCACGTGTTTTTAGCCCTGCTGTTCCGTGCCATGGGGCTCCTTTGGGAAAGGATTTGCTGTCCGCAGCCCTCGGTACGATTCAGAGTGCTGGGCTCGGGCTGTGCGGAGGGGCTCTCTGGCCAGCCAGGCTCCTCATGGCACCTCTGGAGCCTCTTGGAACCCTCCCTGCTTCTATAAACATCTTCCTGCGAATACGGTCAGTGATACTGGTCACACACTGGAGCATCTGCTTCACCTTGAAATAGGGAATACGACTTTGAAGCTGTTATTGCAGGCTGCTGTGCATCAAAGCACCAGGTTAGCTCCTTTGGCCGACAAGCTTATCATCCCCTGCTTGCTGCTGGGCTGCCCAAGCCCTGGCTCTGTGCTCACCATCACGAACGTGCCCTCATCAGCACTCCCACAGCCTGCTGGTGGTTGCACCAAAGCAAACTTGGTGACCGCAACCTTAGCAGTGCTGTCCATGGCCTATCCCTTTGTTCTGAGTCCCACCTTGTGCCATCAGATACCAGCCCGAGCACTGGGGTCAGGGCATGCTGGAGCTGCGCACAGCAGCAGCCCCACCACTGTGCGCTGCCACAGGCCATCACCATCCTCATCCTCCTCAGCAATGTCCTGGCGAGGTTTGAGGTTTTAGGCATCGCTGTTAGTTGCTCCGTTGGCTGCTCCGGTGCTTCTCTTTAAGCTCTGGGCTGTGAATGTGCTGAATATGAAATGCCACGGTTGTAATAACAGTTATTTAACATTGCTCAGTCCCGTGACTAATGCTTGTGCCATTTGCGCTGGGTAACGGGCGGCTGCGTTGCTCCTGTGGTTGTTCATCCTCATGCAGCGCGGAAAGATGTTTTGATGGGTTTCTACTGTTTGTTTGTGTCCTCTCTCAGTGCTCTGCAATTCCTCGCTGCTGCTTTATATTCAGAGTTCCGAACATCTCCTTTCTTCCTTTTGCTGGCCATGTTTGTATGTTTACAGCTGTTCACATATTAGCCAGGCAGTCTTTCACCAGATGCAAACTCCTGTTGCGGCTGTGAGTTTTGGGGTGAAACGCCCAAATCATTCTCTATTCACAGTCATGCCTTTATGCTTAAAGCCATTCTCCGCACTGATTTGCCTTATAATTGTTTTCTGCTCTGTGCGTTGACATCTCAAAGCGTTCAGAGTATACGCCGATGCCTGGGACTTGCTTCTGCCCATAAGAAGCGTAATCAAGTCATGATTGCTTGGACTTGAGCAGCGACTAGTTCTTAATTCTGTGATCCATTCCCCTTCAGCTGTCAACACAGAGTCTAAAATAGCACTCCCCTGTGCTGGGCGCTTCAGAGCGATGAGATTGTCATTTATAGGGTTTTAGCAATTCCGAGGATGTTTTAATACTGGCAAAGTGAAACCTCCGGCTTCCTGGCGTAATGCAGCTTTTGCTCCTACTTATGATAAATAGGCGGTTACGCAGCCCTGGGGATGATCTGGCCCGGGCATGGCTCTGGAGCAGCACCAGAGCATCCTATACCTATGTGTTAGCATTGTCTCAATTAGCAGCACTTGTTTAACCAGAGAATCCCAGGTTATTACAGTCTTGATCCTGGGTTTTCCCACCTGGTCCCTCATGGGTGGTTCTGTCACCAGTTTTCAGTGTTCTGCCCATATCTCAATGTGAGTCAAACGCGCTCCAATAGATGAGTCCAGGTCCTTCTGTGAGTTATGCCAGCTCGGATGTGCAGGCACTGAAAGGCTGCCTTGGGCTTGCTTGGTGAGGTTTGTCCTCACTATCTTCAAGTTGCGCTGGAGGAGGGCTCGGGTCGTCCCTGCTTCCTCCATCCTCTTTCTGCTGGTTTAATGCTGACCGCTGCTGTGAGGCTGTGACTGCTGGAGCGGTGACCTCTGGCTCCAGAGGTGGGTTTGGGATCAGCGCAGCTGTGTGTGAGGCTCACTGACACAGCCCTGGTGCTGGAGAGGCTGCGGAGGCTGAAGATGGATCCTGTCAACAGGAAACTTCAGTTATCCCACAGGCTGCAGAAGCAGCACCCGGAGATGAGGTGCAGAAACGGGAGCTGCAGACACTGTGAATGATGCTTTTTGGAGGAGCTGGTCCATGCTCTGGCAAGGGACACAACTTGAGTCCTGCATCCCACGTCCGTGCTGTTATTTAGCGATCGGAGTGGGCTGATGAGGAACGATGGCTGCAAATGTGATGGAGCCAGGCTGGGGAGACACCGGCAGTGAAGAAGACCAAAAAACCCATTACAGTGAAAGAGCAGAGGAGGGAAAAGCCATCATTTGAAGTATGGAAGTTGTGTCCACAAAGAGAAGCAGAAAGGGGCCTGAATTTCGACAAATTCAATGAGGAGCTGTTGTAACGGGGGCAGAAATGATCGTGAAGGGCAAATTGCTGAAGGCATCAAAAGCACCAAAAGAGTCTTTACTCTCAAACAGTCCCCGGCTGCTGTAGGATGGGTGCCTGGCAGGCAGCCATGGCTCCGGGAGCATCAGCTCTCCTTCCCAAATGGGCACAGAGCTCCATGCTAGGGGACAGACCCGCTTCCCTATGTCCTGTTAGCAAAAAGCTTTGTGATCCGGGAATCTCCTGGGGCTGAGCTGGCTGCCCCTGCTGCTGAAGCCAGAGAGGAGGCTGGGAGGCAGCCCCTTCCCAGGAGCCCATCACCCAACCCAAGTGGGTCTAAAATGTTCAGTAAAGGAAGGAGAGGGGAGTCCTGCCCGTCTGTGGCCGTACCTCAGGCACGGGGATGCTCCTGCCCCGTCTCTTCCCATCAGCGTCTCCAGGCAGGCGAACAAGCTAATGATAAAGATCATTATTTTTTTAATTGCTAGAATTGTATTAATTTAAAGGGATAAACTCAATCAGGGAAGCTCATTAATTTCTACCACATGGCTTATTTACGCTGATTCTGGCTGCTCCGGCGCTCACTTCACTGTCATAGGGATGTCAATGACCTTCTGAAATCAAAATCACTGTTTATTCACTGCTCAAGATAAAACATGGGACGGTTTCCCTCGGCACGCTGATGAGCGTGCTCCTCCCCAGCCTAACCCAGGCTCTTGGCGTTGGCAGTGTGCTGGCCACCCTGGGCACTGCGTTTGCCGCAGCCCATGCGCCCTCCTTCCCGGGGAAGCCCCGCATCTTCCTGGCAGCATTTCCCTGCCATGAGCTCCACGGAAGTGGAAGGATGGAGGGAGGGAGGAAGGAAACCCAGGGGGAGACCCCGGGAGGCAGCTCCGGTGCATTACCTGATTACTTCTGTAATGAGAAAACCGAAGCTAAACCCTTTGAGCAGAACGCTGGAAATTACCCATCATTTCCAAACTTTTTTTCCTTCCTCCTCTATTATTCAGAATTGTTTTGCTTTTCTGAAGTGCCTTGTGTAGGTTGCACCAACCCCACAGGTTCCAGAACGGGAGATGATGAGTCACTGTCAAAAATGGAGATTTTCTTCCCCTTCTTTTTCCCCCTTTCAGCAGTGCTGAAGAGTCAGGTCTGTGACACACGCTGAGCACCAGCATCTCCCTGCCGAAAACTGGCAGGAGCTCCCGGTCCACCCCGGTGCGAGTGCCCGCGCTGTGCCCATGATGTGTGGGGATGCCCAGTGTGGAGCTGGGTGCTGCTCCCCCCAGTGCTGAGCTGCCGGGGTGCACGGGGGGGGGCAGTTCTTGCACTGCTGTGTGTGTGCTCACACTGGCCTCGCACCGGCGCCACGGAGCCCACCCCTGCCACCCCCTCGCTGTTGTGCTCCTTCCATTTACTTGGGGTTTTTCCACTGGTTTCTTTTTTTTCCTGCAAGAGGGAAAAAGTCCTTCAGGAAAGGCAGATCTGTGTAGGAGACTGCTCAGACACAAGCCACCACCGCAGGGAGGGGGAGAGGGTGTGAAGTGGAGATGGAGCCACATTGCGCCAGGACCCCGGTGGGAAGCTGGTGTGGGGCTGCTGGAGCGATGGGGATGTGCTGGGGGAGAACTCGGCCCTAGGAGGGGGATTCATCCTGCTGGCAGGATCCCAGCATCCATCCCAGCAGGAGAGAGCTGTTAGCCATGGAGAGTAACACGGAGCAGGGGGCTCTTCTAATGAGTGCAAAGGTTTTGCCTTAATTGAGCTGCTCCCCAGTGAAGTTTGAAGCGGACAGATGCATGCGGTGACAGCTTGTGGTCTGAAGAGCCATGAAACTGAGCTGATGGAGAGGACGGGTTGGTTGCCTGGCTCCCAAAGGTTTTCCTGGCTTTGGAAGGAGAGCAAAGCCCTTCCCAAGGCTTCCACATCGGGCAGCATCCTTGGCTTGAGCAGCTCTTCCAGCTGGGTTGCTCTAGGATGAGCCAAGCCCTGCACAGCGGCATCTTGTCTCCAGGTGATGGATGGGTCTAACGTGGACCTGAAACCACACAGCTTCACAATCTCACACCAGGGACTTTATGCAAAGAGCCTCAGGATCCCTTGCAGAGCATGAAGCTGGGGAAGGGAAGGAATAAAGATGCATTTCTTTCCATCTCTCCAAGCATCTGGGAGGTGGGTGGGAGGTAAAAAAAGATGAGCCCTGAAGTTTTAATTCCTTGGAGATATTTAGGTATCTTGCTCTTGTTACTCAAGGGAGTGCAGAGCCTGAGCATCTCTTGAGGATGTGCCGCAGGCTCGTCCCCAGCGCTTGCCAGCAAAGCCTGGACCTCTGGGTCTCCAAGCACCATTAATTTTGAGAGGACTTGCACTATCATGGCCCCACCACTGCCTCCAAACGCATTTGCCATGACACGGTCTCCTTAGGAAGGCCATTACTGTAAACCACAACGTGGGATATAAATCACTTGAATTTATTGGGCAGTATGGACTGCTGAGGGCTGAAACGTGACCTTGCCCCAGGACTTCTGGCTGAGCCAGCCAACGTGAGGAATTGGGTTCTTGCTTTGGAAGGATTTAGCTCCTCTTCCCCAGCCCGAGCGTGTTTGCTCACTGAGCAGTAACAAGCAGAACAGTCCCTGGAAAACTGTTCCACTGGATGAGGAGTAATGAGATTTTAAAGCCATAACTGGGGCTCGTTAGTCTTCCGCCTCTCGGGTTAGGATTCATGTCCTTCGCCGTATTTTCACCATCATGAGGAGCGCGCTTCCCTCAACCCCCTCCCTGGGGAAAAGGGCTTTGAGAAGAGAAAGGCCTGAGATCAGATCAGTTAATTGCCTTTGCATCCTGCACTAAATGCAGCTCGGAGAGTTTGGACGTGGACATATGAATGAGCCAAAGCAGCAGCGACAAATCCTTGTGGAAGGCAGCCCTTGTCCGGGAGCAGGAACCAGCCTTAGTCACGTTATCTAATGCACGGTGTGGGGATGCTCTGATCCAGTGGGATGAGAGGGATCGAAGAATCCTGCAGAGCAGGGGATGAAAGCAGCCCTGCGGGAGGAGAAGGGAAGGCAAGGCAAGGCATGCCTTAACACATCCTGCATTCACTGCTTTAGTGATATGAGTTCATCTCATCCAAATTCAATCTGATGTTAGCTGAAGGCTGCAGTGAGCCCGGAGCCATCAGGCAGGGACACCCTGCAGGCACTGCGCAGCTGATGATCCCATTGCCACGCACGGTGCTTACAGGCAGGAAATGCCCTGGAAGATTTGCCAAGTGGAGAGGGCTTCCCTGCAGAGCCTGGGTTAAAGTGGCTCCATTCATTCGAGAGCTCGAGCTGATGCTCACTGAGGCTGGTGCAGGGCGCGGATGGCTCTGGCTTAAAGCCACTGCAAAGGACAAGCTTGGTTGATCCATCGGGAAGGTGCTGGAGCTGCACCTGCAGCCGTGGGATGGTCGGGAGCTGCTCAGCTCAGGAGGTTTCAATCCAGCCTGGGCAGCACAGTGGGTGTTTGAAGGACATTCTTGTCCCGGCTGGCAACAGTGCCCCTGCTCCCGGGGCTGGCAGTGGCACTGGCTATGGGAGAGCACCAGGGCAGCAGCTTATTGACTGCCTTGTGTGCTGGATGTGCCCCATGTGTTCTGGAGGAGGGGACGGGCAGGTCTGGCTCCTTAGGATGGAAACAGGGAAGGGAGAAGCTGTCCTGTGCTGGGATGGGCAAGGGAGGCAGCGCCGACGGAACGAGGCTCCCGGCACATTCCTGCTTCCCAGCTCTGGAGCGGCTGTGAGCAGAGCTGCTCAGGCAGGGAAGCGCAGGGAAAAGCCAAGCTGGCTCATCAGGGCTCACACTGATAGAGGGAAAATTACCCACATCCACCAGAGATGGGTGATGGGGGGTGAAGAGCCGCAGCCTCTGCCTCCGCTGGTGCTTTCTGGGCCCGCAGATGAGTTTAACCCACGGTGCCGTGACTGATGCACACAGCCATGGGCATTGCTCCGAGCAGGCTGGGATGTGCCAGAGCTCTCCCTTTCCTGCTGTGCAGGGAGAGGAGCCCGAGCACTGGCAAAGGGGGAGGCGTCTGTACGGCATGAACTGCTCTGGGTGCTGTGCCCCGGCCAGGAGCTCATGGCTCAGTGATGGCAACAGGGCATGGAGCCACCCAGGCATCAGCAGAGGCTGAGCCAAGAGCATCTTGTGCCGGAGCTCACAGCCACAGCCTTGGTTCTGGCGGGGGAGCAGGAGATCCGGCGCTGCCTCTGCCTTGAGTCCTTACTAAGAAAGCATGGGCAGAGGAAGGAGGCTCCAGCGATGAGGACTGGGTCAAAACCCACCTCCTTTATGCCTGTGATGTTTGTTTTACACCAGGGCCCAGCTGTGAGGCCAGAGCAGGAAAGGCAGAGCTGCAGCCACTGCTGCTGCTCTCTGGAGGCTGAGGTTGTGCCTTGGGGGTGCAAGTGGCAGGGCCCCATCCTCAGGGAGCATTTTGGGGGTCAGGGGATGCTTTCTGTCGTTTAAGCCTTGTTGTGGTATTTGTTTGGAGGCTGGGAAGTTGTGTGTCAGGTGACTCAGCGGTTGCCATGGCGACGAGCATCAGTTAATGAACAGAGGGAGTAAAGGATCCAAAACAAATGTCAGAGCATGAAATAGATGCTGCGGAGCCGGGCGGGCAGTGGGGCTGTCCCCAAAGCCTGTCCCCTCCCTGCATGGGGCTGCCCTGCACGGGCTTGGGGTCCCTTCACCTTTGGGGACCAAGCAGGGCAGCAGCAACACTGAGAAAGGTGCTTGATTTCGTCTAGTTCATAAGGCCAGGTTGGATGGGGCTTGGAGCAAGCAGCTCTAGTGGAAGGTGTGGTGGGAGTTGGAACTGGATGAGCTTTAAGGTCCCTTCCAACACAAACCATTCCATGATTATGATATTTATTTTCTCCTATCCCATTTCTGTTGCAAAGGGAGTGTTTGCCTGGGACCAGCAGGACTGAAGGAAAGGGAGAGGTTGCAGATGCTGATGAGACAGTGTGGATGCAGCATGGCTCTGTGCGGACCTGGCTGCAGCAGGGAGGGAGGGATGAGCAGTGTGCCCGCACTGATGGAGCAGGGGGTATTTGCATTGGAACAGGACATCCCCTGCACTCACAGGGGTCTCCTGCTCCAAGGCTTGCCCTTTCCCTCACATCAGGTTTATCTTGGATGCTGTGTATGATGGAAGTGAGGATGTGGGGGTCCTCGGCCTGCTGCTGCTCAGGGCAGGGGGGATGTGGGTCAGTCCCCACAGCCCAGCACTGGGTTTCGGTGTAGGCTCAGCAGCACAGGGAGCTCCGAGAGCTTCAGAGCTCCAGCCCAAGATCAGTGTCCTCACTGGCGCACTGTGCTGATGGGCCTACACAGGCTGTAGACTCTGTTCCCCCATGGCACCAAGGGAGAGCGTCCTCTCCCAGGTCAGATAAGGAACAATGGTCCCATGACCCAGGAGGCTGCTGCGGAGGGACACGGTGCCATGTCCTGCACGCTGACAGCAGCTCTGCAGACATTCCAAGTGGGAGAGGGTGGACCTGCCCCACCGCAGCAGTTGTGCTTGGGGATGCTGGGGTGCGTTGGGGTGCTGTGGGTCAGCACAGCCCCACTCTGTGCCCGATGGCTGGAGAGCAAAGGGACAGATGTGGGACGTGGCTGTGGGGTGTGTGGGGCAGAGCCCTGCTGGCAGGTACCAGGGAGAGGAGGAGGATGATGAGGAGGAGGGTGGGCTGTGCTGTGCAGCTGCCGTCCTCGCCGTGCCCGCTGCCTCCCCAGCCCCATTCGTGGTGCTGGTTTTCAGCCTCCCCTTCGCCCGCAGTTCCCAAAGCAACGGGAGCAGGCGGCTCTCCCTCGGTGCCGTGTCTCCCTCTTGGATGACAGCTTCCCACCTCCAGAGCTTCATCTCCAGGCTGTAATTGATGCCTGTCACGATGCTCAGCTCCCCCGAGCCCGGAGCCGGGGTGCAGAGCAGCAGCGTGCTGCCACGTGGGACACCGAGCCGGCTGGCTCCTGCCGTGTCCCCTGGCTCCTGTCTGGCCCATAGGAGAAGGGACAGGCCCAGCACGACCTGACCGTGTGCCCAGGTGAGGGGCTGCCCTTCCTCTGTTTAGACACTGCAGGGGTTCCTCCACCTCACTCTGCCCCTTTGCACTGCAGAGAAGTCTCGCTCTGTGCCTCGGTTTCCCCATTTGTAGCACTGAGGACAGCATCGCGCCTGCTCTTGCGTTACCTTTTGCAGCTTGCTCTGGAGAGGACAGATCCATGAATCCTGCAGACACCCTGGACCCTGAGGAGCTGTGTTCCCATCCCTCACCATGGCACGAGCCAAGCTCTGAGCCATCCCCAGCAGACACCGAGCGCAGTACATGGGGCCTTGGCAGGCTGCGGTGAGGAGCAGGCTCACAGCACCCGCAGGAGGTGATGGCTGCATCCGTCACAACAGATCCATGAGTGGAACTGGGCAGAGCCGGGACTTCCTTCATTAGTTTTTAATGCCTTTAGTTTCTCCCTGCCTGTCCAGCACAGACCAGGCTGCTGGGGCTGCGGGATGCATGAGCAGAAGAGGCCAGAGCCCATTCACAGCCAGTCCCATGAACCCATCCGAAGCCCAAGGCTCTCCCCTGCCCTGGACGCAGCCATTCTGCCCCATTCACACCCCAAATCCACATTCTGCAGCGTGGAGCTGAGTCCACAGGACATCACTCACTGGAGCCTGCCTCGTCCTTGGCTTTTCCTTGGCTTTTTCCTCCCGTGGCACAGTTATATGGCTTTGGCCCAGGAGAGAGCTGAGCCCGAAAGCGCAGCGAGCAGAAAGCCAAAGCAAACAGGCGGGTGCTTAAAGATGAAATGTGTTTGGTTTGCTTCAGAGGCAGGGAGGGGGAAACAAAAAACCACAGGGAAAAAAGAGCCTTTTTCTCCCCCAAACGCTCAGTGGGAGGCCAGCAGATGCCAGAGCATCTGCCTCCATCCCCAGGCCTTACAGTCAGTGCTGCCGGTGCCCACCACAGTGGCGATGCTCTCGCCCCCAGTCCGGAGCTGTGCCGTGGGGACCCATGAGCAGGAGAAGGGAGGGGGCTCATCCATGGCCATGCATGGGGCTGCTGTGGGGGACGTGTGGCTGATGTAGGGTACGGACCGCTCATCAGGGTGACCTTCTGCCGGCTCTGGCTCTGCCCAGCAGTGGTGTTCCGGGCAGGAAGCGGCGCTGGGAAGCGGCAGGAAGGGTGAGCAGGATGGGATCTCTTTGTAAGTCATTTAAATGACTCATCTGTGCCTCCAAAATAATCTCATCTCGGAAGTTGAGCTGTGCCCAGATGTTCCTTGAGCAAACGTGCTTGGGCTCCTTGTCCGTGCCCTGCCCTTGTGGGTCAGCAGGAAATCCAAGCTGCTCCTTTGTGCTGCCAAGGAGCCAGGCTGGGAGGATCAGGCCGATCAGTCAGTGCTGCAGTGCTGGGGCAGGGGCTCTGCTGGATCAGCCCCCCCGACCCTGGTGCTGTTGGTCTCCCAGCAGGATTTATGTGACTGTATGATCCTGACATCCCAAAGGAGCCCCCAGTGCAGCTGAATAAGGTGTTGGTCAGACCTGAAGGATGGGAGGGTTATTCACATCTCATGGATTTGCTGTCAGAGCTGAGGGGGTTTGCCTGGGTGCTGGTAAGTGCCTGCCCTGCTTCCCCTCCCCTTCACCACACTGATGGAGCATGGAGGGGCTCTGGTGGGGGATGCAGGGGGACCAGGGCAGTTTGAGCCTCTCCTCCAAGCTCATCGGGAGTGTTGAGATAGGGCTCATAGTGAGGTACAAACGTGCAGCCTCACTGGAGGGCACTGGGGGTGCAGGAGCATCCCGGCACCGAACTGTCCATGGGGACCAGTGTTTGCGGTTGCGCATCCAGCAGCTCCTGCCAGCACAGAGGGGTTTGAGGGCTTCCTGCTTGTGTCTCCCCAGGCACCTTCCGAGGCGTGTGCAAGAAAATCGACCACTTCCCCGAGGATGCTGACTACGAGCAAGACACGGCCGAGTACCTGCTCCGTGAGTCTGCTTCCCGGGGCGCGATGGGGCTGCGCAATGGGGCTGCGCAACGGGGACCGCATGCGCTCCATAGGGACCCCCATCCCCACCACGCAGAGCTTAACCCCGCAGGTCCCCCCGCTGCTGCAGGGTGCTGATGGGCCGCAGCCCCCCGGGCTCCCCGCGCAGCAGCGGTGACCCGAGCGTGGCCACGTCACGCTGCAGTGGCAGCGCTAATGGCACATTTGTCTGGCGCTGGCTGTCCCCGAGGCTGCTCCCAGCAGCAGCAGCACAGCCTGAGCTTGTTGGGGCATGAGGGGTGCCGGGGAGCAAGGCAGGTCCTTGGTGCTGCCCCACGGGGTGCGTGTTCCTGGTCGTTCCCCGGGCTGGGTTTGCTGGTGCTCACTGGGAGAGCACAGGGAGCATCAGATGTGTGCTCTGCCGGCAGGAGCTGAGCAGGGAGACGGAGCAGGAGCAGAGCTGGATGATCCAATAGGAAGAGCAGAGTCCTCCTGTCCTGGCGGCCTGCGGGACCCACAGGGGTTTACATGGGGGAGTCGGTGCTGGGGTGAGGCTGACCCTGCAGGGAAGAGGCATGGTCCCTGAGCCCTTTGCTGCACCGAGGTGCAGGTTGACAGAGGCTGGGCGCAGATGACACACACCCTGACAGGCAAAGCAGCACGGATGTGTGCTGCCCGGCACGCTGGCAAGCGCACACACGTGTGGGCATGGCAAAAGGCTCGTTTGAACCCCCAGGTTACCAAACAAGAGCACAGAGCAGCAGGAGCACAGGGCAGCCTCGCAGCGTTGGCATCGCTGGGTGCTCTGAGCTGCTGGAGCCAGGAGGGATCCTGAGGTGCAGGGACCCCCGATCCCATCACCCTGTGCTCAGCGCAGGGCCCAGCAGCAGCCCCTGCCTGACCCAGCTGCTGCCCTGAGCTCCCATTCCCCAGAGCCGCAGGGCTCCGTCAGCTCCACTCACCCGTCTGAGGGGGGGATGAACTCAGCGGAGTTGGTTTGCAGTTTTGGTACATCTGCATTGAAGTTCTCCCACCCCCTCCCACATTTGACATTAAAAGTCTATTTCGAAGCCCCAGAATGGCATTTTAATGGGGCTTCTCTGTATTTCGGTGCTTTTAACAAAGGCCCTAAGAGGGGGATGAGAGCCCGAACCAAGGCACAGCGTATTTTCGGTGCAGCAGGTAGAGTTTTGCTGCATTCGTTACTCTTTACTGTCATTTTGGAAGCTGAACTTCCGAGAGACCATGTAGAAAAGCCCATTCTGTGTGGGGCTCAATGAGTGACTCCCGAGCGTGCAGAGCCGGGCACTGCTGGAGTTAATCCCATGGGGATGGAGCCCGGCACAGGAGCCATCGCATTGCATGCGGTGGGCTCTGGGTCGTGGGCTTTTTGTTCCTTTTGATGGTGTTTCTCCCTACACCACGAAATGACTTTTTGATGACTTTTTAGGTGTGTTAGTTTGTAAATTCTTGACTTTCAGAGCAGCTGACACAGTTCGGGGAGCCAAGAAACAGGGTCCTGACCCTTGTGGCTGGTGGTGCTGGTCCCTGCCAGCCTGGTGACGCCTGGGGGTTCTGCAGTCCCAGCCTCGAGGCAATGCCAAAACCCATGGGTGTGTGTTTGGCAATGGGAAGGTAAAATGCTCGTGCTGAGTGTGTGACAACTCCAGAAGAGAGAACTCCTTCAATTTCCTATGAGGATAAAGAAAGAACCTCAGTGTTTAAGACGGTTTTGGGACGGGAGGCCTGAATCACTGGGTTTGCAGCGCTGCTGCTGGGCTCCAGAGCAGCTCGGGGACAAGCAGAGGATTCATAGCAGGGACCGGGTCTGCCCATCCCTCGTGGCAGTAACCAAGCGGGGCACTGCGGTGATGCTTTCCCTTCCCTCTCCCCGTCCCGCAGGCGCGGTGCGAGCCTCCAGCATCTTCCCCATCCTCAGCGTGGGTCTGCTGTTCTTCGGGGGCCTCTGCGTGGCGGCCAGCGAGTTCTACAAGAGCAAACACAACGTCATCCTCAGCGCCGGCATCTTCTTCGTCTCTGCAGGTGGGAGCTGCCTGGCGGGGTTGGGAGCAGGCAGCTCTTCCAGCGTGCTGGAAGCATGGGAGGACCTGGGGGAGCCGGGGATGGGCCGTGGGTCCTCCCAGGGCTTTGTGAGCTCTCTTGTCCCTTGGATAAACCCTCACTGCAGGGAAAACCCAGCAGAGGTTTCTGGCACATGGTCACGAAGCTGAGCAGCACTTTAAGCACCCACTGGCTCTCCCCAGTGGTCCCTATGTGGGTGCTGCAGCCCAGGAGGGGCTCCCATAGCGTAACCCAGCCCTGGGCAGTTTTCAGGGGCTCTACCCTCCGTCACCCCAAGCAGCAGTTGCAGGACCAGGCAAGGGCAGGCACTGTGCTGGCAGCAGGCACAGAGGATGCTGCAGTCCTGCAAGGAAAACCGCTCCCCTGTGAGGCCGTTCCTTATGGATTACTCATTTCTCAGTGCGCTGTTCCCCAATGCTTCCACTGATTATCGCATGACAATGTCTTTGTCTCAAGAAACTGCTCTATTTTGTGTATTTCCTCTCCCCACAAAGAGACAAATTGCTCTCCCTCTTTCGGCTGGCAGGAGCTGCTGATGCAGATGAGAAAACAACAGAAAGAACATAATCAATTCATTAAGTAAATCCAGGAATCCATCAGCTGCTCCCCAGCCCCGGTGCTGCTGGCAGTGCAAAAACTGCCCCGATCCCAAATAAAGCCCTTGGGCTCCAGCAGAAATGAGAAGAGATGGAGCCTTTCCTTCTTCCCTGCATTGCCAGGGCCATGCCAAGCTGGGTTCAGTCTATAGGGATCCTCTCATTGCCCCATCGGTTGGCTCTGCTCAGGCCACAGCCCCAGCTCTTGAAATGTCCCTTTTCTAAACGAAACAGTGGTTGTTGTTCCTTCAATATATGAGAATATACATGAATATGTATGTGGCTGTATCTGTACATGGGGATGGCAGCAGAGGTCAGTGAGGGGGTTTGGTCCTAGTGTGCTAGCAGAGGGGTTGGTGCCCCATGGCGACGCAGCCATCATCCCCAGCACCCTTCCTGCTCCACCGGGGTCTTCCATCCCTCTCCTGCCACTCAGACAAGCTCCTTTCCCTCTCATCCTCCCCTGAAGGTCTCAGCAACATCATCGGGATCATCGTCTACATCTCGGCCAACGCGGGGGACCCGGGGCAGAGCGACTCCAAGAAGAGCTACTCCTACGGCTGGTCCTTCTACTTCGGAGCCCTGTCCTTCATCATCGCCGAGATGGTGGGGGTGATCGCCGTGCACATGTACATCGAGAAGCACCGCCAGATCCGCGCCAAGTCCCACTCGGAGCTGCTGAAGAAGTCGGCCTTCACCCGCCTCCCGCCCTACAGGTACCGCTTCCGCCGGCGGTCCAGCTCCCGCTCCACCGAGCCGCGGTCCCGGGACATGTCGCCCGTCAGCAAGGGCTTCAGCACCATCCCCTCCACCGACATCTCCATGTTCACCCTCTCCAGGGATCCCTCCAAGGTCACCATGGGGACGCTGCTCAACTCGGAGCGGGACCATGGGTTTTTACAGGTCCATAACTCCATCCCCAAAGAGTTCAAGGAGTCTTTGCACAACAACCCGGCCAACAGACGAACCACGCCGGTGTGAGGCGGGCAGGGGCGTCCCGCCAGGCTGCATGGCATCCTCCTCGTGGCGGTGTAACCCCTGAAACCCCGGTTTTAAGGACAAACCCAGGTGGCTCCCCATGTCCCCACCGCGGGGCTGGTTTGTCACTGCTCAAACACCACTGGCCAGGCCGGGCCGCTGCACCCACAGTGGGACCGGGACCCCCTCCCCGGCGGGGGGGGCCATGGTGCCCCTGCAGACTGAGCGGGGCTCCCAGCGCCACCCGGGACCGTGGCTTCCCGAGGTGTCCATCGTTAATGTTGATCATAGCCGCAGTGTTACCTTAGCTGTATGTCCCATGGAAATGCTGGCGATAGCCCTGTCTGTGAGATTCCTTAAATCCGGTAGTGACACTTGAGCGAAACCGCCTGGAAGTCCGGAGTTGGTAGCACTGAGTCGGTGCCGTAGCGAGTGCTCGTGTTGCGAACCCCCTTCCCCTGTCGTGCTGGATGGAGTGCTCGGGCTGGGTTTCCCTCTGGCGTTTCGTGCATGCATTAAATAGCTTGGAATTCAATTTTGTCATGTCGGGTTGGAAGAAACATCCTTTTGCAATTTTCTGTGGTCTTGAAAGGGCTTCTTTCGTTCCTTCCTTCCTTCCTTCCTTCTTTCCTTTTTTCTTCCTTTGGCGCATTCAGGCCATGAAAGGACTCAGGAGCAGAATTCCTCCAATGACTGGTAGCAACTAGCCAGCGTTTAATTAACCTCTCATGTTGCAAGGAAATTAATTAATTCCCTAAAATTAATACACGGTCACCAATTACCGTCTGGGCACAAGCAAGGAGGCAACACTTGCCCCGGTGGTGCTGAAGGAGAAGCTGGGTGGGTGGCTCGGCTCGGGCTGCGTGCGATGGTGTACGATTCTGTAATGCCCCGGAGATCAATGAGCAAAGCAACAATAAAATCGTCCAGTTTGGCAAGCAAGTCACTGAGCAGGTCACGCTCAACCGGGCCACGCTGACCCTGCTGCAGAGCATCGCGCGCTCTGTGCCATGGGGGCTCCCTGGCATCCCTCATGGCAGCCCTCGGACCCTGCTGTGGTTGCGTGCGGTGCTCGGGGGTGCAGTCCCTGCCCTGGTTTGGGCTGTGGGGTGAGGAGGGATGGGGCATCGCAGGGTGGGGGTGAGGTGTGCGTGCCCCCGAGCCAGGGGGACATCAGCCTTGAAATGCCAAGGTGCGTGTGCGCAGGGGAGGTTGCCTTTGAACACCTCCTCATCAGAAGAGAGGCGGTTTCGAAGCTGTTTGTGCAGTGTGAGGTGTCGCTTCACTGGAATGCCATTTAACCTGCTGGCAAAAGGGATGATGCCCACCAGACCCGGGGGCTCCTGGCCAGTGGAGCTCCCCTTTACTGTGCTCTGCAGAAGGGAAACGTCTGGTTCCTGCTGTGTGTTCCATGTAGCAGCCTTGCCCTGGGTCTCCTGCCCAGAGCCAGAGCACACCCATGTGCAGGTTCTCCATCTCCTTACCGTTCGTTTGCTCCTGCGAAGGGGGTTTGTGTGAGAGCACTGATTCAGATGCTAATTAGAGCTCTTAATTGCTGGAGCTGCTGATTGCATGTGTTAAAAACAGTGCAGTGCAGGGCTCTGATCTCGGGGAAATGTTTCAAAACAAAGCCCTGGAAGGACTGGCAGTTTCAATACAGAGCAAGCTGCAGTTTATACCTTACCTGGCCTCTGGCTGCCGGGCTCCTGCCCAGCTCCTCCTGCAGCCTCTTTCCCCAGGGACCTGCCCTGTGAAAACAGCATCAGAGCAAAGGCAGGGGTTGCTTTATGCGGCGCAGGGTGAGCGTTGATAACGTACCTGGAGGAGGTGTTCTCAGTATCAGTACTGCTGTCGCTGTGTGGTTATTGCCGTCGTGGCAGTAAACCCATTTATCAGGTCCCAGCGGGCTGCTGTGCCATCACCTGTGCGCACACAGGACACTCGGTGCCTTCCCGTGTCATTGAAGCCCCATTCAGGGCACTTTGTCACGCCAGCGGCTCTCCTGAGGGGCAGTGAGGCAGGAGATGGGTTGGGAAAGGATTTTGCTTCAAAGAAAGGATGGATTTTTAACCAAGTTATCCCTGAAGTGATTGAATGGAAGCAGGAGGTGCCCCAGGACGTGCACGGCTCAGCACCTTCCCTGCATCTTGCTGCGCGCTGGGGCACCAGGCAGCAAACTGTTCTAGCTTAAGGCTGAATCTGTGACCTGAAGGCAGCGTAACTTCGGCCACTGCTCTTCCCAGTGCCATTGCCCTTTGGTTCCAGGCTCTGTGACTGGTTTCTGTCCTACAGTTTGAACAGAATGGAATGGGATAGAATAGGGTAGAATAGAATAGAAGTGACCTCCAGTGATCATCTGGTCCAACTGCCTGACCACGGCAGGGCTGACCAAACGCCACAGCTTGACATTAAGGGCAATGTCCAAATGCCTGTTCAACACTGACAGGCTTTGGGCATCCACCACCTCCCTGGAAAGCCCATTCCAGTGTTTGACCACGCTCTTGGCAAAGAAATGTCCATTCAGAACCTCCCCTGGTGCAGCTTTGAACCATTCCCAGGTGTCCTGTCCCAGGATCCCAGGGAGAAGAGACCAGCACCTCCTTGTCCACATTCCCTCCTCAGGAAGCTGCGGAGATCCATGGTCCTGCGCCTGGAGGGAACCCAGTGACCGGCCAATACATGACCAGGACCATGGTGCTTGTTCCGGCCCAGGCAAGGTGTCCAGTGCCGGGTTGGGAAGAGGGGAGGGAGCAGGGCACTGTGTGCCTGTGGAGCTGCCTGCACGTCCCCGTGTCGCAGTGCTGGCAGCGGCTGCAGCCACAGGGCCATTTGTTCCTGCCGGGAGTGCGGGTGGTGATTGAAGGTGTTTACTGCCTTTAACGTGTAATGTCTTTCCATTGTGCCAATGTCTTTCCCCTGGAAGGGAAAATCAATACCCAGGCTAAATCTGGAGGCTTCAATATTTTTCAGCGAAGTGCAAATCAATATGGATTTCTTCAGTTTAATTTCAATACCTGAAAGCGCTCATTCGGCCCATTTCCTGACCTTCCCAAGCCTTCAGGGAGGAAGATCATAAAGATTTGCTCAAATTCAACGAATTGAATCAGCAAATGCCCCACTACTTTGTTTGCTTCCTGCCAGACCTTGCTAAACAGTGTGACAGCCCATCATCATTGCGTGGCTCCCGGTGCCATGGCCAGTGTCATTCCCAACGCTAGCCATGCCGTCCCGCATCCATCCCACCAGCTGCGATTGTGCCGGTGCCCATGGGCACCTCCATCACAGGCAGGACAGCCCAGGGTGGCCATGAAGGGGATGGGTGTTCATGTAGATGCACCCACTCCCCCTTAACTGAGTCCCGAAGGACCCACATCGCACAAACCAACCCAATCCTCCTCTGTGCTTCCGAGCAGGCTGATTTAAGGGTGCTGCAGTGCTCTATATTTACCCTACAAGGCCTTTATGCAGTGCTAAATCATCGTGTGATCACTGTAAATAGTGCAAAAGGAGCACAAGCTTGTAGGCTCATCTGGCTGGAGCAGAAGACTTGGAGTAACCCAGTCATTGCCCTTGGAGTGATCCTGCTGGATGGGAAAAAGAGACATCAGTGGTCTTCCATTCCAGTGCCAGGTCTGAGGTGGCTGTCACTGTGGGTAAATGGGATTCGGAATCACAGGCTGCATGTGTGGGTGCTGGCTGTAGCCCCGTGGGTGCTGGCTGTAGCCCCGTGGGTGCTGGCTGTAGCCCCATGGGTGCAGAGGCACCCAGCGATAACCAAGGGGAGCTGTTGATGGCTTCCAGTAATTGCTGGGGCCTTGATTTGCTGGTCATCATGGGCTTATGTTCCTGTTACCTCTCAAGGGAGGTTTTTAATCGCTGTATCAGTGCTGCAATAGATGGAAACCCGACGGTGACCCTGCCATCAGCCTGCAGAAGGTGCCCCCCTCGCACAGAGAGCCACAGAGGGGAGATGTTTCCTGGGCTGCAGCAGAGAGCTTTTCCTTTCCCCTTTATCCCCAAGTCCAAATCTGCACCAGACTTCACCACGGTTTTCTGCAAGGGAAGCTCCCTCTGTCGAGCAGCCTCCTCTGCCTGCTCCTTTCTCTTCCTTGTCCTTTGCCCTTTCTCCCTTTGATTTGTTGGGGTTTTGTACTCTTTGCAATAGCTCATGAAAGCCCAGGTAAGTCCAAGCAATTCCTATCACGTGTTTATTATTTACTTGATGGACAGTAATGGCTTCTGGGGTGCCATTACTATATGTCATCCAAATCCAAACGCTGAGATGCTTTAAAGGGCAGCCTTTCACTAGGGGCTGGACCAGCTTCTCCAGCATTGTTATCACCCACCGTGAGTGCCTGCACGTCCATAAATCTTCTGCTGACCGCGGCCACTAAACCCAGCTCTTAAAAGGCCCCCAGAACGTGTTCAATGAGGCTTTCACCGCTTGCACAGCCCAGGCTCTGTGCTGATGAACTCTTGTCATTAACCCCCTTCTCCTCACCAGGGGAGAAAAGCAGCCTGACCCCTCCTGAGCCTGTGTTAGAGGAGGTCACCAGGAGCTGGGGGTGTCTGGGATGGTGGGGATGGGAGCTTGGTGCCTGTGATCACATCTCCGGTGCTGCCCCGGAGCAGGGGAACCACCTCATGGTGCTTCCTGCTGGGTGCGCTGGGAGTGCCACGGGACACAGCAATGCAGGTAAGTGCAACTAGGAACCAGTTATCGCCGCTTCGCATTACCTGCTCCTGGCAGCGGGTGCAGCCCTGAGGGGCCTTGTGCCTGGGGAGGGCAGCTGATGGTCGCTATAGATCCACAAGGTACAGCCCTTGTGCAGCTTCTCTGGGGTCTTGGGGGCTTCCAGGAGATCAGATCTTTTGGGAAGCAACCCCAAATAAAGCACCAGCCCTTGTGGCTGCTGCTGCTGAGCAGCCCATGGGGTCCATTGGTGCGGGTGTGCACTCCCAGAGGGGTAAACCAGTCCAGCCACATCTCGGCTGGTCCCCACCACTGGTTACTGGTGTTGGTGATGCTGGTGCTGAGGCCTCAGCAGGATCAGAAGGAGCAGACTGATGGAAGCATTTGTGTGTGCCACTTCTCCGGGGTGCCCCTTGCTCAGAGGCCAGCAGAGAGGGGTTTTAAGTGAAGCAGAGCTCCCTTTCTCTTGCTAAGCTGGTGTCTGTCACGGGCTAAAGGAGCCAGCCAAGGATATAAATCATTCCAGGCTTGCTCTGGCCCTGCCAAGTGCAGGACGAGGCTGATAACAAACTGTGCTTGGATTGCACAAACTGGCCTCGCTTCCCATCTTTGGGGTTTGTTGTCACAGTTTCTGGACGGTCTCTGTCGGTTCGGGCTCAGCAGTGCCCAGGGGCCTGAAACAACCACGGATGGAGCCATAGGTGCAAGGAAGGGCAGGAATCTGTTATGTGTAATGCAAAGCAGGATTTAGGCATTCCCGGAAGGATGCGGTTCCCCCCCGCTCCAACCGTTCAGGCACCAAGTTCATGTCTATGGTGCTGCTCTCTCTTTACCCAGCTAAAGTTCCAGCTTCTTTAGTAACCCATAGGTGCGCTGGAAAACTGCAGCGAGTAGCATTAAGCAGCAACTTGGTAAGTTTATCTGGATGAAATACAATAATTATCATGCTTAGCAGCTGTTGCTATTTAAAATAAGAAAAAACGGGGCTTGCATGGAAAATGTTTTGTAAACCATGTGCACCAACAATCTGTTCCAATGAAACCAGCCATTATGGAAACGGTATAATAGCAGGAGCTCATTATGGAAAGTTAAATTGCAAATCATATTTTGTTTCAAATGAGCTCGATGAATGCATAATCTGCCTCAAAGAAAGAGTTTTGTAGTTCTGATCCTCCTGCCAAGAGCTGAAGCTCTCGGGCTGCAGCTGCCGGAGAGGCCTGATTGTCCATTTCAAACTACAGGAAGTTTTGGTTTCAAAGGAAGATTTGAAGAGAGAAAGGGGGAAAAAAGGGAAAGCAAAGGGAGAGGGAAAAGCAAAGGAAAAAAGGCAGAGCTTTGGGAGCACTGGGATGGTTCCTACTGCATCCTGGTGCCTGCGGGGCTGTGCAGGTTGGGTTCAAGCAGAACAAGCCAGTGAAGGACCTGTGCAGCCGGAGCAAGGCAGGGGCTGGCCGTCAATATTCCTCTTCCATACCGAGGGCATAGTTTATAAACATGCAATGTTGCTTGTGCTTTAATCACTGGCTCTTCCCAGTGATTCCAAGCAATCCTTGCGCATTCGGCAGGCTCACAGTAAATGCCATCCGAGCCCTGTGCTTGGGCTCATCCATGTTCATCAATTAAAAACAATGGTAAATGCTCCAATGAGGCTTCAAAGCCTCATCTGCTCCTGGCCAAGCTCCGGGGGGGCTGGTGAGTGCCAGTGGCTCATTCCCAATGGAGCTGGTGCTGCACTGCTGAGCTATGTGAACGATGCACGTCCCTCTGCCTGTGCCGGCAGCCTGCAGGGATGGAGCATCCCGCCGGCTCCTGCTGCAGCTACGTGTTAGCAGCACAGAGAGCAGACAAAGCAGCAGAGCCTCCCCAGGAGCCGGGGATGTCCCCTGCATATCGATGTAAGCCATGACCACAGTGTTTTATTGACGGTCTTAAAAAGAGCATATGTAGTAATGAAACCTGGCAGGAGAGCCCGGCACTCACGTACATGTTCTGCAGCTGAATGGGAGCTGAGCAGGGATCTGCAGTGCTGGGATGGAGCAGGGGAGCTGCCTGGGCAGTGACTGGGCACATGCTATTGTCTAAATTTGGGTATATTAATGACTGTCTAAATGCTCATCCCAGCAGCTCTGGACTGTGGGAAGGGCTGTCCTGATGCACACCAGTCACTGATGGGCAGTTTCCAGCCTGTTCTGGGACAAGGCAGCAGCTGGGATAAGGAGTAGGGGTGTCCCAAGGGTGCTGGTCTGAAGGGGCTGCGGGTGGTACATGGGGGGATGTGGGAAGCTGCCTGCAGTGCAGGAGCAGGGCTTTGTGCCCTGTGCCATGCTGGTGGCTGTCAGTACAGCCACCACCCATAGCACACGGGTGCTTCAGAGGCTCCTGGAACAGCCTGTGGATGGGATGTCCAGGCAGCCAATGCACGGCAGGGGCCTGCCCTGAGATCACCGTATGGGTGTCCCCCCACCCATCCCTGCACCACCCCCTGACACTGCAAGGGGCTCTATGAGGAGCCCATAGCACAGCAAGGGGGCTAATTGGGTGCATTGACTGCAGCGGCACCGAGGGGTGAGACCTGATAGCACCCAGGACATCCCTCATCCCTGCTCTGCTGGAGCTCTGCAAGCGATGTCGGTGTCAGGGATGTGGCTGAGCAGAAGGTGCTGGTTTAACTCACCCAGCTCACAGCAAACAGCGAAGCAAGGAGCTGGCGGCAGGTAAAGGGCTGTTATTTGTACCTGTAACACCAGTGTGAGAGCGGCACGGTGAGCAGTGCTATGGGATGGATGAGGAACACCTCTCCCAGCACCCTGGGAACACAGATGAGCTTCTGGAGACTCTTTAAATGCATCATATATCTCCAGAGAGGCTTTAGAGCCAGTTAACCTAGCAGCAAAGCCAATAGAAAAGGCTAACGAGTGCTCACTAACCTCCTGGTAAACAGCAGGAGCATTTAACCCTGCAGGCTCATTTTTCACCTCTCTTTTTTAATGGAGAGCTATTTTCGGGTGCAGACCGGAGCTCAGAGCAGGCGAGTGATCTCCTTGTGCTCCCCAGGCTTAATTAGCCTGTGCTTCCTGCCCCTGCTCAGCAAGCTGCAGCCAGGGAATCGCTCTTTATTGCTGTCGGGTCCTGCCTGCCTGGGCAGCCCTCCTCCTGTCCCGGCTGTCCGGATCCCTGACCACTGACATCACTGGCCTCACCATGGGAACACCCTGACGTGTCCCATTCCCGGCCCTGCCACAGCCCCAGGGATTTAGGGCAGGTTTGGTGTCACCGCAGCGCACGCAAAGCCCATGGCTGGTGTGAAGGTGCTGTGGAAGGCAGCAGGGAGCTGCCCAGGACAGACTGAACAACCTCCAGGAGCAAGAAGGTGGCATAAGCTCCCCATGGCCACAGCCATCATCCCACAGGTGTCTGGGGTTTGGGGTTGGAGGGGTTGGGTCCCGGTGGGATGCAGGATGGGGACACAGCCGAAGCATCTCAGTAGGTGATGAGCAGCCACAGTGTGGCCAGGAGATGGGATGGGGACAGGGATGGGAGCAGGCACCCATGGTGCTGGTGCTGGTGCAGATGCCCTGCCCGTGCCATCTCTCCTGCGCTGCTGCTCAGCCCAGAGAGCTTCAGTGTTCAGGAATGGAGTTTGGTGTCTGGCAGCCCCCAGCCCTCGTGCCCCCCACTCCTGCACCAGCACAGCCCCTGTCACTGCCAGAGCCACAGCCTGCTGCCGGTGAGGAGTGAGGGTTAAGCCTGGATCTGGCAGGAGGAGCCTTGTGCCGCAGAGACCTGACCTGCGAGTGGCAGCGTGTGGGATGCCGCCCGTAGCGCCAATTGCATCTCCTCATCACCAGCGGCTCTGGGGACAGGCAGTGGGGGCACAGGGGATACGGTGCCTCCGCTCATTGCTGCTTCCACTGGGATGCTGCTCGGTGGGAAGGGACCGTGGCGGGGCTGTGAACTGGTGTAGAATAGGGCTTGCTGCCCCTCTATGGGCAGAGCGGGGCTGCTGCTGCAACCTAGCACATGCCAGGGGCAATCCCATTAAACACCAAACCAAACAGCTGCTCGCAGTGCTGGGGGATGGTTAAAGACAGCAGAAGCAATTTGCAATTGAAATGTGTTTATCTTAGGAAAGAAGTGCCGGAAACTTGTAATGGAAATGGTTATAGAGAGGCCAAGATTTCATCTCTCAAAGCTTCCTTTCTAAAGTCAGCAGTAGCAGGGGTTATGTTGTCACCAGATAGATGCTAGCTGTGGCTCTCTGGGCAGTGCTGGGGACCCAGGATGGTGATGGGATGGTGGGGAACTGTGTCCCAACACATCTGGAGCAGCCCATGACCTGAGCAGCATGAACCACTGTGCCCAGTGGATGCAAGACAGCATCCACCAATGCAGCTCCTCTCAGGACCAAGTCAGTGCCAGGCACAACGTGGGCAGGCAGCCTGGGCTTCTATGGATACTCCAAGAAGAAGAAGAGACCTGTCACTGGTGCGATGCTGGGATGTGCCTCAGCCCTGTTGTCCCTCTTGGTGTTTATTTCACAGTGGTAACAAGAGAAAGGAGCAGAAGCAGAAGAAGGGAAGCAGCTGGCTCTGGGCACATGCAGAAGCTATAAATCACTCTCGCAGTGCATCCCAGAGGCTCTCACCTTGGGGTTCAAGTGCTTTTTAACCTCTCAGATCATGAAGCCCTGCAGGAACTCTTTGTCTTGCTTGTGAGGTCTTTTAAGTGTCTCGCAGTCCAAAACCAAGCTGCAAACCCTCACTGCGGGCTGCCGGGGGGCCAGGTTCACCTCTGGCACTGGTTAAATGTCCTAAAAGGAGGGACTGAATGTGCTGTGTAAAGTGTGAGAGCCAGGAGGGCAGAAATCCCACTTCTCCTGTGAATGGGAACGGACACTGAGCATCAGCTTTCTGAGGCTGGAGCTGCCCCTTGCCCCCAGTTAACTCAGAGCCCCTGGATGCACAGAGAGCCCAGGAGGAGCTGCCCAAGGGGATGAACCCAGCCCAGCTCGACACTAGAGAGAATCAGCTGGGTTGGAACAGACCTTTAAGCTCATCAAGTCCAAGCACTACGTGTCAGACACGGGGCTTGCTGCAGCTGCTGTTCATGACCTGTGTCCTATCCCTCGATCTGATCATTGTTTTAATGAGCTGCAGCATCTCATAAAACCCAGCACAGAGCAAATTGTATTAAATGACTGTGAAAAGGAATAATTCATTTCCACAATGCCCGTGGTTTGGATTGAAGGGAGGAAAACCACAACTCCTGCAGCACGGCTTTCCCTGCCAGGCCACAAAGAGGCAGGGTGCTCATTAGCTTAGATCATTGCTGCTCCAGATGCAATCAGCTTTCAGAATGGTTAAACACATCAGCCCCACTGACAGGAGGTGGCAAAGGGCTTTGCACCCCCAGCCACCCACCAGCACCCTCTGGTTTCACTGTGATCCCTGCGTTGTCCAACCCGCAGACACCCTGCAGCTTCCAGCCCCGGATAACTGAGATGTCACCGAGCCCCAGACCTTGCCCTGTGCCCCCCAACATTTCCAAGCTGCTTTCTCCTGCCCTCTCCAGAAAAGCAGCTCTGAGAGGGGATGGAAAGCAGGAGCCTTTCCTTGTGACACCCACGGAGCACAGCACTGATTTGGAGGCTGAAGATGCAGCCATTGAGGGTCCTCGGAAGCCAGAAGTTTTGGTCAGTATGGATGTGTCCCATGATTATGGCTTGAACTGGACCCTCCTGACATCCCGTGATGGAGCCTGCACAGAGCCTCACAAGCCAGACTGGGTTCGCAAGGGAAGGGTTTGGCAGCGGGTGCTGATGAAGAGGTCAGCCCAGGACCCCGCACCACGGTGTATGTGCTGCAGCGGCACGGGGCCGCGCTCAGCTCCCTCGTTAGTGGAGCCCATTAAATCTTCTGCTGCACAAGGAACACATGAAGCAAGGAGGGAAATGAGCATGAAATGTGATGGCACGGCTGGCCAGAGCCAGGCCTGGGCAGCTGGAGCATCTGGACCGCAGCGGGGGCTGCGTGCAGCCAGGCTCTCCGAGGCATCACTAAACATCATCAATAGGAAATGACTGCTCATGAGCACAATGGAGATTATCGTTTAGTTCTTAACAACCCGGCACAGCTCCTGTCTGATGTGTGAGGCTCCGGCGGTGCATCTGCATTAGAGAAAGTATTACTACTTTTGATGGAGGAGAGGGATTACGGGAGATATCTGCATAAATTTATTGGTAAATGTCATTTAGCATATGTCCAAATGTAATGTATCAGGGTTTGTGGTGCAGGCTCTGACTCACACAGAGCTCTCTTTCTCTTCCAACAGACAGATAAATAACCCTCAGGACAGAATTACCTCACTGGAAGGAGCTGATATTCCATCACTGCTGCTCCAGGTGAGGAGCCGGCTCCAGGCAGCCCGCCCTGGGCAGCCGGAGGGCCCAGGCTGGGTGACGTGGGGATGCAAGTCTGGAGGAAGGGTTTCCTTGCAAAGCCAAGAGCTCTGTTGCCACAGGCCCCTTCGGGCCTCCTGTTTGGGTGAATTTCACAGCTGCTGGGCTCATTCTGTCCTTCATTAACTCTCAAAGGGCTGTGCTAATACACAGAGGCTGTTCCAGCTGCCTCGGCTTCGATCTCTTTGATGTCCCTGTGTGATGTCAGGCTCTTTAACACATGGGCTGTGATGGGGGAAGCACTTCCTGGCAGCCAGAGCCTGCGGCAAGCCCAGAGCAGGTCCTGCTAAACCACAACATCAGCCCCAGAGCTTGGCTGAAGCTGGATGTCCATGTCCATCCCCACAGCCACCGTGGGGCTTTAATGGTGATACCAGCCTGGCAGAGGTGAAGGAAGCTGGATGTGACAGGCACGATGGACCAGGACAAAGAGCTCTGTTTCCCAGCCCATATCTGTCCTTGTCACTGTCGGGAGGAACATCCCTGGTGGAGTTTGGGAGAGCGGCTCTGGACAGGGATGAGGGAGCTGCATCTTAAGAACCAACCGGTCACTGGCTTCTTTAACCATAAATGCAGTAAGGCACAAACACCCTGTGGTGGGAGGGGGGACCATGCACATCTCCAACGTAACCAGTCCGTAGCCGCGCACAGTGTGACCTTGCACAGCGCTCCTGTGTGCCCAGCGCTCCCAGGCCAGGCAGCATCTTCCAGCTGCTGGATGCCCATGCCTGCAGGGATTGCTGGTCTCACTCCAGGCGCTCTGCTTTCACGCATCTCCCCCAGGCAAGCAAACTCTCTACCATGACTGCCTGATAGGCCTTATCGCCTTGTTAGCAATTAATATTAGCATGGTGGAAATTGCTAATATGAGATATACAATAATTAGAAAGCAATTTAATTGCCCAGCAGCTCCTAAACTCTGCATGCAAATGTGGCTTCCACCCCCTGCGTTAAGGAGAATGGCACAGGAGGAGAAAACCATCCCTGAGGACTGGGTGAGGCCAATGCAGTGCAGCTGAGCTCCAGGGAGCTGGAGCAGGCAGGGAGGGCTCCCCACCCTCCAGGCTGGTTGGGAAGGCTGGGTTCACAGAGCAGCATCCCTGGGGTGCTGAGGGAGCACAAATGGGCTGGGATCAGCTCAGACAGAGCTCAATGCTCAGGTGTGCCTCACTGAAACAGGATGAAGCCTTTTCTCCTGCATCCGGGTATGGGGTGAGACTGGAAGGAGGGATGCTGCTCCTGGAACCAGCAGCTGCTTTGTGTATAATGGCAGGTACTCAGAAGAAGAAAGCAGAGGGACTCTCAGAGTGCTTCCTGGGGGCTGCCCCATGCAGGGGGTGCTGCAGAGGGGTGAGGGCAGGCAGCAGAGAGGGGCTGGGCAAAGGGGAGTGTGTGCTGGAAAGGGGTGACCCTGCAAGAGGCTCAAGGGCACAGAACAGGTACCACTGCCTAAGATCCCAGAGTGATGCTGTGGCTTGTGATCCCTGGGTATCCCCATGGAGAGGAGACATCTCTGTCCAGCACCACTAACACCCAGCAGCCACACTCCCAGGAAGGTGTTAAGAAACAGCAGATTCCTGGCAGGAGCTCCGAGAGCTGCTTGAGGTCCGGAAATCTGCTACAGAGGAAAGAAGAAAGAGGTGAGCCTGTGGGTCTTGACAAGAGGGGGTTAAAAGATCCCTGGGCTGTGGTCTCCAAGTACCTGTGTGTGAAGGTTTTGACAGCAGATGACATAACAAGCTGCTCCAGTGAGACAGATTGCAGCTGCGATCCAAGCACGCCTTTCGACAACGGGTGGAATTAATCGGGGAACAATTTACCAAAGGATGCGTAGAAGGTTTGACAAGGAAGGCCATGAACGATGCTCCACCTCAGCTCGCCCTCTGAGCGAGGGTGGTGTGTCACCTCGCCTCACCTCGCACTGAGGGCGGTGTGTCAATCACAGGGGGGGCTCTGCGTCCCCATGGTGTGGTCCTGCTCCTGGTGGTGCCGAGAGAGGACACGCATGGGGCAGACAGGGTGTATCCGTAGGGAACCCCAGACAGCAGCGGATCCAGGGAGCAGGATGGGCTGAGCAGGTTTGGCCGAGAGCCCTGGTGCTGCTGCACAAGGTGACAGGAGCAATCCCGCAGCGTGTCCTGGTGTGCTCCCACCAGCACCTCTGCTCACATGTATTTAGTCCCTATTTGGAAGCATTAAGCGCGGAGGCAAAAGTACCTGCATAGAAAGTGCTGGATGAGGCCGTTATCGCTGGGGGATTAGCGGCTGCTGGTGACTCAGAACTAAGATGACTCAAGGAAAGGCAGCATCCAAGGGATAAAGTCAAACTGCAGCGGTCCCATCATCAGCCAATTCCACACACTCAGCAGCGTCTCCGGAGCGATTAGTGCGGCCGCACAGGGAGCTGGCACGGGGAAAGGGCTTCCTTCTGCCTCTCCCCCCTGAAAGTCAGCATCTGCCGGCTGCGATAGCTGCAGCCGCGGCCAGCCAGGCCTGGCCGGATGGGGAAGGAGGGCTCCAGAGGATATGGAGAAGGGGCCTTTGATCCCTTCTAATTAACTCTGATGTCAAATGTGTCATGCAGCTAAGCATTAGGAGGAAAGCGGGGCTTGCTTTGATGTGAGGTGCGATGCGGATGTGGCCAAGGCGCTGTAGAAGGCTAGAGGGCAGAGGTGAGGGGAGGCAAGAGAGGTTTGAGCCAAGGACCCAGGAGCAGAGGGCTGATGAGCACCGATGGGACAGAGGCAATGTTTCCAATGCTCCAGGGAACACGGTGGCACTGGGAAAGGCGCAGAAGCTGCTGTTTTCCACGTTGGTTGAGGCCTGGCAGTGTCTGCTCTGCATGCAGAGGGCTTGGGCTGCTCACTGGTGCAGGATCCACATTCTCTGTGCTTGCTTGAATGATGGATGGCACTGGGAACAGCCACGTGCATGGGGCTCTCTTGTGCACAAACCAGTACCAATCTTGCCCCTGGATGTGACTGTGCAATACCAGGAGGAAGTTTCCTGCCATTCCTAGAGGGCACAACCACCCAGCACAGGCACCAGCACGTTTCTCTCCAGTGATCACTGGGGCATCACAGTGATGCAGAGAACAAGATCCTCACAGGGACCACGGATGGCTGTGGACCCACTGCACCTGGGGGGACCAGAGGAGTTCGGTGATGGACGGGGGTCTCTGTCAAGCTCCATGGGTCTCCCAGCAGCGAGCTCCTGCCCGGGGCATTCTGCGGCTGGAAACGGCGCTTTGCTGGATGCTTCCAACCCTGAACCCCCGAACCCCTGAGCCAGGCTCCCCCCGGGGCTGCCGCCGCCGCCCGTCCCTATCCCGGTGCTAAAATGACCTCTAGTGGCAGGCGGGGACCGGGGCCGGTTGGGAGCCTTCAGGAGCGCCAGCTCCGTGAGCCACGGCTCCTCTTGGCTCGCCCCGTGCCGCCGTGACTCTGGAGCCTACTGACGGCGCTGGCAGCGGCGGGGCTGGCCCTCGGTGGCTTTGCTGAGGAGCACTTTGGTGCACGTTTATGCGCTCGAGTAACATCAGCCTGCGTCGGGTAACACGGCCCGGCTCCCCCCTGCACAGCGGCAGGAGCAGGAGGAGGTGGGCAGGCACCATCTCCTCCAGCCTGGTGCTTTCAGGCTCCTCACATCAGGGCCATGGCAAAGCTTTGAGCTGGGGAACAGAGCAGGGTCCTGCTGCGGGACATGGAGGAGGGAGCTTGGCAAAACCCTCGAGTGAGAGGCAAAACCCCCGAGTGGGAGGCAAACCCCAAACCCAGCTCATGGAGGGTCCAGAGGCAGTTTCATCACGCTGCTGACAGCGTTTGGACACCCAACATGAAGCCATTCTCCTGCCTGCCATGGGCCACCATCCTCCAGGCTCAGTGGGGCTGCAAGCCCTGTTCCATGCTGCTGCTGAAAGGCATCAGCTCCTTCTCTCACGAGGTGGCAATGGCGAGTTAGTTTTGTCTTCTTTCGCAGAGCAGGACAATCAGTGACTGGGAATTCATCAAGCAGCAAGGTCACCCCTGGCGCTGCTCCCGCTGGGAGCAGGGGTAGGATCCAGAGGTGGTGCTGAGCGCTGTCAGTGACAGCGGGATAACGAGACAGCATCTTCCCAGAGCCAGTGGATTCCCCAGAGAAGGGGAGACGTGATCCCTCTCCACCCTGCGGAGCTGTAAGGGGGCTGAAGCGACGCCTGTGCTTGCTTTGAGCCCGAGCCCTCTGCTCTCTCTAGCAGTCAGGTTGCAGAGGTCTGTGCTCCGATGCCAGACCCAGGGGTGGGCTCATCCCATGGCACCGTTTTGGGACAGGATCAAAGGAAAACCCTCTGCAGAGGGGATCTCGCCTTCAGTTGGGATCGTGACTCCAGCAGAGCACCATTCCTGAGGGACAGGCTCTGTGTAGGGTGCACAGTGTTGGGGCTGAGTCTGCTTCCAGGCAGGAGCAGCGGTGGTCCTCATTAGGAGGAAACTTACTAATGAAGTTCTTCATGTGGGTTTTGTGACTGCTTGGGTGAATTAGCCCTGATTAGCACAGAAAAAGTCACTTTTACTCCAGAGCCCTGTTCACACAGAGAGGAGTAGTTCGTTCTGTTCTGTCTCTCCTGATTCATTCTGTGATGATAGCAAACCCCTGCCGAGGAAGGAATGAGCTCTCACCTTCTCTCTGCCTAGCTGACTGGGTCTATTTTCTCCTCCCTAGCAGTAAATTCAGACATGCATGTAAAATCATGAGAAAGGATGCCCAGACTGGAGATCGGTAGGAGCTCTCCATGCCTGTGAGAAGACCCTGGCTCCACAGAGACCATCACAGGGCTATGAAGGTATCTGAGTCCAACCCCAACCCCTGGAACTCTTGCAAGCAAGGCACCGAGAGCCCATGAGCATCTTCAGCAGCGCAGGACACAAACCACGGTAAAAGACACTCTCTTAAGGAAATCCAAAGTGGTTTTTTCTGAGCAGGGCATTAGCAAGGGGCCGGGTGTCCCCAAAAGCCTGTGGGAGCAATCGGCTCTGAGGTCTGGGCACACCGTCACCACAGACATCGCCAGCTGCCCTGGCTTTGCAGCACTGCAAGGCTTAATTACTGGTTGGGAAGCAATTTAGAGATGAAAAGCACAAACGTGTCACAACCCCAGTGAACAGGTTGGTCAGGATGAGGCCTGACCCACAGTGATGTTTTGCTGGATGTTTTCTGGTGGCACTCACACATTGAAGTACCAGTGTCTGTGGTGCTGGGGTCTGAAACACAGCCAGGCTGAAACGAGCGTCTGCTTCCATAGGGCCACTATGTGCCTCTGTGCGGTAACAGGACAAAACCCACACAAAATTCCCTTCCCCATTGCCTTTAACACCAGATTCCAACAGAAGTGGTGTATTTTTGTTCAGATGCTACATAGCAAAGGAGCTGTAGGTATAAGGGATCCCAAAACATCCGAGCATCCCTGGTGATCCATGTGAGCAGCACCAAATCTGTGGGGAGAGCCAACTCCCTCGTTAATCTTGGGAAATAGATGTAGCATTGCCAAAAAGACCAAAGCCTGTGACATCAAACTGCTATTCAGTGTCTAGGTCCTCTCCTTTGCCTGTTAATTATTTCTTATCCCTTTCACTTTATAAGCTGCAGAGCAGCTCCTCACAGATATCCATTACATTTATTAGCATTTAAAATAATAAATAACACCTTTCTGGGCTGCTGGGCCCATCTGTCCCAGCCAGTGCCACCCCAGAGGCCATCCATCAGCAGAGCAGTGATGGTGTGATGATGTACGATGCTGATACATCGTTTGAGTACCAGCACCCTGATGCAGTGCCCTGTGCAGAGCACCACTCCAGTTGCAGACGGCTGGCTGGTGGTGCAGCCCTGACCATCACCATATCTTTAATAGATTGTCCTGGAACCGTGGTGGAGTTTTCCATGCAGAGGTAACTGTGTGGTTTATGGGATGACAGGCAGATGCTAGAGCTGAAGCTTTAGCAAAACCAGCTTCCACATCTGGGTAACTGCTTTGGGCTCAGACAAGTAGATAAAGGCCATCCTGGGCAACCCACTGGGCAGCTGTGGAGGAAAAGGAGCTTGTGATCCTCCAGTTTCCAGGCATGGGTACAAATGTCACAGCCAAGCTCCTTCTTCACTCTCCCAGCAGAAGGGCCGATGATTCAGTTTGGGCACAAAGTAAGAGAATTCTGCTTCTTGATCCCGTAATCATTCTGTGTTGTTCTGGGAATAAGTGGAGGATTCACAGCTCCCCAGCTGGGCTATCAGCACACTTCCCATGTATTCACCAGGCCGTGCCTGTTTTGAGGCAAACCAAACCAGAAAACCTGTTTTGGTTTGTTTCAGTCCTCAGTCAGGACAATGGCAGAACAATCAAAACCAAGAGGATGTGCTCTGATTAGCGGTTCTGTGGTTCTGACAAAGTTCCTCAAGTTACAGTGGCAGAGATAAGGGAAAGTCTGGGTTTCTTTCTCAGCTGATACTGTTGTCTATGGAAAGAAATCTGGAGGGGTGGGTTTTCATAGAGGGCTCTCTCCAGGCGTGTTCCTCCCTCCTTCATGCTGTGCTGGCATTTGGGATTTGTGGTGAATAGGAGGTGTTGCCCCCCCTAACGCGTTCACTGACTGCGTACAGATGTCACATGCTGGTTCCAGGATCTGCTTGCTTCCATTCTTCAGCAATGCGAAGTGCAGACATTTGCATGCTGTTCCTCTTGTCTCATCAGACGCCTTCTCTTACCCCCCTCCAGGCTCCAAGTTTTGATTGTTGTGCTCAAAATGTAATGATTTATCAAGGGTAAACATCAGTTGGTGTGGTGTGGCGTGTGACAGGATTTGGTGTGTCTGCGGTGTGTGCACATGGAGGCACAGGAGCTAAGGACAAGTGAGCAGGAGCAGATAGGAATCAGAGTCTGGGATCGGTTTTGCTTTGGGTTTCTAAGTCAATGGTATCGTCATTCTTAATTGAAGCTGACTTTAACCAGTGCCTGCCCACAGCGGCTGTGCTACCTCAGAAGCCGGCCTGATGACTCTGAGCCTCACAACCATGACCTGGAGAGCAATGTGGACATTCCAGCCCAACCAGCCACGTGTGCCCTCGGTCTATGGGCTCCCGTCGCTCAGCCCCTGGGTGCTCGTGGCAATGCTGGGTCTTCTCCTTCGCAGAATTCACAGCTAAAGGAAAACCCAACAAGCAAACGGAACACTTTGTTCCTGACAAAGCAAACTGAAGCAGGAAATGCAAACGCACCTTCCCATTGTGCCAGCCTGTTTATTTGCATGTCCCTGTTCATGAGGTTCAGAAGCTGCCAGAAATAGTTCACCCTTCCCGGTTTTGAGGGGTCTTTTCATTGCTTTTTCTATTGTTCAGCAATACCAGAGGTGCTTTGCAGACCCTCAGGAGCAATTCTGTCCCAGCCCTTGCTCCGAGCACTTGTGTGTTTCAGAATGAAAGCACCAGGGACTCAGCAAGAGGGGCTTAATGCAGCACAGCAGAGCTGGGCATGGGTAAGCTGCTTCTAAAGCAAGAAATTGGTAAACGAGATGCTCCCTACAGCTCCTAATAACCTGTAATGGGAAAACACCAAAACCACATTTTAAAGTATAGTTTCTCTTTATTGCTCTTTTTCAACTAATGTGAGAGTATGACCTATAAAACTGACAGCATAACTTGGGTTAACTTCCTTGGAGAACAACGTGCCGCTGGGTGCATTTGGAAGCAAAAGAGTTAAATTACAGTTTCAGAACCAACTTCAACCCACAAAGCCAGTCCTGATGCCAGCAGGTGTGCAGGGCACACTGAGCCTTAACGCTGCTCTCATTTTCAAATGACTTTCGGAACATACCCCTGCTCCCTCTGAAAGCCACAGGGTATTTCTGTGCCTCCCTAGGAGGGTCCTGATTGGCTTTTAGGGTTCTAAATGTGGGTAGCAGAGAATGCCTTCTTACGTGCTACAACAGCAAGCTAATTGTTATGACATGAGCATTTCTGCTGAGCGTGGAAAACATCCTTTAATGGGCGCTTCAAACCTGTGGTGTAAGATGGATTTGTCCAAGTAAAGCTGTGACAACATCTCGGGTAGTTGGGATGCGATCACACATCCTCCTGGGCGACTGCTGCCCTGACTTGCACTGCTCCCACCACCCTCCTGCCAGTGGTCGCTGCTCTGGTCCCACAGCTTGGCTGCTCCTGGGAGCATCCGTTGTCCTGCTCAGGTTCCAACGAGCAGTGTTAGCTTGAGGAGATCATCACCGTTCCGGCTGAAATGCTGGAGGGAGAGACCAAGCAGGTTCTGCTGGAGCATGATTAACCTGGGCTGGGCAGCGCTGTGGAGAGCAGGGGGGTGTAAAGCCGCCGGTCACCTCGGATGCGTCATCTCCTGGCTGTGTGAGCAGACTCTAAGGCAGGGCTCCATTGAATCACAGAATCCCAGACTCATTTGGGTTGGAAGTGACCTTAAAGCTCATCCAGCTCCAAACCCCTGCAGCACGGTATGGCTCTGCCCATAGCTGACTCACAGTGCATCAATCCAGGGCGATCCACAGCACATACACCCGGTACACAGTGGAAGCTGGTTTAAGAAATGGCAATCTGGGCATGCTGATGTTCTCTGACTATTGAAACTAAACCCAAGCCAATGTACTCCCCACTCTCTAATGGAGGCAAATTGTTCTACGTAGAACTTACTTAGTATGGAGACTCCAGGTACCCTTGTTCATGCAGATCCTTTTACCCTGGAGGGGATGAAAACCCTAAGTGGCAGTTGTAGGGTTCAGATATCAGAAGTCTTCCAGACGTTTTAGATGAGAAGTGGTTTTCTCCAAGCCTTCCCTATTTTCACTCTGACAATGTACTTGCCTTTGGACTGATTCGTTTACAATAGCACTGCACAGGTTCCAAAGGTTTTCTCTTTAAACACTTGTGGCCAGAGGATTAGAAAATGAACATTTTTAAAGTGATGGATTGGGAGTTTGAATAAATGGGTGGACGTGCAACCAGTACATAAATCGAAACAGTTGGGGGTTTAATCATGACATTAATAGAAGTATGAAGCCCACAAGAAGGTGACTAACTGTATAACTTACTTTTCTGCAGCGTATTAGTGGGCAGATAACTGGTAGAGGAAAAATGAGGATTCATACAGAAATGTGCACAGTATAAATTACTTGGTCTTGTAAAAAGCTTAGATGCCTGGAAAGGAAGAGAAGTGTGCGTCATAGATTTGTGGAAATAACAAATAGCTCCTTTAAAAAAGCAATAATCTGCATAATAAAGCATTAATAGATATCTTAAGTCACAGTCATTGCCTACATAATGAAAACTGTAAGATGATAATGATTATTCTGCCCTCATGCTGTTTATTTTGCTGTTAGCACATGTTTAACTTCCTTATTACTGCTCAAGTTCTGTTCCCTGTTCTAATCAATTTTTTTCTCATCCAGATTAACCATTCTTCCCTTGGAAACAACAACCTGAAACCTGCTCTTGTTTGGTTTATCAGTCACTGTGTCGGGTCTCTGCTGTCAGGGTGATGCTCGGCTGCGTGTCAGTCATTTGGCAGTGGGGAATTCAGCCGCTTGTGTTTCCATGGGGCATTCTGAGATGCAAGCACAAAGACAGAGCACTATTATCTTCCCCTGGTGTTTTTGTCCTCTGTGCCCTGTCCCTCCTGCCCCGAGTGCCGTCAGCTCTGCAGGACAGTGGCACGGGGATCGCTCCTCTGATAGGGTCACACTGTTGCTTCTGAGCAGGAGTGGAAACCTCATGATCTCCTGCGCACATTGCTCACCAGCGAGGGAAATAAGGGGGATGCTGCTGTTGCTCCCCAAAGACAAAGCAGGAAGGTGAAGCTCACGGGGTGCCAGGAGGGTTCTCCCCTCCCTTCACCAAGTACCGCACGGCAAAGCCATTGCATCTCAGAGTCACAGCATCATGAGGGGAAGTGAGCCCTGGAGATCACTCAGTCCAAGCCCCTGCCGAGGCAGGGCCACCCAGAGCAGAGCCCGCAGGAACGTGTCCACGGTGGGAGAGGGAGACTCCACACCGCCCCCGGGCAGCCTGTGCCAGGGCTCTGCCACCCTCAATGGGAAGAAGTCCTTCCTCGTGTGGAGGTGACACTTGCGTTTTAGTTTATGGCCATTGCTCCTCGTCCTGCCGCTGGGCACCACTGGCAGGAGTCCGGCACCATCCTGCTGGCAGCGCCTTTGAGCTGCTGCTTGGATGGATCCCCTCTCAGCTCTTCCCTGGACCAACCAGACCCAGCTCCCGCAGTCTCCGCTCAGCACAGGGGTGCTCCAGACCCCGATCACCCCCGTGGCCCCCGCTGGACCCTCTCCAGCAGCTCCTTGTCTCTCGCACTGAGAGGCCCGGTACCGAACACAGGAGGGACCGGGGGGGGGCCAGTCCCGGTAGCGACCGTCCCCTGGGGGGCGCTCACGGCTCGGACGGAGAGGGCGTGGTCTTTTGTCATAATGCGCTGGGTCACGTGGGGCACGCAAGCCCGCCCGCACGCGGGGAGGGGGTAACAGGGCGCGTGTGGGCGCGGCGTGCCCGTGCCGTTGCGCCTGCGCCGTGACGCGCTCGCCGTGGCCCGTGCGGTTGGGGCCGGGAAACCCCTCGGCGGGACGCGGCGGTGCCGGAGTCGCCATCGCGAGCGGAGGGCCCGGGAGCGCGGGGGGGGCCGCGCCCAGCCCGAGTGGAGCCGGGGCCGCGCGGGGCCTGCGCCAGCGCCGCGAGGAGGAGCCCGGCGGGAGCCGCCGCCGCGGCCCAGCTCGATCGCTGCGGGCCGGAGTCGTTGCGGGGGCGGGGGCCGGGGCCTCGCAGCGCCGGCGCGATGGAGCCCTGAGGCCTCCAGCGGCTGAGTGTGCCTGAGGCCGCGCGGCCTGGCCATGGCCCAGCGCCGCGGCCTGTGAGCACAGCCCGCCCCGGCCCCGCGGTGGGCCCTCGCTCGCGGGCCCCAGCCCGGCGCGGAGGCCGCGCCGCCAACGGCTGCTGTCGGCGCCATCGAGGAGCGGGCACGGCCCGGCTCCGACCATGTCGTGCGTGCACTACAAATTCTCGTCCAAGCTCAACTATGACACGGTCACCTTCGACGGCCTCCACATCTCCCTGTGCGACCTCAAGCGCCAGATCATGGGTCGCGAGAAGCTGAAGGCGGCCGACTGCGACCTGCAGATCACCAACGCCCAGACCAAAGAAGGTGCGTGGGGCGGCGGCGCGGCCTGCGGGAGCCGCGCTTTGTGCCTCGGCCCCGAGCGTGGGGCCCGGGCCGCCGGCGGGAGTAAAGCGGGCTGGGAGCGGTAACGCGGTTCGGCCGCGGTCGGTAGCGGTGCCGGGCGCTGTGGCCTCGCGGAGCTGTTCTTTTGTAGTCGTTGTGACAAGCACCTCCGGCTCCGCGCTTCAGACGCGGGGCTAGGCGTGGAGGAATACGAGGTTGATGTGCTGCATACAGGGGTTACCACAGTCGGGGTTTCCTGGAAATCTTCTGGGGAAAATAATGCGGAAATGGAGGAGGGTAACAACAAACCTGCCGGGTTTCTTTTTAATCCGGAGGAGAAAGCTCATAGTCATGGAAATAGAAGAGATGGCTGATTTGAAAAGGGGTTTTGTTGGCTCAGTATTGTCTTCAGCGTCCTTTACCCCACACTTCGTGGGAAAACTAGTTTTGTGCCTGTTGCCGAAAGTGCTCGCTAGCAGCGTTTTGGAACCAGAGTTTATCCGTGAGTGAAGAGGCCTTTTAAAGCCATCTTGCACCTGAGTGTCTCAATTACACTCTGGAATGTCTTGTTAATGTAACTTTTCTACACCCAAGACATTGTCATTCAGATGCTGTTGAGCCTCATTTCATTATTCATTTATTCATCTCTAACCTTTTTTCATGCTTTTTTATTTCCCCTGGTACTATGTGTTAGCCACATCAGGGCAGCCCTGGAGTTCTATGGCAGAGCATTTATGGTGAACATACGTAAGAAATGTTCTCAGAAGTCATAACTTCTTCTAAATCTAACAAATGGTGCTTGATTCTCAGCTGTGATGAGGGTTTCCTCTTAGTGTGAGATTTCAGATTGGTTATTTGCCATGTTGATAAGTTTGCAAGTAATTAAAGACTTTGGGAAGTGACTTCTCAGAAGTAAAAAGACTTGTAAAGTGGTTTCATTTGTTCATTTCCCCCCCCTGTGCTTCTGTGCCACTCCTACAACAGTCTTTTCTTTAAAACAGGTGCTGGTGGGTTTTTTTCTCTTCCTGCTTGAAGTATTAAAACAGAATAGTGTGTTTGCTGCAGTAACTGCAACTTCAGCCCCAGCCTTTAAAGTGGTTGGGCCTAAAGCTCGTGCTTTATCTACAGATGCTTAGACTGTCTTGAGGAGAATTTCTGTGAAGAGACTCAACAGCACAACTTTGGGGCCTCAAGGATGCTGTTGGCTTGTGTGATGTGCGTAGGTAGAGGTGCACTTCAGAAGTCTTGAATTGTTCCAGTAGCACTGAACAAAATTGTAAAGAGGTGTTGAGAACTGTTTCATGAAGGGCTTTGCTGCAGAGGGGACTCTGGGGTTTCTCTTCCGTTGCTGCTGTACTTGCAGCTTCCCAGCACTGGCAGCCTGAATGGCCACTGCCTGACGTCATTCCTGTAGCAGGCTAGGCTGGGTAAAACAGCCTTGAGACCAGCACATTGGATGGTGGTAAACTGTGATGGAGCCCAGTTATCATCACCAGAACTAAAACATGCTCTGAAATAGGCCAGTGTTACAGCAGGTGAGGAGCAGGAAGCAAAGATTATAGACGATAAAATTATGCTCTTAAATATGCTACCCCATAAAACAGCCCTCCAGTATCCACAATGCAGTTCTGCAGAGGTTGGTGCTTTGGTTCTCTATGTAATCAGAATCCAGTGGAGAACAAACATCTGCTTAACTAGGTTCTGTTACATGTGATGTTGCCTGAAGGTGAAGCTAAGGAAGGTGTATCTTTCATATTTCGAAGAGCATTGCTTTTGTGTAACAGGGATGGGATCCTCCTCTGGGTCAGTTGTGTTGCACTTTGACTTTTGAAAAATCAGTATCAAACTCCAAATTACAGATTAGTGACACGGGTACTTATTGAAGCTTTTGTAAGGGCATTTCTCTGCGCAAACACAAAAATCCCCCAGTAGTTTTCAGAGCAAGGCTGCAGAATACATTTCAGCGCAATATATATGCCAAATTTTTGGTTTATATGCATAACCATGAATTTCAGTTTTTATCAATCAGATTTGATGCCTAAACTCTCCTTCAGAAGATAAAGGAAAAAAAAACTAGACCAGGATGTACTGCCTCAGTGGGATGTTTGGAGTGCTTACTTGTGGACATACCACAACTCTGTGCAGGAGTCTGGACTGAAAGTTGGTGTGATCTTGGAAAGATCAAAGTGAACCTTGAATGAAGATGACCGACTTGTTCTGGTTTTTCCATGTGCTCTGAGCTTTTATGGATCAGTAACTGTTGCTTTTCATAATGGATATCTGGTAATAAAAGCTAAAAGTAAACAGGATTTTAAGCTCTTTTTGGCTCTTTTTAAGATGATGGGAAAGAATGGGTGGCTGGGACCTGTCTAAAGGGATGGGTGTCCTCTGTGCTTACTCTGTAAGCATGTTCTGTAAAAGTAGAATTCCCTTCAAAAAGATACTCATTTTGAGTATATCGAGTGATGGGTTTAAACTCCCCTTCTCTCAATTTTATCTGAGTTTCTTGACCTGTCTTTTATAGTAGATGCTTTCCCAGTATTGTTCAAGAATTGCAAATCCTGTAACATTCTGACTCAAGACACTTGGGAAATGTGCTGTTCTCCTTATCGAGCAAAATCATATAGAAAACCAAACCTGGAACTCCAAACTGGTGTTAGAGGAATCATCTGAAGGGCAATGGATGCTCTTATAAGACTTGTCTCTTGAGCTCAGAACTTGCCTGAGTTCAGTGTTGGAGTGTGCACTTGACCGTTTTAGTAATGCCACCATGTGATGTCTTCAAGACAAGCTCATGCTGACTGTGAATGAAGTCACTTGGTCTCACAGCTGATGTTTGTCTGTCTGCTGGGATGTCTTCAACACTCTACCAACATAGCATTTTAGGGAAGACTTTTAAGCAAGTTTCAAACCCAGCCATTGCTGGGCTGTTCCATGGTGTAGTGCTAGTCTGGGGCATTGCTTTGGTTCCAGCTCAGAGTGTGGTGAATTCCCAGGCTGCCATGCAGCATTATTCTGTGGAGCTTTTAGGAAGGACATAATTAGCAGCCTTCCAGTACCTGAAGGGGGCCTATAGGGATGCTGGGGAGGGACTCTTCGTCAGGGACTGTAGTGACAGGACAAGGGGTAACGGGTTCAAACTGAAACAGGGGAAGTTTAGATTGGATATAAGGAGGAAATTCTTTCCTGTTAGGGTGGTGAGGCACTGGAATGGGTTGCCCAGGGAGGTTGTGAGTGCTCTATCCCTGGCAGTGTTCAAGGCCAGGTTGGATGAAGCCTTGTGTGGGATGGTTTAGTGTGAGGTGTCCCTGTCCATGGCAGGGGGGTTGGAACTAGATGATCTTGAGGTCCTTTCCAACCCTAACTATTCTATGATTCTATGATAATGTTCCTGTTTGCCTGGTGGGGTTGGAGGCAGTCACATACCTGTTTAAAACCCTTCATATTCCAGTGGAGCTCACCTGGTGCTTTGGCTCTGTCACCAGCGGGTTTGGGACCTTGGCAGTCTGCTGTCAGCTCAGATCATCTCCCTTGGCCAGGTCCTTCTGGCAGACTGTGTTTGGTCCATGACCACCTTGTTTCCAACGTGGCTTTTGCTTTCCTGGTCACACACTGAAGCAACAAGCAGTGCCAACAAGACCTGAAGGCATCAGGCAGTCAATGTAATCAGATTGATGATTGAAAGTATGCTAGATTTGGTTGACTTGTCCTTTCAAAGCAACATAGGTGCTCTTTTGGAGCACAGCACTGTATAATTGTAATGCAAATGCAAGTTCTGTGAACTGCTTGGCCTACTGAACTAGCTCATTCAAGGAATGATGATATCCCAGTTGTAGGTGAGATCATTGATACCTATTCTGGTGGAAGCTGAAATGCCAGAAATAGTAGTCTGGGCAGGATTACTGGGGATGTTTCAAGGCAGTGCCTTCGGTGCCAGCTACAGAGATGATTTCCTTGTCGCAGTGTGCCAGTGGTGCTGAGCAGAACAGAGTTAAAAAGGTACATCATGAGAAAGCAGATTTTTAAGCACTGGAGAGAAAATGTGTGCTTGGGAGTTACCCTCTTTCCCAGCAGAGACAGTCTGGCATGTGAGTAGTCATTTTTGTCTCTTACTCTGCAAATCATTCCCCCAGCAGCATAATAGCTGGTTGCAAAGCACCTAAGCCTGGTAAAGGCTTTTCTTTGTTGTTTCACACCCAGGCTTGCCTTCTGATGACATCTGTTTTGGTGAGCTTCTGGTGTACTGTATCTGGGTGAAAATACTTCTGTAGACAGTGCTCAGAGAGATGCTTTTGCAACGCTGTCAGACTCAAAATGGTGGATTAAAGCAGGCCATGAAATAAAGCAGGAACTTTTTCAGTACCTTGTTCATAGCAAATGTGTGACACATAGTACTAAAATGAGTAGATTTTCAAAATTACAGCTGAATTTAAAAGTGTGATTTTTAGATCATGCATTAAATGTGAAGCAGTGTAACCTTCAGAGCATAACCCGAGCTGTTTGCTGCAGGAAGAAGGTTGTGGACACTAATGCAATTGTTGGCTTAGGATTTCTAAATCAGTGTAGGGCAGCTCTTGTCTGCCTCCATTCCTTCCTTGAAATACTGCTTTCCTTTGACTTTCAAGCATACTGCTTGTAGAACATACAGCAGGCTTTAGACTGTTCCGTTTCTTCTGCTTTTGACTTTAGCATCCGAATCTTCCTTTGCTTTTGTAAGCTTCCTGAGTTAATTGAATCCTTATGTTTAATCACAGGTCAGATTGACAAAAGCCCAGTGCCACTTACTGGCCATCACTGGCAGTAAAATGAGTTTTGTGTTGTCAGGGGAATAGGAATCAGCAACATCGTTGCCTCCAGCTACTTTGAACCCTTTCTGTTGGAGCTTGAACAAATGTGAGGAGTAGCCTTGTTGAGCACGATGCCACTGGTGGCTTTGCAGATGTGGAGTCATGTGGTAAGGCAGTGACGCTGCTTTGCAGGTCCTGGAGGTTGCCAAGTCTCTGCTGGGGGATGCTGCTGCCTGCAGGGAACAGCTTCCTGCTGGGAGCTGCCAGTTTAGTCCAAGAACTGTTAGACTGAGCTGGCATCTGTTAAATTCAGACCAAACAAACACAGATTTCAAGGGACCTCAGGAGCAGCACTCCAGCTTTAGTTCTTTCCTGTTTGAAAAGTAACCAGTTAACTCTTTACCCTATATTTAATAACATTTCATCACCAAAATGAGCTCAATGAATTGAGTCAAAGTTAAAGGTATTACAGCCAGCTGGTATCAGGTCCCTTCACAGAACTAACTCAGTTTCACTGTACACTGACTGAGCAGCTGGGAGGTGTGGTTGTTGATGGGTTAAGCTCCAAGAAAGGGAGATGTGGGCTCGGTTCTGTGTTCTGCACTAGCAGCACAAGTGAATTGCTCTTGGTTAACAGTAGTGAAAGCAGTGGCATGGAGTTTTCACACTTTAGCCTTGTGCAGGGCAAGCGAATCACACTTCAGAACCCTCTGTGCAGGTGAGACTTTGCTGTGGCCTAGTTTTCCCCAGAGATCTGTTGGTTTTGCAGCCTTAACAGCAGCCAAAGCAACTTAAGCTAGATGGGGAAAGACCACCCCCTGCACTAGCAGACTCTCCTTTAGTGACCTGAGAGATTTTTAGGGATTTTGCTGTTGGCATTCAAACTATTAAAAAACGATAAATAAGAAGAAAAAGATTTTGTTGTTTGTGCTTGATAACCCAACCTGAAGCTTTCTTGAAATACACTTTCAGTGTGATAAGACGGTAAAAGCGCAATACTACACCTAAAATTTGGCTTTTAGATCAGTAAAGGGATTCTCTGAACTGCTGAGTGATAGCTGTATATATTCTTACAAATTGACTAATGTTTGTTCTGGTTTTATGTTGGTTTCAGAATACACAGATGATAATGCCCTGATTCCGAAGAACTCATCTGTAATTGTGAGAAGAATCCCTATTGGCGGAGTGAAAGCTACCAGCAAAACATACGTTATGTGAGTGTCAATAAAGCATGTACGGAGCAGGGTGTCAGTGGGTGAACTTATAATTTATCTTAGTTTATAGAGGCATTCAGGTTGTATCTTTCTTGTTAAAGCTGCTGGTAATTTTTGTCAGAATGGGGTAGGTTTTAATGTATGTCCCAAAGTAGACTTAGCATTTTTAGCTCTGCTGGCACACGGGGTTCAAACCCCAACACTGGCAAACCTGTAAGATGATTCTATGGGGTTTGGTCTTGGAGCTGATTTTGCTGAGAGCCAGGTTGTAGATCCTAGTTCCTCTGCTTGGGGAGATTCCTTATTCTATGTGTTTGCATTTATAGTAAAGACAGATAATGCATTTTAGTGTGAATTTGTGGCTTATTCTCGTCTAGAAGAGTCTGATTCTCAGTGTTTGGCTATATGTTGCATCTGGGAGAGGAGATTGGGTTATGGCAATATTCTTCCACCTGAAGTGTGGGTTTTTACATAGTAGCTGTAGAGGAAAGACCAAGGCTTGCCAGCTGGCAAACCATGCACATAATAAGTTCATTCCTAAGTGATTCCTATTACTTTCTTAAAGGCAATGTCCATTTTGGGCAAGAGAACAACAATATCCTGAAGTGCATTGCCTTTTGTGCGGGTATGATGAAGGAATAGCTAGTCCTTTCCAAACCTGAGACTCAGGAAGCAGTTTAGCACGTTACCAAATGTTAATTAGTTATCTTCCTAAGTCTGTTTTTGCCTTAAGCTGGTATCTGTGCTCCAGCTTTTAATTCTGAGTTCTTAATATTTCTGCAAGACAGAGCATCAGATGTATTGATGAAAGTTACAGCTATTCACATGCAATCCTGACAACGGCATTACTGATGTCACTTATGTATTCATACAGACCATTTCTGTATCAGCTACATCAGCACTGTTTGAGTGGTCATGTTTTCCAGCCCTCTGAAAGACACACCTCTCCCCCACAATCAGTAGATGATATTAACTTGTGGTTTTGCCATGTCTTTCCCATGTTGGTTCTCAGTAAATAGACTGAGTTACAGTCTGACTCAAACAAACAGTACAGCAGCATCCTGGTACCCATGAAGCATTTGCAGGCAAAAAGCCCTGAATTAATTCAACATGGCTCTGCATGTAAACTTTGGGCATATTACAGCAGCAGTTGTTGCTCTCAGGCACTGCCTAGTAATTCTGGAGGCCACAGCGTTGTGCTTATAAATGTAGCCTTGGTTGGGGAGTCAGTTTAAATATGTGTGCTTAGTGCTGTCTTGTCAGTGCATCCTCCCTTTTGGGTTGGGTGGAACCCTCCCTCCTCTGGTATTGTGATGCTGCCCTAAAGCGAGAAGATAGGTGCTGCAGGCAGCAAAGATCGCAGGCATACATTATTTGTATGGGATAAGGAAAGAATGGCACTGCTGTTGAAAATTAACCAGGCAGATCAGCTTCCTATTCCTGCAGCTGGGAACACTGCAGAACCAACTGGTAGAGTGTTAAATGCTTGGGAATGGTGAAGGTCTGCTGCAACAGTGGAGAGGCCTTCAAAAATGCTTTACTCACCTTGTACTATTCAAGGTAAATGGATGAAGCAACCACAGTGTGGTAATCCAAAGTATTTCCTTGTACTTCCTCATCTTCAGGGGGTACGTGGCTGTAATTGGGAGCCTGAGGGTGTTCTAGCAGTGGCAGGAAGCACGAGCCTTTCTCTTTGTACATAAATTCCACAGCAGCAGCTTTTAAATTGCCTCTGCTCATGGGACGCTTTGGATGATGTGTGCATTGTTTGTTATCCGTCTCCGTGGTTGCATGTCTGGTTCATGATGAATAGCATGCAGGTACAGATTGATGAGTATGTGGAATCTCAGCAGGTTTTCAAATGTAATAAATATTTCCTAAAATACTGTAGCGTTTTCAAGATGATCTTAAAGCAAATTCTGGCAATTAAGACCTTTTTTTCTGTCACAGGACTCCTAAATCGCACAAAATCCTAGAAACTGCTTTCAGGTGACATTTCTACTACTATTTTTAGTCAATATAGCATATGTAACACGTTTAGTATTTTGGTGCTTTCATGGCTAAATACAGTAGATATCTGAACACAGTGCTTGGGCTTCCACAAAGAAACACTGTTGTAAAGACTAAGCTGCCAACAGTTTTGTTCTTTGTCAGATGACTGAGGTTTTTCACTGAAGTGAGCTTGCACTTCATGGTGTTGAGACTCTCACTGTTCTGTCTTAGGAACTGAAGTGCTGTCTCTGGCACCTGGTTGTAACACTAAGGATGTACAGATTGGCTAAAGTGACCTTCATAGCTTGACAGTTGATTATTTAAGAACACAAAACTGTGATACAGGCTTCCTATTTTTGATACTTCCGTAGCAGACAAAATGAGGACTTCCTCTTGCACTGTTGTGTTCTATATCTGTGAGTCTCAGAGTAATTGCTGACAAAGTATAAATGTGGTATTTGGTGGGTTTTTAGTTGCTCTGAATGTACCAAGAGAGAACAGTTTATGTATATGAATAAATTTCCACATTCCCTAGCCTATAGGGACTTGATGATTTGATGTTCAGGTTTTATCATCTGTTTTCACTGTTTTGTGTTGGGTACCAGTGCTTTATTTTAAATTCTGATCACCTTTATTTCTTCTTCTAGAAGTCGAACTGAGCCAGTGAGTGGAACATCAAAAGCAGTATGTAAAAACCCAATCTCACACTTTTTTCTACACACTGCACTTAATTTTACACAACGTAGCCTTTTATTAATTTTCCAAACATTAACTTAATCTATTTTCCAGTAAAATATAGTGTTTGTTGTAAATACAATGTATTTGATTCAGCATAGTAAAAACTGAGTAATGCCATTATTTGCACAGTTCTAATGTGAATACTGGTATTTGTGCTAGTACTGGATTGTATTTCCTATTGCATATGATAGACTATTCCTGTATGACTCTGTGTTGTACAGATTCTGTGCGCTCGGGTTCAGATCCTGGCGGTTGGAGGTTTGCACAATTGAACATGGTGCCATGTTCTACATCTGTCTGTCTATAGCTAGTAATATGTATGTTTGTATAGGTTGTTGTGTGCTTTTTGTTTCTTGCAATAAAAGTTGTTTGGAGTGTACTTTTGCCATTTTCACATTGTATCACTTAGCTTTTTGTTTTAAATACTTTTTTTTTTCTTTTTTTTGCCTAATGGTTTTTGAAGATGTGATCAAAAACCACTGAGAAACCACTGTTGTTAACCTTGGTGCTGTTCCTTCTGACTTGGGGTTCAAACAAGTCCCAACCCCTACATATCCCGTACGTTCTGAGGACAGTTCTGTTCAGCTGAATTGATTCCTTTTCATGTCCTTAAATACTTGGGCATTTGTCCTGAAACTGTGTAACTAAGGTGATACTGTTTGGGCCCATCTGAGTACCTGAATGTCTTTAATAGATTGCCATGAATTTAAATATCGTTGCTACACAAAGTGGTATTCTAAAGTTTTGCATTTGCTCTTTTCCCTTTACCTGATGAAGCTGTTTCATAGTTTGCAAATGAAAATACCTAAAACAAATTCTGGCACAAGGTCAGAGCCTGGTGCATTGCTGGGCAAAAGCCCCTGTTGTTTTTCTGCACTGCCTGCAGTACATTTTTGGGTCTGGGTGACTTCAGGGTTGGGTGCTGCTTTCATCTCCCAAAGGTTAAGCCTTTCTTTAGTATACCACCACTTTGAGTTTGCGTTTGGAAAAGGGGCAGCATTTTTCAGGTTCGAAAACACTGTTGTCTGCTGCTAAACTATAAGTAACACACAGAAATACTGGGCTGGTAATGGTCTAGATCTTGATTTGCCTCTTGGGTCAAATATGATGTGTAAATGCTCATTTTGAAATAGTCCTTACAGTATAAAAGTTACGACTTGGTGCTTTTTATTTTTCATCTTTATTTCAAGTATATCTGCTTTTCCTTCACTAGACTGGTGTGAGGCATTACACTAACCCTGGATCATTGGATCTGACCATTTGATAAGCTCTTAGGATACCTTGATGTAGAAATTGATGAAGTCAGGGTCTGTGTTCTGTGAAGGATACAGCCTCTGATTCTCACGGAATGCCATCCAACAACTGCAAATTGAAAACTTGTGTGCGTAGGTCTAAAACCACCAAGTCCAAATCTGCATCCGTAATTCTATTGCTGATTGATTCGAATTCCTTTTTGGACATGAATGCCTCTCATTCGAGTTGGAGATAGCTTGCCCAGTGACCCTAGTAGTTAATGTAATGCATTTATGTAAACCACTTTTACAGGATTTGATCTAATTCCAATGGGTTTTTATTTCTTGAAAACAGTTACTTTTCTTTTTGTTTACTAGCATGTGTATAAGCACAAATCACATGTTCATAAATAAAGTTAACATTCTTTTAGCCTTGTGTGTTCCCTGGCATGTCTGTATTACATTTCTGAGTAGCATCTTACCATAAGCTAACATAGATACATCAAAAAAGATAAAATCATGGAGTGGGAGGGAAGACTTAGTGTTAGTTAGAACTAATTAAAGTGAATGAAAGAGCAAAACATTCCCTTCTGTTTGCTCTGGCTGTACCTGAATTGGGTTGTGGGTAGCATAGGGAGGGTGGAAGCCTCACATCACTCTTAAGTCCTGTCTCTTACTGTAAAAGCACTGCAGCCTCAGGTGCTTCTGGTGGTGGAGACACACTGAGCACTGTTAAAGCTAACTCAGGGCCTGGTCTGAAGCATGGGGGTTTGTTCATTGGGGTTTGGGGTTTGTTTTTCGTACACATATTTCTGTCTGTATTTGAAAGCAGAACCTGGATCTTAGTGTGGCAGGAGTAAATCCCTGGAAAACTTGCCAATTCTTGTTGAAGGGTAAAGCAGCAAAATGGAAATGAGTTAAGATTTTTTTTTTTTTTTTTTTAAAGGATGCACAAAGCCAAACTCTGTTTCTTCGTTGTCTTGCTCTTAGGTTAGCTGTCATTCTACACCCAAAGTTGTGCTGCTGTCCTACTCTTAATACAGCCAGAGCAAGAAGGTGGATCCTTTTTGGTTTAGTATTCCCATTTCAGGAACTGCAGGGATCTCCGGTTGATGCTTGTCCTTAGAGGCTGCAGAAGTGCAGAGAGTCCTGCCTGCTGGTTTAATGCCATCAAGCACAAGTGTGACCCTTCCTGGCTGGATTTTTAGTTCATCCAAGCTATAGGGGTTAGGAAGCCACAGTGATTTAAATGTAGCACTCCAGCAGTGAGATCAGCCTTTTCCTCCCATTTTCTGTCCCCTGTCCCACTTGCTTTGCATTAGTTTCTGCTAAGTCTTTTCTATGAAATGGGAATTAATACATTGACTGTTGAGTATGGTTTGGGAGGGGGGTTGCCCGTGTCCCCTCCCCAATTCTTCTGCAGTTTTATCTCTGGGTTGTATGCAAGTATCATGGAGATGTTGTTCGTGCTGGACTGAGTGGAGGGACTGGCAGAAATTTAAAGGTGGGAATAGACACAGGAATGTACGGTCATTGGAAGGTGGCTCTTGGGCAAACATACCACACAGTCCACTGATTATCTATTTGCTGCTTTTGGTATCTCCTGAGTAGAAAGGAGTGCTGCTGCCTCCTTTAAGGAATTGGACTGTTGCCTGCAAGCCATCTAATAACTGCTTCCTGAAAAACCCCAGTTTACTAACTGGTCTGTTTTGATTACTGGTCAGTCCTAGACCACTTAACACCAGGCTCCAACAGGGAGCTTCCCTAATCCCTTGTTTCCTTCTGAAAAACCATGGAATGACAGTGGTTGTGCTTGCCATGAGAGAACGCAGGCCTGTTTTCCCACATGTAAAAAAGAGTGGCATATGGAGTGTGAAGCTACCGAATCTGTGATCAGACTTCCCTTTAACAGAGCTAGGTACAAAATGTTCTCAGAAGGAGGACAGATCAGTCTTTGGTAAGACTTGCAATGGAAAGAAGGTCTCTCTTTTCAGATCTGCATGTTCCTCTTCAAATGCACATTTTAAGAGCTTATAGTTAGTAATGCAGTAATGTTGTATGTGCTCTCCTAGACATGTAGAGAAGGAATGATTAATGGATTTGAGGTATTTTTTCCCCAGTCTGATAAAATTGGTCCTTCAATTCTTTATTACCTAGTGCAGGGAAAGACAGGAGCTTTCTCCAATTCAGTGGCCTCATGAGGAGAGCTGTTCAGTTTTCATTGTGACATTTTATTCAGTGGTTTTGAACAACTAAAGACACAATAAGCAGTGATTCGAGTCCCTTCCTGATAATGACTTAAGCTTAACTGCAGTTTATGGCATAATATCATTCAATATAGTGGATCAGGGGGAAGAGTTTCCCTTTTTACTTGTGGAAGAACTGCTCCAGTGTTTAGTTCTCAGCAAACACTGTGGCCAGTTCCCCACTAGTGGCCCGGGACTTCCTTCCTACAAGCTGTAGCTGTAGGTAGCTGGAAGGGAGCAGTGTAGTTCCATTGGAGAGAAAAATACAGGGCTGTGCTCGAAATCCGTGTTTTCAATATCAGGAGTGTGCGTTGCACTTTCTGCCTTTGTTCATTTAGTCCCGAGTTCTTTTGGGTAGCAAGGAAATACTAAATTCTCACTTCCCAAGTTAATTTGGATAATGTGGTCTAATAAAATACCCTGAAAAGGAGTTCTCTCAGTTTTTATAGGCTACTCTGTCATGATAAACACATTTATTTAAATACAGTTTCAGCAGTTGTTTTCTTCTAGGCAGAATGGCGGGGTACTGTTAGGACTGATGCTTCGGATCAGTGGTTTTAGTTGGGTTTGGTGGGGTCCGAGTTTGGCATTTTTAAACTTACTGACAGGAGAGGCAGAGTTCATGGTTCAGGGCTCTTGCTTCATTCTGACAGCAGCTGTTCTGGATTCATAAAAGCATAACCATGTGCATTTGTAACTGATTAACTGACAAACTCCGCTGAAGCTTCCTGCAGTGATGCTTTTAAGCCCTTTTTAACTGAAAACTGACAGTTTCCTTCCCCCTTTGACTCCTAAGCCCCTGTGAGCGTTTGGGAGGGTCCCTCTGTGAGATACTCTGGAGCAATAAGTCCATCTCAGGCGGGTTTGGTTATTTTACTTCCTTATCATTAACCACATAGGAACCCTTAGGCTGCCATAGGTTTGGACTTTGTTTTGAACAAATACAATTGACACTGGGTTGGAAATGCCTCTTCCAGGGAACACTCAGTGGGTGTAGGGCAGCCTTTCAGACTACAGTAGAGGTTAACTGTTGCCATGTTTTGATTGTAGAACTTGAATATGTGTTTAATTTTTTGTGAACAGATTGATGACTCTTCTGCATCTATTTCTCTGGCCCAGCTTACTAAGGTATATATATATATATATATTCTTGTCAAATACTTTAAAGAAAAGTGTTTGTTTCTTATTTCTAAATCTCTACTGTGCTCTATAGCTGGATAACTGTTGTAATCAGAACAAAGCTTTAGCTTAATCCTTAATAATTTAAAGTATTCATTTTAACTTTAAAATGTGTGTATATTTTGATACTATCCTGTAAAGAGTAGTTCCCAGTTTGGGAAGATAGAAGGGGAGTGCCTTATCAGCCTCAGCATAATGTTGCAGTGTTACTCATCCTCAAGACACAAAGAAGAAGCCCTTCAGAAGCTCTTTACCGTTTTTCATACCTTTGGTTTATTTTGCGTTGGAAACTAACACAATTTTTGCAGAAGAATTTAATTGGCTGTAAGTTCCGGACATTGCAGGGGGGCTGCAACAGCCACAATAACATGGACAATTGCATGGCTTATTTCTGAATTCCTAGTCATTCCAGTTACAGAGCCATTCTTGGAATGCTGCACAATTCCATAAGCTGTAGTAGACAGTGGACAACCCGATCTAATTTGTTTGAACGCAGACTGTGTAAATTGTGTAAATGTACCTAATTGTTCATAGGAATATACCAATGTGTATGTGTGGCATAAAGTAGCAGCTGTGACCTTCTGGAACTGTTGTAATGCCATGTTTTGCGATGGAACTGCTTGCTTTTTTTGCTCAACGATGTGTAACTTTGTCTGGGAAAGCACTAGTGACTGCACTCGGTGAAAAGGCATAGTGCCAGCCACTTAATTCCTAGTCTTTGAAGTGACACAGCTTAGAGAAGGCAGGGCCCAGTGCAGAGGAGCTAGTTCTTTCTTCCCAAAACAAAGGCTGGAGCTAATTTCCAAGAAAGGAATCTTTTCCCCCGGTGACTTCTTCCCTGTCCCACTGCAGAAATCAAATTGTGTGCATTGGGCAGAAAAAAACCCCGCAAAATAGTTCTGGAGGTAGCCACCAAAAGCAATTGGTCTCCATTAGTGCTGTCCCTAACCGTGTCCTCGGCTCTGTAAACTCATGTGAAGTTTTACTCTAAAATGTGACAAGCTGTCCAGGTGTGTACACGGATAAACTTTGGAGGAAAACTAAGGATTTCAGGCAAATGCAGGAACATATCAGAAAGCAGCTCAAAACTGTTACTTCCTCTAACCTCTTGAATCCAGGCTGCCTTAGCGTGGAGGCAATGTGTTAACAGTTTTCTGGTTTATTATTGCTCTGTATTAAATGCCATCTTTGAATTTTGGTCTATTCCTAGTAATGTTTTGTGGGCTTTGGATGTATTTTGTAAACCGTTTGGGTTCAAACAAATTAGTCAAATACCTGTAAAGTTTTCTGTACGTGTTAATGGCAATGATTTCATAGCTGTTGATCTGGATTGTGTTACTGTTGGGAAACTCCTGTGTATATGAAACAACCATTTAATAAAAAGTTGAAACTAGTTGGTTGCTTTTGTGAATGAATGCATATAAAACCAGAACCATGAGTGCTTGATCTGAATGGTAGGTGCTTGAAGGTCCAAATCATTTACAGTCACTCCCTTAGACCCTGCTTGTATCTGGACTAGTGTGTAATAAAAATACTTTAACAAATGCTACTTTATTCAGCTGGCTTCAGTAATTTGAAGATCTAGTTCTGCATAAGGTTTCTATTACAATTTGTAAATTAAAAGGACACAGTCAACTGGGAAGAACCTGCAGGTTGTTCTCATTGTAGTTAAATCATTTGATCTGGAGAAGTTAGTGGGGGGAACACGCAGTTTGGGCTGCCCATAGCACATGATGGTCGCATTTCTGCTGAAGAGAACTTTGTGTCTTTCTGAGGCATCAGAAAGAGCTGGGTTCATTTCAGTGCTTCCATGTCTGAATTTCAGCAAGCAAAAACAGCTGCCCCAACTCCTAAGTTGTGTGTCCTTTTAATGCTGCAAAATGTTGATAATGCTACTTGCATACATCTTAATCAATTGTACAGTGTGTATCTTCTCCTTCAAATAGTCTGGAGCTTCAAAATCAGTTTAAAAACACTGGATAGTGTATATATTTTTTTCTACACATTGCTTCAGTCCACGTGGAAGAAAACTGGACTGGTTACACAAGCCTTTATGTCAGGTACAAACAGAGCCTAAGGTTTGAGTGCCCAACAATGCTCTTTTCAAGTAGGCTGACAGGCACATAAACATCATGTAATGGCGTAAGGACTCCCCAGAACATCTTCAGGACAAATATATTTTATATAAGCAGCTGTTTTCATGCAAGCTCAGCTAGTGTTGTGCTGCTCTTTACAGGATTGGATGAGTGGTGTTGTCTTTGGCTGTGTGGGCTTAAATGTGTTTCTAATGTGTGTGTCAAATAATTGCCTGTTAAACAGACCGCCAATCTGGCTGAAGCCAATGCTTCCGAAGAAGATAAAATAAAAGCTATGATGACACAGTCTGGCCATGAATATGATCCCGTCAAGTAAGTGTCCGGAATGTCAAATGTGTTCTCTGAAGATTGTGTAACAATAGTGGAGACGTTGGTTTTAACAAAACACACACCCATCCCTTCTCTCTTTTTTTCCCCAAAACCTTCTAGTTACATGAAGAAGCCCGTGGGTCCGCCTCCACCATCATACACTTGCTTTCGCTGTGGGAAACCTGGCCACTATATAAAGAACTGCCCAACAAATGGGGTAAGGTTGGGGGGGGGGGGGGGGCTTGTGCTCTTGCTGACGATTGCATTTCGTTACCTTGGCAGCTGGTAACAAATCCAGGCATGCTCATGTTAAGAATTGCTTTTTTCTAGGTCATAGGCATTAAACGTGTCTGGATCTTTCTCTGTGAACTTCCAAGTGTATTTTGATGTATTTTGATGTTACTGGGAATTTTTCTCTTTTTTAACCCTTTCTTTTCATGACAGTTGATAATTTTTAGTATTCTGTGTAAAAAGATGGTTCTGTTGACCCCATGTGTTAAATATTTTCATGTTTTATTTACCCAAGTCTCTGGTTGAGTATTCATACATTTAATATTAGTCACTGAATATATGCATGAGGTGTGAAGTCAGCCTTCGTCTATAGCTGGTGAATAGAAGTTTCTCCAGTGGCTGATCCAGAGCCTTGACTTAAGCTCTCCCTTGGAATTTGGAGGAGGAGCACGTTTGTCTCTTCTCCCAGGGGATGGTGAGCTAAGACATGTTTCACCCTTAAGGAACCTGTGGTTAAGCCAAGACTATCGACTGAGCTCAAAACTCTGCTCAGGCCTTTGGAACATCCTGGCCATGCTCATTTAGGATAATAAGTGTTTTAGTTGAGCAACTCTTATGCTAGGTAAAAGGAGAGGATTAAAGGCTTTTGCTGCTTAAAATGATAATTGCAGTCTCATTTGAAGAGTGTGTTTGAGATGAGGAATGTGCTTTTCTTAACAGGACAAAAACTTTGAGTCTGTTCCCAGAATTAAAAAGAGCACAGGAATTCCAAGGAGTTTCATGATGGAGGTGAAAGATCCCAACACCAAGGGTGCCATGCTCACAAACACTGGAAAATACGCCATACCAACCATTGATGCGTAAGTATGGAATCCATTGGGAATTCCTGACCACAAAGGGAGTGAGAGAAACCGTATGTAAATGCCTGAGTAGCACTGCAACCAAGTTGGCCAGCTTCTCTAGAGAAGGGAGAGGAGTCATTGTCATTGTATCTCAACCTTAAAATCATAGTGTGAAACAGACTGAAGTTCCGCTGTTGCTATAAGCTGAGAAAATACTGTGTGTGCTGACAAGAGTGGCTGCTTTAAAATGCACTTGGTGGCGCGTCAGTTTTTCTGTCATGGATCTCCTTTTGTAGAAGCTGTAACATTGACTTCTTTCCTTCATCAAATGCAGTTACTTGGAGACTAGCTTTATCCTGAGCCTGCAATTTACGTTTGCCCCCTGGCAAAGGAGAGATGGGATTCATTTCATCTGATTTCTAGCTGTCAAATATTTTTCTAGTCTGAGCTAATGTCTTACTTGGTCCAATGAGTGGGAGAGTTCTGCAGAAGGAAGATTGTTCCCCCTCCCTATTGTAGTGGTGTGGCTGTAGAAAAGTAGTTGAAACTAAATGCCTGTATTTCAGAAGGCTGATGTGGAGTGAGGATTCCATCTGTTACCTTCCCTTGGTAAAATGCAAAGCTTGGAAAAGTTTCCCTTTAACTTTTTTCTTCTTCTTTCCCCACCCTCCCTCCAGGGAAGCTTATGCTATAGGAAAGAAGGAAAAGCCTCCTTTTTTACCAGAGGAGCCGTCCTCCTCCTCAGAAGAAGACGATCCTATTCCAGATGAGCTGTTATGTCTCATTTGTAAAGATATCATGACGGACGCAGTTGTTATTCCCTGCTGTGGAAACAGTTATTGTGATGAATGTAAGTGTGTGTTAATTTGAAATGTCAAATCTAATCTGCTAAAAGGAAATTATTACTAATTCCATTTAATACTTGAGTATACTTTAAACAGGAATATATAAGAGTATAAGGAGGGGAAGAAATGGTAGAAAGCTTTTTTCCCTTCTTATGTATCTAGTTAAGTGTTCTTTACACATGGAAGAATAAGTATGTGAAGGTGATTACAGTATTAGATATCAAATACACTGAGTTTGTCCACAGCCCTTTCTCATAGATGATTATACAGCCAAGTCTGGTGACTTACTCGGGTCTGCAACACACAGACAGTTGGGCGTTTAATCCACGTTGTTCTCTATGGGAGTGGTGGTTAAAACGTTCAGAACTCAGACCTGCCAGTGTTTTGAGATGTGTTTTGTTCATTTACCTAAAGGTTGTCATTGAAGTGTTTTTAGAATTTGTTATAACCCCAAGTATTTCCTTAGTTTGGCTAAAAACAGTTTTGGTTATTCTAATTCACAGGTATTAGAACAGCATTACTGGAGTCTGAGGAACATACATGCCCAACGTGTCATCAGACAGATGTTTCTCCTGATGCTTTAATTGCCAACAAGTTCCTACGCCAGGTAACAACTGCTTCTGTGTAAACTGTAAGGGAAGTCTTATTTGTGACAAGCAGAAAGGAAAGAAAATACCAATTTGTATCTCCTTAAGCAAGGGTAAATTGAACAAGGCTACGTTTACTCTTCAAATACCTTGTCTGTTGTTAACAGAAGCTGACAACTCATTAGAGACGATTTGGCAAATTGAGGTCATGCTGTTGTTTAACATCGTTGCCTTTCACATTTGGTGTTAACATTGAAGTGCTTGAAATACAGATGCTCTTGAGTTACCAGTCATTAACATCAGTGTTCCATGTACTGTGTTCATACAGCTGTGTGTTGATTTAGTTCAAGATGGATGGCATTTACAGGAATACACAAGTAATTGTACTCTGTGGAGGGTTTGTTCCTGCATCTGCTGAAATTTCACTGTACCTTGTTGTAAATGTTCTTCTGCCTTTAGGCTGTGAACAACTTCAAAAATGAAACCGGTTACACAAAAAGGCTCCGTAAGCAGATTCAGCAGCAGCAGCAGCAGCAACAGCAGCAGCAGCTGCCGCCACCACCACCACCTCCACCACCTCTTATGAGACAAACAATAACACGCAACCTGCAGCCTCTGCTCCGGCCAACGAGACCGGAACCACTGATGATTCCATTAGCTTCTCTGGCCTCGCGTTCTGCTCTGTCATCTTTGGCTCCAGGTCCATCATCCGTGGCAGCTGGGCTGCCTGTAAATCCATCTTCTGTTGTTGTCTCTGATCTCCCTCCAGCAGTGTCCCTGTCTCTCCGTGGTGAAAAGCCAGATGGACCTTTCCGGTGAGTAAATCTGTAGACAAGATGAATATGCTGTAATCAGATTCTTGAGTTCTCAGCTAGTGATTTGTGTATAGTTAGGGGCAGTTCCAGGTAACTATGGAAGTTCTGGGTTTTCTTTTTGCTTTGGTAAGTTCAAGTGTGCCTCATGCAAGAATTTCCTCAGAAGTATTTCTGTTTGGTTCCCTTACAGTCATTCAGTACAGGTTTACCCTGGAGGAGGAGCCTTTTGGTCCCCAGGAGCCTTTGATTTTAAATGGCTAGCAATTCCGTAGTTATGCCAAACCTTGAGGTGCATCAAGTTCTCTTTAGTACTGGGGAAATACTTCCATGAAGTGTAAAAGCAGGATTATAGGTAAAATTGACCAGGTGTTTTCACATTGCTTTTTTCTACACTATTTTTCATCACTATTACGATAAGTTAGAGTCATCCTCAATCATACAGAGTGTAGTCAGTGATACATAATGAAACTGAAACACTACAGATTTGAAGTGTTTATAAACATGACAGTCTAATTTTGCAACCCAGTGAAGTCATGAAAATACATTAAAGATCTGGGCTATAGTTCAGGGTTTACATCCTTCCAGCTTTATGCCCTGCATTCAAATAGCTGCTCTGTCCACAGGAGTGCCAGGCTCAGCTGTAATGCTCAGCACAGAGGGTCACAGTTCAGCAGAACCTCTAAGGCAGCCTCTGAACTAGCACATGCACATTTCCTAATAGCATTTCGGTTCCTGCATCTTCCAAAACTCTGATCCATTCACGTGCAGCCTGCTTAATAAGATGTTTTTTGAGTGAGCTCTTTGAATAGCAGGAGCCCAGATTGATCTCTCGTCAGTGCTTCCTTTGGAATCTGCCAACCTCACGTTTGTCAATCTGGGGAAGATTATATTCTGCTTTTTTCTCTATTTACAGCAGCCAGCCTTTCCTCACCTGGGACTTTGTATTTCCAGTAGCACTTCAAAACACTGTTTGAATAACCTAATCTGTTGTTTTGTAGTGATGATACTGTTATACCTCCTGCTGCTCTGGTGACTGCTGCTGAGCTTTCTAAATCTTCCCCACTGTCAATCACCAGTCTGTTGGAAGAGAAGGTAACTTTTATTTCAACATAAGCAGTGGTTCTTGGACTTCAGTAGAGCTCACTTCCTAACTGTTTGCTTTTCTTTCCAAGGGCTATCAGGTTCCTGTACTAAGACAGCCAGCATTACCAAGTCTTCTGGGCCCTCAAGGACAATCAATACCCACAACTGGTAAGTAGCGGTAACTTCAGAATTTCTTCTAAAATATCCTATTTAGATAAACTGAATGGTTGAGAGGTTTTTCTTTTTCTTCTTCCCACTCCCAAAGGTCATCCCATGAGAGCCGGAGCCATTCGCTCAGCAGGCGGCAGACCAGGCTGGGAACTGTAAGTATCCTACACAAATTCTATATATTGCTGCTACATGTAAGCTGTTAAATTAGGCTGTACCATGTAACTTACACATCTGCTGATTTATAATGAAACTACACACAGAGCTGTGGAGAATACAAGTGGTAATTAATTTTTCAATGGCTTAATTTGAATTACTTTTAACAAAGGGGATCCGTGCATGCAGAAAGATCATGTAACATGAAACTCCAGTCCATAATTGAAGAGAGGACTCTGAAAAATGAACTCTCTTTGAGGAAACCATAATTACCTATAAAAATCAAGTCTAATGTAAAGATCAATGGAAGGCCACCCATTTGATCACTGGCTGAATAGGGCTGAAGAAATTGATAGCTTAATAGAAATCAGCCTCCAGCATTCTTCAGCAACTTAGTTGATGCTGATTGAGCAAATGATTGGAAGAATCAACGCTGTTATTTTATGACAGTTTTGAATTTCTCTAATTTAGTCATCTCAAACAGCCAGGCTGCCCTCTCTCAGTTGCAGAGAGGGGAATCTGTACTATATGTTATTGCAGTGTCAAGTTAGTCCTTTTGGTGTGCGTACATATATATAATGTTACAGATGGATTGTAAGGGTGTGTTGCGTTTATAGAGTCTTAAGATCAATCTAAACAAAACCCAGGATCCCTCCCACAGATTGCCTAAAATCTCATATTCAGTAAATAAGAAAATAAGAGTTCAGGGACAAGAACAGGCCAAATGCATCGTCACGAGGCAACACTGTAGGAAGCGTAGGTGGGAGAAGTTAGAAGAAGTTTGAGAGAAGATGAGTTTACATTTGTGCAGTACTGTGAAGATCAGAAGTGTGAAGTGCCTCAAGGAGCGGCAGAGGAGCAGTGGGCACTGGGTGCATGGGAGATAGGAGTCTCTTAAGCATGGGCAGCACCATCCCCAGTCAGAAGGCTGAGTGTAAGGAGTGAAGACTGAGGGAACTGCTGGGGGTGAGGATGTGGAAGGCAAGTATGAGGATCAAGAAGTAGCTGTGGTCTCAAATTAACAGAAAACAGGGAGACAAATGCATCAGTTGAGAGCAAGAAGTGCTCGCCACCATGCTCCCGCTTCCTTCGCTTTCCTCTTTGAAATCAGGGCATGGTGTGACAATCAGTGACACGAGTTTTTGGATTTCTTTAGAAGTTCAAATCGAGGACGCCTGCATGGTGACCGTGCCCAAAGGACTCAGGCCCCATCACTACCAGCATCAGCACCAGTCTTTGTGCCTGTGCCTCCACCTCCCTTGTATCCTCCACCACCACATGCACTTCCTCTTCCTCCTGGGGTACCACCACCACAGTTTCCTCCTCAGTTTCCACCTGGGCAGCCTCCATCCGCTGGGTACACTGTCCCCCCTCCAGGATATCCCCCAGCTCCTGCAAACATGTCATCAGCGTGGGTACCAACAGCAGTACCAACGGCTCATTCCAATACCATCCCAACGACCCAAGCACCTCCCTTATCTAGGGAGGAGTTTTACAGAGAGCAACGGAGACTAAAAGAGGAGTAAGTATTTGGCTCGCTGATGTTGCATTGCTTTTTATTGTTGTATTTCGGTAGTGTATCGGACTGCAGTTACACTAAAGTGCATCTGAGATAAGCAAAAATGACATAGTGTTTCTTCCAGTATACTTTTCCATTGCAGATGGTAAACATGCAAAGCTAAACCAGACAAATGTAATTCTAAAACTTTCCCTAAAACGTGTAGGAATTCTCAACTGTTTTTGCTTAAATAGGATGTTCACCTGTTGCGTTGCATGCAGTATACATTTTCTCATATTGGCCATGTTTTGTTTCTTGATGTCTTTTTGTAATAAAGGTCAAACTATAATTGTAATAAAGGTCAAACTTATTTTAACAGGGAAAAGAAAAAGTCCAAACTTGATGAGTTTACAAATGATTTTGCTAAGGAATTGATGGAATATAAAAAGATTCAAAAGGAGCGTAGGCGTTCGTTTTCCAGGTAACTGCTTTACATGTCCGTAATGGAGAAGCAGATTGTCTAGAAGAATCAGGAGGAGTTCACTCCACCTCTGTCGTTAGATGGATTGGATGATTCAGGGGATTAGCAGTGATAGGAGTTCATGTGCAGGTTACTAGCTCACTTAGCTTACTAGGTTACGGCAATGATTAGTGGACTGGTAGATAGAATTGAGCAGTAGCTGTCAAGGAGCAGGGCTCTCTTATACTGTGTCTCTGCAGTGATATCCTTCCCCTCCAGACAGCGTGAGGAGGCCAGAGACTGGACAGGGATAATGACTGGATTTTCTGCGTCTCCCTTCTCTGATTATAACCATTACCTCAAAGCCCTTTGGAGGAGATAAGTGAGAGAAATTGTCTTCATTTCCTCTGTTTATCTCATGTGGCAACCTGGAGAGACGTTAACCTGGACTGCAGGCTGGTATTTTGTCGACAATGTTAAATTTTTCTTTGGATTTAAAGGATCAGGCTTGTTTATAGGGAAATCTTGGTGAAGGACTTGGAGATGAGGAATGATGATAGTGAACAAACGTGGAATGATGTGAAATGGCTCTTAAATATAAAAGAAAAACTTGTGATGGAACCACTGAGGACAGCTTATGTGTTCTGTCTCCAGAGTGACTTGGGCAGGAATCTGAATAGCTCTCCATTAGTAACGCTGTCAGTATCTTTCCTAGGCACTGAGTCATGTTGCTAGAGGCTGAGTTTAGAAGCTTTTAGATTGGAATTTTCTTGCAATGTGGTCGCTAAGCTCGGTTAGAGTGAGAGATGTGCAAAAGTCTCTAGGAGATCTGGCTGGAGGTGTTTATTAAGTAGTCCTGTATGTAAGACTGCAGCACTAACTGACAAGCAGTGAGGTTGAACAGACTGAGCTGGCCTTTAACACTGAGCTTTGCTGTCTGCAGGCTAAACTGTGTTTTCTGGATGTTTGATACTGCACTGTAGCCATTAAGACTTGCTCTTTTTGCATTTTACTGCAACAAAAACGATTTGCATTGCATGTAGTAGCCGAATAGTGGAAAATGTGCGTGTTCACGTACCAGTAGAGGCCAGTACACACCACCTTAAATCAATCCCTAGCGCTGGTAGCTCCTGTAATAGAAGTGAGTGGAAATAGACTTACCCTTCCTGTATGTTTTACACTAACAAAGCAGCAGCTGTTCTGTCTTGTCAGCAGAAACTTTACGTGTTATCAAGTTTTTCAGTTTGCAGTAGCGTTATGTCAGCAGCTGAAGGAAGCTTTGACATAAGCATTTGAAGAGAAAAAAACCAGACCAAATTTGGGAAATAAAAACCAGGGGGGCGCGACTGGTTTGAATTAACTTCATTTATTTTCTTGTGTTGTGTTTTCTTTTAAGGTCCAAGTCTCCCTATAGTGCTTCATCTTACTCTAGGAGCTCCTACACCTACTCCAAGTCAAGATCAGGTTCCTCCCGCTCTCGCTCCTACTCTCGCTCGTTCAGCCGTTCTCATTCTCGTTCCTACTCGCGATCTCCACCGTACCAGAGGAGAGGCAAAGGGAAGAGTCGGAACTATCGGTCTCGCTCCCGGTCACATGGGTACCACCGCTCCAGGTCAAGGTCACCCCCATACAGAAGGTACCACTCACGATCAAGGTCTCCAGTGTTTCGAGGCCAGTCTCCCACTAAACGAACTGTACCTCAGGGGGAGGGAGAAAGGGAGTATTTTAACAGATACAGAGAAGTTCCACCATACGATATGAAAGCCTATTATGGCAGATCTGTGGACTTCAGAGACCCGTTTGAGAAGGAAAGATACAGAGAATGGGAAAGGAACTACAGAGAATGGTACGAGAAGTTTTACAAGGGCTATGCTGTTGGTGCTCAACCTCGGCCTCCTGTCAGCAGGGAAAACTTTTCTCCAGAGAGGTTTGGTGCCCCCGGGACCAGGAGGGAGAACTCTCCCTATGCTCGGGGGCGTAGGGAGGATTATCCTGGTGGGCAGAGCCACCGCAATCGTAGTATAGCTGGAAATTACCCCGAAAAACCCTCTGGAAGAGAGAGCCATGGTGTCAAAGATCCTACAAAATCGAAAGAGAAGGAGATAGAAAATCCACTGGGAGATGGCAAGGGAAATAAGCATAAAAAACACCGAAAGAGAAGGAAAGGAGATGAGAATGAAGGATTTGCTAATACTGAGATGTTGGAAAGTACGAGAAAACCAAGAGAGGCAGTTGCAACAGAAGATGCTAAAACAGACTCCCTGTTCATACTTCCAAGCAGGGATGATGCCACTCCTGTAAGAGATGAGCCCATGGAAGCAGATTCCATCGCTTTCAAACCCGTGTCTGAAAAGGAGAAAAAAGAGAAGGATAAACCAAAAGCAAAGACTGACAAGACAAAGCGGAAAGCAGATGCGGCCGTTCCTCCTAAGAAGGACAGCGCAGTGAAGCCAGGCAAAGCTTCCCAAGAGAAGGTGGACCCTGACCGGGAAAAATCTCCTCGAACAGAACCTCCCGTGAAGAAGGTGAAGGAGGAGTTGCCAAAGACAGACAGTGTTAAAGCATCTTCCTCTCAAAAGGACGAGAAGGCTCTTGGTACCCCACGGAAAGTTCACCCTAAAGCAGCAAAAGATCACCCAGAAACCAGACCAGCCAAGGAGGAGAAGGCAAAGAAAGACCATCCGAAAGAAGCCAAGTCGGAGAAGCCCTCCACCAAAGAGGACAAGACAAAAAAACCTGCAGAAAAGGGCAAACCCTCTGATGCAAAACCTGAAAAAAGAAAACGAAAAGCAGAGGAAAAGGTTGATAAAGAGCATGAAGCCACTTCCACAAAGGCGTCGAAACCAGAAACTGCAGAATCGAAAACATCGCCAAAGGGGAAGGCTGAGCCTGATGGTGAGAAAGGAGAGAAAACTCCAGACAAGGACAAATCTGCTTTTCTCAACAACCCTGCCAAAAAGATTAAACTGAACCGAGAAACCGGCAAAAAGATTGTGAGTGGAGAGAACGCGCCACCTGCAAAAGAACCTGTGGAGAAACCTGAGCCAAGCAGCAGCAAAGTGAAACAAGAGAAAACAAAGGGGAAAGTGAGGAGAAAAGTAACAGCAGCTGATGCATCTAGTTCTACTCTTGTAGACTACACCAGGTACCTCCGCATTCCTTTTCCTATTCTTTTTTTCCTCCTCCCCTCCCAAAATGTGTATAGTTGTGGTTGGTGACTACTGAACTAACAGCTAAATCCATGCTGAATGAGTGAATAATCCTTCCTCTCAAACTACTCTTGGGTCAAAATCAAGTTTTGTTAAAGAAATCAAGCAGGCCGTGCAGAAAGCTGGTAACGTTAATTCACTGGGGATATGTTTGACCCTGACTTCTAGGACTTCATTTTCCCCTCTTGTTCATTACATGTTGACTGAGGTGTCCCCTCTGTTTTCCTTCAAGTCCAGCTTATTTCAAAAGGCAAGGAGAACAGATGTGGCTGCGCCAGGCAGTATTGTGCATTTTAAACATTTCAAGGTCCTGTAAAGAACACTGGAGCACAAGGACAAAGCTTCGGTTCTCTGTAGTCACCTCTCCATAATTGCTTGCTTAGATATTGAAACAAGAATGAAGATCTGATTTATCTGCCGTTGGTAGAAATAGGACATGAAGGAATTACCAGATCAGGAAGTCCCCAAGCTGATAACCTTGTGTCTTTGTTAATTAGACGTATAGGGGCAGGATACTGAATGAACTGATTGCTCATACTCTGAGGCAGTGGATTCACCAAGATCCACACTCACTGAGATGTTTTATAGAACATCTTTTGGAAAAATGCTGAAGACTGAGAACTGAAACAAAAGCTGTTTGTAAAGTGCCACAAAGATGGTGGGGTGTGTATCTCACCCGTTACTAATACATGCTTTTTTCCTCTTAGCACTAGTTCTACTGGAGGAAGCCCTGTCAGAAAGCCTGAAGAAAAGACAGATACCAAACGAACTGTCATTAAGACCATGGAGGAGTATAATAATGATATAACAGCCCCTGCTGAAGATGTCATTATTATGATCCAGGTCCCTCAGTCAAAGTGGGATAAAGATGACTTCGAGTCTGAAGAGGAAGACATTAAATCTACCCAGGTGCCCACAAGCATAGGAAAACCTGCTAGTGTTATAAAAAATGTGAGTGCTAAGCCAGCAAACCCCATAAAACACAGTGAAAAAGAGATAGAGCCTTTGGAGAAAGCACAGAAATCTACAAAAGAGGCGAGTTATGAAAGCTCCCAGCATGATGCCAAGAGCTCAAAAAGTTCTGTGTCGAGTGAAAAAGGCAAAGCCAAAGAGCGGGATCATTCGTTATCAGACAAGGACACCTCGGAGAAGAGAAAAAGCAGTGCTCAGCCAGAAAAAGACCACTTGGAACGTGCAGCTGAGCAAGGAAATGGAAAAACCGTTTCCCAGTCTTCCAAGGAGGGCAGATCAGAGAAGCACGATCCTGGCCGTGGATCCACTGCCAAGGACTTCACTCCCAACCGAGACAAGAAATCTGACCATGATGGCAGCAGAGATCATTCTAGTTCCAAACGCAGAGATGAGAAGAGTGAGCTAGCGAGGAGAAAAGACTCCCCTTCTCGAAACAGAGACTCTGCATCCACTCAGAAGAGTAAACCGAGAGAGGAGCGAGCAGAGCCGTCCAAAAAGGGCACTGGAGAGGCCAAAAGGAGCAGCTACAGTCCCTCGCGTGAGCGGAAGCAGTCTGAGCACAAAGCTGCTCACGAGTCCAAGCGTACATCAGAGGAACACAAACCTCTGGATAAAAATTCAGTAAAAGAGAAGGAGAAAGAGAAAGAAAAGGAAAAGGAAAAAGAAAAGGAAAAGGAAAAAGAAAAGGAAAAGGAAAAAGAAAAGGAAAAGGAAAAGGAAAAAGAAAAGGAAAAGGAAAAGGAAAAAGAAAAGGAAAAGGAAAAAGAAAAGGAGAAAGAAAAGGAAAAGGAAAAAGAAAAGGAAAAAGAAAAAGAAAAGGAAAAGGAAAAAGAAAAGGAGAAAGAAAAAGAAAAGGAGAAAGAGAAGCACCTCCAAGAAATAAAGAGCAATAAAGAGAAAGAGCCAAGTGTTACCAAACCACCTGTGAAACAAGAATCACCAGAGGCAAAGAATGAGAAAGAGAACGTGGCTGGACAGAACGATAAAGGCGTTGTCAAGCCCAAGCCTCAGGTCAGCAACTCCTCACGGCTCTCCTCTGATCTGACCCGAGAGACTGACGAGGCTGCGTTCGTCCCAGACTACAACGAGAGTGACAGTGAGAGTAACGTGTCTGCTAAAGAGGAGGAAGCTGCAGCGAAGAACCCGAAAGAGCCGAAAGAAAAGGCTGCTGAGAAGGTGAAGGAGGATGCGGCCGCTCCTCCCGCAGCTGAGCAGCCTGAAGCCAGCAGGAGTCAAAGTCAGAGCAGCCCCAGCGTCAGCCGCAGCCGCAGCCACAGCCCGTCCGAGAGTCAGACTCGGAGCCACAGCAGCAGTGCCAGCTCCGGGGAGAGCCAGGACAGCAAGAAGAAGAAGAAGAAGAAGGAGAAGAAGAAGCACAAGAAGCATAAGAAACACAAGAAGCATAAGAAACACCTCGGCAACGAAACGGAATTGGAAAAGAGCCAAAAACACAAACACAAGAAGAAGAAATCGAAGAAGAGCAAAGATAAAGAGAAAGATGACCAAAAAGTGAAATCTGTCACGACATAGAATGACAGATGATAAAAAAATGACTTAATTCCTAAGTCATCTGTATTAAATTTTGTTAAAATGTAAACGAATTCAAGCGTTGTAAATAATGACATGGAAGACCCTGTGCTGCACTTAAACTATTGCTGCTTGATTGTTTGATTTTTACATCAGAGCTTTATAAAAAGTGAACATTTTGTACAGAATTGTGAGTTGTGACCATGTAACATGAAAGGTTTTGCTGGGGCATCTTCTTTTTCACCACCGGCGGTTGCTTTGGGTGAGTTCCCTGTACTGTGAAGACTTTCACATCTGGGTCGGGTTTTATCGCCTGGCAGAAGCAGCTGGGCTGAGCGGCCCGGGCCCGGCGGGATGGTTTGTGGAGAACATCGCAGCCCTGTTCTGTCACTTTTTGATTACAATAAAAGGTTTTCAGTAAACTATCCCCTGTGGTGAGACTCGCGGTGAGAGCTGGGCACGAGCAGGGAGAGCAGCGGCAGGGATTGCTCTGAGGAAGGCTTTGCTGGTGGCCGGCGGGTGCACCGCGGCGTACCCATGGGTTTGGCTCTGAAGTGAGCGGTAGGGTGTTGGATCCTGTGATCTGACGCGGTACGGGGGGGTGCTGCTCGGGGGTGCGCTGTTACTGGGGCCAGGCAGGCTTGGAGCTCTCGTGCAAGGTATGTGTGGTCCCAGACTGTAATTTAAATGGTAACTGCTGTTACTTCCGACCCTCACCTCATCGCGCTGGCTGGAGTTCTTCATGGTGTGTAAGGCAGTGTGCAGTGGAGGTGACTGCGGTTTGCTGGTGGATATCGAGCAGTAAGACTGTAAATACCCGGCAGTCATCAGAAACATCTTGAAGGAGAGGGGGCGAGGATCAGAGAATGAAATGGTAAAAGTAGAAATCTACCCCAAGGTGCTCTATAAATGAAGCCATCCGGAGTGTGTGTGTGTTTGTCTGCTTGTTCCTAGTCTGATGTGGCAGCAGCCTGCAGAGTGGGTGAGCATCTCCCGTGCAGATGGGAGCTGTGGAAGCAGCCTGGTCTACTGGAAGGTGTCCCTGCCTGTGGCAGGTTTGGAACCAGATGGTCTCTAAGGTCCCTTCCAGCCCAAACCAGTCTGGTTTGTCCCTAGTAGGCTGACTTCTGCTTGTTTCCAGCATCTCAGCAGTGTTCGGCTCGCTCAGAAAGCTGCTGTTGCTGCCAGCAAACACTTACACACACGCTGTACTCTGCTGTGTCTCGTGATGCTGATCAAGATGTTTGTGGTTCAGGCAGAAGTGTTCCTGGTATTTGCCTTGCCTTGGCGCTGCACAGAGGGCAGGGGAGCGCCAGCAGGTCCAGGACTCAGCCAGGCCTGGGGAGCTGGGTTGTCTTGAGCTGGATTCTGGACAGCTTCTGCCAATGGCTTTCTCTGATTCAAAGATGGTTTTGTAGGAGTGATTACAAAGGGGGAGGGTTTGGCAGTTGTTCACATAGGTTGCAATGTGTGAAGGAAATGGGGTTAGAGGAGATGCTGTAGGACGTGTGGGGTTTCCTTACAGGTGATGGAGACAGGTGTGATGGGCTTCTCGTGCCCCAGAACAAAGGATGGAACAGGTACTTTGGGTCTGTGACTGAGAAATCATAGAATCACAGTGCCTCTGGGTCCCTGTGGCATGTCACCTACGGGTAAGGCACCACGGCCAAGGCACCACTGTCTGTCCTTTAGCATCTTTTAGGCTTGTTCAGCAGCCAAAGCTGTTGGGTGATTCCCATCCTGTCTGTGTAGCAGCCTCCCCACTGAGGGGTCAGACAGGCAGCAGCCAGCCTCGCTCGTCGTTAGTGACCAAAGTGGGTGTTGTGGAGGGGGGATGGAGGTTAATTCCTGCGTGCAGCCTGGCGCCTTCCAGGGCTGCAGCGATTGCAGCCTTGGTTGCTGATGAGGAGGGACCTTTGGGCACAGCCCTGTCGGGGGAGGCAGCCGCTGCCCGTGGGGTGAGGCAGAGGAGGCAGAGGCAGCCCAAGGTTGAGGGAGGCAGCACCTCCGGATGCAGCTAATTAAAGGGAAGCGCTAATCAAGGCCGGGGGCTCTGGGGAGTCCTGCTGGGGGGGGGGGGGGCTTCCTAATCCAAACGGGAGCAGCGCTCGGTGGTGGGAGCTCCGGTGCTCTGCGTGCTTGGCGGCACCCCTGTCACCCACTGCCACCCTGCAGCGATGGGCAGCGCAGCCGGACCCTGCCCCGGTTCAGCTGTGGTGAGCTCCAAGAGCACACAGTGAAGCTCAGGACCAGTTGGAGGATGGACTCGGGCTCCCCAGTCCCGCAGTGGTTAATGTGGTGCTGGGCTGGCCTTTTCTTCTCTTTCTCTCTAATCCCGGTTAGACAGCATCCAACTTTTCTCTGGAGCTGGATGTACCGGCCCGCAAGTGTTGCCTCTTTCTGCCTACGGCTGATGCTTTGGCATCCGCAGTTTGGGATGGAGCAAAGCAGGGATGCTCCACAGGGATGTCAGGATCTCCCCACCATGGCATGGGCACGGCAGTGGGACAGCCCCAGACTGAGCGCATGAAACCCTGTGCTCCATTCAGCATCCAAGAGGGGCCAGGGTTGTGTTTGGGATCCTTCTTTGGCAGTGGGGCTCTTATGGAGGTCTGTGTCCGGGGGGCCCGGGCAGCTCGGGAAGCCTGAAGGGAAGCTGCAGGTTGGAAGCGTTTGGGCTTTCCCATCACCGAGAGCTGCCCCCGTGATCCCCGCATCCCCTGCAGCGCGTGAGCAATCCTGCCCCGGGAGCGCCGCATCCCTGTCCCTGCGCCTCGTTGGAGTTTCGTTAACACAGATCCTGCACTCACGGTTCCAATCATCCGGATGCCCCCGGGACGCGCTCTGCCCGGTAATGGATCTCCAATGGATCTCCAATGGATCTCCTGGGACGTGGCTGCGGAGCTGCTGTCAGTGAGCGCGGGCTGCAGCCCGGGGGGGTTTGCTGGGCTTTGGTGGTGTGCTCACACAAATCCGCCCTTTCCTCTCTGACAGAGCGGATGGAAACGAAGCGTTTGGCTCTGCTGCGCTCAGCAAAGCTCCGCTGGAAGCCTGCGCTGGTATCGGTAGTGAACTGGGTGCACGCCTGAATTACACAGTGGTCCTTTGGGCTGCAGCAGATCCTTGCCTGAGTCATCCACGGGAGATGTGGGCCGGAGGAGCAGGACATGGCTGGGGATGCAGTGGAGTGTGAGGGGGGTCTCTGACCGGACAGACCCACGTGTGGCCTCGGTGGGGCAGGAGAAGGGGGACCCACTATGGCAAGGCCAGGGTGGACAGGTGGTGGGCGATGGCGCGGGCGCTGATGGGGACTAAACCCTCATTGAAGCCCTGGCATTTCGCTCCCATCTCCTGCCCCTTCCCCCTGAAGTTCCTGGGTTCCAGAGGTTGGCAGCCGGCGCCGGGAGCTCCTTGCTTCATTAATTGCGGTTTTTATACAGCTGCGGTTTTTAGGGTCGATGCCACATTAGGTTTGCTCTTCCGGTGATGGTGCCGACCGGTGCTGGCTGCAGCCTGTGACCCTAACTGAGCTGCAAGAGAGGAGGGTTGGAACACAGAAGTGTAAACCAGGCCCTGGGGAGCTGGGTGCCAGCACGGCACAGCCAGGCCCTGCCCTCCCGTTTAGCACCACAGCTCCGCGCTCGGTGAGTTGATGGGTCCTGCCAGCAGTTAACCGGCAGCGGCTCACTGGTGCGCTGGGTGCTCGCTGGGTGCAGCCTCACCAGCCCAAATGGATGGGCAGCGTTGGGGCATCGAGGCTGCGGTGGGCTCGTGGTGGGTGTTGGCGTCCTCTCACCGGTGCCTCCCTGTGAGCACTGGGATGCTGCACAAAGGGCTCCTCGCTGCTGGGTTCAGGGTGCGCCTTGGCCGCCGGCTCTTCCTGCCTCCACGCCAGGGTCTCAACAGTGACGTGTCCTGAGTGGGGTGGGTTTGGGGGGGGTTGTTCCCCTTTCCGTCCGCGTCCCGGGGAGGGTTCTGGATGCTCGCAGTGCTGGTGATCAGATGCTGGTCCCGGAGTGGGTGTGGGTTTGTTTTGGTGCTCCACTGGTGCCTCAGCACTCCCTATGATGTCCTGCTCAGGGCTGGAGCTGTGCAGGAGCTGGGGTTGAATCCATAAAGCCACAAGTGCCGGTGCCGGGCAGCCCCAGCCTGGAAGGGGCTGGAGGGAGCCGCTCGGTGGGTGCTGTGGTGCTGTGCCACGCGATGCGGTGCGGGCGCGGCCGTCGTTAGGATGCAGCTCCACCGCCATCTCCCTGGAGACCACGGGAGCGCAGCGCCGGGTGGAGCGGTGGCTGGGGCAGCTGCGTGCGGGGCGCGGGGCCGCCACTGCCCCTCTCGGGAGCAGCCTTTGTGCCGGGGCATTGTCGGCAGGGAAGGGAAGGGGCCGGCGCTCTGCGGCAGGCAGCGCGGCAGGCAGTGCGGCGGGCAGTGCGGCTGGCAGTGCAGGCAGTGCGGCGGGCAGTGCGGCGGGCAGCGCGGCAGGCAGTGCGGCAGGCAGTGCGGCTGGCAGTGCAGGCAGTGCGGCGGGCAGTGCGGCGGGCAGCGCGGCGGGCAGTGCGGCTGGCAGTGCAGGCAGTGCGGCGGGCAGTGCAGGCAGTGCGGCGGGCAGTGCGGCTGGCAGTGCAGGCAGTGCGGCGGGCAGCGCGGCGGGCAGCGCGGCGGGCAGTGCGGCGGGCAGTGCGGCTGGCAGTGCAGGCAGTGCGGCGGGCAGCGCGGCGGGCAGCGCGGCGGGCAGCGCGGCGGGCAGTGCGGCGGGCAGCGCGGCGGGCAGTGCGGCAGGCTCGCCACTGCAGCACCAGTCCCGGCTGGGTTCATTTTGTCTTTGAGCTGATTCTCCTTCGAGCTGACACCGAGCAGGAATCACGGCTCTGGTGCGGCGCTGTAGCCGCGGCCATCCCATGTTTAACGCTCGGGGCATTCCCGGGCCGTCGTTAGCCCCTTTGTGCCGCTGAAGGGGGCCATATGCTTCCGCGACAGCCTTAGGGGTGCTGCGGGAGCAGCAGGAAAAGGGGTTTCTGCGCGCTGCTGAATGCAGCTGCCGATCACCCGCGTCCTGCCGGCTCCGCTGGCCTCACACGGGAGGCGCTGCGGCGGCTCCGGCCACCGCGGGCTCCTGCCCGCAGCCGGGCTTTGCCGTGCGGGGAACGAGCCGTGCGAGCGTCCCATCGCCCCCGGCGCCTGCCCTGCCCTTTGCCACGTTCGCTGCTCGCCCCAGCCTGGGCCCGGTTCGATGCGGTCGGAGGGAAGCGGCTTCTGCGGCGTCGCTGCCTCGGAATCATCCCCGTCTGCTGCTGGTGCGGATGCTGGGGCTCGGAGCCACGTGTGCCCGTGACCAGAGGAGGCGCCGCGGCCCCGGCTCGCTTCTGCCCCGCCACGGCTCTTTGCTCACGCACTTTATTCTGATTCGCTTTTCCTTGGCTCCGTGGCAGGTCCATGGGAAGCGGGCCTGCTCCCAGCCCAGCCTGCCGGGGTGGGCGCTCCCGGTGGGACAAAGGGGGTAAGCAACGAGGAGAGCCGGCTCCTGCGAGCTACCCGGGCTGGTGGTGCCCTCCGCGCCGTTTGACGGCACAGGGCTGCGAGCGGCTGCAGCGAGCAACATCCTCGGGGCAATGTCAGGACCAGGAGGCTGCTGCCACCACAAGAGGGGACGTGGTGTGGTTGCCCTTCAGCTGATGTGTCTGGATGAGTCCAGCCCTGGGTCCAGCAAGAGCCAATGAGATTTGGCTGGAGCTGAAATCAGGGAGTTATGAACGGGAGCTGTGACGGGATGGATTTGCTGAGGCCGTTAACAAAGGCTCGGTGATGAAGAAGGGAAATGGGGACTTTGCTGCATGCAGCCCCTGGGAAGCTGGTGGGGATCGGGAGCCCAGCCGGGGTAAGGAGGACCCCAGCCACAGGAGGAGCTGTGGAGAGAGGAGCAGGGGGCTCCAAAGGTGATTTCACCCCTGCGGGTCTGCCCGGACCCCTGGGGCTGTGGCGTTCTCTCTGCTCCCCCTCCTCTGAACCACACAAGCCCAGTGCCCATCGTTATTCCTCACCCCCGGCTCCATCCGCCCTGGCTGTGCACCCTCCCCGGCTGTTCTCGGCGCACTGTGCTGTGTAAGAAGCTCTCTGAGGGGTCCTGCTTGCCTCTGCTTGTGCAGGTTTGTGCCCAGCCTTCTCCTGTGCTGGATGAAAACCCAGGGATCCATTTCCTGCTGGGATGTCCTTGTGCCAATGGTGTGGGGATGGATTAAAACCCATGTAGGCAAAGCCCGCCCGTGCTCCCATTAGAGGAGGGTCCCCATGGTGCTGAGCTTCACCACTGCCCTAAGTCCCCACAGCAATGCCTCCCGCTGCTGGGCCCCAGCCCTCCCAGGCACTTGTCTTGTTTCAGGCCCCATAGCCCTGCCCCACAGCCCTCCCAGGCCCCTCGCTGCCCCTCCGGAGCGACAGACCAGCCCCATGTCCTGTTCCCCAGCTTCCCACTGGGATCAGCCGTATCCAGACCCTCATCTTGGGCATCCCCATCCGCTCCACCTGGTCCCCGGGTTCCCTGTCTGCGCAGCAGCACAGGACACAGAGCTCTGGGGTCTGATTTAGTAAGAACCTGGGAATGCCATGAAAGACGTGAAAATAAAACATCAGATGCAGGGAGAGATCTCGCCAGAAGGCATTGAAAGAAGGGGAGAGCGTAACCGCAGTGGGTTAAGGCACGAATCCCCATCCCTTGTACGTTCTCCATCTTCCCTGGGTCTTGGCAGACAGAAAGGAATGCCCCCTCTTCCTGGGAAGCACTTTCTGCCTCCCCTGGCTGCGCTGTCACCGCGGGGTGCCCGCAGCTGCACCAGCCCCTTCCTCCTCTCGATGTGAGGCTTTCAGAGGAGCAGCTCTGCTGGGCCGTCAGCATCCCCGCCGCAAGCACTGGCGCTCGCAGGGCAGATGGAGATTCCGATGGCAAGAGCTAAATGGGAGTCTTGGGGCTCCAAAGGATCTCTGCGAATTAAAGACCTGCAGCTGGGGCCTGTGTTTAGACCATGCAACAAGGCAACAGGAAGGAAGACAAAAGCCGAGATGAAAACCAGGTTCTATGAGTGGGGGGGAGCCAGGGGGTCCCTCTGCAGCTTGGGCTCCGGGAAAGTGAGAGCTCTGGGGGTATTTTCCTTCTAAATGTAGCTTTGAACCAAACAAAATGCCAGTGAACTCCCAAGCCCAACGCGGTGCAACAGGGGCAGGAGCCACATCAGCAGCCGAGAGAGGGATGTGTTGGTGTTTTAAGAGGCCAACCACCCCGTAAGGGATTTGCTCAGCTCTGGAGCAATTGCTCTGGTCCCAGCGGTAACCAAGGGCTGTCCCCTGGGCTCAGAGCTCAGCAAACCGTTCCAGAGGGAGCCTGAAGTGGCTTTTAACAGCACAGACGTGGCATCGCTCCAGGCGGGTGCCCTGATCCCACAGCCGGCACTGACACCGAAGGGTTTCAATTGGCAAAGCCCAGGGATGGTGACGGAGAGGGACTTCTGCCAGCGGGCTCTTGGCTGCCCACTGAGCAGGGACCTGCGTGAGGAGCATCGCACCACGGAGCACGGCCCGGTGAGGAGGGATGGAGCCCGGCACAGCGCTGCGGTGATGGGCGCCAGGCTGGGGGCGGCTTCGTGGAACCCACGTGCTGCAGCCGGGTACCAGGATGGGTCTGAGGCCACCGCTGCCTGTCCCGAGCGGCAGGAGCAGATGGAGCCAGCAGGAGCAGCCTGGGGCCGGGGTTCAAGGCTCTCCTGAGGTATCCCCCTCATGGACTGCGTGTGCTGCCGGTGCACCGGGTATTCCTGTCATATACCAGGTATTCCTCTTGTGTGCACTGGGTATTCCTGTCATACACAGGGTATTTCTGTTGTGCACTGGCTGTTCCTCCTCTATACTGGGGTATTCCTCTCATAGACTGGGTGTGGTGCTTGTGTACTGGGTATTCCTGTCATAACCTGGCTATTCCTCTTGTGTACGGGACATTCCTGTCACATACTGGTTATTCTTGCATGCCATGTACCGCTTCCCAGTGCTGGCCTTGGGAGCAGCGTTACTCATCCCAGGGCAGGGCTGCTGCTCTATCATTGGGGTTTCCTAACCTTTGCCATCATGGGGTTGGGGAGGTTCATGGCATCCCCAGCTCCACCCACAGCCCCCATGTCCCGCTTTTCCTTTTTCCCACACCATTAATCCGAGTTTACCCAAACTCCTCATGTCCCGGTGGCTGATGATGCTTGGACCGTGTGGTGCTGTGGGATTTGCCGCACCAGCCACGCTGTTCTGGCTGCAGGATGAGCCAACACGGCCGGGTTTCTGCAGCTGCAAATGAGGAAGACACCAGACACCAGAGTTGTTTGTCAAGCACAATCAGCGGTGAGCATCTCCAGCACTGCACCTCCAAACAGGGATGTAATTAAGTGTGAGACAATGAGGAAACCCTCATCAGCCACTGTGTCTTGGGAAGGCTCGTGCTGCAGTTGGGGGTGATAACTCAGCTGAGCTGTAATGGTCCAACACCCCCGTGCTCCATGCTGGCTCCCTATGGCAGGGCCTGGTGCCAGCTCATCTCATGCAGTTAGCACTGGAGGTGCTGTGTTAGGGGCACTGGGGCCATTGATGCTCCCCAGCAGAGCCCTCCTGGGATGTGGGTCCATGTACAGGGAAGCTGGCTGGGAAGCCTTGGTGGGATGAGGTTTCAGCGGAGGACTGGGTGACCACATCAACCCCTCACCAGCAACATCTTTCCTTCTGAGCATCCCTTCTCCTCCCCCCCTGCCCCCCTGCACACGCAGCCACAGAGGCAAATGTGGCTGCGATGAAAAGTAAATCCAATATCCCTGCCCCTATTTTTGTAAATTAGTGTAACCGTCAGCCACAGAATAAATGACACCTAATTACTGCCGAGGGAAGTTCAGGCAGAAGTGCTTGGCTGCGAGGTGATCCTAGGGAAGCACCACCAGTGATGGAAAATGAACAGGATGCCGGCTGTAGGAACTGTAATTACAGAGGACTGACATACTGCGAGCAGTTTATGATAATGAAGTGGTGCATCAAATCAAATTAACCTTAGTTGTTTAGCACAGAATGCACCGAGGACTTGTCTCGGTAGATGCTAAATCCAAAACCGGAGTCAGAAAAGCCACTTGAACGCAGGCTCCTCGAGCAGGACCGCGGACGGGCTTTGCCCCCATGCGTTTTAATCCGCTCCTGTTCAGGGGATGTCCGGTGAGCGGCGTGCCGGGACGGCCGCGCTGCGCGATGGCAGAGCCGCTGCCGGCAGCGCGGGGAGCCGCGGTGCTGCCGGGGACCCCCGGCACCACCCTCGCCGTCAGCACCGGGAAGCAGCGGCCCCGCTGAGCCATGCGGCCCTCGCTCCGCGCCGCGCCGCCGGCCCCCGGCTCGCCGGCCGCTGGAGCGGAGCCCAGGCGAGGTCAGTATCGAGGCCGCGGGCGGTGCGGGATGCGGGCTGCTGCCGGCGCAGGGGATGCGGGCGCCGCGCTGCTGTGAGCGGGTTCCGTTTGCCCGTCTCTCTGCCCGCAAAGCCTGCGGTGCTCGCCGGAGGAGCGGCCCCGCCGGGAGCCCTTCGCGCTGACGGGTGAGGAACGTCCCAGCCCAGCCCCGCGCTCCGGTAGCGGTGAATGAGGCTCCCAAAGCAGGGTCCGCTCCGGGCAGGGCTGCTCGCAGCGCCGCAGGCTCCTCTCTGCCGGAGGAAGGGAAGGGGTCACCGGCCGCAGCCGCGGCTCTGCCGCGCTGGAGGTGCCGGCACAAGCGCAGCCGGGGCCGGGGGGTCCCGAGAGCACCGTGGCGAGGGGCAAAGGGGCAAGCAGGCGTTATGGCAGCGGCTCTGTCAGCGTGCTTGTGTCACGGGGGGGCTTTGGCTGTAGGCGGGAGGCAGGGGGATGCCATGGGTCGGGTTGCGGGGTGCAGGCAGAGCCGGGCTGGCTTCGCAGGGCAGGAATGGCTGACGCGGAGATGAGGATGATGAGGAGAGCAGGGCGCAGGATCGCAGCAGGCAGCTGCCTGCACAGAGCTAAAGAGCAAGAAAATGAACTGTTCTGGATGGTTCAGTGCCTGTTGCCCTGGCTCCCAGCGTCTGTCTCCCGGTGGCCTGCAGGCTTAGCGAGTACCTGGTTTGCTTCTGAACATTCTGTTATGAGTTACGTTGAATTAGTTTGTATTAGATAGATTGGATTTTATAGACACAGTGCCCACATGCTTCATCCCCTCCTCAGGGCAAGGATTCCTCTGCCGAGCTTCCCACTTGTTGGAACCACACAAATTGCACCTCCAGATAAAGGCTTTCCTCTGTGTAATTCAAAGCGTCGGATGGGTTTTGCAGTAGCTGCATTGGGTTCATCCTGAATTGTAGCGTTTAATATCTTCCTGTCGATTGGGGTTTTTTAAACAGCATGTTTACTGTCTTTTCTGCGTTCCAATGAGCATCCCGGGTGCCATCTCATAATTCCTTCCCTAGTGCTGGCTTTGAGGCCTGGTTCATGGTGAGGGCACTGGGTTTGTGGTCATGAGTTCATTTTGCTTCTTTCCATCAGTATGAAAATGCCTGAGAGTGAATCACTCTTGTGTAGGAATAAAGAGAGGAGATTTCCTCTAATCCCCTTTAAAAGGCCTCCAAATGAGGGCTCCAACAAAGATGACTCATGACAGACGTGATTAAACTATTCTATAGGTGAAGTTTTGGTGGGAGCCCTCCCAACCCAGGTACAGCCTTGGGGGCCCTGTGCTATCCCTCCATGCAGCAGGCACAGACCTGTGTGTCTCTGCCCTGCTGTGCCCCCATCACCTCCCGGTGCCACATCAGCCTCCAGCCCTCACCCAGGCACCTGCCCCAGCATCCCTGCATCCCTGCTCCCGGATCACCACACTGCGGTACCCACCAAACCATAACCTGTTCTCACCTGCAACAAACAGATCCCCTTCCAGACCCATTAAACCCCCAAACCCTGCACAAAGTGTAAGGGCACGCAGGACAACCCCAGGGTGACCCATCCCTTCCCCACAGCATGCGAATGATTAATGTGCCGCTATTGCTGTCCATCTGGCTTTTGTTTAATTATCATTTCTGTATTGTTGGTGCCTCTGGAGACCCGATCCGGCGGGAATGGTTGATGGATTATGTATGAAACGCAGGTCAACACATCCAAGTATCACTGCCTCGTAATTTGCTGTGCCACAGAGGCCAATATAGATGCCTTGTGTTATTAATTATACCAATATATTTTCATGAGTAATGTGATTAATTAGGCTGGATGTGTTAGTGTTGCAGGCCTGTTCGGTGGCTGTGTTTGCTCTTGGCTGCCTCACAGAGAGGCAGCAAAATCTGCAGCCTGCGCTCGGTCCCGTTACTTCTCTTCTAGAGCATTCAGGGGGAAAACCCAAATCCATGCGCTGCACTTGGCGTGCCAGGGAGCCACGAGGCAGTGGGACAGGGAAGCAGGGATGCTGCTGGCCGTGGCCATGGCTGGTACCGGGAGGGGTGCACCAGGCAAACCCCGAGCAGCAGCAGGATGAGCAGGGAGATGCTGAAGGGGCCCTGGTGAGGTTCCTGCCCTGGGGCTGCCCGCACTGCCCTGGTTTGCTCCCAGTGCCATCTCCAAGCCCAGCACCGCGCTGGCCTCACTTTTAGCACTGCAAGGATGAATTGCGCTTAAAATAACTCAGAGCCTCGTCCGCTCTCACTGAGCTGCTCCGAAAGTGTGTCACCGGGGCTGCTCTAACTCAGTTTTATTCTCCTTTCACAAGCTCAAAGTGTGGAATCCAAGGGTGCCGAGCGTGGTCCTGTGCCACCAGCTTCTGACACCTGCAGGGCCTGGGTTCACAGCTTGGTTTTAACCGCAGGCCATACCCCGCTGAGCTGGTGCCAGTCTGCACGGTGCGAACACAGGACAAAGGTTTGCTGCGGGGTGAAAGCCCCCACAGAAAAGCAGAAGCAGGAGCTGGGTGCATTCACTCAGCATCAGGGTCTCATCCCCCCTGGCAGCCCATGGCCTGTGTCCCTCTCTGTGTCACAGCGGCTCTGGGACCAGGGAAGTCTGTGGTCCCCAGTTCAGCATCACCAAACCTCTGCTGCATCTCGCGGGTCCCTGTGCCTCTTTCCTGCCCCTCGCTCTTGGAGCTGGCTCCCGGCACTGCAGCAGAGCTGAAACCTCTCCTGTCTTTTGTTTCCACAAAGGTCAAAGAAGAGTCATCGTCCTTTAAGTGCCAAGAAGAGAACTTCCACCCTCTGGTGCAAGAAGACTTTGAACAGTAAGGCAGCTGCTCTTTCTTCCCGGACGGTCACTGCTTGGTTGCCTGTTTTACGTTGGTCATTCCTTTTCCTTCTGTCACAAGTCTGACTGCAGGGGGTTGTTTCTTTGCCTTTTCTGTAGTTTAGTCCCACAAACGGTTGTGTTGGGGATGGGGATGGGGTCTTGTCCTGTCCTCTCAGCAACGCTTTGAGGGGGACTGAGCGAGTGGCTGCGTGGTTCTGAGTTACCAGCTGGGCTTAGACCACAGCAGAGCAGCACAGACACGCAGGGGTCAGCAGTGTCTGCCTGGCTGTGCAGGACCTTGGTTTAGTTACGGCAATGGCTGGAGCTGGCACCCAGCCTGGAGCATGGGATCCCGGCCAGGCTGCTCTTAGGGATCTTGGGAAGCGCCGCTGCCTGAGCTCCGTTGTTCAGGCTGTGCCGTCAGGCCAGGGCTGCTGTGCAGGCAAATCCATGCATTAGCTGGGATCCTGCATGGGAGATGGGAAGAGACCCTGCCAGCAGCAATGGGGACGGGGCACACGCTATTTGCATGCTAGGAAAGGTTTGCTGTCGTGTGCTGCTGCGCGGAGACGCACCTGAGTGCGGCTGCACCGCGATGGCAGCAAAGGTGCAGCTGGTGAGGGATGAAGGGATCGCCTGGTGCTGCCAGAAGCCACCAGCACTGGTCCCATGCTGTGACCATGCCCTGTGCCGGGGCCAGGGGTGCAGGAAGCCTGTGAGCACTGCAGTGGCACCAACCACAGCCACCGGCGCGGTGGGGCAATGGAGCGGAGTCAGCCCTGGGCAAGCCCGTGGCTGGAAATGCCTTTTAGAGGCTCCGCTCAAAATCAGATGAGAAAATGAACTCTTCCTGCAGGTGACTCGGAGCTGCTCAGGATTTATAGTCTCTGGGCAGCTGGAGCCCGTTTGCCGGATACCTGGGGAAGCCTCGGCCACTACCGCACCGTGACCGTTTGCAATTTCACACCGCTTTAAACTCGCCCTCATTGAGCCTGGGGAGATGAAAAATGTCTTTATTAAGGGAAGTCACAGGCCCCTGCGTGGCTGCTAAATGTGCTTCAACGTTAGCGAGGAGGGGGAGCATCGCTGGCCACTGAGCTCCCGCGGGAGCCGCTCTGAACAAAGGGTTTCTCTTTGGTTTTCCTGCTGCTTTGACCCCCTTGAGATGGTTGGGGGCACTTTGGGCCAGCGAGGTGGCTTCTGGAGCTCTCCATTGCCCCACATTTCATGGGTGTGGGAGGAAGTGGCCTCTGATGTGCTGGGTTCAACGCGGAGGTGTAAACCATGGGGATGTTGGGAAGAGTGCAGGGCTTGGCTATGCCTGCAGGCCAAGACTGAGGTGTGCATCCGTCACCCAGGGGATATCGCAGGTGTTGCTCTTCCCTTCTGTCATGGCTCTGTTTGTTCCATGTCCATAAATCCATGACAGTCCCATTGCAATGCTTCCTCCAGCTCCCCTGCCCCAGTGCTGTCCGGCTGCCCTGCTGGGCACCGGACCAACCAGCACCCGCTTCTGCAGAAGCAGCAGGGGATACCCCAGAGCATCACTTGTTTGTTCCTCACTGTCTTCACGTGCCAGAGCATCTCCAGCTGCCGTGGTCCTGCTTTGCCCCACCTCTGGCTGATCCTGGGTCACCCAACCAGCAGGATATGGAACCAGTAGGAGTATGAGTCTGTACCGGTGGGACCCAAACCAGGCAGGATGTAAATGCTTACAAGAGCTGTAACTGCAGAAAGGAAAACCAGCTTGGGAAGGCCTCGCTGGTGATGCTTCTCCTGGTGGGATCGCAGGGATGCTTCCAGAAGTGCTTGGGCTTCATCACCAGGGAGGGCAAAACCTCACTGCCTGTGGGTGGGGCTAAAGGAGCATCTGCAGGGTTCCTCCTGCAGCTCTGCAGTTGTGGGGCTGCCCCCAGGCTTTGCAGGGACCCCCGTGATGGCCCTTTGGGCACAAGCCCTGATGCGATGCCAGTGGGGTCACCAGGCTGCTGTGCTCCTTCTGGACCTCCTGACGGTGTGATTCCTCGTGGCATCTCTTTATGCGCGATGGGTACAGGTATGCACACGTGGGTGATGTGCTTTAATAACTCCCCCAGTTACACACGCCACCATTGGGCTCGGCGCCCATCTCCTCGCAGGGGCTCACACCTTGAGCATCTCCCACCCATACAGCAGACATGGAGCTGTTCGCGCTCCCGCTGCTCCTGTTTCTCCCACAGACCTTTGTGTCCCTGATGATCTTTTCCTCTTGCATTTGTATCTTTACTCTGGGAATGAGGCACTAAACCTGGAGCGAAGGCAAGCCGGGCCCTCCTCCCTGCTCATCCAGCCACACAGTTTACACAAGGCGCCGTTATTATCCCCGCATCCACGCTCTCTAACCCTGTAATTAGATGCTTAGGCTGTGATTGCCCCATTGTCCGCTGGATAGGTTTAATCATTCTTTTCTCCTACAGTGGCAATTTTGTTCCAATTAATTATTTCAGTTTGAACAGCAATAGCTGGTTGAGTTTAGGGAGAAATTAAAAGGGTAGGGAAGGATAATGAAGAATGAGCTAACGAAGGCGAGGCTGCAAACAGGGCGGCTGTATCCCTGCTTCTCTTCCCGACTCCCTCTTGCTCCCCAGAGAACTTTCTGGGGCTGGGAAATGTTCCCCCTGGAAACGGGAATCCTGAGTGACACCGGGCGCACCGCCTGGCTTCATCCCTGCCAGGGAGCTTCATCACTGGATCTGATGGAAGCAAGGGACAGGCGAGCCTGTGCTTCTCCAATGGGCTTTAATCAGAGCATCTTAACCCCTGGCAGGGCCAGGTTTGGGCTCGTTGTGCTGTACACCTTGTGTTCCCCTCCCCAGTGAACACACATCCCAGTCCGGTCCCAGCCGAACAGGACCTGGGGTCACTTCCATGAGGCAATCCCGGGAATCAGCGGCACAGCGAGTGACGAACCAGGTGGGGCCTGTGAGGGAAAAACAAGGTGCAAAAGAAAAGCCCGTGTCTGGTCCAGCGCCCGCTGGGAAAGAGCAAAGCTCTCGCGTCTGGTTCTCTGGGGGGGTTCATTTGCTGCCTCCCATGAGAGCCCCCAGCTCAGGGCTGGAGCAGAAGCAGAGGCTGGGGCCTGGCTGCTGGCAGCATCCCAGAGCTCTCCCTTCCGCAGCCACCCTGCCCATGGAAGGTAACGCGCTGCCTCTCAGCAGCACCACGGCCCTGCGGTGCACGCGCTGGCAGCCGTCACTGATCTGCACTGCTCCACCTGGCTGGCTCCCTCCATCCCACAACATCTGGCCCTTGGCTGCTCACGGATAGGAGACGCTGTCTGAGGGCCAGATGTGCACAGCACGTCCCGCATTGGGGTTTAAAGTGCCATGGAAAATGGGACCAGGAAGGAGGCTCCACTGGAGACCTTTCCCTGAGTGTGTGGCTACGCTTCCAGAATGGGTTTTGCTTTCATGATCACTGGCTGGGACAGAACCTCCTTTGGCTTGGGCTCTCTGGTCTCTCTGTGCAGGGCAGGGGCTCAGCCTCTTGCGTGGCCAGTGCTCCATGAGCCTTCATCCAGGATGATCCCGACAGTGTGAGGTTGATGAGCCAGGGCTTGCTTGGAGGGGGATGCACAGCCCTGATCGATGCTGGAGCACCCCAGTGGGGACAAGGCTCACAGGAGCCTGCTCACTGTGCGGGACTGACCTAAGCACCACTATAAAACACATTCAGCTACAGCCAACAGCAAACCGTGATCACCAAATCACTCGGTCATTAACTCAGCACCATTACCAGCCATGGGGCTGCTCTCGAGGGGATCTGGCTTGGGACTGCTTTGGATTTTTTAAGCTTAGAGAAGGTTCGGAAGGGAGAGAAACCCCCAGACTGTCTCCAGGAGGTACGAAACTGCTGCCTGCGCACTTCATGTATAATTCAATGGCTCCCAGAGCCGTTTGAATATTTAAATTATGCATGATCAAAGCAATACAGAAATCTGCATTTCCTCACTCCGAGCCCCCCAGACACAATGCTCCCCAGTGTGCCCCCCCTCCGGAGGCAGCTCCACGCTCCCAGATCTATTGAGCCTCCGTTGCTCCACAGAAACTGAGCTCGACTGGAAAAATACAGCCGTCAAGTGGGACTGTTCTTTAGTACCACCGCGATGCACCGCATCTCCCGCCAGCGCCGTTGCCAGGGCGATGGTCACCGCCACGCTGCAGGACAGGCCTGAGGAGGGGTGATGGGCACAGCACAGGGTGAAGGAGCCCCACACTGCCCACAGTAGTGGCTGGGGAAGCAAAGCTCTGACCACTGGCATGAGAGGATGGAGGGGTCTCATCCCCCTCTGCTGCCTCCTTCAAGGGCTGCAGACCCGTTTCTCCATGGGCTGGGGTGTTGTTGGTCCTCCAAGCTCCATGGATGTGTCCGGCTCCTCTCCTGAGCTCCTTCGCGGCTGCAACCATGGCCAGACAGGAGTGGAAAAAGGGCAAAATACCAACAAACGCTCCCTCCGCCCCCCCGCGGATGCTGTGAGTTGTCATTTGTATTCCGTAATTCAATGATCTGCTCCCAAGGGGAAATTAGCCTTCAATTTATGAAAACATCCCTGATAATTTAAGCTCGATACCAGGGGAGGGATGGAGCCATGGAGCCATGGAGCCTGCCCTGCACCTCCCGCACCCCACAGCCCTGCACAGGGCAATTATGAAGGAGAATTTTAATAACACACTGAAGTCCATCTGAAGTCTCCCGACAAAGACTGCAAAGAGGTTCCTGGGGGCAGGAAAAGCAATTTCCTCCTGAAACAAGAGGTTCTGTTTGAACCAGGCAGACACACAGGCTCAGCTGCAGGTTGATGCTGAAGCACCGGGGGAATGCAGGAATGTGCTGGGTGAGCTGTCGGTGCTCATTGTGGAGGCAGCGACCACCAAACCATCCCAGCTCTTACAGTGCCGGTGGCTCCAGGGCCCTGCACCCCTTTGCCATGGGCAGCATCCCCCTGTGCCTGCTGCAATGGGGTCGGGAAGAGGCTGAGCTGGCTCCATCCGGAGATGCTGCAAGTCCCCAGGCTCTTCCTGCTGCTGGATGGGGTGAGGATGTCCCTGCACTGAGCGCAAGGTGTAAATCCTGAGCATCCGACAGGAGCCATCTCCTCTGCTGGGATGGAGATAGATGGCGGTGGCTTTGCTCATTAGAGGCTGTGGCAAAGGGTAGGTGCTGGGAGGCTCCGTTCCCTGGAAGAGCTCAAGGGGAGCTCATTAACTTGAAGCACCGGCTCCAGAGGGCTCGTTTGGCTGGTACCAGTTCACTCCTTCTTCTGGTAATGTGGAAAATGAGGGAGGGGGATCTGAGCCTCCCTCAGTGGCCGACACTTTGATTTACCCCTTTCTCAATCATCTCCTCTCTTTCAAACTGCCTTTAATGCTGTTTATTCTCCACAGGTCTTAAGCCTTTCCATGTGGAACATAACCCTTTGCTCCCACAATACTGAGCTTATAGGACAGATCAGACACTGCTACGTGTCCTTTTATCCTGGCACCGCAGGGATGCTGTGTAAGGGGCCTGTGATGCTATCCTGGTGAGGCCAGGGTGGTCTGAGAGCAAAACCTGGGCAAGGGGAAGGGGTGTTTGCTTTTCACCTGTACCAGCAGCCATAGGTATATTTATGTAAGCCTCTCTGACCCTCTTCAGGACTGACAGGGCAGGTTACAGGCTTCCTTTTCCTAATGCAGTGTGTGTAATGGCTTGGGACATCATCCAGCCCCCTGAGGATGCTGCGAGGGCTGGAGCAGCTCTGCTCTGGAGCCAGGCTGACAGTGCTGGGCTGGGTCAGCCTGGAGAAGAGAAGGCTCCTGAAGGGGAGACCTGAGAGCAGCTCCAGTGCCTAAAGTGGCTGCAGGAAACCTGGAGAGGGGCTTGGGACAAGGGCAGGCTCCTGGCTCACAAACCCAACAATTAATACAGTGTTAACAGCAATCACATTAATTGCACTGGGCTATTAACGAAGGCAGAGCTGCCAAGCCACAGCAAACATTCGAGCAGAAGCCTGGAGCGATGCCCTGGCCCCAGCCCGGGGGGGTAACAACGGGGTTTTCTCTTCATACACATGGAGAGGACGTGGCTTTAACCCAGTTCCCACATGGAGGAGATGAAGGTACCGGCTTGGCCATAAGGGCTGCGAGCCCCGGCCTGCACCTCTGCCTCCCACCCAGGCAGAGCTCAGCACCTCTGCTCACTGACACAAGTGTAAGTGATGTTCTCACAGCCAGCTGCTCCCGAGATGTTGTTAAATTAGAAGGGAAATCTATTTCTTGTTGGAAAAAAGAGAGGAGGCGAGCGAACTCAGAGTTAAATATAGATATATGATATGGAAATGAATCTGACAACTGAGTGAATAAAAAATGAAGGTTTAAATTATTGAAGGGTAGGAGGAGATGGCGCATGCAAATAGCATTAATGTGGAAAGAGGCAGCGCTCTGAACGGGGAAAGGAGGTTTTGAAACGTAATTATTTCTTTTAAGGAAAGGGCTACATATATTAAATGGAAGCCAATGGAACCAGCACATGTTTATTTCAAAGGTCTTTCTTTCCAGCCTCTCCCTTTATCCTCCCAGCTTTTTTTTATTCCCTGCAAAGCAATGAGGGAAGTTGAAGGCTGCTGAATTTTTTAGCTTTAATTAAAGCAAGATAAATCAAGTTTCAATTGCTGCACAAGCACAAGTGAGTTCCAGAGGTGGCCCATCACAGGCTGCTGTTAGAGGGCTGCCAGGAGGCGTTTGCCCATTGGTTTGGTGGGGACGGGGCTCTTTGGCCTTTGGAGCCATCGCAATCGCAGCCTGGTCTAGCACGGCCCCTGGAAGCGATGGTGATGTTGAGCCCCTCTGCAGAGACAGTGGGCTTGATTTAAATGGAAAATACCTGTCTCGAGATGTCAGCCTGCTTAAGCAGTTCATTACAACCGTGAAGACACCCAGGCTGCTTTTGCTCTTGTTTCACCACGTGTTGCAGAGACCACAGGGCAGGAACAGAGGGAGCACGGCGCCGGGCTGCAGAGCATCAACAGTTCAATGCTGGAAACAGAGCCCCAGCTGGTTGTTTTTATCAGAGGTAAAGCTGACAAGGGACTCTGGCAGAACGGGCACACTGCGAGCGCTGTAAATGTCTTCATTACCCTGCACGCCGCTGTATTTATGCCTCTCTGACCCTCCTCAGGACTGACAGGGCAGGTTAGGGGTTTCCTTCCCCTAATTCAGTACATGATGGCTTGGGACGAGTTGTTAGAGCTATAGATCAAAATGTCATTTATTAGAAAAGTGCCTCCCCGGGGATTCTTATCCTTCGTTTATTCTTTGTCGTGTGCTGACAGTGTGCTCTGTTCTGTCTAATCTGTCTCTAGCTATTTATACAGCCGCTATCACAGAGTACCTGAGTGCTCCCATTGCTTAAACAGTGATGGTTTGTTTCTCCCTTATCTGCTCTGCAAAGCTGCGAAGGGCCTCGGAGTTATTAAGAGTGCAGGGATTTATATTCCCATTCACTCCTGAGTTGCCCATGGGGAAGGGTCCACCTTGTCCCCCACTTCACCCATGGCTAGGACAGAGCCTAACCCCTCCGTTTCTGATGATCTGAATGTATAAAATCAGATTTGGTCCCAGCCCTCAGTGGTTACGGGCTCACCTTCTGTTTCCCACAGTTCTTCCAGCCACAGCCTGACACCGAGATCAGGCTTCCCGGCAGGATGCATCCTCTCCTGCCTGACCTGCCCTCACTGCCCCATCCTAAGGCTCTCACCTTCAGAGAGCCACCACTGCAGCTCTCCTTCACTGCAGCCTGCCTTCTCCATGCTCTACATCAACCCAGGGAGCTGCACAGGCTGGGGAAAGTGAATTTCCTCCAAGCTGAGAGTCATTGTTCTGCCCAGGTGAGAGCTGCTGTTGATCTTTTATGACCCAGCTATCCACCCATGAGCCACCCTGTTCTTGTGCCTGGTCACGGATGAGGACTGTGATGGGGTACCCCATGGGCCAGCCCAGTGCTAAGCACCCATATGAGGACCCCCAAGTTCCCACCTTTCTGTTTAAAGCCTGTGTGCTTTCCAAGAACCCCCTTCTCCATCCCCACCCACCGGGACAGCCCGGGACTGGGCATTGGCATGACCAAGAGCTGGCATATGGTCCTGAATGCTACCCCCCTCTCTGGGGGCACTGGGGGACCAGGGGCCCTGTCTCTTGGCTCCAGTGGCTCCCAGTCCATCCCAGTGTGGGCCCTTTCTCCACTGTGTCCCCATGGCAACGCGCGCTCCTGCCGCAGCGGCATCCTTGGCTCGCCACTTCCAGCGCTGCATTTGTATTCCCAGGCTTTGTCTCCTGCTCGGCGCTGGCAGGCGGCCAGGCCAGGCATCCATTTCAAAGCAGCCTTTGTGTTCTTGGTGAAATAGCTGCTCAGAAATAGATGTGATTCAATCAGCCGAGAACACCGTGTTTCTTTGCCTTCCGTCTTGCTCACAGCCAAGGTGCGGTGGCTCAGCGGAGCTGGGGCTGGCTTCTACCTGCACCCAGGGAATAGCCCCACAGAGCACACATCACCCTGTGAGCCTGCAGGGATGGGGCTGCACCTGCTGCAGAGGGGCAGCAGCAAGCAGGGGGGGACATTCTCTTTCTATCTCCACTATCCAGGCTCATCCACTTCCAGCCATGGGCAGGGACCCCTTCCACTGGAGCAGCTTGCTCCAAGCCCCTGTGTCCAACCTGGCCTTGAACACTGCCAGGGATGGGGCAGCCACAGCTTCTCTAGGCAGCCTGGAATACTGGACCACTGGAACAGCCACTTCCCTTCTGCAGTTCCTGCTGCTGCTGATGAATGCAGGGTGAAGACAACCCACTGGAGGATGTGATCCATTAATTGCAGTGCCTGTCCTTGTTTCTGGTGGAGTTCAAGGCATAGAAAATGTGGTATTATGCATCTGCTTCAGTGTGCAGAGGTACAGGCAAAAGTATGCATGTGTATGCATAGGTGTATCACTGTGGTTTGGTTTAGTGGAGACCCACTACTGGAGATCCACAGTCCAGGCATGGACTGGCAGCACGGGCATGACTTTGCATGGGGACACTTAACCTACCTGGAGACAGTCCCCAGAGGTAGCAAGTGCCAGGGCTCATGTTGTGGTCTATGGTGCTGCTGATAAAGTGTGTCCTGGCCCCATTTTATTCTGTGTAATCAGGAAATTCAGCAGACGAGTTGCTTTCGGAAGCCTAAACCAGCGAATATTGCTGGCACAAAAAGCAACGGTCTGTGGTAGTGGAAATCGTTTGTGCTATTGTCAGCAAGAAGTGCAATAGAAGTAGGTGAGATCTGTTAATGTGGTGCTGTGTGAGGAAGGGCGGCTGTTGAGTTAGACAATCAATAAGCATTGATTACAGAGAGGCTTACTCCTGCTAAACGTGATGGAGGACAGACGAGATGTACATAAACTGCAGCCCATGGCCAAGCAGGGTGTGCATCCCTCAAGGAGAGGGCAGGAGCTGCCCACTGCGGCTCCCATCCCTCTCCTGTGGCTCCGGTGGTTTCCCTGGAGAACTGGCTCATTCGCTCCCCAATTCACCAGCCCAGAGCAGGGGCCTGAGCTGTGCCTTGGATGTAGCTGGGGGGTTGAAGGTGAGGGAAAACATTTCCTCCGTGAATATCAGTGTTTGCATGAGTCCATGGCAAATATTGGGACCGGAGGGTCCTGCATGCATCGTCCACATCTTCCTGCTGGTGGTGAAGAAGGGCAGTGCTTTGTAGCTCTGTGGGCTCTCCAAACAGTGTCCCACTACCTCCTGAAACCTACAAACAAGCTAGAAAGAGCCATGCCTGTGAAAGGGACACCAGCACACGGTGACCCGGCAGGCTTCGTGCCGAGCTGGCTGCAGTGGCAGGCAGTGCCCAGGGGACACATGGCTGGACACTGCTGTGGTGACAGCACCTCCAGGGGAGCCTTCCGAGCCAGGGGAGACTCTGGAACCAGCCTCCACCAGTGATTTGGGCTGGGCTGTACCGCTAACAGAGCGCAGGGACTGGCAGAAAGGGGAAGCCGCAGTGAGCCCATCGCTGCGATTTCCTTTTGGAGCGCGCTGCAGGCCTGGTAAATAAATGGGGATTGGAAACGTCTCTTGCACTGCACCACTTGAGGGGCCGGGGATGTGTGGATGGCGTAATTGGCTGGATGCAGAGTGAAATCCAGGCTCAGCGATTCCATTTTGCAGTTGGCAGCCTTCCCAAGCGCAGACCAGGGGAGGCAAGTTGCGCTAGCTGTAAAGCACAGGGAAAGTCTTTATCTTTTATACTTTTTTTTCTGATTTAAAGGGTAGGATTAAATTCTCATTTAATAACAGCAAGTGCCTGCTGTCCCCTGCTCAGAGCACTCTGTGTGAGGGTGCAAATGCTGGGAAGGGAGCCTGGAGGAAAGGCAGCGCTGCTGCTTCTCCTGAGCACAGATCTAATGGCTGTTTGCTGCCGCAGCCTGTGGAGCAGGCACCGAGTGTTTAATCACAAGCCTTAGCCCAAGGTGCTGCTGCTTCCTAGCTCTGTTTGGAAGGTGAGCCGAATGCTGTCTGTTAGCGACTTCCAACTTTGTCATTTGGGGTTTCTTCCTCCTAATGAAGCATCTTACAGAGACCCAGATATTCCTTGCTAACGTAAAGAATCTGGTTGACTTAACGGAGCTCCTAAGCGGGCATTGCTTTCATGAGTAAGCACTGCTGCTCTGTACCTTTAGATCACCACTTCTTCCCATCGCCGGGGCTATTTTTAAATCTTGCAAATGAAGCCTCCACAATGAAGAAGGAAATGAGCCTGCGAGCAGAGGAGCACACAGAGCTCTGTGTTAGCGAGAAGACTGTTTTCCCTTGTCTGTCACATCAGCTCATTTGGATTGTTTAAGTCAAGTGCAATATTGAAAACAATCTGTTTTGCTCATGACAGCGTCTTCATTCTGTGCAATGATGCTGAATGGAACAAGCGGCGAAGGGTTATTGACAGCAAATCCTCACGTTGCCAGGCCTGCCCTTCTCAGGTCGCCTGAGAAAAGGCAGCGCCTTGCTTTATTTTCCCCAGACGCTAGGCAGAAAGCGTCTCACATCGCGTCGGCTTTGCAGCTCCACGCTGAAGCCTTCATTTTGCGTGGAGCCCTGACAGCAAACTGCAGACGAAGGGGAAGGGTGGAGGGGATGGGAAGCACTGAAATGGCGCCAGCTCGGTTTGAACTGTTTTCCGTCAGTGCCTTTCCTGCCTCCCACAGCTCCGTCTCTCGCTCCGATTGTGTGGAAATCCTAATTAAAAAGCTAATGGGGATGTGAAGGCGGGAGGAGCCGGGTGCGTGCCAGGCTGGCGGGGGGCAGATGGAGCCTGCTGTTGCTGGGTAAAGGCATTTGGGGATCACTGCCCAGAAGGGCATGTTTACCAAGTGGTGGAAGTGTAACTGCACAGATCCATCCTTGGCAGCTGCAGGTTGTTTGCCCCTGAATAGTTGTGTTTCATTATCCCTAATTTCATGTATGACCACGGTGCTTTAGAGCCACTCGAATGCAAGGAGGAGACGGTGGGGTAAGTAGTAGAGGGTTAGTAAATGCAAAGGATCTGCTGACAGTGTACAACCAGCTGTAGTATTTACAAGGCAGAATGGAAGCAATCAGTGCAGCGGTCTAGTTGCTAGGGGCATGTGCATAAATAAAATTAGAGAACAATCTAAAACAATAAAGAAAGCTACAGACCTTGACTATGAATTTTATTGACAGTGGCATAATGCAGTTAACGAAATGACATAACATTTATTAGCCTTCTTAACTGAGGACAGACTCAACGGCAGTCCTCCTACATCAAGCCGTTAGACAGATAAAACAGAAGTGCTGTGAATGAAACGGTAACAGGAAGCTGAATCACACGTCAGGAAATACTGACTTTCAGTTACACACTATTACATGGCAATCCCAACTTTTTCATATGAACAAAAATAAACAGGGCCAAATCACTTATGAGTTACTAATAGAAGCTGAGAAACCAGTTTTAAATTGTCAGTGCCCTTTCAAGTACATCAAAGATAATACAATCACTTTAAGCATGTGCATGTTCGGCTCACAGCCATGCATGCTGTACTATTAAGCCTCCAAGAAGGGGACAAAAACACCCTTACTGGCTATGCTATGTTGTCATAAATGCTTATCTTTAATAATGTAGGATCCTCTTCAGCTGAAAAATGCCCTGCTCCGTTCATGCTGGCAGAAAGACAGTTGATATTGCAGCAGATTTCCAGAGACGATTGCTCATTTGTCCAGAGCATCCATTTATTTTGTAGGTGAACAGAACAGCATTCATTTCTCAACTAGCTTTAACAGGAATGGTAAAGGCCAGCTGAAACTGGGCTGGAAAATGCTTGTGACAATGTGCAAGCCAGATGCAAAATGAGACCAAGAACTTCCCTATGCCAACAAACACCCTTCCCTCAGTAGCTCTTGCAATCCAGCTGACAGGATGATGCTCATTTTCATGCAAATAGTGGGAGATGAGAAGCAAATTAAACTCCTGAGCAGCTCTGTAGCACCTCCAATAACAATCAACCCGTTGGAGAGCAGCTGTGCGGGCTGCTGGGGTGTTTTGAGCCAGCGCTTTAGAGCTCAGGGCAGTAACAGCCACCCCAGCAACAGCTCTGCACTGGAGGAACCCAGCCCTGCAGCCAGACGGCGTACAGCCAGACTGGTACAGCTCAATAGCTTGTCTAAGGTTGTTTGGCAGAGGTGTAGCTACAAGTGTGATACACCCTCACGACCGGTGTACTTTTCTGCACTAACTCCTTCTCAGTTCCATTTCTAAGCAGAAACCCATTACCTGTAGTCACTCACTATCACTTTGCTGCACATCTGCATCTTGCTGTAGGCACTGGAAATCGGAAGCAGAAACGAGCCATAATGTTTTCAAATGCAGGTATGTTAAATGGACTCAAGAGTTTCAAAGCAATATTCTAAGCAAGCTCCTTGCTCTACATTCCTATTGACGCCAGTAATACCACTTTAAAATGTTAAAAGCACTTAAAACACGCTTTCTTGCCGCTCTGCACCGTGCGACTTCCTCGCACCGGGGCTCTTAACCCCCTCCCTTTCTCCCTGTCGGCCCTTTCACTCCTCTGCCTCCTCCAGATTCATTTCCGGGTGTCCTGGGTTGAGCAGCAGCAGTCATTTTTCTCCTTCTTAGGAGCTAGTACAGTGCTGTGTTTTGATCTTTTGGCCTGGGAACAGTGGTGATAACGCCGATGTTTTCGGATGCTGCTCGAATGTTTGGTCTGGCCAAGGACTTTCTGAGCCTCATGCTCTGCCAGGGAGGAGGGGAGGCTGGGAGGAAGCAGAGACAGGACACCTGACCCAAGTTAGCCAAAGAGGTATCCATACCACAGCACGTCATGCCCAGGATGTAACTTGGAGTGACCCAGAAGGGGTGTGGGACTGCAGGGTTGGAGGAGGTATCGGTCGGTGCTTGGCTGGGGGGAGTGGGGCGAGTTATTGGTCGGCTGGTGTTGAGGTGTTGTATTCTTTCCTCTTGTTATTTCCTTTAGCACTATTATTACTGGTGGCAGCAGTAGTGGTTTGTGTTATACCTTAGTTACTAAACTGTTCTTATCTCAACCCGTGGGAGTTGCATTCTTTTCGATTCTCCTCTCCGTCCCTCCAGGAGCAGGAGGAGGGCAAGAAGGGGGGGAGTGAGTGGACGAGGTTTGTGGTTGGGTTTAAACCACGACACCGGGACATCGCTGCCGAAGCCAAGCGCGGCGGCGCGGACCCGGCTCCGCTCTCCCTCGCTCTCCGTTCCGCGGAGGTGACCTTAGCCCCTCTCTGTGTACCGCGGGGATCAAGCTGTGTGCTCACACTCATCTACCTCGGTTCTACCTCGGTTTGCAAGCGCTGGAGACCTCCCCATCCCCTCCCTCCGCCCCACAAAGCCGGCGGAGGGAGCAGAGACCGCTCCGGCTGGCCCCGGGCCGGTCACCCGCACTTTAACGCGTCTTTTGCACCACTGCAGTTACTGCCAGCGCAGAGCGCGGCACCTCACGGAGCTGCTCGTGCAGGGGGAGAGACGCTCGGAAGCGCCGCTGCCCCCTGCCCGTCCCCGTCCCGCAGTGCCCGCTCTGCGGTGGCGGGGCAGCGGCTGCCAGGAGGAGCCCCGGGGGTGCGCTGGGCCCCAGCACCGGCCGCTGCCCGCCCCACGGGGGTCACCCTGTCCCCGGGCGCTGCCGCCGCGGCCCTTGCGGGCTCCGGACAGACCCTCCCAGAGCAGCGCTCGGCGGGGCCGGGCCCGGTGGCGGTGATCGGGGCTCGGCTCCCCCCCGCCCCGGTCCCCCCGCAGCGGCAGGCCCGGCGCCTCGCCCCGTTGCTAGCGCCGCTTGCTGCGGCGCCATGTCGGGCGAGCGCGGTGCCCCGGAAGCGCTGCCCGGGGCGGGGTTTCGGTTCCTGTGCGGCGGGGCCGGGCCGGGCCGGGTGAGGAGGCAGGAAATGGCGGCGGTGCTGCAGCAGCTGCCGGGCCCTCCCGCTCCGCAGTGCCGGGCCCCGCCCGCATAGAGCCGCCGCGGCAGCCCGGGCCCGCGCCGCAGCCCCGCCGGGACGGACTCCGAGCACTTTACATACATGAGGTACCGCGGGGCCGGGAGCCGCCGGGCCGAGGCGAGGCGAGGCGAGGCGCAGCGGGGGCCCGGCGGGTGGGGAGGGGCCGGGCGGCGGGGGGAGCCCCTCGGGGCGGCCCTGCTGCGGCGGGGGGGGGCGGGCGGGCGGCGGCCCGGCTTGGAGCGGGGCTGCGGGCACGGAGCCCGCCCGGGCGGGAGGGGCCGCGGCCGGGGGGCTCGGCCGGAGGCAGCGGGTTCCCCGCTGCGGGGCCGAGCTTTGCCCCGCCGGGCTCTGCATTGTTCGCTCCGCGGAGCGGGCAGCGCTTTGTGGCCGCCGATCCGGGGCTGGCGGGCGCCGGGCAAGTTCTCGGGGAAAGTGATGCAGCAGAATTGTTCTCCTCCGAGCGCTCGGGTGCGCAGCGCAGGATGGGTGGCTGGTGGTGGCCGTGCCCCATCGCCTCCCCGCCCCTGGGTGAGCAGCCCCGGGGTGCTCGGCAGCCTGGTGTTTGCTCCGGAGGAGCCCGCACTGGGAGCCCTGAGGGCACCTTAACCCCGCTCCTGGTTTATTTTTTGCCTCGTGCTGCATTACTGTTGACATGGAAACCAACACCGCTTTCTGTTCCAGAGAATTGGAAGCCAAAGCTACCAAAGAAGTCGAAAGAAAACTAAGCAGGTAAGATGCTCATTTGTATTCACTCCTACAGTTTGGAACAAGAATTGGCCTTGGGCTAGAAATCGTTGTGGGCTTAATCTGGAGCTTTAATCTCGTGTTAATTGTAAGGAGTAAAAACCACCCTGAATTTGAAAATGTCCTCTGCTGCATAGCGAAATCCCTGCAATTTATTTAATTCTGTAAACACCTTTTTATCGTGCCTTATTTACATAATAACAGTATCAGGCTCTAGAATAGAGTTTCTTTAATAGGGCAGGGTTTCGAAGGGAAGAATAACTTACTTTTCTGTCCTGACATGTGGCACCCAACAATAACTGAGAATTCAATTAAAGGCTTGCTTGGTTTGGGGATTTTTTCTATAAAGTTCAGGTAAATATTATTGGGAGGCCAGAAGTAGTTGCTTTTGGCAAGAAGCTTTAAGCTCCATAAGCTCCATGTTGCCGTATAACTCTTAGCACTTTGCCTCTTTTTCCATGAGGAGTTAAACATGGCGAGTTTCTCATGAGCACGTAACTCTTGATTGAGAACTTTGCAGACTGTTCAGCTCCTTTTCTCAGTTCCTCAGCTCAGGAGTAAGAGTTATGTTGGGAATTCTGTGCCAGTAGCATCCATGCCTTTGGTACTTCAGAAGTTACTTCCTGTGCACCGTTTATTTTTAGTGTGGTGCCTTCCTTGCAGATACCTGCCTCTTTCCGTTGGTTGCATTCTTTGGGTTTGACTTTTGTCCTACTTTCTTTTTGTGTTCTCTTTCAATCAGACCCTAAAGGGACTTTTGCAGCTGAACTTCAAAGGGCCTTCTACCGAGGCTGTTTGGAATCTGCTGAAACCTGAGTGTAACTGATAGAATAGTCGGGTCTGGCACCTTTTCTTATTTGCCATGTCTAATCAGTCTCCAGTGTCCAGGTTGATTCGTGGTTACACTGAAAACTGACTGGCTCTCCCCTGCTGGCAGTGTGTGTCTTCCTTGGTTTTGGTACTGTGCTTACACACAACTAGTTTTTCCCATTTTGTTGCTGAAATACCTACAATCTTTAAGATACACTGAGCATATTGCTTTTAAATGTAGTGTCAAAGTCACTGGTAAATGGCATTTACTTGAAGAGAGTGATTTTAAATTGCAGCTCTTGAAGGAACCTGTCAAGAAAAGGTACCAAAATGCTGTGTAAATAGAAAATGGAATGGTTGGTGGGCTGGGAAGCGCTTGGTGTGGCCGTGATGCCAGGAGCGATTTTGGGATGGACAGAGTGCTAACAAAACAATACTCGAATGAAGTCTTAGTAAGTTGGTAGTTCTTCACAGTTTTCTGACCTTAAGAGAGGCCTCTGGGCACGCTGGCAGACGTGACAGGTAGCGACAGAAGGGAAAGTGACCCATAGAACTGCTGCAGCTCAGCACTTGCTGGGGCATGGGGACAGAGCAAGGTTCACTGAGCTCTGCTCTGGAATGGTCTGTGTGTTTCCTGACACAGAGGTGGATGTTTCATGTGTTTAAAAGAGCTAGTTTCAAGTTAACATTAATACACCGGTTGTTTTCAGAAACCTGCTTATGTTCAGGGAGGGAGTTTCCACCATGTGAGCACACAGGCTGATAAAACTGTGGCCTGCCTGCTCTGGATAGCCTGATTAATAGTGTTCCAGTTGTAGAACTCAACAGATAGCCCTCATTCTTTCTCTAATGTCATTATTTACGATCTTATTAAATTTGCAGTGACCCAGTCAAATTGTGAGAGAGCAAATAGCTTTTCCTGGGAAAGGCAAATAGACCCATGCTACAGTTGTTCTTAATCTAAAACTGCAGGGTATATATATAGACTGTAAGCTCCAGGGAACGTTGGTGTGGCTTCATGGACATGCTGAAGTCACCTTTGGAGTCTGTGCTTCTAAACTGATGGGTAGTAAATATCCTTCTTTTATCTTACTGGGAATATTGGCCTGGACTGTGGGTTTGCGATAGGACAAGTGTTCTAGATTTTGCCAGAGCTTGCTTATCCAGTCGCAGTGATTACTGCTTTAAACTCGGGATTAGCAATTTGCCTTGTTTGGCCTTTTGGAGAAGAATCTACGTTTGGTCTGTGTTCTCTTTTAAATGCCTACATGCCTGGTCCTGTGCAAATATTCTTGGTCGCAGAAATAAGCGGAGTGCACGATTTGCATCAGTAATTCAGACGAATCTGTTGCACTCTGTCTTGTGTCCTGTTTAAGAGTTAAATGTCACCTGTTCAGTCTCGTGCTGGATGAGAGCTGTCTGTTACTGACTGGAGAAATGCAAGAGCTACATTTGATCAAAACCAGGACCAGTAAAAATCACCATTTAGTTCTTATGACTAAAGACCTAACTGTTGACTTCTGTTTGGTAAACAGGGCTTTCCTGCCTCATTTATGTGGAACTGAGAGAAGGTAAATATCTGAAATACGTTTACAGTATTTTTTTCCCCAAACCCAGGGTTTTGACTCTCACTTCACACGCATGCAAATCATAGGGAAGATTCACCCACTGCTTTCATTCACCTGTGTTTCTGCTTCAGAGGTTCCATCTGCATTGGTTGCAGGCTGCCCATGTCCTGGGAGAGAAAGGTTTTTGCCTAAAACCATGCATACCTCTAGTTTCCATCCATCTCCTAAGTTCTTACTGTACAATTTATTTGGTTTACTCTTCCATGTTCAATAACCACCATATTTCCATGAGGCTTTCCTTGTGCGCTGCAGGAAACCGATGAGATGGCTCAGTGACAGAGGCATAGAGAAAGAGTGAGAAATGGAGTTGTGTCTGTTGATATTTAAGCTCTTGGATTTCTGTTGGGGTTTTTTTTCCTAATAAACTTCTTATGGAAGACTTCAGCAACTGGGAAATGTTGGCTGCAAAGAGACAGCATCTGTTCATACTTCTCAAGAGTTTTAGTGATACTTGGGCAAAATCAAACATTACTTTCTCCTCTCCGCACACTTTTTCGGCTCATGCAAAATCATCAGGTTGTCCCCATCAGGTAACTTGCATTTTACCTTCTGTTTTCCTAGGCTTACAGCAAGGCCGTTGTGCCATATACTTGATGGTGTGCTAATAAAACTGAAGCCGTCTGGAGTATGCGTGGTCTTACAGTTAAGATGCTGGACTTGAACAGTCCTTTGGGTTTGTGCATCTGTTACAGATACCCAGTGTGACCAGTGTGATTATGGAGAAGCAGTTTAATCTGTCTCCTTCGGTTCCCCATTTGTTAAGTGAAGATAGGGATTGTTTATTGCTGCTACTGATGCCTTACGTATTTAGATCATAAACTTCTTGGGAGAGATATTTGTCTTTTATATGTGTGTGTGGCAGTGAACGTCTTTGCCGAAACTTCAGGGTGAAACTGTAACAGAAATCCTACTCCGGAGCTGTGGTGCATTTACAGTGCTTGTAGTTTGGAGTTAGTTCTGGTGAGCAGCTCCCGTGTTAGCAGAGTGGGAGAGGTGAGTGTGTTCAAGCAATTGGTAGAGGGAGATCTGGTAGTCAGAATTCGATCACTTTTAGGGTGATAATTTAAAGACTGAGGTACTAAAAGCAGAACAGAAAGTAGCTGACAAACATGAATTAATTATTCACTGGAGTAATTGTTTCAATTTTTAGCTTGGCAGCACCTCTTCTATATGTTAATAGCTGGAAAGAACAACACAGGCACTTGTGTAAAGTGGTTTTGTTTTGTTATTGGTGCCTGAGGCTTCCTTTGCTCCTGTGTTAAACACTGAGTGGTTTTGGTTGCCAGAGCCTTTCCATTTAAGGCACTGGTGGGGTTTGTTGGTTTTGTTTCTTTGTTAACTTCAAAGCACTGGTTTCTATTCCATCCACTTGGAGAGTGCTCTGTTTGCTATTTTGTGGGAAGCGCTGGCAGAGGACATGGAGGTTCCATTTTTAATCAAAATCCACATTTTACAGTTAATTCTTGTATAATGATGGTTTAGCAGAAAAGCTGTTGGGGGTTTAACAGAAAAAGAAATCATTTTTATTGGCATGTGTGTAATTGCATAATTTAAAAAATAAGGATTAGGGAACTTGTAGGTCAGAATACAGAAATATTATCAAAACATAAAGCCTCAGCAATGTTGGACAGTCAGTGTGGAATGTCACACACAGGTTGAATAGGTAGCAGCATGTGTGCATCCATCTGTCTTTACTGTCTTCGCAGAATTGTGAAGGATCTTTCAGTGCCAGACACTTAAATGCAGCTATCTGGCAGTGTTGCACCTGTAGCATGGCAAGTTCATGTGTAACAAAAAGAGCAGCAAATGGGGGAAAGAATTTGTTTCCTTCCCCAAAAATTCCTGTTTTATATTTGTCACTAGAAGCTTTTAGAGTGCTTTCAAAACCCCAGTGTATAATCACTTCTGATTCTTACTTTTGCACTTACTCCATGTAGTATCTGGGCAGAAGATAAAACCTTTTAGTTACCTTTTCAGGTTCAGTTAGAACAAAGGCTGCTGAGAGGCTGGCTTCTGGTTTCACTGCTCTTTGCCCACGGCAAAGCAGTTCCCCTGTGAGACCCATGACCAGTGATCCCTTGTCTGCTCAGCATGCAGGGACATTGCAATGACACCAGACCCCAGTGTGTCTGCAGCCTTCAGGGTGCTTCAGAGGAGACCCACTGCAGACATACGTCTGGAAGAACCGCTTCACAGCCTCAAGGCTTCTAAAAGCACTTGTTGAGATGGAAGCAGCGTCTTTAAACCGCGCTAGCATCGTCTTGTGGGGTGGTGTGGGTTTGGAGGGGGTTTGAGGGTGTCTGGCCAGAAAATGCTGTTTGTGTGAGCATCTGGAATGCTGCCGGCAGCTTGAGCAGCGTTTGTGGGGGGCAGAGCTAGCAGTTAGTGCCAGCCTGCAGAATCCAGAAAGCACAGTGCTGTTGTGTGGGTGGTTCTGGTTTGGGGAGCACCAGGTAATGTGTTCACTGTGGATGGCAGCCTGGTTTATTTTGGTGCTGGAGTTTGCTGTGTGCAACTCACGCGCTTTCACTCAGAGATGAATACTGAGTTCAGGTTGTAATAATGTAGTGCTGTGTCTTAGGGCTTAGTTTGTGTCAGAATCCTGCTCATAACTGTAATTTCCTCAGCGAGGTGACTGGAATTGTAATTTTATTGTGGCATAACATGTTTCCCTTTTGTATATTATAGCAGAAGATAACATGCTGCACAGACAGTAATTACCACATCTTCAGCAAGTCTTTGAGGAAAATAGGGGTATCCTGGATTCTCCTCCTCCATAATGTAGGAATAGAGGTTAAATATGTCTAGTTCAGCCCAGGTATTTTTTACAAAGCCAAGCTGGCGCTTTTCAAATTAAAGATGAATAGAACTTTTTTTTCCAAGAATCAATAAGTGAAATATGATTTGCTATAAATGTTACCTGAAATGTTTACACGGTGAGGTTACAGCTTTTTTCCAGTTCACAAGCCAAATAACAAAGCAAGCCGTTCATAAAGCTAGCATCATCAAAACCTGAGACACAGGAGGCGTGAGGAGAGCTGGAGGAGTGCTGGCTGTGGAAGTCACAATGTGGCTGCTCTTGTTTAACGGCACACAATTGTGATGGTGATGGAGGGGGAGACTTGCTGTCAAAGATTACCAGGATCACTCTGTCCTGCCAGAATGATACTGGTCTAGAAGGTGACAATACTTACTTTAATGGGTTAGTTGAGGAAGGTGTTTTGGTAGCTTGTTGGTTTTTTTCCATGTACACAAACAAGATTTGTGCTGAGGTGCACACCTGGAGAAAAGGCATTTTTCAGTAAATAACAGTAAATATTTATCTGATGCTCCCTCTGTTTGAAGTTAGGCAGATTCTGGCAGGTTCTGCTTGTATCCTCTCAGAGCCATTGATGTGCAGCCTCTCCTGAGATCTAGATCCATTTTCATTCGGTGTCGCTTGAACATAAAGCCCTTTTCAAGTTAAGCTGTTTAAAGCCCAGGCCTCTGCTCCAGCCTCAGATGTGCATTTCTTATGATGAGGTATTTAATTTTCAGTTGATCTAAAATGAAAAATAGGGTTTGCGTTTCTGCTAAGACCATTTAACCTTGAGCAAGCCAATCCAGCTATACAGGAGGAAAAGGAAACTCCCCGTGCATGTGTTTCAGTGAAAGTTGGGCGGCTGATGGGGGATAGCAGAGGTCTGTTTATATCTTCATCTCATAAATCCAAACTCAGTTCTCAGTTGTTGCTTTTCATTTGGCCAGCTGATGGACCGAGCGTGCTGTGACAGACACCTCTGACACAGGGGGATGGATTAAACCCACCCGTATGTAGGGCAAAGCCCAGCAAAAGAACTTGCTCGCTTTCTGGCTTTGTCTTGTTACTGTGAGACCAGATTCCTGCAGTGTTTCTGTTATGTGCTATAAAATAACATGAAGCTGCTGATAGTTTGTACACAAAGAATAATACAGCGGGAAAAGGTGGCTATTAAAGCCTCGGTTGATAAATGGGAAACACTGCATAGCACTTGTGTTTCTCAAGGAGTAGCATTAAAAATGTAGCTTGTTTGTGGTGTGTTCTAATGGGTTCTGGAATCTGAGGCATAAATACCATCATTTGCTGTCTGTTGAGGGCCTGTGTTAATGTGTTAGCAAGAATAAAGGGAGTGTGCGCCTTCAGCTGTCAGAGATGGCGATGCAGGAGCTCTGCTTCAGATGTGATGACTTAATAGGTGAACCTGGATTTGTATCTCAGGTTTATGTTTGTGTAGGAGGGTGGTGGGAATAGGGCTGCCCCCCTGGAGAGATTCCATTTCCTATGAGGAGCAGGGGCAGTAAGCCTGTTACTGTTGTTATTTAACTGTACAGTTGGGTTAGTTTTGTTTTCCAGTCACTGAGAATTAACATTACAATGATCATCTAATACTCTTAAAAACGTGTCATGGACTGTAGGTGGATAATGTTTTTTCAAGTGTTGCCAAGGTTCTGATAGTCATCACAGAGGTTTTCAATGTGTTCTAACGTGGCTTTGTAATCTGAAAGCTGTTTTTCTTAAATACATGAAAACAGAATGATCATGGTGTCATCATTTAGGAGTTTTATAGCTCCTGTGTGGGAACAAAAAGCTGATGCTGTGCTAGAATATTCCAGAGACCTTGGTGTGTTAGTGTTAGCATCTGTATTCCAAAAATAAAACCTAATCTTGTTGATGTGGCTGCAGCAGGATTGATGAGTTACTTTTTTTTTTCCTGTGAAATGCCACTTTGCATTCTGCTTGGTCTTGAAAGTGCTACAGCTTGCTTCTAAACACGGAATGGTTTTTCAGTTCGTGTATTCAGTTCACGTTCCTTTTGAATGTGACATACGAAAAGTTGTCACACAAGGCAAAGCACCAGTGGCTTTCTTATCTCCTAGAAATCTTAGGTTATTAGGACCCCTGGAAGTTTTGTTCCCATCCGCAATCCTAAGCAATGTACCACCCTGCAGCATTGGTGCACCTCATAGGCTTGTAGGATGGTTGGGATTGAAGGGACCTTAAAGCTCACCCACTTCCAACCCCCTGCTGTGGGCAGGGACACCTTCCACTAGAGCAGGTCTCTCCAAGCCCCGTCCAGCCTGGCCTTGGACACTGCCTCCCGTCAGACATGCACAGCCAGTGCTGGGGAGACCTGGGGATGGGGGACCCCAGGAAGGAGAGTGGCCAGAAGAGGCTGATGCTGCACAACAATGACTCTGGGTCACAGCATGCTCCCTCCTCTTGGGAAAGCGGATGTCATGGGAAGGTGGCAGGATGGACAAAGCTGGCTTCTGCATCACCTTTACAGAGCACACGTGTCACTGCAGGCTAATCATTACCTCAGCTTTGTAAAGCATCCAGGGGGTTGCTTTAAATGAAACTGGCCGACTGTGACTGTGTTCTGTGGGTACGTGAATAACCTCATAGTTGTCCATGAAATAATTTCTGAGCCCTAATTGCAAATGCAGCACTGCATTTCCAGTGAGACTGGTTGCAGCTGGGTGATGAAACTGTGATCAAACGCCAAACAGCCACAGTGTATGTGATGGTTTGTGACTTTCAGTGCAACTGAAGTAGAGGGGGCTCAGAAATAACATTTTTAGGGTGGCGGTGTTTTTTCTTTTTTGCAAACCTAAAAGCATCAGCAGTAATTCCTTTTAAAAAGAACTAACTAATGCTTGCTCTCTGGTATTAGAGAATCTTAAAAGACAGCATCTGATCTGTGGAAACTCTTGGGAGCCGTGCTCTGCTGATCTGGGTATGCAGGGTGAAGGAGTTGGGTGGTGTTTGACTGCTCATGGTCAGAGTACGCTACAGCTCTTCCTCTGGTAAATGTCTGCAGTGACAGGCTGCATCTGGTGACACATAGCATGGGCTGATGGGCACTTAGAAGTCACCCTAAGAGTGGGAGAGGAGAAAAAGGATGCTGGATGTATATGAGATCAGTGTTATTCCAACAGAAGGGAGCACTGGGAAAAGAAACCAGTAGAGGATGAAATCGGAGTTGCAGTGAGAGCAAAGATTTCAACAGGTGGGGATGAAAACTGATCCTTGTTTGTGTGAGTTGCTCTACAGACACATGTAACAGTGTTCCAAAGACTGTTTACAGAGAGAAGTCAGAAAAGAGATTTCTAATTAAGAAATACTTGGTTTGGGAATACGAAACCTTCCTCCCCCCAGACAAATTGATTTTTGCCATCCAGATAAAGCATAGCTGCTGTCTGGCAGTATTAGTAGTAATAAAAATAGATTGGAGAAAACTGCTTTGGTCACTTACCCAAAATGCAGTCCTGAGTTTTTTTTCCTGGTGTGCTCACATTAATAGTCTCAGAAGTTTCTGTGCCCTATAAATAATTTACATGTTGCTAGCTCTTTTCTTCCACAGTGAATGTCATGTGAAAATACTGCCACAGCTCTTCTCGTTTGAAACCGCTATTAATAATAGCCAAGTGGCCACAACTTGACATTCAAATACAAGTATCGTTATTACAGCATTGACCTTAGCGGGAGGGGAACCACTTTTCATGCTGAAGAATCACACAATGGGCAAAAGAACAGGCTCAGAGTTTAAAGGTAGAGCTCAGGTGGGCAGCAGGAAGGGGGGTACATTCTCTTCCCAGGGCATGGCAGTGTTACAGAGTGCAGAGTGTGCTGAGCTGCTGTAAGGAGGAGACCTGCTGAGCTGCTGTTGAGTATCGCTTACACTGACACCACTGCAGCGGAAGGCACGTGCTGAAAGAAGCTTCTGTCTAATTAAAAAGGGAGGCGGTGGCGTGGATTTGTCCCAGTGGAGCCAGGCACCTGGGAGGCACATGTGGGTTTAAAAACCAAAAATGAGAAAAGGCAAAACCAAACCAGAGTGATGCCTGCACTTGCACTCATTTTAAAAGGGACTTGAGCTGTCTTAAAAGTAGAATTCACCAATTACTTATATAGCTAAATAAGTAATGAAAGTCCTAATATTTGCGGAGTGTCTTGGGTTTTACTGTATTCAATTGGCTTTGCTTCTGATGTGTGGATGTATCTTGGCAAAGATAAAAGCAGTGCTTTTCATGTGCAGAGCTGAATTCTGAAGATAGACACCAGACAGGACCACTTGTCACAAACAGGGGTGTTCATTCCCTTCCAGCAGTTGTTTCTTGGCCTTTTCTTTTGCCACAGTAAATCACCTCCATGTCTCTGAACAGTTTTGCCGCCCAGAGATCTCCACAGCAGCTTTGAATCCGAGCACCTCCTGTTACTTGAGCTGCAGCTGATGGGATAGAGTGTGCACAGATTGGAAGAACAGCAGCTCCATGTGAAGTGTTCCTTTAAAACAGAGGACTTGTGCTGATCTTTGAAGGTTATTCAAAGAGTAAACTTGATATCTTCTTCCTTAACTTACTCAACACGTATGGAATTTGTTCCCACATCCCACTCAGAGTATCACAGAAATTAGGATTAGTGTGAAGAAGCGGTTTGCCCAGTGAAAGGGTGGATGTGCAGTGGAGCTCATGTTGAGATTCAGGACATGGGAGGGATGTGTGTTATACCCTAGACATATGCTGCAGAAAGAGGTCTGAAAAACATCTTCAGCCTGTTCTTCAAATCTCATCACCCGACTGTATGGTCAGCATTGGTGAGGCAACAGCTTCCGAGCTTTGAACTCAGAAATATTCCTGACCCTGAAAGGGCAGAGAATTGTCTTGCAGGTAGGCTTTCTAGTCTACAGGAAGGCTTTGTTATCCAAGTCTCAGATGCTTAAGTAGCTGTATGTTCTCTCTCCCTGTTATCGTGCTGTAGCAAAAGCTAACTGCCACCACTGTTTGATGTTTATATCCAGCTTTAGTGTTACTTCCTAAACTTCAGAATCGTCCTTTCTGTGAGCAGTTGGTTTTATTCTCATGTTGTCGTGGTTTAAACCCAACCACAAAGCTCTTTTACTCACTCCCCCCCTTCTTGCCCTCCCCCTGCTTCTGGAGGGACGGAGAGGAGAATCAAAAAGAATGCAACTCCCACAGGTTGAGATAAGAACAGTTTAGTAACTAAGGTATAACACAAATCACTACTGCTACCACCAATAATAATAGTGCTAAAGGAAATAACAAGAGGAAAGAATACAACACCTCAACACCAGCCGACCAATAACTCACCCCACTCCCCCCAGCCAAGCACCGACCGATACCTCCTCCAACCCTGCAGTCCCTCTACCCCTTCCGGGTCACTCTAAGTTACCTCCTGGGCATGACGTGCTGTGGTATGGAATACCTCTTTGGCTAGTTTGGGTCAGGTATCCTGTCTCTGCTTCCTCCCGGCCTCCCCTCCTCCCTGGCAGAGCATGAGGCTCAGAAAGTCCTTGGCCAGACCAAACATTCGAGCAGCAACTGAAAACATAGGCGTTATCACCACTGTTCCAAGGCCAAAAGATCAAAACACAGCACTGTACTAGCTCCTAAGAAGGAGAAAAATGACTGCTGCTGCTCAACCCAGGACACATGTACAACACAACCGATCTTCACTTGCACATTCATATTGTCACGAGCTCTTTGCACCATTAGCCCCGATGCTTCTGTGCCTGCCCATGACTGCAGTCTGTTCTGTTGGTCATGTCCTCATTCTTACCAAGAATCCCTGTACTTCTCCAAGCATGGCCTTAAAGAAAAGCTTGTTTTCATTATCCTGACATTTGTGTCACATCTTAGTCCCTTCAGTCCCTGATGCCTTCAAGTGTGCTTGCACTTCTGCAGTTCTTCCTGCTTTTTATACTCCCCATGTCCTGCCTTTCGTCTTGCCTTGGCTGAAGTCTGTTTTTAAACAGTGCAATCCACAGAGTGCTGTTGCTGCTAAACCTTCCGTTCTAGCAGGTAAAACCTTGTATTAACTGAATTCAGATTAATGCCATGGGGTTTGTTTTCACTTTTGTCAAGTTATGGTTTTGCTACTTGTTTAAGGCGCTCCAGAATTGCTCTGCTGTTGACAGCTCTGGTGTGCCCATGCTCTTCAGCTCATGTGCCATCTAGCTCATGTGTGCTTCATGTCAGCAGTGCCACGCATACAGTGCACACAGGGGGTGTTTCTTGGCAGAGGTGGTGCTTGGGATCAGGGAGCTGATGGGTGTCCAGGCAGTGGGGGCAGCACCAAAGGGTCTGTGTGGCTGCAGGGAACCCCATTGCCTGGCAGGGTGAGCCGTGACGTGTGTGCTCAGTCATAGCAATGCACAATAGCAGGCAGGGATTAACCTACATCTGAATTTGTGCTGCCTTTTGAATGGGATTCATGACTGAGCCTTCATTGTAACTTTTGGAAAAAGAAACTCTTACACGTACCCTGACACTGCAGCTGCTCTTCACGTTGTGTCACTTGTGGTTTGCACAGTCCCTATAGAAATATTATCCAATTAGAAGTAGAATTCCCCTGTCCTTTTGTGTCACTGTGAAATAATTGTTCTAAAATGAATGTAAGTGTGTACAGATTGTATTTTGGGAAAGTTAATTACAAACTATGTGGTTCAGGGATTTTGTGCAAGAAGAGGAAGAACAGTTGATGGAAGAAAGGAAAAAGAGAAAAGAAGACAAGAAGAAGAAGGAAGCTGCTCAAAAAAAGGTATGTTGGACATTCAAAGATAACCCCCCAGCTTCTGGGTTACTTTAGTTTCATCACTGGTAAATACTGGGTCAGCTGTGGTTATTCAGAAGTGTTTTCTGTTTAATTTAATGTTCTAAGCTTCAAATGTACTGTCAGTTATTTAGTGGTAACTGATACATTGAACGTGTTTATTGGCTTTGTGATCCATTTCAGAGGTTGAATGTTCTGAGATGAGCATTCTTTTTCCTGATGGCCAGTTGAAGTGGTTTCATGTTTAAAAACTTCCTCAACGTTAATGCATTTATTAGTAGAATAAAATTAGCTCTTTTTTAAGATGCTGACTTTCAGCTGCGTCCTTCCTTTACTATATATTCTTATCCTTCCATATGGAAACATGCGTCATAAGACAGTTTGTATGAAGGAAGGTGGATAAAAATGAAAATATTGACAGCAGAGGTGTATTGGGATGGAAACATCACAGAAACGCTTCAGAGTAAATGCTTCAGAGTCCTGTTTATGGTCAAGATACTCATCATGGCCATTGATTCTTCATATTGACCCTGAGCTTGAGAGGAGCTTGTAAATGTGTCTGTAAACGTGTCCGTTTCAGGTGGGAGCAGAGGGAGCCTGCTTAGCAGGCTGTGTCCCTTAAGAACGTCCTGCTTTGTGTTCTCGACTGCAGACTCTCCAGCAAAGCCTTTTAAAGCGTTTTACTGTGACCAAGTTCTGGTGTATTTTGGAATGTGACCTTTTCTGTTCCACTCATCTCTTTGGGTGCTGTGGAGGGTCAGAAAAGGCAAAAAATTGATTGAAAAGTTCTAGGTTGTCTCATGTTGCTGTTCATGGGTCAGTGAGTTGGCTCTGAAGTCAGAGCTGGGGAGGGGAGGAGGTTACCAGCTCTCCAGGGTAAGCTCTAAACATGCACATGGGCATGGCAAGAGCTGAAGGGACATCATGTGATTGTGCTGTGGAAGAGAAAGCCAGTACTTGAGTTTATATATTCTGTAGTTTTATGATAATTTGAACTAAAAGGCATACTAGAACAGCAGCAGCAGTCACACAGGTGTCATAGTTGACCTGGAGAAGGCATGCTCTGCACTTACATCCTGATGCTGAGCAGCTTCTGTGGGACATCGGCTGCTGTATTCCAGTCTCCTTTTTATGACAGTATACAAATGGGGTTTGGACACTTGGTTCAAAGCCAGCTGCTATGCATACAACACCCAGGAGCTGAAATGCATACACAAACTTCCCAAGCCTTCAAAATACAGTTTTGAACCAGATCTGTCGAGCAGAGTGTGATGAGGAGTTGTGGTGCGTTATATGAGGCCCCAAGCACAGGAGCTGCCTTCTGGCAGATGGGGATACGGGCAGTGGTGTTGGAGGCAGCGTAATAGGGTAAAATGGGCAAAACTGAAACTGAAGCAGGGTGGGGGCTTGGTAACACTGGTGCAAGCGTTAGCCCTGGTTTGGTTTCCTAGCTTGGTGGCTGATGCGCTGCAGTAAGTGGAGTTCTTCAGAGGCTTTGCAGGGTCTCCATCTGCAGCTATTTTTAGCAAAGAGCATAAATAAGAAACCTGAAAAGCTTCTGCTCAGGGTTTCGTGGGAGCAAGAGGCCAGATTTTGAACTTCTGGACGGTACAGCTACAATTTCTGTCTGTATACTTGCCTTTGTCAGCTAAAGAAGCTGAGATGGGGGGTTTAATGCTCTCTTGGTTTCCCTAGGAGAAGTGAGGCTGTGGCACTGGAGAGCTGTTAAGAGTGTTTCATTCGTCAGCCCTACCAGTGCTAGTGTCTGAACCTGGCCAAGACTCAGATTAGATCAGTGGATCAGTAAATCTCTATTGCACTCGCACGGGCTCCTTTCTCCTCACGGTTTCAATTATAGACAATCATAGCTTAAGTATTATGGCAAATTTATTGCCTCCTATGAATATATGTGGTACCATAATTAAAATGGGCTGTATACAGCTACCAGAGTGACCATATCCAATTAAATCTCGTTGTGCTTTGGCAATAGTGCATTTTAATAGTGATAATTAAGAAAACTCTAGTTGCAGGTAGGGAGAACTATGAGCTGTGCTTTTGAGAACTCAGTTTTGCTGGTTTATAGTTAAACCCTTGCAGTTAAGGTGTGCTTCCATGCCAGATGTGTTTCTCTCTGTATTTATCCTGTGATTTTTAATTGCCATTTTAGTCAAACAGATCTGTAATGTTGGCAGTTGGTGTAACCGGTTGAGTCTTGAAAATGACTTGGAAAGTCTTTGCATTTCCTTTCTTCTTTACATGTCTAGCCCCTCCCTCTGCAATAAAAGTGGTGGCAGTTCTTTGCTTCCAGGCACAGTTTTTAACTCGCTCAAAACATCTTCATTTGCAAGTTTAATGCAGTCTGTTTCATGTACTTATCTTTCAAATTAATTTTGTCTTCTATAACATTTAAACAGCTTTCTAGGCATGAAGAATAATAGGCATGGTGTGGTTAGAGACACTTCTGAAGTAGATAATTAAATAACTCTAAAACATGTTAAAAGAGGGGAATCAGAAGCTAATGTTGCTTTATGAAGCGGCATGTGCATACAGGGGTTTTATCTGCACACATCACTGACACTTCTCTTTTCTTGTTCTAGGCCATTGAACAAAAAATCAAAGGTAAGTTACTTTACAGTTATTTCTATTCTCTGTGTTATTCCTTCATTGTTAAATATGTTGAATCAGATGGGTCACCCAAAAGCTCTTATCACAACTGAATGATGGGCTTCTTGAAACTTTGGTTGTACTATTTCAGTGACCACAGAAGAGTAGTGACCAAGGGTGTACTGCAGGGATTGGACTGTTCTGTTCTTCCTGGTTTCCATGCTCTGTTACTTGGGCAGCACCAGGCATATACATAATACCTTGAGTTCTTTTATTTGCTTTCTGCCTCCCCCTTTTTTGATAGACAAGTAATGGATATATCTGGCCGTAACCAGCTATTGCATGTGGAGGGTTCATCCTGCCAGAATGATCACAATGACCATATCTGGAAGCTGTAATTCCGATGTTTGGTGGCAGGCTGAGAATGCCACAGTTACTCTGAATGTTTGTGCGGTTTATGCAGATCCCCATTCCAGCTGGCCTCCAGAGAAGGCGAAGAGGGATTCTTTTCACTTGCTCTTTAACTCTAGCTCTTAACCTGTTAGTTGGGAAGTGGACAGTAATTGCTTAGGTGTTCATGTGGAGTGCTTGCTGCATCCCTGTTTTCGGGGAACATTGGCTTTAATTTACTACTCACTGGAGCAGTGGTAGAAGCAGGAGCTCAGAAGCCCTGCTTGGCAGAGATGCAATTACTGCTGGAAAATCAAAAGGTGTTTGAAGTGCTGTTCTGGCATGAAGGTAGTAAAATGGTTGAGGACATACTGTGCTTGGGAAGAGCAGAGAAACAAATGGAAGTGGCCATTACTGAGGTGTGCCTTTGAAGCAGCATCCTCGTTCACATGAGGTTGGAATGGAGGAGGCAGGTTCCTCACATACAAAATGCACTGATGCTCCCGCTGAGGGCTGCAGCGCAATTACAGCTATCAGGAGGCATGGTTTTGTCTCGTTTATTTAAGTGCAATGTATACTTTAGTGCCTGTTTAAATGGGAAAAGAAAATAGATAAGAGGAGGAGCAGCAGGTTTTTGGTGTGTGCCAAGGCTCTGAGGAGGGAGTGAGGGCAGCCTGGGTTCGTGTCTCGGGTTGCTTTGTGAGGAGGAGGATGGTGCTTTCACTGTGAGTAGTGATCACTTGAGGTGGTGAGAGCTGCACCAGTGCTGGTGATGAGAGCCCAAGTTCCAGATGTGCAGCCATGCTCTGGGTTTCACAGGGCTGAGTGTGGGTCCTGCCCTTCCAGCCTGGGTCCAGTCACTGAAACCAGTTGGGAATTCTGTGTGTGTCTTTGTATGAATGCTTAATAAAACTGCTGAAAGAGTATTGTAATCAACAAATACGCTTTGCCTGTTTTTTAAAGCACCCTTTTTCAAACAGTGCATGGAATTACACTTGTGGTACAGGCTGAGCGATTGTTTTCTCCTGCACATTCCTGCCATAAAGCTTCCAAGATAATATGCCAGATGTAAATAAAGAATTGTCAAAGTGTTTGGTTTTACTCTGAAGCAATAAAATATATCTGAAAAGATAGCGAAGAAGAAAGTGGTGAAACGCTTAGAGTGTAAATAATAAGGTCCATTTTGAATGAACATTTGACCTGTGGACTTGTGCTGCGCTGGCATCCTGGCATCACAGCATGGCTAAAAATAGCAGGAGGGCACAAATCCTGCCCTGAGGTACCTGGTTGGGTGAAAACTGATTCTCCTGAAGCATAGACAGTCTTTTTATTATGTTCTGTTCATTTTCTCCTTGGAGCCTGATGGTTACTGAGGAAGTGTTAAGTTCCAGCTTTAGTGTTACATTCTTACTATTAACAGGGTATTTCGGGAAGTTCACCAGGAATGTGGAGCTGTCAGAGACACACACACACGCTGGCTGTCCTGAAGCAGAGGGGACATGAGGGGGTTCAGACAGAGGACTTCGTGCAACAGTTTCTGTAGGAACAAAATTCGTGGTTACCTTGCACAAAGCGCTTTCGTGGCATCGTTGGTTCTGCCTGCTTGTGTTCAGGATGCAAATGAATGTTTCATTAGTTTCCAAGTTTCCATCACGTTAATGTCTTAAATAATTCATTCTGTGCATGAGCTGAAGATAAAATAGCAGAGTATGGGATCTCTAAATAATTCACACTTATGTTCCTTCTTTCAGGAAGGAGCCGGTTAAGTGGCGCGGGTAGTTGGTTATTTCTTGGGTTTAAGCGTAGTTCGGGAGGCTCCAAAATGTTGCTTTAGCGAAGGTAGAAGTTGCTGTTTAACAGCTGAAGGTAGGTACCTGTGGTCATGTAAAGCACTAAGACTGCCTTCCGAGGAAGTTAGTAGTGCTGATTTTTTTCCTGTTCAGGATTAGGGACGGACGTAATGAAGATGATGCTGATCCAGATGTTTCTGGTACAAGGAATGTTTTAATACTGTAGTATTGTCATTAAAAATGCATGTATGTCATTCCTGTGGATTTCAGATGGTCCAACCCGTCTAGTTTTACATGTCTGGCTGTATTAAAGGAAAAGAGGCAGTTCATAGGAGTTAGTGTATAGCTTAGCTGCCAAGTGAAGGTTTGTTTGTGCAGCAGCTGGCACAACACATTCACACTCAACAAGTGCCCTCTGAGTGCCCCAGTACCAGGCCTTTGGGGAAAAAATAAGCATCATTTGAAGGGCCTTATTTGAGGAGAATACTGCAGAACTGACAAGTGTTGTGGTATTCCTTCTACCACAGCAGGATATTTTTGCTGTGTTTAATGTCAGTGCTATTAAAGATGGACAAATCAGTCCATTTATGCTCAATTCCTCCTAAAACAGGGCTCTACAAACTGCACCATGGCCACAAGTAGCTGCTGAGAAGCCAAGCACTCGAGTAGATGCTGTTTAAGAACATTTGAGTTTTGTTGTGCCCACTTCAGCAATCACAGTGTGCTTCTCCAGCAGGAGATGTCCTCAGGAGCTGAAATGTCTCTCTGCACACACTTCAGTGCACATACATAATACCCTAGCAAAGTAGTTTGTGAAAGCCAAAGGGCAGTGTAGGTGCTGGTGTTGTGGTGAGCTGTTCCCAATGCTGCTGCGTGTTGGGAAACAGTGCGAGCAGGAGCTGAAAACTGCTGTCAGTCTTCAGCCCCGGATTGCTCTGCTTTGTCAAGGCAGAGGCGTAAAGCACTGCTCCTATTGCAGAGCAGAATCAACTTTGAGTCAACCACTGAAACGGAAAGTGCTTTTAAAAATAGCTGGGTGTGGAGCTGAAATCTTTGACTCATATTTCCCACCTTGGAAACTTGGTACTCATTTTCTTCGCTGGGAAGCACCATTGCCCCAGCACAGACTCCTCTGGTCAATGTGGGGTTTTTTCTGTCACTTCCCTCCCTGTGCTGTTGCAGCTCGGGAAGCCTGTCAGCGGTTCGATGCTGGAGGTGAGCAGCGTGGATGCCCGGTGAGGAGCACTGTGCTGGGAGAGCCGGGGCTCCCCTCGGCGCGGCGGCGCAGGGGTTAACGGCTTGGCAGCGGTGGGATATTTTCCAGCTCAGCTCGCTCAGCTTACAGCTGCGGCCATTTTTCCAGCAGGAAAATTCTAGCACTACATCTTACGTGTGTCAGCGCCAGCGCCAGGCTTCCTCCGCTTGCCCTTCAGCATTCCAGCACTGACAACTCTCGGGGGCATGGCACGCGGGCAGGGAGCCTCACACCACATTTCTCGGAGGTCAGCTCCGGCAGCAGCGAGAAGAAACACTTAAATGACAGCTCGGTGCTGCTCTTTGTGTGCTTCGGGAGTGATTTGATCTCTGCCCGCCGAGCCGGTGCGAGTGAGAAGCTGGTTTCCATCTGCACTAAAGTTAGTGGCAGGGCTGCCATTTTTGGGGCTGGAGGGAGCCGTGGCCCCGCTCAGGAGGAGCTGGCAGCGGCTCTCCGGGAGCAGTAAAATGACACCATGCTTCTCCTCCATTTTCTGGTGAAGTCTGCCGAGTGGGAAAGCAACACAAGTTGGAAGCGTCTCTCTTTGGAATCCCTCTGTTCACTGTAACCTCTCCATCCCCTGCTCCGGGCTTGCAGCAGGTTTGTGCTTTATGGAAACCTCCTTTTTACTGCTCGCTTCTGTAAGCTCGCTGATGGTAAATGAGCTGTGCTGGTGGTAGTGGAAGCTTTCTGCCCTGATGTGATTCTACATTCCATACTGGTGGGCAGAGCAAACTTTTACCAAGCCAGCAACTCGTTTATGACAAACTGAAATGTTAAGGTAGGGATTAAGGGCTGTGGGAATTTATCGTAGCCATGTTGGAATATTAATGTATTATTTAGTCTGCTGAAGTTGTGGACCAGAAAACGTTGGACAGGGTAAATTGTATTGCTTAAAACTGAAGTCTGGGGTACTTGGGGAGGTGATGGGAAACTGAAATTAATCCATGTTGCACTTTGGGTTAATTCCAGTTTGAAATTAACATATGAATGTAAACTGTTGATTCTTTGGTGCAGCTATTACAGGGTAGATTTCCATTCAGTTTGCTGGCTTTATGGCCATGTTTGCTAAGGAAATGAATGCACAGAATACATGAGAAATACAGATGTCTTGAGCTGTTTGTGTCGTAGCCCAGGGGCTGGCTGGGCAGGACAGGGTGTGTTTATGGTCGAGGGGGATTCGGTTACCTGCAAGTTGGATTCTGTTATAATGCACACTTTGTCTTAAAGCAGCTTTAATTATGGAAGTATTAGTGTTGCTGCATTGCTCTAAGTGCTGCTGGCAGCTGGGTTGGGGTGTCTCATGGAATGTCACATAGAAATGATTTTACTTGATCCAAAGGAGCAGTTGCACGGAATGAAGGGAGAGCACAGGAAAACTGAGTCTCCTCCATGGTCTGCTCAGGAGTGTTGTGGGTTGTATCAAAATCCCCTCAAGCTGGGGGTACTCTCCACCTAAGCCGACATTCATGAGAAAGCTCAGGTACAGTGTGCAGAGGGGTTTGTGCCCCTCCTGGTGCCATTGCTTGATAGGGGTGCCCTGCCTGCGGGCAGTGGTTGTCCTTGTCGGCACCTCTCGCTGTGCAGAGCTGTTGGTGTGGATGGGTGGCAGCAGGAGGCACTTTGATGGATCAGAGCAGCAAGATTTGGGATGCAGTGGCACAGATTGGGGTATGTGAAGAATTTTGGTGGTTTTCTGTTGGTTTTTTGAGTTTCAAAGCTTGTTGCAGTACCCAGACCACAGAAATGTGCTATAAGAGCTCATGCATTGAAGCGGTGACAAATTCTTAGCTAGTTGCTGAAATAGCGCTCCTCTCACCAAGGTTTAGTCACTTTCACTCATTTTAATGATTTTTAACACAGGGAATTTTAAAAGGAATAAACGGGAGAGCTTTGTTCAGGACTACTTTGTGAAACCTGGTTTTGATCATTATCTGTTGCTGCATTACATGCATCAAAACACTGTGCGAGGAATCAGTTACCTACTGTTAATACAGGCAATAGCTTAAACTGGTGGCATCTGATACGGTGCTGGTGATTTCTATCAACTTGCCCATGTATCTAATGGCATTTGAACACCTCCTGTTCCCCACGGACATTAAATCAACCTCTGTCCTGGCCATTCCTCTCCTTGATTCTGTCCCGCTCCAGTCAGCTGTGAAATAGAGGAGCAGGGTCACTGCTGTGGAGCCAGTGTGGTGGTGAGCACCTGAAGGTGCTGCCTCTGAGGTGACATTTTATTCTGAAGGCCTTTGCGCTTGTGTTTTTCAGAGCATGTAACTGTGTATTACAGGAGAAGCAAAAAGAAACAATAGTCATAAGTGTCACTGTCAGTGTTCAAGTGGGTTCAAAAGCCTAAAGAGCTTGTTTTCATTTATTTTTTATGTTGAATTCACACAAGTCTGTTCTTGAAAGTAAATGAGAAAATGGTCTTTAAACAAATTAAACACGGTCATGTGGTAACAGTGTTCCTGCTGCTGCCATGCCAGGGAGTTGTTGAAGGAAGACAGCGGGGAAATGGTTGGAGGATGCTGCTCTTCAGTCTCAAGTTGTGTATGCTTAGATGCTGCCAATGTGCAGTGCTATTCTTGAAGTAAATCCAGCCGTGTGTTTGTCACCGGAGAAGCTGTCCCCACCAAACTGTCCCTTGCTGTTAGCAGCAGGAATGCCACATGGATTAAACTGTTTGCCTTCAGCCACTCAGACCTTGTGAAGCTCTGAGCAGAGATGGTGACAATCACACAGGCAGGTCAGTGCTGAGGGAGGTCGTGATCGAGTCTTGTGCTATCTCAGGGAGTTCCACAGTGAACGTATACACATTGTGTGGATATCTCATGGAGAAATCTGGAAAGTACATTGACATGTCAGTAGAGTGAGGGGTTGGAAGTACGCTTACCTGTGACAGGCAGTACAGGTAAGCATAAGAGAGGAAGTACACTTACCTGTGACATTAGCTACACTTGGACACCCCGAGCTCACCACCACTGTACTGGCTGGGCAGAGCTGTTGGGTGGAGGACGCTGTGGTTTTCCCTTCATCCAGCACCGGGGTTTGGTGTGTTCCCTCACAGCTGCCCTCTGTAAGTTGTTTGACCTTCATCTGGCCTTGAAGGGTCCATGCTGCCAAGACTGAAGGGTACTTTGGAGCTGCAGTTGCCCACTGGCACAGTCCTGCCAAGCTGTGTGTGGGGTACCGGTGCTGTTAGCTGCTCCTGCTGGAGCAGCTTGACCTGAGGGCACCAACACTGGTCCCTTGGGATGCTAGGGCTGCTGAAGCAGGCAAGTCCCTGGTGTTCTGTGTGTCCTGTTCACCTCTTGTACTTCTGGGGCAAAACCAGAACATTTTTCTAAGTATAACGCTTAAATTTCCCATTGGAGTAAGATTTCGGGGGTTTAGTACTTAAGTATTTATTAAAATAGTTTAAATGCTTAAATAAGCTGATTTGTCAGAAAACCCTGTAGAAAGAGTTTGTTAGTAGTAGCATACTTTAGCCAAGATAATTTTGTTAGGAGTGATAGATATATTTCTACTTCCCAATCTGTGCTATTAAAGCTGCGTGGTTATGGGATAATTGAGCTTTTAATGGGGAATGAGTTACCACTGGAATGAGAAGAAATGCTGCCGTTACATGCTACATACAGATGTGTAAGAATATTGGCTTAGTCTTCAATTGGGGTTGCTGTTCTTATGAATAACTTTGTCCAACTTTCTCTCTTTCTGGGGGTGGGGGCAGTGCCAGAACAAACCAAGACCAGTGTAAGCCAGCCTCAGCCTGTCACCTCCAGCGGCACTTCCCCAGCAACCAGCACTAATAATAATGCCAAGCGGGCCCCAGCCAGCAGCCAGCAGCAGCAGCCCTTGCCTCGATACCCTCCTCGTGAAGTACCACCTCGATTTCGACACCAGGAACAGAAACAGCTTCTGAAACGAGGTCAGCAGTTACCAGTGATAGCTGCAAACCTGGGATCTACTCCTAAAGTATCGAACGGCCAGTCAGGAGGCAGCACTGTCGCAAACAAACAGCCAGTGACCAACGGAGAGGTGCCGAACAGCAGCAAAAAACAGCCAGGTGAGGGCAGGTACCGTGTGGTCCTTTGAACTCAAACAGTTTCAATTCAATTGTCAGTGAAATACTTGAGCTAACCTTTAAACTTTCCATGTAAGCTATGGCATGATGAGACATTGTCGTGTGTCGTAGTTTAATGTTAAACGCTGCAGGATGCTTCGGGCCATCCCTGTGCAAGTTGCATATAGAAACCTGAGACATCGTAGTTGCTTCTTGTTGCAAGTAGTGCACAGTGGATGTGTCTGGTTCTGAACAGGAGCCAATATGACCACTGCTCTGCTCTGAGTTACCAGTCTTTATCCTAATGATTGGTGCAAGCATGGTCGTGGTACGAAGTGCCACTTTCTGCATCCAGTTTTGATACAGATTTCCCAAGAAAGTGTCGTTCACTTAGTTCTGAACAGCATCTCTAGACTTCAGGGTTTTTTCTTCTTCCTATCTAGCAAGACAGACAAGATGCAGCTTGGTTGGAATACGAGAGTTGCTTTTTGCTAGTAGGTCAGAGTTTTTCTTTGTTCATCTACCTAAAGCTTGGTTGTCTTAGCAAATGGATCGACCTTTACCATTTACTATTTAATTAGAGTTATCCTTTATTATGTTGGCTTGTTACACATTCTCTTCAAATACCCTTCTAAGAGTAGTAAGCTTACCTGTAACATGCGTGTAATTTGCTGTTCAGTGAATGTACTGGCCTGCAGCTCAGACAATTTGGGGAGGCAATAAGGGCAGTCTAATTTAGGCTGGATAAAAAAGTAACCTTCTCCATAGGGACGTAGGTTTTCAAAGGGATTTGGTATTAATGCCAACACTTTATATGGTGGGCAAATACCTTCTTATTTTTGTACTTGCATGTTGATGGAACTTCTTCCCACAAATAGTTTCTTCCACACTCAAGGTTTGTTTCTCAATATTGGTGTTCTGTGCACCACAAGGGATGTGACTCCTGCTCCCTTCAGCTAAAAAAAAGAATGTTTCTGGAAAATAGCCATGATATTTCAAATTGTAGTTCAATTTTGAGCTGTTCTGATTACTTAATCTTGAAGAAGCACATTTAAACTGAAAGTAAACAGAGCATTGGAAGCAGCTTATCCCTGTGCCCCCTGAGTAATGCTGGGTATTACTTTCCAGTATTATTTTTGTCACATCCTGGGAGAACTCTTTACCACTCCAAGAAGTCATTTTTAAGTAGTTAATGTTTGGGGTTTTAGTTCACCTGTATAATTCTGTCAATAGTCAGGTTTAACGTAACCTTTTGTATACTTGCTTGCTTCTAAGATGCAACTTTTTCTCTAGCATATATCCTCTACTGGTGAAGTTACATGGTAGCCAGTAGTGATTTAGATAAAACCTCACAGGTAAACTGATTCAAGAATTATTACTCTTTATACAACCTGTTAAACCACCTCATTGTATCCAGAGGATCTCTTTGAGCATAGTGTCCTTTGTTGGGTTCCCATTTGTGTATCACATTCTTCCCAGTTTTGCTTGATTTTGTGCTGCTGTGGCTGGGGGGCCTTTTAGGCTGGGAGATGCCAGCGTGTCCCTGTGCCACAGTGCTACAGCGAGTGTGTGGAGACCTCCTTTACTGGAGTAGTTCTGTGGTTTGAAGAATAGGCTAGTTGTTTGTCCACACGTCGAGCTGGTAACAGAAAGGTTCTGGGAGCCTTTAGGGAGAGAAAGTTTGGCCAAAGCCCTTTCCCATCTTAAGAAAAGGTTTGCATTGTCTGCAGCATCCTATTGGGCCTTTGTTAGCTTGGTGCTGTGCTCTGGGGGACCAGGATCAGACAAGTGGGGCTGTGCAGCAAAGGTCTCCTGCCTTGGTGCCATGTGTCCGTATGCTTGGAAGAGCTCTTTCCTATAACCAGGAGTTCCCCGTTTGTCATGTGCTTTAAGAAATGTAGGGAAGGTGATAATGTAAAGAAAGTGCTTTTCAGTGCTGGATTTTTGTGGTGGTTTCAGACTCCTGTAACACGGAGGTGGCTGTAGTCCAGCAGCATGTGAGTGGCTTAATGCCTTCTGGCACCTCGGTATCTGAAAGGAAATACCACTGACATTTGCCTGCCCCAGTCTCACTCTCCAGTTCCTCTTTTAGCCTCCTTCTGGGTGCTCTCCTTGTTATCTTCGAAACTCAAAATCTCATTAAATTTGGCATGTCTGTAGATGCCTTCCTATTGAAAGAATATCCACATATAGGCCATTTGGGTTGACAGATTTTATACCCTTAACACAATATCTTTGAAGATTAAGTTCTTTATTTTTAAAGCATTATTTGATGGATATTGGGGTTGATCTGTATTTTAGGGCTAAAAGGAAAACTGTAGCTTCAAGTGTTGCAGTCAGAGTTGCAGGACTTTGTAATGGCTGCAGGAGTTTGATCTGTTATTCCTTGGCATACCCTGGGGTAGGATCAATCCCCAGTTCCAGCTGGGGCAGTAACTGCTTGGTAGGTGCTTTATGAAAGCTAGGAGCACCAGTACTGCTAAACTTAGAGTCTTCTTTTAACTGCCCTGGCCACACTAAGTGTTTTAAGTGTTTGGTATTGGAGAAGTTTTTAACTGTGTCAATGGTTCACATATGTTTTGTGTGGACAATCATCTCCTCTTCTGAAAAAGAACCCCTTTTTTTTACAAGTAAAGCTGAAGAAGGGGTAGTGCTGTGAGTTGTTCTTTTCTGCTGTTCCTAGGACGTTTGGCCTATCTCTTTAATAAAAACATGCAAGTGAAGCCCATGGCGTGCAGTACTTGTGAAAAAGATAGAGTCTGTACCAAGGTGGTTATTTTAAGAAATCTACATAAGTGGCTCTTGATCAGAACATTTTGATACCCAGCTCAGTTGTTTGTTTTGCTGATATTTCACCCCTGTATGTAAACTTCACATGAAAGGAAGGTCTTGAATGCTGCCTCAGCATGTTTGCCTCTGCTTTGTAACACATGGGGCTGGCCAGGTGGTTGTTCCACAATGAAATGATTTATACACTGAAATACTTGCCAGCAGTAATTGCTTACAACTGTGGGACAGAGCAGAATGGGAGAGCAGCGCTGGGCTGCTGGAGTTAGTCCAGTTGCTCAGAGTCCTGCTCTGGCGCAAGTGGGTCTCGTTTTATCCATGTGCATCTCCCAGCAGAGCTGCAAAATGATGTTACAGACAAAGCCTGGGGGAACAAAAGGTTCTTCCTGTAAGTTGAGGGGTTTTCCTTGGTCAGGGATCTGTAGTTAGAAGTGGTGGGGGCTGACTTCATTTTAGGAAACAGTGCCTTAAATATAACAGTTGTGGTCTCCAACTGTAGAACTTGTGAATTGGAAACATTCACTTTGATTTCATACAGTGCCTGTGGGACTCTTAGGAGGAAGAAGCTAGGAGAGAGGGCTAGAGAAAAGTTTGTTGTGCACACACTGGTGTTAAACCGGAGTTGGACTGTGTGTGGCTCCTCAGCTGAACCTCTCCTGAGGACGGGGTGCTAACACATGGGGTTAGAGCAATGAGTGCTCTGGGGGCTGTTGGTACTTTACCAGAGTAACACTTCTGTGACTGTCTTGCTTTTCTTTCCGTAGGCATGCCTCCCATTCGGGACTTGGTGAGCCACTCCCCTAACCAGTCAGGTTAGCTCTTTACATCTCCCCTTTGCTTTGCACTGCGTATCTTTGTAGTAGTTACATGTGTCACACAGTCTCGTCTGAGTGTTTTATTCATGTTTTTTTCCTTTGGCTTCTGTTTTCCAATAGCATGTGCTGTGTGAATGTCTGACACAAACCTTCCCTGTGCCATCGCATCCTACATTTGCTTAAACCTTTTCATTGTCTAAAATAACATCAGAATTCACACCAGAACGGATGTTTTGACTGTGTGGCACCTCAGCTTAAAAATACTAAGTATCCTCTATTTTTTACCTTTCTGCTCACATGTTGAATTGCCTCTTTGTGGTACTAAACTGAATAATCTGTGCAAGCCTGTGCTTTAGATTAGAGACATTGCACAGCACTGTGGAGGAAATCATGTCTGGGCCTTTCTGGTTTGAATGCTGAGTTTACACTGGGGTAATACCTGCAGCTCTGCATGTTCCCTGCTGCTCTTTGTCGTTGTGAAGAACACTGGCTGTTTATTTCTTCAGGATATTTTGGAGTAAATGTGCTATGTGAGGATGTGGGGACATGCATAGGAAACCACAGAATCCCAGGGTTCTGAAGGGTCCTCAGGAATCATCTGCTCCAACCTTTCCAAGCACAGCATGACCTAGACTAGATGTCCCAGCACCCTGTCCAGCGGATTCTTAGCAGTGTCCAGCGCTGGGGAATGCACTCTTCCCTGGGGAGGTTATTCCAGTGGCTGGTTGTTCTTGTTGTAGAAACTCTTGCTCTTGATCCTGTCAGAATCTCCCCAGGAGTAACTTGTACCCAGCACTCCGTATCTTTCCATGTGACCCTTTGTAAAAAGGGAGTCTCCGTCTTCTTTGTAGCCACTCTTTAAACACAAACATGAGGCTAAGGTTTCCCCTGAGCCTTCTGTTCTCCAGGCTGAACAGTTCCAGCTCTCTCAGCCTTTACTCACGTGTCTTCCCAGTCCTTGGATCATCTTTGTGGCCCTTCTCTGGACCCTCCCCAGCCTGTCCACAACTCTTCTGTATAGCAAGGTCCAAAACTGAACACAGTATTCCCAGGTGGGTCTAACAAGCCTTGAGTAGCACAGGTAGTGCTGTGGGGCTGTAGTGGCTCTAGCTCATGTCCCCATAAGGCTGCAGCAGGCACAGGGCTTGGGAGAACATTTCACATCGCATCTTTTTTGTTTTTTCCTTGAAGTTTTCATCCTTCACATTTTCCTCGAAGCCTGCTCTCAAGGGGAGGTGTTAAGCCTCCTTTCCTCATCCTCCCTCTTCCTCTGTGTCAGGGAGAGGAGAGGGGAAGCTTGTGGCATGGTCCCTCTTTGGGATCAGGGTTGGATGCAGCAGGACGCCATGCCCTTGCCCTGGCAGCTCTCCTGTCCTTTGCTTCAGTTAGGAAACCACTGCAGAAGCCAACAGCTGCAATTGCTCATTCCCGAGTTTGGAGTGCTTTAGCAAGGCACAGACTGGATTGTAAGAAGCTCAGGTTTATGTAATTTGTTTATGTCCAGGATTTAAGCAGCAAAAGTTCACCTGCAACTTCTGAATAGTCCTGGGGAGAAGCCCAGGCCTGGGCTGCTGTTGCCAGGGTTTGCTGGGCACTAAGGGCAGTATGTTGTCAGCTGGGATTTCTCAATGTTTATGGTGGTTTTGTGGTACCTGCCAAACACAGAACACCAGAGATTATCTCCTGCTTACTCAGTATTTGTATTCTTAATCTCAGACGTTCATGGGGTGTGGAGATTCCAGCAGGGAGATACCAGAACAGTGGTTCCCACTAGAAAGCACTAACACACGTTTATGTCGAGGAAAAACTGTCAGTCCGGGTAGTTCTGCATGCAGTGGGATCACTTTCTGCATGGCTGGAAATCAGTCATTACCTGCTCTCTGTGTATTGGCTCCTTACAAACTGTGCATCACATCTAAATTAGGATAATAGGTCTTTATTAAATACAGGGCTTCTGTTGTTGTGCAGTGAAGGTTTGTTCGCTGTTTCACTCTGTTCTGTACTCATAACCTGTGTCTCTTTCCCCATGTTGAATTTGGGCTGTTCGCAGCTGTACACTTCAGTGTTGCTTTTCCAGTTGATCTGTTACTGAGATGATGTTTTTAATCCAGATGTTTCATTTGTGCGGCTTTTGGTGCTGTTGATTCTCTCCTTCATGAGAGTGCAGACAACTCTTACCTTTGGTTAGTCTTTTAATACAGGTTAAATGACTTCTTTTCTTTAAACACCAGTGTGAGACTGGAGATCCTGGGGTTCGCTGGATTTTGCTCAGATACCGCAGTGGTTTTTCTAGTAACACATTAACAGGCAGGTCTGGGGTTATGTTCAGCTAAAGGAATGTCTCCCAGCCCTCCCAGGGGTACGTACGTTTTGAATAGCCCAAGTAAAGGCAAAGAAGGGAATATTACAAAGAAGTGTTGTTTACTTAAAAAACCCCAACTAAATGTTTTTATGTGCCGAGAAGCTGCTGCATGCGCAGCCATTGAGCGCGCACCAGTGTGGTTATTCTCTCAATGCAGGCAAATACAAAGTAAAAAGCTCCAGTGGCCTTTTGTACTTGTGTTCCTTTGCCAGCTTCATCACTGTGTTCCACACGCTTCACACTTCCATAGTCCCATCTTCTGCTGATGCTTTGATTAAGCAAGTCATGGGGGAGGTCTCTGCATAAAGCGTTGGACACCTGAGATGAGAATTGATGGTGCTTGTTTTGTACCAAATGTGCCCGTATTTACCATGCAAAGTGTGTAAATGAATTAAGGTCTGTGTCTTCCTGATTCCCACATCAGCTTATCTAGTGAAATAGAAGCAGTGATTCTTAGATAAGTGAGAAGTGTCAGTTCAGCCACTTAATCTGAGCTTCTGCAGGGCAGAACTTTAGCCTGGTCTTGTGGGGTTTATATGGGCTGTTGGATAAAAGAAAATCTCCTCAATAACTTAAGAATCCTTCTATGATGTCTTAATGAGGTGGGAAGGTGTTTCTCTAGCTCCTGTCACACAGCAGTTGGTGCTGCTAGGTCAGTGTAATATCCTGTTCAGATTTCTGCCTTTCCAAATATCTTTGATTTTTATGTAGTATTAAGGTTTAATATGGACATGTTTCTAGAAAGTACTTTAAATCCAGAGTATTTAAATACCCCAGCTGTTTCTCCGGGAAAGACAACCTGTACCTTCAGGAGTGCTGCTTCGTGCTCTTGTGAGTGCCGCTTTGCCTGCTGGTGAAAAGTGTTCTAGGTTGTGTGTGGGGCAGCGTTCTGAGCAGCAGTACTTACCCGGAAGCTTTCTCTGTCATCTTCAGGACTAGGGTGTTCAAATATGCAACAGGATTCTTGGCTTAGCACCTTTATGTGTTTATTTTCCTCTTCTGCTTTAATGAAGTAATAATACTAAATTTATAATAATGCTCTTGGACTTTCCCTCTTCCCTTTAGATCTGAACCACAGTGGTCTAGGATCCCATTATGAAAATTCTCACTGGGGACCAGTCTCTTCAAATAGTGACTCCAGCACAAACTGGGATAAAGTTATTGTAGACGGCTCTGACAAAGAAGCATGGCCATCAATCACTGGCAGTGACCCAGAGCTGACATCAGAATGTATGGACACTGACTCTGCCTCTAGCTCTGGGTCAGAGAGGAACCTCGTGATAATGGCTTCAGGGAGCACAGGTGGAGAAAGCGATGGCATTCGGAATGGCATTGGACATGGTTCTCAGAATAAGTTTGTGGTTGGTAGCAACAGCAATAATGTGGGCAATGGAAGTATTAATGGGCCGTGGGGCTTATCCCACGGAACCATAATAAGCACATGTCAAGTTTCTGTGGATGCTCCTGACAGCAAATCTGAAAGTAGCAACAATAGAATGAATGCTTGGGGCACCATAAACTCTTCATCAAATGGAGGGTTAAATCCAAGCACTTTGAATTCAAATGGCAACCATGGTGCCTGGTCTGTATTGGAGAACAATGGACATGCCCTGAAAGGGTCTGTAGGGAGTGGTAATCCTGGCACAAGTATTCAGTGCAGTACCATAGGTCAGATATCTAATAGTCAGAGTATTAACTCTAAGGTGGGTGGTTCAGCCCATGGTTCCTGGGGAAGCCTTCAGGAAAGTTGTGATTCTGAAGTAAGTGGTACAAGGAATGTTTCATTCAGTGGGCAACCTCAAAACCTTAACACTGAAATGAATGGACCAAATAACACTACTAACTTTATGACCTCTAGTTTACCAAACTCTGCTGGTTCAGTGCAGATTAACGAACTGCCTAATAATACAGGGCATGGGGCCTGGCGCGTGAGCACAATGAATCATTCTCAGATTCAGGCCTCTCCAGTTTCAAATGGCACTTCCATTTCTCATCTTAGCAATGGTGAGGCGAAAAATGGTGGATCTTATGGTACTACATGGGGTGCCTATGGTTCTAATTACTCTGGAGACAAATGTTCAGGCCCAAACAGCCAAGCTAATGGTGACACTGTGAATGCAACTCTAATGCAGCCAGGCATTAGCGGGCCTGGCAGCACTAACTTTCAAATCAATGGGAATAAAGGAGGAGGGGTGTGGGAGGCAGGGACAGTCAACTCCCAGAACATGCCATGGGGAAGTGGGAATGGTTCGAGTGCCGGCGGGAATAGAAGAGGATGGGGGAACCCTGCACAAAACACTGGCACTAACATTTCAAATGGGGAATGGAGTAAACTGCCCAGTAATCAGCATTCCAATGAAAGCGTGAATGGCAATGGCAGGAAGTTTACAAACGGATGGAAGTCTGCAGAGGAGGAGGACCTCAGCAGCCAGAGTCCTGCTGCTCCTCAGCTCACGGAGCAGAGCAGCGCGTGGACCAAAGCAGGTACAGCAGAGAGTGAGGGCAGCGCTGAGAGCTCTGGGTGCCATGAAGATCGAGCCACTGCGGAAGGACAGAACCGGGAGAGAAGGAAAGTCGACCAGCACGCGTTACTCCAAAGCATAGTGAACAGAACTGACTTAGATCCACGTGTCCTTTCCAACTCTGGTTGGGGACAGACTCCAATCAAACAGAACACTGCCTGGGATACCGAAACATCACCGAGGGGTGAAAGAAAAACTGACAATGGGACAGAGGCCTGGGGGGGCTCTGTGACACAGACTTCCAGCTCAGGGGGGTGTGTGGATAGACCTAACCCTAATAATAATGATACCTCATCTGTATCAGGGTGGGGAGATCCAAAGTCTGCTACAAGGTGGGGAGACTCCAAAGGGTCAAACAGCCAAGGGGGGTGGGAAGAAGATTCTGCTGCTACAGTAATGGTCAAGAGCAATCAATCATGGGGAAGTGGCAAAGAGGAAAAGTCATCTTGGAATGATGCACAGAAGATCAAACAGGGATGGGCGGATGGACAGAAGGCCAGCCAGGGTTGGGCAGTTTCTGCCGGTGATAGCTGGGGTGAAAACTCAAGAAGTAACCATTGGGGTGAGGCTAAGAAATCCAGTTCCGGAGGTAGCAACAGTGACAGATCAGTATCTGGTTGGAATGAGCCAGGTAAATCAAATTCTGTTTCCTGGGGAGGTAATAGTACAAACGCAAATACTTCTTCAGGATGGGATGAGCCTGCGAAGCCTAATCAGAACCAGGGCTGGGGAGACCCTCCTAAATCCAATCAGCCTCAAGTTTGGGGGGATTCATCCAAGCCAATCAACTCTCCAGAGTGGAACAAGCAAGATGTTGGCTCTTGGGGAGCACCGTCTGCCCCGAACAAGCCGCCCGGCTCGGGCTGGCTGGGGGGGCCGATGCCGGCGCCGGCAAAGGAGGAAGAGCCCACGGGCTGGGAGGAGCCATCCCCCGAATCAATACGCCGCAAAATGGAGATTGATGATGGAACTTCTGCTTGGGGGGATCCGAGCAAGTACAACTACAAAAATGTGAATATGTGGAATAAAAATGTCCCAAACAGTAGCAGCAGTTCAGACCAGCAAGCACAGGTACATCAGCAGCTACTGTCTTCAAGTGCCATGTCTAGCAAGGAGAGCAGTTCGGGTTCTGGTAAGGCTTGGTTTTATGCCCTGTTTTCTGCTAGCTGTAAACCGCTTCTTTTGTTCTTGCTTTGTGTAACAATATTTTAGCTTAAAGTGGAAAGGGGGGTGCCGGTGAAGTACCATTCTTATTTAGGAAAAACACCCAACAGCAATGCTCGTAGACATTGGTATTTTTACGCAGATTGGAAGATCTAGTTTTAAATAGCTTGAGGAGTTAAAGTAACCCAGCTCTACCTGAATTCTGGGATGTGGAAACAGAGGAAATACCTCCTAGTATCTTGAGGAATGAAAGTGATTTTCTTCATTTGATTCTAAACCAGTTAAAACCTAATGTTACCAAAGAGCCCACTCCAGGAGGGACAGAATGAAGGAGGATGGTTTATATGGACTCAAGATCAGACTTTCTGATCTTGTAGTTTCGGGAGCAGTGAATGATATTTGTAGATGAGCTTGTGTGGTGCTTATAAAGTATTTTGTGCTCTGTCTTTCAAGTGTGGAGAGGAGTAGCTTAAATATAATGAGCAGTTCTTAGGAACTTAACATCTTGGACATTTCTATTACCAAAATGGAATGTTTTACATGTGAAGTGTGTATTTTTATAATTACTTTTTAACAGCTTACAGTTATAATATGTATATGTGCACTAACATGCTTTTTATTGTGTTATGGCTCTAGAAAAGCAAAGCACTTGAGTTTCTTTAGGTAGCTTTTATAATCCTGTTTAAAAACATGCCAGTAACTCATACTGCTTTAAAAAGGTTGGGGAGAGCCTTCTACTCCAGCCACTACTGTAGATAATGGAACTTCAGCGTGGGGTAAGCCCATGGATACTGGTACTAGCTGGGGAGAGCCCATCAGCGATGCAGCAGGCACCTCTGGCTGGGGAAACACTCCTCTTGGTCAACAGGCTTCAAATAAACCCGGTGAGTGCTTCCTGTGTCATCTCTGAGGAAAGGGGATGGGGAAGCAGCTCTGCAGAAGCTTTATGTTTCTGAGAGCTTCTGATCTTGAAGTAAGGACCAAGCTAAGGTCTGTGTTGAGGGCAGTCAGTTGCTACTGAAATGCTGAAGTCCTGGGCTTGTTTTTTTTACAACCAGGGCCTAAATCTATGCAAGATAGTTGGTGTGGAGATGATATGCCATTGACAGGCAGTCGTCAGACCAGCTGGGAGGAAGAGGAGGATGTGGAGATTGGAATGTGGAACAGCAGTTCGTCACAAGAAGCTAACTCATCTTTAAATTGGCCACCGTACATGAAGAAAATGCCCACAAAGGTAATGAGGGGCCTGGGTTGAGGTTTCTGCACTGTTGGCATATCTAAAAGCTGAGTCAGAGCAGTGCTGCCCTGAGAGGGGCCATTAAGCTTTAATCTTCATTCATAATGTTCTATGATGTCATTTTAGCAGTAGGTGGTAAACGTCTTCTGAGCATCTCAGGAATTCCTTTCTGTTTTTAAGGGAATAATGAAAGGTGGAAATAAGCAAGATGAAACATGGATCAATCCATTCATTAAGCAATTCACAAATCTCGCTTTTTCAGTAAGTATTTGCCTTTACCTGGCTCTACTGCCTTCTTACAGTGCTGACTGTAATGCACAGGGAGTAACACGCTCAGTTGACTGGGGTTTGTTTTGTAGTGCTTTTCTCCTTACTTCTGTTTATCTCCCCTCTGTCACCCACCCCTTTGCTTTGAATCTTCATTATGAAAGCACCAGTTGGTTGATGAAAAGTGGTTTTGTGAACACCACCCTGGTGTTCACCCGGTACTCTGGGTTTTTACTTAACCTTACACACGTATTTTGGTGCAATACCTGTTTTCAGTTGGATACCAACTAAAGGGTTTTAAAAAGCATCTGATTTGTCTCTTTTTTTCCCCTTGCAGGTTTGACTATAAATAGTATTATAGGAATCTCTTTAGGTTAGCTTTTAAAAATACTACTAAATAATTATGATTCATTTTATTACTTCAGAGAGAATCACCAGAAGAAACCATACAGAGCAATAAGATGGACATGTCTGGAGGTAAGGCTAGGAGAGCCAGCCTGGCTTTTATTGCTTTCCTTCCCAGTGTCTCTTTTAGTTTATATCCTTCTGTAAATTACTTTTCAAAAACTATATATATCATATATATAGCTACAGCTATATATAGTTAAATATGCTTCCCTAAAGAAGAGGAATACCCTTGTAAAGAAAAAAACTGTGTGTGTGTGAGTAATGCTGCACACATGAATCACCTGGTTGCTCTAGTGATACTCCATATAAATCAAGCTGAGCTGACATGAAAGAGTGTTTTCAGGGTGTGGTGATTTTGCTTCTTGCAGTGTAAGTGTCTGGCCTGCCCTCGGGATACATCCTTCACTCCACACAGACACGTTCCGAATCCCACAGTCCCTCGTTGTGGTTCATTCTTGGAAACACATTCTCAGTTCTAGGAACTAAATTAATACTGAGTAGTTATTTCAGAAGTGTTTAAACCTGAGTGTGAAATGACTTGGGAGCAGTTCTGGTTTTATTTGAATCCAGTGACTGTTATGATTCCTCCAGCAAATAAAAACCAGCATAGTTCTGTAATACACTGATATTATAATGATAGAATTCTTACTTAAAAGTATCTGTGGCACGGTACTGTTTATTGGAGTTGCAGTCTTCTTACTCCAGTATCAAATTGGGTATTTTCACTTCTAGGTTCACAGTCTAATTGTGTAAAGAACTTGTTCTTTGAATTTTAGATCTGAATATTAAGGGGAAGCCCCATATTTAAATAATTTCTTTTTTCAATTTTGAGTTTAAAACATCAGTTTTGGAAGTAATTCTCTTGCACTGAATGCAGTGAAAGATTAAGTGGACCCTTTTTTACTGCTTGCATTTTGATCTTGTAGCTTGCCTAGAATTCATGAGAAGATAACTTCATACTTGCTTTTAATAAACACCAATACTGTACATTTGTGAAGGTTTTTGTTTGGTTGGGTTTTAGCTAATAGGGTTTTTTCTTTACCGAATCAAATTAAAGGGCTTCTGAAATACTACACGAATGTAGGGATGTGATAAAGCTACTGCTTCAAAGCCAAGACAATGATTTTTGCTTCCAAACCAGACACGTGGCGTTCACAACTGGAAACTCCCATTTGAACAATTAAACTTTCTTGGTTTTAAGAACTGAGAGCAACATTTTTGTGGAGTCCAGCAAAACCTGCTGACGCCGCGTGCTGATGCCAAGTTCTCAATTGTCTATACCCATTGATCCATAGTGTTTCCTTTCCCTTTTCAGTAAAGCCCAGAGAGTTCAAAGCTAAACTGGTGTTTTCTTTCATTAGTCTCTAGCTTGAGAGCAGCATCAGTGCAGCTCTTCAGAAGCACAGGCTGCTTGCTGGTGTCTGGAATACTGCGGGATCCTGCAGTGCTGCAGTCACCTCTCTTGCCTTTTCCCAGGGTTATTGCCAGATAAGCGGATGGAGATGGATAAGCATGGCCTCAGTGTGGGAGATTACAACCGTGTGGTTGGAAAAGGCCCTGGTTCTCGTCCTCAGATTTCCAAAGAGTCTTCCATGGATCGCAGTCCTTACTTTGATAAGGTCAGTAGGCGTCCCGCTGGTGGACGCTTGAAACTTCTTTGACTCTGCATTCAGAGTAGTTACCTGTGTGCTCCTTTTAGCTTTCTGCATTTAGTGGAGGGGAAAACCGGGGCTTTCTTGTTAATCCATAAGAGATGTTTGTTCTTTTTAACTTACTGATATGTAATACTAAGCACTTTCTGTAGCCCCTTTGCAGTACAAATGACTAACCTGATCTCTTTTGTTTTCTGCCTGTTTCCTGGTGGTGCTGGACTGTCTGTGACTCTTCCCTTCTGTTCCTGCCAATGGTTTCTCCCTTCTGCTTGCTTGCTGGCTGGGTGTTGCGCATCGGTTTGTCTGTCCCATCAGGATGGCATTGTAGCAGACGAGTCCCAAAACATGCAGTTTATGTCCAATCAAAACATGAAGCTTCCCCCTTCAAATAATGCACTACCTAACCAAGCCCTTGGCTCCCTAGCAGGGCTGGGTATGCAAAACTTGAATTCTGTTAGACAGGTAAGACTGTGTGCATATCCTTGGCATGTTACTTGACAGCATTTAATACCTTTTGATATAACGTCCTACCTATGTGATTGATATGTACTTAATTTCTAATGCAAATGCATAGGGGTGGGAGGAGCAGCAGAAGAGGGTTGCTGACACTCACTGTCCTTCCTTTCCGCAGAATGGCAATCCCAGTATGTTTGGTGTTGGTAATTTAGCAGCACAGCCCAGGAGCATGCAGCAGCCTCCAGCACAACCTCTTAATTCATCTCAGCCTAATCCACGTGCTCAAGTGCCTCCTCCATTACTATCCCCTCAGGTAATAAAGTACATAAAACATTCTGGGTGTAAACTACCAAAATGCTGCTTCAGAAAATTGGGGTTTGTTTATGGGTGTTGCTGATGTTTGTTCTGTCAATATATGAAAGGGCTTTTGGCGGAGGGTTTCAGAAACTAGGCAGCTGTTGACAGAGGTTATAATATCCTGCATCCAGTGTAACCGGTGGCATGTTACTGTCAGGCACTCTTCATTCTGGTCTGTTTTGCAGGTTCCAGTATCATTACTGAAGTATGCACCAAACAACGGTGGCCTGAGCCCACTTTTTGGCCCACAACAGGTAGCCATGTTGAATCAACTGTCCCAGTTAAACCAGCTTTCTCAGATCTCCCAGTTACAGGTAAGCCACCAGAGCTGGTCGCTCGGTTCTGTTTGGAAGTCTAAGTAGAGACTTCACATCAGCTCTAAACTATTCTCACAAACACCACCACCAAACACTGTCTCCTAGCGGTTGTTGGCTCAGCAGCAAAAAGCGCAGAATCAAAGAAGCATGCCTTCTGGTGGTCGTCAACAGCAGGAGCAGCAGGTAACAAACCCTTTTATTATTCACTTCTCTAGCTAGCTTTAAAATCTGTTCATTGTCTGAGCTGCCTTTCTTGTTAGAAATGCCATTAAAGTGTGCAAGAGTGAATGTAGTTTTGACAAGCTCTAATAAAAAGACTTAGCTTAAGGCTGGGCTCTGCTGCGCATAGGTGCACAGAGCACAGAGATGCATTTCTTGATCTTTCTTTAAATGTGAAAAAGCTTTTTGCCCATTTATATTTTAACCGCTCTGGTTTTTTTAAGGGTCGATCTCTTAGTATGCAGCAACAGATGATGCAACAGTCCCGTCAGCTTGATCCAAACCTGTTAATGAAGCAGCAAACTCCACCCTCTCAGCAGCAGTCACTCCACCAACCCTCCATGAAATCCTTCCTTGAGAATGTCATACCCCACGCTACTCCTGAGCTGCAGAAAGGGCCATCGCCAATAAATGCGTTCAGCAGCTTCCCCATAGGTGGGTTTCTCCACACTAACTTCATACAGTTAAATGCTTACAGAACACCCACCCTTTCTTTTCATTTGCCTGGGAAAACAACAGGGACCGTAATCCTGTTAGCGCTTACAGTTCTTACGGAAGTGGTAATTCTTTTGGGGCTTATCCAGTTATCTTTGTTCACCAAAGAACTCATGTCGCAAGTACACTTATTGCCTGAAGTGATTGTATTTCAGTGCAGATGCTGTACATTCTTAAAGAATGTCTGTCTGGTTTTCTTTCTTTTTTACCCTCTGGGTTCCAAGGATGATACAAAGTCCTTTTGCAGTTAGAATTCCTGGAGCTAAAGGACTTTTAGAAACGGAATCCATACAAAGAATCCATTGAAGTGCTCTCATTTCTTTGGATTTTAAAACCATTTCAATGCATCTGGAATTGCATAGGTAGAGCAAAATGTTCATTTCCCCTGTGGTGGTTTTGTCCTGGGAAGAAAGCTTTAAGCTGTTCATTTTTAAAGAATGGTTGTCTCATTTCAGGCAGAATGTCTGAACGTTTATATATACAAACATCTCCTGTTTCTTTCTCCCCGCATTTCCAGGCTTCTGTCCAATTTCTACTTCAGAAATTCCAGGCTTGTATATTTTCTCCTTACTTTAGGTCCCTTTGTAATGCTGTCTTATGCTTACTACAGCTGTTTACCATTTACCTCTGTTCCTTATCCCAGTTTATTTCCTCCAATTTGCTTTTCTTCTATTTTATCCTAATCTGGTCATTTCTGTTGGCCTGATTTCTTTGCATTCTCATTGCCCCTCGTAGAGCAGTCTGTTTGGTAGAGGCTGCTGCTGAAACCCTTGTGCTTACAGGTGGAGCTTGATGGAGGCAGAGCATTAGTGCAGGCCATGCTCTTGCCTTGCATGTGCCACACAGGAGTTTTGCTTATGGCCACTCTTAAGTTCAGGCTTCCTGCCTGCATGAGGTTCCTTTCTGTTTCATTTCCCAAGTTGAATTGTTGTGTACTTGTACTATTAGCTGCTTTCTCATCTGCAGTATATGAGACAGTTTCTCTGAGGCTTTTGGAGGTGCTGCTTTTCTGGCATCCACATCTGCTCATGCCTAAACTGAAAATCCCAACCAAACAAATGAAAAACCAAACCAGCTCCTCTATGGCAATGAGCAGCCCCTCAGGAGCACGATTAAGCACTGGTTTTCAGTGTTGAATGAATGAGTTTCTGGTAGAGATTTGAGACATTCCCTGGGTGTCTCTGGCCCTGAGTTAAAACATTGTAGTGGTTTATTTTCAGAGCTGGAGTAAACAGATCTGAAGGGCTAGAAAGGTAACCAGGTATGGTTGGGAATTAAGGATTCTTCCTGACCTGGAAAGGGAGCAGGCATGCCAAAGACCAGAGCATGGGCATAGTTGTCCAAACCCCCAGAATAGCTGGTGCTCATAGGTATTTGCTTTCATTTGAGTTGGCATTGTGTTGATTCCCTGGCAGATAAATGTTTTGAAATGGAGACAACAGCCTAGAACAGGCAAAGACAGGTTGTGTTTGGTTTCTTCTTACTGAGGTTTCACTGCTCAGTGTGAGGAGGGTAAATGGAGAGGGGACGGTGTTATTTGTGCGGTCTGAGGCTGGCGAGGTGTCTTGGAACAGCATGGGCAAGAATAGGAGTGAGGTTGTAACTGCAGACACCAGGACTTAACTTCTGCTGAACAGGGATGAATGCAGACCCCCAGTGAGACAAGTGTCCTTTCTAACTGAGTGTAGCTCCCCAAAGGGCAGTACCTCTGCTCCATCCAGGTGAGATCTGTGCTGCCGCTGGGCTGGTATTTGAGCTTCTCTGACTTCCCAATGGCTTCTTCCACTGTCCTTTTTGCATGAAGACATCAGCTGAGAACTTCGGGTGCTTTGCATTGCTTAGCTTAGCTTCTGTCCAGAGTAAGTTCACTGTGTTAAGTGCTAGAATGTTTCTCAAAAACAGAGACTTGGAAGCGTGAAAGAACCGTAGTAACATGCTCTTAAATGTTCATTAGGACAACAGGGGTGGTTAGCAGAAGAAAAACATTCAGCCTGTATTTCATAAGTTATATATGTTTCTAGGAATGAACTCGAACTTGAATGTAAACATGGATATGAGCAGTATTAAAGAGCCACAATCTCGCTTGAGGAAATGGACTACAGTCGACAGCATTTCTGTGAACACATCCTTGGATCAAAACTCCAGCAAACATGGTACGTGTTTCACACCTCACAGCCTGTTTTCACCTTCTGGCTCTCACACGCAGGTTTGCTGTGGTTAGGTCTGGAGGTGTAAATACTGTGTTGCTCATAGCTGTCAGAATTTGTATTGTCTTGTCTGTGCCAAACATGCTGCTCGTCTCCTGCAGCAGCCCAGAGCTGCCTGAGTGATTTTACCTACAGAAATGATGTTGTGATGGGATTTAATAGAAATGTACAGAATGCCCTTTCCAACCAGACTTGTCTTTGAGTGTGACTGCTGCTCCTAGCTTTACCTTGATCTCAACTGGAATGCTTCATGTCTTCTGGAACCAAAAGCTGCAGGTTTCTAGTTTGGTTCCTCTGACCCTGCTGGCCTTAAGAGGGTTTATGGGGATTTAACTCTGGTCATGTCTGACATTTCTGATTACAGGTTCTGGTTGTGAATGTGTATGTTTGCATTCCAAAAACAGGGAGAGCTTAGAAGGACAGACAAGTACCAATGCTATACTCAGTGTTGGAGGAGGCAGAGGACTTGGTTACGTCTTAGTTCGTCCCAGTAATCAGGATTCATATGACATTTAAACTGTTTCAGTTGCTTGAAATCTCATCCAGTTAAAATGTGAGTCTATAGCACAAAGGTTCTGTGTCTAAAGATAGCTATAAGATGTCTCCAGTCTCCTTTTACTTTCCAGTCTTGAGGTTGTTGGGATATTTATAGACTTGTCAGCTGCTTTACTACTGTGAATTGACTTGCTACCTTATGTGTCTAGTGGAGGTGTCCTGTCACTGCACCTCTGAACCTCGTCTGATTGTTACCCACAGCAGTCCGTGCTGTGTTACTTTAGCTGTGGGTGATGTTTTCTGAATGGCATCAGGAATTTGATTGTTTGAACTCCATATCACATCAAATCCCTAGTAAAAGTCCTCTGTTCCCTCAGAACCATAGAATGTCTTTGGCTTTGCTGCCTAATAACTTTTCAGCTTGTCCTTACAGGACTTGTACAGACTCTGTTTGATGCTGTGCTCTGCTTCCATTCATTCCTCTGTCTCCAGTGATTTCTACATTCGCTGTTTTGCCCTGCCAGGAATATGAGTAGGAGTTGCAGAACTTTGCAGTAGCTCAAGATCCTTCAGATTTGGTTAGATGCTTCTTCCAGGAGCCCTCCCATCACAGAATATTCTGTGATTCTGTTCACTACCCCTGCTAACCTGTTAGGTCTCACAGAAAGCTCTTGCCCTCTTGAATGGATGTTTAACTTATTAAATTTAAGTATCCTATTTGAATGAAATGATTTCATGATTCTTACATTTTCCTCCTGAATTATTCAGAGACATTTCATTTTAGATCGTAT